>NW_026000068.1:21444123-21482900 GCF_001458135.2 Marmota marmota marmota
GACCTTAAAAGAGCATCCTATAGGGATACTGCCACATAAATGATCATGGCAGCACAATTCACAATAGCTAGACTTTGGAATCAACCCAGATGCCCTTCAATAGATGAATGGATTAAAAAACTGTGGCATTTATACACAATGGAGTATTACGCAGCACTAAAAAATGACAAAATCATGGATTTTGCAGGGAAATGGATGGCATTAGAGCAGATTATGCTAAGTGAAGCTAGCCAATCCTTAAAAAACAAATGCCAAATGTCTTCTTTGATATAAAGAGAGCAACTAAGATCAGAACAGGGAAGAAGAGCATGAGGAAAAGATTAACATTAAACAGAGACTAGTGGGGGGAGAGAAAGGGAGAGAGAAGGGATACTATGGAAATGGAAGGAGACCCTCATTGTTACACAAAGTTACATATAAGAGTTTGTGAGGGGAAAGGGGAAAAAAAAACAAGGGAGAGAATTAAAACAACAGCAGATGGGGTAGAGAGGGAAGATGAGAGGGAAGGGGAGGGGGGATAGTAGGGGATAGGAAAGGTAGCAGAATACAACAGTCACTAATATGGTATTATGTAAAAATGTGGATGTGTAACCGATGTGATTCTGCAACTTGTATTTGGGGTAAAAAATGGGAGTTCATAACCCACTTGAATCAAATGTATGGAAGATGATATGTCATGAGCTGTGTAATGTTTTGAACAACCAATAAAAAATAAATAAATAAATAAATAAATAAAAAAGAGATTGGGTTTGATGAGATGATTTTTTTTCTTCCTGTTTTTAGGGACACTGTGGCTATAGCTTAACTGAACTTTCTTCAGACATAACATGAAAAGCTCATGACTTACCATGAAATGCTTTCAATGATACAGCTTTATCTAACCAATGCTATCTCTGAACTTTCTCCCTGTCCCTATTCGTTCATGTAGCCCTTTCCATAATTAATCCACATTCATCCTTTAGAACTCAGTTCAAAGTGGCTTTGTCAGGACGGATTTCCTACCCACCTCAGCCACATGCTCCCATAGTGCCTCATCCTTTACCATCATTACATTTACTATATTTGTAGAAAAATCATATTTCATGTTAATCTCCTCAGCTAGAAATTAAACTGAGGGCAGTGCTATATCTGCCTATATTTAACCTTGTCCTTTGCACATGATAGTCCTGTTCAGTATGAGGGTAAAGATGTACACAGACTAGAACATTTCATGTAGAACTTCAGGAGGTTTAGGAAAAGACCAAACAACAGGAAAATGCAAAAGAAAAGGGAAATTTAAAAAAAATAATAATAATTAAAAGAAGGGCCTTGGAAAATTGCTGAAATTTGTGTGCTTATGCCAACACAGACTTCAATTGCTTTTAGCAAAGAGAAGATACTAATTAGTAGAATAATCTTTGTATCCCAGTTTGAAAGATTACTCTGATTGCTTTCCTCCAGTGCCATGCCAGGCCTTAATGGTTTTAAAGATTAATTGACAGCATGTGAAAGCCAACTAGCCAATTAATGGCTGCATGTCACCTAAGTGCCCTGAAAAATGTATGTTCATATTGTTTAGGTAGTTGGTCTGCTGCATTAGTTTATTCATTGCTGTGTGTCTCCTCCGTGTCATTTCCTGTTATGTATATCGCTAAAAACACAGCAGAACCTCCTCAAAGCTAATTTGTAAAATAATACACTTATTTTCTATGTATAGTTAGTTCTAAAAGTTTTATACCAACCAAAATTCTTATTACTTCAATAATTATCAAATCATTTTTCTTACTATAATATTCACTCCATGCATCAATTTCATGTCTAAGTTTTATTTTAAAGTAAATTTTCAAGGGAAAATTAATTATGTGAAAGCTGCCTATACAGAGTTCTATAAAATTAGACAAAACACATGATTTCAAAGCACTTCCTTTATAGAAACAAATCACAAACTATTCTAGCCACAGAACCAGAATAAGTTGGGTTTACATCAATCTGTTAGTCATAAATCCTCGTACTGATCATATATTCTTTTTTTTGTAGTTAGAAGAAGCTGAGAGACAAAATTACATCTTAAATCTATTAAATATACAATACTTAGTAGTAAATATTTTGAAGATTGATTCATCCCTTCTTTATTTTGTGATTTTTATTTTTACTTGTAAGCCTAATTCCTCAATAAATTTATCCCTAGAATCTGTCTAAAATTCTTTGGAGAAAAATGGTGAAGTGAAAAATAAATAAACGAGTAAATAAATAAATAAACTAAAATGCAAAGTCATTTGCTATAAATAAATGCTTTCATTCTACAGTGAAAAGCACTAAATAAAGCACAGAGGCAAATTTATCTATCTCTCAGATTCTATTTCCTCTGGTTTCCAAATTTATGCAGGAAATATTCTGAGCTTTTAAAAAGGTCCCAGGACATGAAATAGTCATATGCAAATAACCATTGTAGCTGTAAATTTCAATATGTCAAAATATTAGATTTACATCTCTCTATGGATATCCGTGTCTTAAAAAGAGGAATGACATTCCTGATTTCATTCTATTAAGGCATTTAAAGTAAGCAGTCCCACACTGCTCTCTAATCACTCAGCTAAAAGAGGGTTTAGCTATGCAGACACAGACTGAAATCCCTTGTTTCTCTTCGTGAAATATACTGCAAACAGAAATATTGGACAGGCCAACGTTGCCAACCACGGAAAGCCTCTTGGAGAGATTTGCTCTTTCTTCATTCAACTAAGGGGACTCCTTATTGAACTCCATATCCATGACAGTTTTACCTGGCAATCGCCCATTCCTGCCTTGCAGCTGATGGTGCATACTGTGCACCCGCTTGCGCTAGTTCCCTAGGAAGAATATGTCTTGGCTGATTGGAATAGTAAAATACTCTCTTCTGTTCTAACAATTAACTTGTCTCTGTGTTGCCACTTCAATCACTGTCATGTACACTAACTTCTGACACTGGCTCACAGAACGCAGCAGGGGGGTAGGGCACACCCACAGGATTGTTAATGAGTCTAAAGGAAAGAACATCTGGGCCTCATCTCTTCTACCTCTGGCCTTGCTGTTCAGACTGTAGTTTAAGTTCTCTAGGTCTCTGTCCTTACTTGTTAAAGTAAGAGGTTTGGCCTATAGTAAGAGTCAGTGAATTTTAATGTACTCTAGGAATCCCCTAGGAATCTTGTTAAAATGCAGTTCTTGATTCAATAGATCTGGAATGGGGACCCAAAAGTTTGCATTTCTAACAATTATCCCAGGTGACACAGACGTTGCCGATCTGTGCAACACATTTGACTAGCAAGGTGGAGAGTCATATATGCTTTGATTTCAGTAAACCCTCTAATTTAAAGATGACTATGTCAATAAATAAAATAATGTCTTCCAGTATTGCTATTTTGATAAATTCATTTTTAATTCATTGTAATATTTAATGGAACTTAGTCTTAAACTCTTCCTCCCTCTTTCTAGAATTTTTTGTCCCCTAAAATGAATAGAACTGTTGTGAATTAAATGTGTACCCTGGGTTTGCTACTAGTATGTTCTATAGGTGATGAAAATGGTATTGGAGCAATCACATGGCAAAGCTAATTTCAAACTCAAGTATTATAACTGTGAAATCTATCAGGTCTTATGTCCAGAGAATGACATCAGGGACTCCAACAATACCACTTTCATCTGAACTTCAATGTGTTACTGCTGTTTTGAAGAATTAGGACAGTCTTCTGATTCAGAAGAAACAAGAGTTTTAAATGCATATGTAGAGTCTAACCCAGGAAAGCAGAAATGCTCTGGCAAGCTATGGACATTTAAGACTTAGAAGAATTGTTCTTCCCTGAAGTTATGAAAGATGTAAGCCCAACTAGGACTCATTCTAGACTCCCAATGAGCCAATGAGACAGTACCCCAGAGGTGGGTACTGAGACAGTCACTTCTATGTGACAATAAGGTCATATTTCTATAAACATTACTTGGAAAAAATGTAACTCTTCATTCATATTTTTAATAAATTAGCAGTCTCTATTTTAAAATTATAAAAATAGATAAGAGAAATATTAGTAAATAGATGTGAATAGATTCCCAAATATCTTCTTTGTAATAAGAGGTACAACTATAAAAGCATGAAATGAGTTGTTAATAAAATTTTTATTTTTTTATGTTAGTGTAAAATTACTGATGTGAAACTATAAGACTATTCCTCTGGTAATCCCTACCTATTCTAGATATCATTCTGGCCCTGTTGCTATCAGCCTTAGTCACTCAAATGATATCTCATAATCCTGAGACCCAGGACTTGTGTGCATTTATATAAAGCACAGGAGGAAAAATTCACTTTTCTAGCCTTTCAATTATTTATTGAAGAAATACTTAATAAATACAGACTGCATGCCAGGCAATGTTCTAGGTACTAGAAAAACGTATCTGGCTTTTCACCAAGTGTTCTTCATATAGTGTAAAGTCAGGCAGCAGCTACCAAAAGGAGGCAAATTTAAAAAGGCTGCTGAATGACGCTTTATGGAGATTTTGTTCCTGGGCGGGACCCTCAGACCAGCAGAGTGGAGTGGGTCTAAGGAGAAGTGAGCAGGGCTTGATCTGACTGGGATTTTTATTGAGCTTAGGGCAGGAAGGGAGGGCTTGGGACAGGAAAAGGGGTTTTTAGTGTCCCTTGTAGTACTGGAGTTGGTCAGGGGAGTTGGCTAAGATCCAGGATTGTCCAGGAGACCCCGCTGATTGACAGGTGGTTCCATCAGTGCATGATTGGTGTTTCTTTTGCACGTAAGGGGTTGCTCAGCCACCTCCATCCGCCTGACATATAGCTAATTTAATCCTCACATATCCTTATGATACGGATGCTACTATACTCATTTGTCAGGTGAGGTATGGAAATATCAAGGAAAGTGATTTTTTTTTTAAGATCGATTATTCCATAGTGACAGAGAGTCAAATCTTACCATTATCTTCTAAACCAGATCTTTGTTCTTAAACTGTCTATTCTTTCCAATTACTCAATTTCTTGATTTGGTAGAATTACGGCATTTATAAAAATTCTCCCAAAAATAATTTCTCTGATGCTTCTGGAGGCACATGGGAATGTGTCTGAGAACTCCAAGCAGCATATGTTACTAGCAGTCTGAAGCAGTCCACTTTTTCCAGGAGCTGGGTAGCCTAAACCTAGTCCAGGGATTCTACATTCTTTTCATTTTGCATAAAATGTACAGGAATACATTACTGATAAGACAGCATCTGCTCTTTGGAGCATATTAACATCTTTGCTAGCAAATCCTACTCAAGCTTGTGATTCTCTCTCCCATGAGTATTCTGTATCAAACAGTGCAGAGCAGCACAAACCAATACAAGTTGCTTAGTCCATTTATGAGAATTTTCAAAAACTATTATGTAGATTTCTGATAAGATAATTTGCACAGCTTTCAAAAAAATATGGTGCTAGCTTTATCTCTCTAGTTCTCTTCCTTTTGCTCTCCACAGAAGAGCTGAGAACAGAAAGACCTGTGTTCACCTGAACCCAGTAACTTTATATTTTGCTTAATCCTGGCAAAATCAGCTGCAGAGGGGGTGGAATGTACTCTCTTTGAGTGAAAATGACCTTTCCCATTCAGAATAAAGCACAAATTAAATTGATTTAGTATCAGGAGTGCAAACATAGTCAATAGTTAAGTGAATTTTTTGCTTTTGAAGACATTACCTTGGTATAATACCTGTTCTAAATCTTAAAAATTCAAAACTTTGATAAATATTCATTGAATGCCTACTAAGTGTCAGAAAATATGTTAGACTCAATAAAAACAAAGGAATAAATATTAAAAAGTCATAAAAGAATTAAATGAAATAGAGTAGGTGAAAACACTTTGTAAATGAGAAAGGCATAAAAATGTAGGAAGCTATTTCATCTTTGTTTTCTTAAACTTGAAAGGAAATACAATTTTAGACATATTAACATGTGCCTGACTCTAGAAAGTGAATGGCTCAAGTCTTATGAACCAAAGAATACTGGAGTCTGTATTGTTTTAAATATTACCTTGAAGAAAAACTTATCTAGTGTATGCTACAATGTTTTGTAGAATCTAATCGCTTTTCTACAGAGGGAAATAGTCTTTGAATGCAAGGCAACATTCAGTAAGTGGCACTGGATATGATAAAGCAAATGCAAACTGGGTCTAATAGCTAAAGACTTTTTGACTTTTTAAGATGTTCAATTGAACATTTAAAAGGTTTAGTCTCATATCAGTTTTAGAAAGCCCCCCTGGGGCAGGCTTAAGTAACTATGCCATTAGGCACTCAGCTGCAAATTGCCTATTAAGTCTGACTGAAACTGTAAAATTGCTTTTCACAATGCAAATTAATGTATATAAGAACAATTGGTTACACATATCACAGGCTATCAAATTGTCCACAGATGATACATACCACCCCTCTGAATTAGCATTACTTTAGAGTTACCTTTAGTAGGTCTTAACAGGTTTGGGTGTCCCTGTGATAAATTCCACAAATTTATTGTAAGTAATACATGTGTCCTATGTATGTCATCTATTATATGAAATATAAACCTCTTTTTATCTATATCTGAGGTCACTTACACTCACATTCAGTGGATATACTACCAAAAAACATTCTTTTACCTTTAGCTCTTGAGTTACATGACCATCATGCAGTTACTAAACATGATTTAAAAATATTTTTAAAATGTTTTTCAAAACTAAAAAAAAATTAGTACAAGGTTATATAAACGACATGTCCTGTTTATACTATGCATAGAGTAATTTTATTGGTTTTACATTTATGATGACTATTTTGGAAATTCGAAAATTACTTAACTCATAGTTTCCATAGCTGTCAAATGAACTGTAGTCACATATGAGTAATAGGAATATAAGGGATTAAATAAATACTATGAATTAATGTTTGAAGGTATCTGTAAAAAATTTCTTTTTCTTTCCAGTCTAAATACAGGACACATTAAGACTCAGGAAATCGGAGGTAAAAATAGTACTGTTAAAAGTCAAAGTTACAACAAATCTAGTTTTGTAGACCTTAATTGGCTTTAATCGCAACTGTAGAATTGGGCAGCTGTTTGGCCCCAAAATAATTTGGAATGCTTATAGCAGGTCAGGTAGCAAGCTTTTATGAAGATCGAAAACAAAGAAAATGTACTTGATTGGTTTCCAGTGAAAGACCCTAGTCAAAGGTTAGTTGGTGGTTTCTGATTGGTACAGTTTCTAGTTTTAAAGTGCTATTTACTCGGGGCTTTCATTTGTTCCCGTAGAAATTTAAAGGGCCAGAGCCATCCCAGTCTAATGTCCTCTCCTTTGGAATTCTACAGTACCTTTCTTTCTGATAAAGTTATAGAGATACTTAAGCTGGCTAGCACTATTCTTAGAACTAAACTGACCTGAATCGTTGACAGCATTCTGCAAGGGCCTCCTTGGGAGTTCAATGTATTTCCCAGCCAGTTTACCACATGATTAAGAACAGATAGTATATCATCTGTGTCCCACCTTACTTGAAGGGAGAACTGATCACAGAGACTGAGCAAGAGGCCAGAAATATCCTAGAGAATCACCCTTCTTAAGGAAACAAAAATTTAAAAACACAGATTCCTCCAAATGAAATTTGTAAAAAACAAGGATCGGTGTCTGCAACAAATATATAAATGTAGCTATTGTGGCTATAATTTATTGGGTCATTAGTATTTTCTGAAAATTCTGAGGAGTAAAACTGAATAACATAAATTGATGGCAATGGAATAGAGAGATAGTAGCTTGGCCTACATGTGCACACATTTTCTTATATTCTTAGGGTTGTTGGTACATTAAAGAGCCAACAAGTCCCAAGTAAACACCAAAGATAGTTTCAATGAGTCATTAGCACCACAAGGATAGGAATTTATTGTTGACTGCCTGTCCTAATCTAGTCTTTTCTCCCTACTGTAACTATAACATAGACCAAGTGAGACTTGAAGGACACACCAGAAAATTCATATTCTTGCAGGGTACAGTGGTACATGCCTATAATCCCAATGACTCAGGATGCTAAGGCAAGAGGATCCCAAGTTCAGGACGAGCCTATCTCAAAATGAAAAACGGTGCTGGGGGTGCAGCTCAGTGGCAAAACAACCCTAAGTTCAATCACCAATACAAAAAAAATGACATATTCTTAAATACTGCTCCCCATGGAAAGAAAATCTGAGGCAGTTTAGGGTATTAAAGATACTCTAAACACCTGGTTGAAGAATGTAGAAATATTTGCAGATTTTTTTTCATCATTGTAAGGTCTCAAACATAAAGTGACACAGAATGTTTAATTGTGATATCCATTGCAATATTCATTAAAATGCAATTAATCAACAGATACTTTTAAGCACCTCCTATCATATCATCATCATTATGCACAAGATAAATACAAGGAAAAGCTCAACTCCATTTTGAGAGAGAAGGTATGAGAAAATAAGTAGCATAGCAACAGCAAGAAATTGGTACTTAATGCTTATATAAAAGCATGAAAAGTAGGCTACAGTTTAAACATGCAAATTTATTTTCTTTTAAAATTTATTTAATCTCATAATAAATCTTAAAGGGAAAATATTATAAGATTATGATCTTATAATAATAAAGAAATTGAAACTCAGATAAACCACGTCTTGCTATAAATTCAAGTAACTGACAGTGCTGAGAATTGAACCTTTTTATTTGAACCCAAGTCCATATGACTAGGGTGCAGGATTTCTGTATAAGTGATGGGCAGAGCAAATGTCAGTAATATTATGGAAATATATTGAAATATATTCAGGGAATGCCTGGGGTCACTAATAGTATTTTCTTTTTTTTACTTTTGTTTTTGTTTTTGCTTTTTATGCCATTTACATCAATTTGTATAACATGGAAGAATTTGTCATGGTATAAGAGTAATTTTTTTTTTCTTTGTCATTGGAGGAATGGCTCAAAGTTCCTTGTTACTATCATTGAAGTTACCAAAGACACCATGTTATTTTGAAGAGAAAGAGTAGAGAGTTTTATAATATAGTCCTTCATAGGTCTTAAATGTATTTTTCAGAGGATTCTGATAAAAATGATTTGAGTTGAAAAGAAAAAGAGATGAAATTGAGGGTTGGTGATCTTTACTAATTTTAAGAAAGGGTTTGAGAACACAGAGTTGAATTAATGTAAGAACATATGCACTGATAGAACAGAGGCAAATGGTATGTTGGTAGCTTCATATTTTAGCATTGCCATTCTATCTTCCCCATCTGCTGTTCTTTGCTTCAGAGGACCAAATATCTTTGTTAAGAATTTATAGGAGGGTCAGTTCCTTCATCTTTTGAATACACGTCTTTATTTATAAGTTACTGCTCTTGAAGCTTTGCTTTGAAGACTTATGTATAAAATATCCATACACCTGGTATGTAACCCATATTCAACAAATGGCAAAAGGATAATTGTTGCAAAATCATATCTTAGAACATAAGTCTTTAACTTTTTTGGTCTTTCTTAATAACTCTTCCTGTAGTTAGAAATCCATTCATATTATTAAAGGATAGTTAGAATTGCTATAGTATTATAGAAAAAAAACAAAAATGAGAGTTAATTTCTTAAGTTTCCAAATGATAATATTAGAAACCAATATGATAGCTCAGTGGGAAGCCAAGAAATGTCCAGCCCAATGCCACTGTTGTCATGGCTGAAAGGCTGCTCTTCTTTCCATGATCTGGGAGCGCAGTTGCCAATAGCTACCTGATCATTTGTGAATCATCCAGGAGTTAGTATAGTGATGGTGCCCAAGATTTTCTGTGTCCCATCCAATGAACTAAGACCCAACTAATTACTGCCCAGCATGGTCTAAAATATCCCTAAATATCTCCTAATAGAGGGTTGGATAATTGAGACACACAGGGAAAGCACAGTGGGACAGCAAGAGCTCCAGGAGCTGTGGTGGGTCACCCCAGCAGTATTCCACTTGCCACCATTCTCACCCCGGTAGCTATACTCCATGCTATTATGCTTCCCAAGAAAGCACAGGATATTTATTAGTCCCCCTTTATCCACAGTTTCACTTTCTGCATTTTCAGTTACTTGCAATCAAGTGGTACTTGAAAATATTAAGTAGAAATTTCCAGAAATAAACAATGCAAAAACTTTTAACTGTGCACCATCCTGAATGTGTATGATGAAACCTCCTGCCACCCCACTTCATCCCATGAGGTGAATCTTCTCTTTGTCTCATATATTCATACCATATTCTCTGCCTTTTAGTCATACTCTCAGACAGTTAGTAGCTGTCTCAATTATCAGATCTAGCCTATGACATGTAGCACAGTTCCATGTCACGATGCCTATGTCACTCAACTTACTTTCTCTCATCAGATAGAAATTTTATCATCTCACAGCAACACAACAAGAGTGAGAAAAGAAAAATAAAATATTTTGAGAGAAAGACCATGTTCAGTGTAATAAACACCATATATTATACTATATAGTTATTTGTTCTGTTTTTAAGGTTACAGTTGTTAATTATCTACCATGCCTAATTTATAGGGCAAACTATGTCAAGGTATGTTTGAGGGAGAAAAAAGTATATATGGGGTCTGGTACACTTCTCAGCTTTAGGCACCTACTGGAGGTCTTGGAACGCATCTCCTTCAGATAGTGGGGGCTACTGTAGCATTAACATCAAGTGACATTTGTCTTTCATTCCCTATTCAAGAAATAGAACTCTATCCTCAGTATTATTCCAGTCTTCATACAAAAACATGAGCCAATTCCAAATAACTAATTTGAATAGTCTTCATTTTGAAGCCAAATATTTCGGGTCATATGCAAAACTGACAGTGCCTATAGGTGTTTCTGATGATTTTTAAAGGTAATTCTTGTTACACATTTAATCTAATATTTCTTCATGATAATATTTTAATATTAAAGATAAATTCTTTTAGTTTCTATGTTGTTTCTGGGAATAGTGTATTTTTAATTCTAGAGATTTTGCACTAGTCTCTTTGTGTTAAAAGAGGCTTTTTCCCTCCCCTTATGAATTTGTCTTTATAAGAATATGAAAATTGCTAATATGTAATAATGGCAAGTTCGAGTAACTTGTTTTTCATACATCCATCCTGTAGGGGAGGAAAGATAATTTCCCCTCTACTCTTTTAAGTCCTCAGCTTGGACCCCTGTAACAAAAGTCAGATTAACAACAGAAGTTTGTTGATATATATATATATATCTCACACAAACATGGGAGAGAACTCAAAGAAAAAGTCTCTCTCAATAAAATGACTTGCAGCTCTAACATATAGCACTTCAATAAAGAACAAAATATTTGCAGAAAATAAAATAATGAAAAGGGACCTCTAGAGTGGAGCAGAAAATTGGGAGAAAGAAGATACACAGGAAACTAATGGTAAAGATTGGTTAGTAAAGCTGTTTTTGCAGATTCTCTGTGATGTTGTCTCTGGACTGATAAAGTTTACAGTCATCTCCTGTGATCAGTTTTTGTCTTTCTAGTAGAAAGGAGGAGAAAGTCCTTTGGAGATTTCTTCATTTTAGACACACAGGAGGACAGAGACCTCTTTTTGCACCTGCGGCTTCTTAATCCCCCTTATTGCTGAAAAGCAATTTGTGCCCATTATAATTTAAGAATTTAAAGTGGTATATTTTAGTTTTTAAGGAAATGTAAGAAGTTTCCTAATTTCTGTTTCTTAGTCTGAAAATAAATAGCATTCCCACCCATTATTAACTAAATGGCAGTACAGAAAGGTTTGCCACGTGACTATTTCTTATTTTCTAAGGTTTGATCTGCTTCTTTTGGTTGTTAGACTCTTCATGTGACTACTCAGATTTAGCTAATTATATTGATGATACCATTTTGCTCCAGGTATTTAATTTTCCTCATATGCAAACTTTTAAATATAAATCATGCATTTTTGAAGAAAATGTGATACTAGAAAGATAGAAAAATATAAATTGTTGTTAATACTAATATTCAGCAGAAAACACTATTAATGAACTAATGGCCTAAAAATGCAACCAATATAAGTGTATGTCTTTAAAAGTGAACGTGTATGTATGTGCATATATATGACAAAAGTGAGATTAAACTTTGCATGCTATTATGTCTTTGAAAAATTCCTCTTTATAACCTCCAAAGAGAGCATTGCAATTTCTGGAGCAATATTTGGTACTCATGGAAATCCCTAAAAATGTATTCCTTTCTTTCACCTGTTATTATATAATAACCAGACACTATATTTAACACAATTTTCCATGCAGTGTAAGATTTTTAACAATAATAGTTTCCAAAAATATGAAGATAGTATTATAAGATTTTTTTTTTTTGCTTTCTCTACACTTTCCATGTTTTCTGTAATAGAACATTTATACATACATCAGTTTTATTTCTTATAACTTGGGGAATATTTTTTATTGTTTTCAAATAATGATTCACTTAAAATTTTTAAAAAGTAAAGATACTTGTTAATTTTCAGATACTTTTAAATTTTATTTTCAAGGGCAGACTTTTGAGGAATTCTGTGTTTAAATACATCATCTTGTCTTGTGTAATAGAGATTTCATTGTCTCTTCACCTTTCCCTTATCCTAGAAAAGAATGATTTGTATATCTACCTGCATGCTGGGAGCCATTAGCCAAGTAGGTATGACAATTTCCTTGCCAGCGTACCCCATGTTGCTTAGTGGAAGGACTCGTGGAAATAGGACATTTTGCAGTGACATTGCATGTAGGTGACCTTGCTCAAGGACCAGGGCGGATTAGGGTGTTCCCGGTTTAGGATAATCGGGTTTAGGGCATTCCAGGTTTAAGATTATTCCTGCTGGGAATAGGGCGTATCCTGCTGCCTGAGTTCCCCTTGAGTTCTCACGGGATTCAGACAGTATTTTTTGGGAGATAGAAGCCCAGTGGAGGTGGATTTGGGCAGAGAACGTGGATTTCCCCAGAACGTGATTGTAGACGGCTGGTGTGAGTTCGGGAATAAAGAGTTGCTGTTTGAATCTACAAGCTGTGTGGCAGCTCGTGATTGTGTGCCCAGCCAGACTGCGGCACCTGCAAACTGTTCATCTTCACCAAATTTTTAATCCTTTCAGTTTCCTTCAACATCTGCTTACAACCCTCCACACTTTTTCAGTTTTTCTCCTTCCTTCCTGACTAGATGTCACTAGTAACTAAACCATGAATGCACAGACTTCCATCAGAACTCTACTGCCTTTCGGCTGGAGTTTTTCCCTCAGGATCCAAAGAAACTTTGCAAAATGAAGCTTGATGACCTATCTGTAGTCCTCACACAGGAGCAGACTATATTTGGACTTAGTTCTCCCTGGAAAAAATATTACTGGGTACCTAGAAGGCTTGTCAGGCACATAAATACACAACACGTTCAAGACTATGTACAACTACAAAGAAAGCATTGATATGCTACCTGGAAGACTTGAAGACATTCAGTGATCCATATCACATAACTGAAAGATTTTCCTCCACCAACGTCTTGGAATTCAATAGACTGGTTACTTTCCGATTTCATCTCCTGGCTGTTTATATTAGTATAATCTTTAATATTAGTGTTTCCCTGTTTCATTTTTAGGAGATCCCTCTTCTAAAGTAACTAAGCTCTCTAAAACGACTGAATTTACCACCCCATCTTAACAAAAAATTCCAATTGGTTTTGTAAAAGCAACTTCATCAAAAGTTTCTATAGAGACTATTGTTTAGGCCTTATTTTAATGTAGAAGGTCTCTGATCATCTCAGAGTCAGTATCAAATGATATTTGCCTTGAATGAAAAAACAGACCAACAACACTAAACCTTATCTGAAGTACTCCACAAAAGAAGGGTCTGTTCAGTATCATCTGTGTCCCATGGTTCCTGTGTTCCAGGAAATGCTAACAGACTCACCAGCTGATCAACTAACTACAGATGATTAACTTTCCCTCGACCAGACCTACTTCCACCCTTCCCTAATGACTCAGATAAGACCTGTCTCCATCTCTGTTCAGGATTCTTTCACTTATTTGTCTAGGGCCTGAGTCCTTCCTTTTCTTGGAGGTGAACCTCATTAAAAAAATTATCCATTTTGTATCAGCCTAAATAAAACTATCTTATTAATTGTCTAGTTCATAGTGTATGACTGTGGTTAGAAGTACAAGATTAAAATCCAGTGTTATATGCTATGAACATGACTTTTTAAATTTTTTACTTTTATTATTTATTTGTTTGTTTTTATTTTGTGTGTGTGTGTGTGTGTGTGTGTGTGTGTCTGTGCACGCGCGCACACGTGCGTGCTCACGTGCATGCTGAGGATTGAACTCAGGCCCTGCATATTCTGGGCCAGCAGGCACTCTACCACTGATCTGTAGCCCAAACCCAACATGATCCTGAATTTATATTAGACACCTGGTACAAAAATTTCCCTCAAATATATTTATTTTCTTCTAAAAACACATGACAAAATTTCATCCATGCAAATATCCTCTTCTTCATATATAATATTTAATAATAATGAACAAGTAGCATATATTTATCCAAAGGGCCCTGCTAATTAGCAGAGGCTCTTCAGCAGTCCTTAATACTATTAGTCACCATTTATTAAATATGCACTAAATTCCAAATATTTTAGAGCATTCTATACTTTACCTTTTAAATGCCATTAATATCTACTTTTTATATAGTTGAAAGAAATAAGTATTTTTTTGAAAAAAAATTCTACCTGCTTTAAAACCCTGAGATGAACATGTTCTCTCTTACGAAGAGCAAGTTTATAGTAAATCTGGAATTATGAAGGAAGAGGCAATTGGCACTAAGCCACAATCTAGGAGAAAAGAACAAGTTTTTTGGAGTGTATGGCCCAAAGATTTTTTGTTTGTTTGTTTATTTGTTTGTTTTTTTCAAAGTGCATGGTCACAGGCTGAAAGAAAATGTATCTTTACTGGATTAAAGGTAAAAATATCCTCAGTGTAGGAACTGAAGAGACTGGAAATAAACTGAAAGTGTAGATTGAAGCAAATAACAAGAGGTATTCTAGAAGAGAACACAGGAATTAAAGAGCAAGGAAGTGAAATGGATGGAGCAGCTTTGGGGGATAGCAATGGAGGCGATATCAAGCTTGGAGACAGAAGGACTCATGAAGAACAGATATTTAAAAGTTGAATAGACCACAAAATAAGTTTGGAAATTCAGTTTCTCTGACGACTCCTTATAAATAGAAAGATAGACCTAGACCCCAAACCAGAGAACAAACTGTGCTCTATACTATCTTTTCTGGATTTTGTGCGCACCAGCGCATCTTAATAATAAATAGAATCACTGCTTCCTTCCACCATTAAGTTTATTAATAGGTAAGAGATTTTCATTCCATGAATGGCTGCCACTGGAACACATAACATTTTTTTCTATTCATTTTGTTTCTTGTTTTCTTTAATTAATTAATTTATTTATTTTCATTTTGCCATTCACCATCATTGGTCACTCTTTTGTCGCAAGAAACCAAGAGTTACTGAGTGACCTGGTTTTAGTTAAGAATAAAGGAATTCAGTGTTCACAGAAGTTAAACCAGCAGGATAAATTCTATTAATTCTCTTATGAAAAGTGCCCTCCAGTCCTTGAGATGCACATTTCGAAGAGCAGTTTTCCGCCTGTAAGCTTGTGATGTGTCAGCGTCAGGTTATTTATTTACAATCGCATTTCCTTGCTAAGGTAAAAAGTAAGCAAGAATTGAAAGCAATTATCAGTTTCCTTTTTTCCACTGGGGCTGTCAATGCAACGTGCCCCCATGACACAGTCTGACATTTTTAATGAATTCCCAGGGTTATGCGACAAAACCACTAACACCCACATCTGTCACTTGGAGATAGGGATTTTCCTCTGTTCTTGAGCTTGGATGCTAACATTCTTTGTCCCAGCTAATGAGGATCTGACTTTTTATTCTGGAAGAGGGCACTTTAATAATGCATCTCCACAGATCACATTGAACAAACCCTAAAATGTGATTCAGTCTGAGCTGATTTCAAATACAAAGTTTAATAAAATTCAGTGCAACATGCTTAGAGGTTTTCTTGTCTGTAGATACAGCTGCATATATTGAGGAGTCAAAAGGCCCATAGTTAAATTTGCCATTTTCTCTTTACAACTGCTCAGCTTTGCCATAGTCCATTCCTATTTGTGTGCGTGTTCACCTCTTTACGGGTAGGTATTTCTGCAAAATTGTTTTATCAAACTCTGGCAGAAATGCAAGGCTGCCCAGCATTATTTAACAGTCTGTACTAGGGAAGCAAACTGGCCTCTGTTAGGTCTTTTGATGTTGCCTGAGGAACAAAGCACCAAGCAACCCTTGATGGCAAAAGAAACACCAATCAGATGCCAACAGAACCATGTGTCAATCAGCGGGGTCTGCTGACCAATCCTGGGTCTCAGCAAGCTTCCCTGACCAACCCCAGTAGGATAAGGGACTCAAAAAAAAAAAAAAAACCCTTTTCCTGTCCCTAACCCTCGCTTCCTGCCCTAAGCCCAATAAAAATTCCAATTCAGTAGAGCCCCTGAAGCTTCTTCCCAGACCCACCCTGTTGGTCTGGAGGGTCTGGCCTGAAAGCAAAATCTCAATAAAGCCTTGTTCATCAGCCTTTTTAATCTGCCTCCTTTTGGTCGCCACTGCCTGACCTGACAGCCTCTAGAAATCACAGGTTCTTGGGTTACCTACTCAACCTTGATTTTAAAGAGTCTCTACTCACCTTTTATATGTCATGAAAGACAAAATATAGTAATAATAATAATAATAATATAAATATAAATATGGGAAAATGGATTTTTGATACTAATGACTTTAGTATAAATATTTGGTATGAACTCAAGCATAGTTATAACAGAACTTCAGAAATTAGAAAAAATAGCACGAGCTCTCCACAAGGCTGCCCCAGAATATGCATAGAAGTCTAAGACACTGGATTCAGTCATAAGAGATGTGGTGAATCAGTCTAGTTCAGAAGAGTGTAATGAAGAAGATTCATGCATTAGGAAAGCTATGTCAGGGAAAGTCTAAGTAGTGGGCAACATAAATGTCAGATGTACAACCCTGGCCATATTTCATATCGTCAGTCCATTCAGATCAGGAGAGGAGCCAAGGGCTGGAGGAGTCACAGGAGACAGGATCCAGGTAGAAAAATCAATGGAGGGTGTCCAACCCTAGCAAGTGGTTCAATGTCAGTAGAAAATTTGGGTACCACATTCCAGAACCAAGCCAGAAGCTCAATGAAGAAGAGGCATAAGACAGAGAAAGGTAAGACAGGATTGGAAAAATGGGTTAAATTTTCAATAAACTTCTCATTAAGCAAATTGATCACTAAGCAAACAGGTGTAGGTTAAATGACTTTGGCAAAGTGTACTTTTCCCAGGTGCAGAAAGAGGCAAAGGACAGGCTGCAATTTAAAAAACCTACATGTGTTTGGTACAGAATCAGGTCAGAGGCAGCAAAACTAGTTCCACATCCCCCAGATTGAGGTGCCAATGATCTTAATGGGTAGCTTACCATGATCAGTGTTATTGAGAAGCTAAGTGAAGATCAATGTACAGGTGGAAGACATTAGTGGCATCAGTAGAACATGGTTGGAAGAAGGAAGGGGCTGATTGGCCAGTAAAGTCATTAGATGAGGATTAAAAATAAATTCTAGTAAATTAGCTCGCTGAAGATTGGCATTATAAACAGACTGAGATGTCAATACCTTTGGAAAAACAAAGATGAGGATTCTAAAATTCCCTGATACATAATTAATATATTTAATGTTCCTATACTCATGCCTTTATTTTTTCACTTGAGAAAATTCCATGGAGAGAAATTATTTTGTGACTTTATGAAGATCACACAACAAGGTCATGATTCAATAGCAGTTAGCTTCTGGAGAGAAGTCTACAAACTTCTAGTTCTTCAAATAAATTAATAAGAAAATAGAAAATGTAATGTTAAACCCATGTGTCCAATGGTAAAAAAGTTGAAGTTGTGGTTTCCACTACCATTCTAAACCCCAACTCTTGGAAATTTTCAGAGTATTTAAATGGAATGTCCTATATGCCTCCCACATGTTTTAGTTAAAGACACTTTCCCCCAACAGGTCTCCAGAGATGAGTGATGATTCAAAAAGACAGAGAAAGATAGGCCTGTTAACTAATGCAATATTTTAGTATTATTAAAAATGGGTGATACTTTGCACTTCTAAGGTGGTGTGTCCATGGATATGTACTTCTACAGAATTATTTCTTCTCGTTCTTACACCAACACTATCACAAGTATCTTTGTGTGGTGGCAGAATTTTGTCATGGAAAGTCTTCAGACTTGGAATAGGCTTCTTGGGCTTATATCTTGGGTCTACCACTGAACATCATTGTACTCATTAGCCTTATTTCCTCAGCCTTATGACATATATAACTGAGCATGGCTCAAAGTGATAGTTTGAAGATTAAATGAGATCTTATACAAAATCTACCCGCTAGTAACTAGTGCTACTTATTTAGTATATATGAGTTCCTTTTACTTTCCTGATCCTGTTATGAAAATTACTTGAGGATTTAGCAGTGTGTAAAAAGCAGAGAGTTGTAAGAGACTTGGAGCTGGCTGTACACTTCTAGATTAGGATCTCCCTCTAAAGGGTAAATTTTCAGAGAAAAATTTTCTTCCACCCAGGTCTGCCCTACATGGTTGTACAGTTTGTGCCCTGCAGATAATATCACATCTAAAAGGGAGATGTTCACATCATAGACTTGATCTATGTTTATTTGTGACAATACTTTCATGGCAGATGGCAGTATCTAGTTCTAGAAAAGTCAGTGTATCATGACAATTTTATAACAGATGAAAGTAAAGTGTCTTGAGAAATGAGTGTTTTTGATATCCAAAGGAGCTTTATGTGCAAAGGCCTCAAGACCTACTTTGACAAAATGTTTCCCATGAAATTTTATAAACCAGAAATTTACTTGATTTGAAATATATAGTCTTTAAAATATATATTTATTAAAAGAATTATTTAAAACAATTAATTATTAGCTCTGAGTTATTCATACCTGCTGCTTTTAATTTACTACTACCCTAAGATATCACTGGAGAGGAATGTCTCTGTTATGGTTTGAATGTGGGGTGTCCCCCAAAAGCTCATGTGAGAGACAATGCAAAAATGCTTAGAGGCCAAATGATTGGGTTATGAGAGCCTTAACCCATTCAGTAAATTAACCCCCTCTTGGGGATTAACTGGAAACTGAAGCTGGGTAGGGTGTGGCTGGAGAAGGTAGGTTATATATGTTGTATCTGGAGAGTGGAGTCTCTGCTTGCTGATCATCATGCCATCCACTTGCCTCTGCTATACTTTTCCTCCATGGTGTTCTGCCTCACCTCAAGCCCCAAAGAATGGAACCTTTGAAACCATGAACCCCCAAATAAACTTTTTCTCCTCTATGATTGTTCTGGTCAGATCTTTTAGTCACAGCATGAAAAATGCTGACTAAAACAGAAATTGGTTCCAATGGTGGGGTCAGTGCTGTGACTAACCTGACAATGTGGTTCATAAGCATTTGGAGCTTTGTGGAATTTGTGGGAGGAATTTTGAGAAGCAAGCTGGAAATGCTTTGGATTGTTGTAAGTGAAGATTAACGGCCATTTCTGGTGGGAACTCAGAAGACCAGAATGGCAATAGAACCTTAGACAGTGAAGACAGGGCTCAAGAAGGCTTAGAGGAAAAGGAGGACACTTTTGGTAATTGGAGTAGAGGTCATTCATGTTATGTTCTGACTGAGAATTTGTCTGTATTTTGCTCATGTCCTGAGCCTTTCTGTGAGACTGATTTTCAAAACGATGGACTTCTTAATCTGGCAGAGGAAATGTCTAGGCAGCATAGCATTCAGGCAGAGGCATGGATATAGCTGGCAGCTTTAGCCAAATTTATTGTGATAATCAGGAGCAGAAAGCAGAGCAGAAAGATTCGAAAAACTTGGACTTGAAAGGTGGGAGTAAAAGTGAGACTAAGGAAGTTGCACTTGTTAAAGACATTACTGCCACTAAAGAAATGCTAGGCTGCCCACAGACAATGAGAAAAATGGCTTGGAGGGGTATGTCTCTGTTATGATTGGAATGTGAGGTGTCTCCCAAAAGCTCATGTGTGAGACGATGCAAGAATGTTTAGAGGTCAAATGACTGGGTTATGAGAGCCTTACCCCTCTTGGGGATTAACTGGTAACTGAAGCTAGGTAGGGTGTGGCTGGACAAGGTGGGTCATTAGAGGAGTGGCTTTGGGGAATATATTTTGTATCTGGAAAGTGGAATCTCTCTGTTTTCTGATCATCATGTGAGCTGCTTCCCTCTGTCACACTCTTCTGCCTTGATGTTCTGTCTCACCTCAAGCCCGGAGGAATGGAGCTGGCCTTCTATGGATTAAGACCTCTGAAACCATGAGCCCTCAAATAAACTTTTCCTCCTCTATAATTGTTCTGGTCAGGTCTTTTAGTAACCTCAGTGAAAAAGCTGACTA
Organism: Marmota marmota marmota; assembly: GCF_001458135.2. NCBI lineage: Eukaryota > Metazoa > Chordata > Mammalia > Rodentia > Sciuridae > Marmota > Marmota marmota. The sequence goes on from NW_026000068.1 coordinate 21,464,615, forward strand.
AAACAGTCTCTGAATCTCTCTAGAGATAAATTCTTTTAGTCTCCAAAGCTGCTTGCTACTCAAACAGACAAGAAGGCCCAGAGTGAAGAAATATGAGAACTCCATGGGGAATTGTCTCTCAGCACTCTCGGCCATGAATTCATGCAGGGTAATAATACCTTTACAGGAAAAAAAGTTGAAACAGTAATTCATTATAAAACACCCTATCTAGTATATCCATTAGTATTAAATCAGTATGATTAAGTCAAAATATAAAAATGCATGAGAGATGCTATGCTTTGTTAGTTTTAGAGTCTAAGTATACAATGTGCTCAAACTTACCATTTATCAAACTATTTAGTGCTTTTACTTACCTAAATATAAGGTACCTAATGCTGTCAATAAAACTATATGCTGTTGTTACAGTCAAATTATTAAAATCATAATTAAGTAGAAGGTACCTCTACTATAAGCATACCATGTTATTTTATGGTAGACTTGGATTACTTGTAAGCATATATTGAAAACTTTAGAAAAATGAAAATACTTTTAAAAGATCATGAATATACTAACAGATGAGAGAAAATGGAATCATAAATGCTCAACTAAAACCAGAGAAAGCAACAAGAATAAAAAACTAAACAAGAAAATATGATAATAAGTAGACATTAAATCATTTATAACAATAATCTCTTGAAATGTGAATAATCTAAATATATCAATTAAAAGACAAAGACTATCAAAGTAGATAAAAATGCAACACCCAACAATACATTGCCTAAAGAAACCCACTTTATATACATGTATCTGCTAAAAGACTTGTAACCATATTAGTAACTGTTGTATTCTTCTACCTTTCCTATCCTAGTTACTAATATGGCATTATGTAAAAATGTGGATGTGTAACTGATGTGATTCTGCAATCTGTATTTGGGGTAAAAATGGGAGTTCATAACCCACTTGAATCTAATGTATGAAATATGATACGTCAAGAGCTTTGTAATGTTTTGAACAACCAATAAAAAAATAAAATAAAATAAAGTAAAATTAAAAAAAAAAGACTTGTAACCATACAAAGATCAAACTATCCAAAGTACTCTAAAATTCAACAGTGAGAAAACAAACAACCAAATAAGAAATAGGCAAATGATCCATGGAGACAAAAGAAAATATATAATGAAAATTAAGCACATGAAAAGATGTTCAACATCACATGTCATTAGAGAATTACAAATAAAACAGCAATGGGTTACACTAAACATTTATTACAGTAGCAACAATCCAGATTACTGACAATAACAAATACTGGTAAGGAAATAGAGAACAGGAATTCTCATTCTTTACTGATGGGAAAGCAAAATAATACAACCACTTTAGAAGACAGTTTAAATGTTTCTTATAAAGTAAAACAAAACATATGATCCAGCAATAGCATTTATCCTAATTAATTGAAAATTTATAACCACACAAAAGCCTGTAGACCAAAGATTATATCAGCTTTATTTATTAATAATCCTTAATATAAGATGCCCTTCAATGGCTGAATGTATAAACAAACTGTAGGACATCTAGACAGTGGGATTATTGCTCAGCACTAAAAGAAATGAACTTGCAACCCATGAAAAGACATGGAGGAAACTTAAATGCACACTGCTAAGTGAAAGAAGCCACCTGAAAAGGCTATGTGCCACATGATATCAATTGTATGATATTCTGGAAAAAGCAAAATTATAGAAACAATAAAAAGATCAGTCAAAGTAGTTTGGAATAGAAGGCAAAGTCATAAAAAGACAAATGATAAGACATTTTTACAGTGAAATTACTCTATATGAAACTTAATAAACAAACATGACATTATATATTTTTCCAAGCCCATGGAACTGTACATTATAGAGAAAACTCTAATGTAAATGATAGGCTTTAGTTAATGATGTATCAATGTTGGTTCATTAATTATAGCCAATGGACCACACTAATGGAGGATTGATAATAATGAGATTTTTTTTTTTCTTTTTTGGTATTAGGGTTTGAACTCAGGGGCACTTTACTACTGAGCCACATCCTCAACCTTTTTTTGTATCTTGTTTAGAGAAATCTCTCACTGAATTGTTTAGGGACTCGCTAAATTTCTGAAGCTGGCTATGAACTGGTGATCCTCCTGCCTCAGCCTCCTAAGCCACAATAATGGGAAATTCTGAGTTGAAGAGAGAAAGTGCATATGAGAACTCTGTTCTTTCTACAAAATTTTTCTGTGAATTTAAAACTATCCTAAAAAGTAAACTCTATTTAAAAATTATAACTAGGTTATGTTTCTACAATTAACAGTTTAATATCTCTCTCCCATTTTAGGAAGCTTTAGTAAACTTCATAAAATTAGTACCCAATATTTCCTAAATAACTTATAATAAAATAATAAAAATCAAAAATATAATATCAATGTATTTTTTTTCCTGTTCATGAAATACCAAGGGTTAAAAATATCTACACTGGTGCCATGATATAAATACTTGTGACCCCCTGACATTCACTAATTCTAAATGCAATACATGGGGTCTTTGAGAGATAATTATATCATAAGGGCTTTGCCCTCAAGAATGGGATTACTGGCCCTATTAAAGAGGCTTGTAAATGTGTAAATTTTTCTCCTATACAAATACTTAGCAAGAAGGCACTGTTGTTAAAGCAGAGAACTTGACACTCAACCTGCTGGCCCTTTGATCTTGAGCAAATCAGCCTCCAGAATTGTGAGCAGTACGTTTCTGTTGTTTATAAATGATCTAGTCTAAGGTATTTTGTCATAGCAGCTTGAACAATCTTGACAACTGTGATGTTTACCCTTACCATTTTGAGCCTGCTCAGGAAAATTTGACACACAGAAAGATATTTTAAAAATACTTGATAAATCTTAATGATGCTTAACAGAGAATGTTTTATAATAACAATTAAGTCAATGGCATATGGAAGCTGAAAGTGTCATAAATTCCTAAGCTTCAATTTTGTTTATCTTATTTTTGATAGCTAAAGAGATGGGCATCCTCATAGTCTAGCTCCCCTGCTGGACTCTATTGAGATCCTAGTTTCCTCACTGAGCCCAGAATTTTATCTGTGAAAATTTCCTCTAAATTTTTGTTGCAAACTATTTTCATTAAACATCAGCTCCAAGTTCAGTTCTGAATAGTATCTATTTCTGCTACTCATACATATATACACAGAGCTTTGGAAAAGGGAAAAATTGAAAACTTGTAGATTCTTGCTCTCTCTTTTGCTTTCTTTTCACCTCCACAAATATACTTCTCTTTCTTTTAATAGTTCTTGAATTACTTGGACTTGTTTTATTTTTCTGTTATTTTTCATCCCCTTACTTTCCACCTCGTCAATCAAGAGCTTGAACCTCCCCTGCCTCCATGACAAACTGTTCCTCATAAAGATATCCTGCCCTCAGTGTGCCACAGCAGTCAAACCAGAATAATCTCTAGTTGTCTTGTATTATTTCCATATGTAATGTATATGTACACACATTACACACGCACATATATATACACACACATATCTACATAAGTAATTCCATGGAAATAAAAAAATACTAATTTGTGCTGAAGTCAAGTTCAGACATTAACTGATGTAATCTTTCTTTCTAACTAAAATTATATGAACAGTTGATAAAAGATATTATATTATAATCATAGATGTTTTATTACTAATCTAATGTTCTGTCTACAAACCAGTCTGAAAATGTACTGTAATCTTTTATATAGTATAAGCTTCACCTACCCTGGATTGAAATATACAATATTTTCATTGCCATTTTGCCTGAGGGATTTCAAATGAAGGTAAGAGTCCCTGGAATCGTTCAATTTCTTATACTCAAGCTTAGTAACAATTGGAAATTGTGCTCTGGCATGATGCCATTTCCTGGGCATGGGGAAGCTAAGTCCCACACTGGTGCAGTTTGCATTTTAGTGTATTTTGTAAATAAATTCTTAACAGATGGACAGAGCAGCAGGAAGCCAACACCAGGGAGTCAGCAGGTGGACAGGAAAGCCAGAAATGGACTGGCACTGATCAGATTAACAAAACTAAAATATCTTGGGATTCACACATGCTGCCCACAGAATAAGTTGGCACTGACCAGATAGGCAAACTCAAATCAACCCTGAGCATGGAAAATTTCCATTACTCTTTTGTCTATGAGGTACCAAGCTCCCTCCCAGATGGTGACGCCAAAGCTATAAATTCTTCAGAATATCAGTCTCTCTTCTCTTTCTTCCTTTGAACTTGATATGCAGTAAGAAGGCAAGATAAATTACAATTAGAAGGCGTATCAAACTGGTTTTTATACAATTGTACTTGCCACAAAAGTAAGGAGGAAAGAGGACGATGCTGTCTTTGAACTGTATAAATTATTGGTACAATTCCCAAAGCACTTGAAACATTTCACTGCTGTTATAGGCACATTCCCTTCTACTCTCCAACCTGTGGCATTGCTCCCATAGTGCACAACTCCAATGAGTTTTTTTAGTTTTTTTTTTTTTAATGTCTCTGCCCTGCTCACACAAAGATGTTACTTTTGCAATAAATGTCTCCTTCTTACATTAAAATATGCTCCCCAGGGATCTCTGCCCTCTGCCTTGCATCACAGGTGTTATCTGGTGACATAATGGTTGGCAAGAGAAGCCTAATGCTGGCAGGACTTATGGGAACATAGTGCTGGACACTTGTCCTGGTCAGACCCAGGGAGTTCAAAACGTATCAAGCTTTCCCAAATCTCCATGAAGTCATAGCTTCATTTGAATGCTTAATCATTTCATGTAAGTTTTTATGAATACTGTAACAGGTGTAGCAAATTCTTGAAGTCAAGATGGATTCAGATTTAAATTCTGTCTTTGCTGTTATCTGGTTACCTGATCATGGAAAAGTTGCTTGGGATTACTGAGCCTAATGTTCCTTACTTCTTTAATCAAGATTGTAAGAATTAAACAAGATCATACTTGTAAATAATTTAGCTAAGTGACTGGAACATAGTAATGAAATACTAGTATCTTTAAATACTAGTATCTTTCATCATCATTATCATTCTCATTTTTTGTTAAAAATGAAAGTAGGAAGGCTTTGATTTAAAAATTCTTAGAGATCATTGATCTACCTAGATAAGAAATTTCAAAACCAGTCATAATATATGCTGAGGCTCCACATGGGTGAGAACATATACAAATAAGTTTAAGGAAATTAGATTGAGAGGCTCAACGTTCCTTGAAAAGAATAATGAAATCTACAAGGTTATAAGAAATGTGGAGAAACCAAGTTAATTCCAAACTGGTAGTTACAATCAACTAAATTAATATTCCAAGTTTAGTATAAATAAGGTATACTTGAAAACCCCCCAAATTACAAATATAATCCTATTTAGAATCCCAGGCAGTGACCAGGATAATAAAAGCAACAACCTAACTGGACCCTAATATCAATAATGAAAGCCAGTGGACTATAAGACCTAAAATTTCATGTGCTTCCTTAACATCTTTAAGTGTCACAGGGCCTAAAGACCTAAGTGTGAGTTCCCTTCTTCTCATGGATATGTCTCCCACAGGATGGGAAAACTCTCCACCCAGCGACTTCACCTATGTACACTTTACCTGATCCTCAGCTTAACAGGTTTCACTTCTTTACCTGCCTCTAAAATGTAGACAAAACAATATCATCCTCCCCCCGGAACCAAAGATCACTCCGATCTCCTGTTACTACTTACTTACCAGTACTTTCACAATGTGCTCTCAAGTGCAGCTCTATGTGTGACTCCAACTTCCCAGAGCAATGGGTATATGTGACTAACAGACTTCCATCAATCTCATGTTTCCAGGATTGGCCATAGTATTTGGATCCATTCCCATAATAGTATGTTGGGAAAAATCTTTGTCATTAAGGAGACAAAGAAAAGATAGATAAAATACCTACCAAGGTCAAGCAGATAGAGTAAAGAATAGGCTTCCTTTTCTAGAAGAACATACTCTGAAAACTAAGTCCAATGGCCATAATTCACAGGAGGGATGTGAAATGCTCTATGCATATATAGTAGGTTTGAGACTACTGCCAAACCCAGTTCTCTGGAGACCATAATCCTTTTGAAGTCCTACTAAAAATGCACCAAAAGTAGCCCTGAGTTGGCTTTGTTTTTACTCCACTCAAAACTGGGCTCTCAGAGCTAAAAGATTCATTTCAATCTAGTTGGATACCCAGATGCCACTCAAAAAGGAGAAGAAAATTCAATTGTATTACCCATTTAGTACTTCTTTAAAATAATGAAAAGAAAAAAAGAGATTGAAAGGAAAACATTGAGAATTATGTTATTTTTATTTGGGTTTCCTAAATTCACCTTCCTATCTTTGGAGGGTTATGATTGAATGTTATTTGTGTTGATCTATATTTATCCTTTAACATCTTTCAAATAACAATGGAATACAGAATGGAGATTGGAAGTGGAGGCTGAGTATGTGTGGTTCCCTAGCAATGCTATAAACTAGACATTTCAAAGAATTATATTTCTAAATAACATTTTGAGTTATAATAGCACAATGTATATATTTTTAATTTAACTATGTAAGCTAAATAACTGACATTTTAGACCTCTAAGCACATTACTTTAAAAAAAATGTAGCTCTAACAGATTTAGCTAAGATGATTTTTTTACAACCCATATTTGTCTTCATCTATGTAAAATAAGATTAGGACAAAATTTCCAAAACACTTTTGACAGATATACTAAAATGTCCTTAAAAGCTTTTCAACATCCCAGAAATATTATAAGGATTAGGTTCCAGCTATTTCTGGATCATATAGCTGCATTATGGATTATAGTTAAAAATGCACAATTATTGATTTAGATGCCTCAATTATCCTTATGAAAGTTAAGCAATAAGCACATACATACTTCAAAACAGTGCTAGTATATGGAACAGACTATGTGAAGGATAATTTGGCACTTGGGTTTTAGTAACAATACACCCATCAGGAGATTTAGTTTGGGTTAATATTAGTTTAATCATTGTAATATTTTTATTATTTAATCTATAACTTAATCCCTCATTAAGAGCTATAAGCAGAATATCTTAAATTACTTCTCCTCATGTGGACTAAGACAAAGATTAGAGTGTAAGTAGTTCACTTGGGAGTTGATCCTTGCAAACATCACTGGGGAAGTGGGGGATGGGACAGGGAAGAGAACGAAGGCAATGAAACTGAAGTGGCAAACAAGTTACTACTGGTAATTGGCCCTCAGAGATTATGGACCCTTTTCCTTAAAAACGTCAAAAAAAAAAGGGGGAGTAGGAAATTATTTTTGTAAGATTATTTCACTGCAATGCAAGCTGATATGGGAGGGAAAGACACAGTCCCTCACAAGGTCTCTTCCAATCTTATGATTGCTCATTACGAAAAATTGGCTGGTAATTGGTTTGACTCAGAGAGGTCAAGATGTGAAGGGGACTGTACAACCTTTTGATTTTATACTAAAGAACAATGTCATTTTCCCAGTCAAGTTTTAGAAGGACATTTTTTTAAAAATTAGAAATGTGCCATAATAATTTTCATGATTGCTAATTAAGAGAGCTCATCTAGGACTGGGCTACTACAATTTTGGCAGACAGAGATGGGGGCTTGGAAATAAAGCTCCCATGACAAACCCTGAATACTACATATACATGGCTTTGGTTTTCCACCTCTTCTTAAACTACTTAAATCGTTGATATATAATCAGACATTGGTTTTAGAAACTACTTAAGTAAAAGGGGAAAAAAGCCTGCTTCACTTTACTTGCTTTTAATTGGGGGAAAATCATGCTTTTACAAACGGGAATCTGATTTAAATTACGTGACTTTTTGTACATAATTTTACGTAAAATTAGTCACCGAGAATGCATATTTTAAATGGACTAGCTATAGTTAATTGGCCAACAGCGAATTTTCAAAGTGATCTGTCTAATTACTGTCTGTCAAGATACAGAGATCAAACATAGTTTTCTCTTTTATATAGTCTTAAGGTTTGTAGGAATAGAACATTTATCCTCAGAACATACTTTGTATTTTTAATGCAGCAAACTTAGTGAAATTAAGCTCTCATTAAATGGGAACAGCAAAAGAACATAAATGCAATTGTTCGTATAAATAAAATCTTATTTTTTTGTGTATGTATTCATTTATTTATGTCAGCTGTGCAGGACCCTTGGAATTAAAACCTACTTAATATAAAATGTGAGAGTTGAAAATATCTTTATGACTATCAGTAATCTAATGTCTTCATTTTGTGGAAGAGAGACTAAGGGCTTCTATGAGAAGTTTGGTGTTATGACCGATTTTGTGGGGCTAAATACTCTGAGTTACAATTTATTTACTATTGATTTTTATTGAATATATTTTAATTGTACAATATGATGTTTTGATACATATAGGGAAATGATTACTACAATTAGTCATCATCTTGCATAGTTACTAAATTTGTGATAAAAGCACCTAAAACTCTTTTAGCAAATTTCCAGTGTACAATGCAATATTATTATAGTAGCCCTCATCTTGTACTTTAAATCTCATCCCATATATCTTCAACTTGGTGTCCTTTGACCTACATCTCCCTGTTTTCTCTCCCCATACCCTTGGTTCCTCATAACCACAAAATTTAGTTTCTAAGTATTTGACTCTTTAGAATTTGAACTCTGATGTCCCATCTGTTAAGTTAATGTTCTTTCAATAATACTAATAGAAGAAACAAAAATATTTGTTAAATTATTTCAGAAACATGTCTTAAACCTAACTAAAGATTAAAAAACCTATAGTAAGATATGGTAAAAAAGAACATTTTTGTATTATGTTCATTTATGCCTTCACCAATAAACATCATTCCATGACTATTGTAGATAAGCTTCAAGGGAGAAGAATCAAGATCAGGATGCACTTTGTTCAACCTAACAGCTGTTTTTTGATTTTCACACTAAAGCGGTATTTGTGGAGGATTCTGAATCAAGATTACTTTAGAAATTAGGTTAAAATAAAAGTATTTCTACTGAAGGAAATAAAACTTCTACAACACCGAAGAGCACAATAGGTTTTCTATTAACAAGGATTACCAGATAATATTGTTTCATCATTTAAACAGAAGGAAATGGTATCTATTAAAATAATATTTTAAAGTTTCATAGGAAACTTTAAAAAATGAAATTCAACAAATATCCATTAAGCACCCACTGCTTTATTTGACATTTCATTAGGCAATGTAGGGCCTTTTATATCTTTTATTCAGAGATAATGAAAACAGAGGCATCCGTTTCACAACTGGATGGCAGAACACATTCATGAACACAATACAGTGAAGGAATCATATGTGAGTTCAAGGCCCATGGAATTTTCTTAAAGGAAGTTTTGTTTAAGATGGGTCCTGCCATTTACTTAAGTTTTTGAAACTTGGACACATAGGAGTTACGAAAAGTTTCTGATGTAAGGACAGCACCTGCAAAGCACCCAGTTGAGAGAGTATGTTTCATGATCCTAGGGAAGTAAGCAGCCCTTGTAATACAAGTTCAGCTCTAACAAAGGCTTTATGTCAGGAAGTAATAAGAGATAAAACTGAATTAGTACTTGTAATACTAGTAGAAATCCAGTACCTCCTGAAGAGAAGTAATTTCACAGGAACCAAATTCAGCATCCTTATCTTGATTCAAAGCCCATCTTTAATTTACATTCAGGTTTGAATCCTTTTGTCATATCTAATTTTAATAATTAAAGTACTCTTTGGACTACACAGCATCTAGTGTTCTTTTATAATTCATGAACTTGGAAAAGTTTTAATATTGTATGGATATGAATGAGCTTACTGAAACAGGCTAACAAGCCATCTGCTTCATGACACACAATTCCATAAATGTCATGAAACTTTATGTTACCATAAAATGTAGCAACAAGGAAGAACCTTTCTGAGGAAGAGAAGTACTCTAACAGGCATTTGCAGAGTACTCTGGTCTTCTCTTGATCTGCCACATTGCAGCTATAACAATAAATGCCCCTAATAGAAACAGAAGAAAAATTGGCTATAAACTTTCATAGGAGAACGCCTGATGCTTTGACCACAGTTTCTATATTCCCCTTCCAACAAAAAATGCTATTACAATCCAAGTACCTGTGCTATTTAGAAGGTCCCACAGGTCTTAAATCCTCTTGTTTAAAAGACTGAGATACTAAGCCACAGAAGAGGTTCATCTATTTCTTTTTTTTTTTTTTTAGTAATGCATGAACAGTGAATGTTTACTACGCTCTTTTCAGAGTAAACATAATTTTGTTCATACATTTCTTATGTCTTTCCCTTGGTCTTGTTGCTCTGGATAAGCTACTTCCTGAAAAAGTTAATCTAAATCCTAAGGTTGAGCTATTTCAGTTCCTACTTATAAGAAGAAGCACTTTGATGACCTCTCCTTACAATATAGCAATGTATTCATCAAAACAACTAAATGAGGCTGCAGCCTACTTTAGTTCTTGGTATCGGCCATGTCTTTAGAATAAATTGTAATTCTGTAGTCACCAAGGGGTTGCTACAGCCACTTCTCCATTATATGTGGCTTACACAGACTAAAAACAAATTTGCACACTCCACGAGTCTATGAATTCATTTCCATGTGGTTTCAATATCTTCCCTACTTACATATACACACAAGAGAGAAGTAACCAATAAACAACAAATATGCCTTAGAAAAGCAATTCCGCAATGGTTCAGGTTTTATGTTCTAATAATTCTCAAATCCCAGCTTCCAGGGTTCAGTGTACTGTATCGGCAATAATGAGTAAAACTACTGAAACTCATTAAAGAACTTACTAATAAGTACATTAATTGAGGCTATCTGCTTCCCATTATACAGAGACAAATTAAGCAGGTTACAGTGGTTTCCAGAAAACATCTGTGGAAGCATGTCAAAATTAATGATAAATAAAATAGAGCTCCCTTTGTGGTTGATTTTTTTGTTCACCCAGCTGTATCTAAAAAAGTGCTATAAAAGAAAACTATTCATTATTGGTCAAATCAAAATGAAATCCCTAACACACTAATATAATTTTTCTTATAACCTTTTAATTAGAGGTGATCAGACCTTAAAATAGCTACCTACTTATACTACATAGTGTGAGTTGGTGAAAAATGGTCCTGTGGAGGAAATATACCCAATCTATGTGAATTGTATAAAGACAGATAATTTTCTTTAGAATAATGTATCTTATGGAATGAACCAAAATTGTCTTTCCAAGAAAGAATTGACTGTCCTCCTAGGAATATTTCTGTCATTCAGGTCCTACTCGTTGGTGAAGAGGGCAAGTCATTTAAAAAACAAAGTTGATAGAGGAATAACTTAAGGACAAAGTGAGAAGAAATTCAAGTTATAGGGTCATTTCTGTGTTTATGTGAAAGTGATACCATGAAATCAGCCATCCCCCATTGTATGAACACCCTGCACATAATATCAAGTCATGTCACCTTTCTGCTTTGAACCCCTTGGTAGCTTTCCCTTGTTCTTAAGATAGAGCTGAAAATGCTTTATATAAGACATGAATTTCTGTGTGAATTGCCTTGATTTTCTGTACAAACTGCTTCTCCCCCCCATTCCATTCTTTACATTGAAACTTTTTATTTATATTCTGTTCCTTAACTGTGCGTTGGTCCTCCTAGACTCCCAAGTTTTTCGTATATGCAACTCCTTCCTTCTAGAGGGCTCCATATCCATTGCTCCTCTTATTCTCCATGTCTAGGTAATCCCCAGTCACTCTTTAATGTTCAAATTATATATAATTTCCCTCTATGAACTCTAGAATATAAGTTGAATTTATTCAAAATACTCTTCTTGCATCCTCTCTCTATTACATAACTTTGGAATGATTGGATGGATGGATGTTAAATAATAGGATTGGTAAAGATTAAAAGTTCAGTCTGTGTGAAGACACATGGAGGGAGAAAATTAGGTGCAAATTTCTAGATGGGGCAACTAGATGAGACATTTTACCATTCCCAGGAATAAGGAAGAGCAGGAAGAGAAGAAAGTTAAGGAGAAGGGAGGTCATGCTTTCGATTTCATGCATGTTGAGATTAAGTGTCTCAAGGGCAAAAGGAGATGTCTAGTGGTAGGGAGTAAAAGTTTAAGATGTAGATTAATATAGCTTTGGGAGTTTTCACTCTATGGATAAAGAGTCATGGAATTGATTGAGATTTCCAAACAAGTCTGTATAGAAAAAAAAAAAAACAGTACAGAGTATAACACTAAAACTGGAATTTAAGGACTAAACATAGGAAAAGAAGTGAAACTGATAAGAAACTACTATAATGTTAAAAGAAAACCCAAGAGAGTTGGTGTCAAAAAGGGGGGAAAATACTCTTCCTGAACAGGGAGGTCAACAGTGACAAATGTAGCCAAAAGATCCAGGAAGAAGTGGACAAAACTTTTGATATTTATCAACAATGATAACCTTGGTAACAGCAGTACAATTAAAGTTCTAAGAGGAATTTGTAACAAGAAAACAGAAAAAGTATAACTTTCTACATCAAAAATTTGTGAATCAAAGAAAACACTATGGCATCTAGAGTAGAAATGAGATGGAGACTTTTTTTTAGGTGTGTGTGTGCGTGTGTGTGTGTGTGTGTGTGTGTGTGTGTGTGTTATTGAATAGCAAGGGAATGTTCAATTCTGATGGAAAAGTAACCTAAGGTAACTAGGCAACCTAAGGTGAGACTATGAGAGACAAAGGGAAATAAGGGTTTCTTTGGAGTATAAAGTAAAAGAGAAACATTTTAAAATATATATATTTAGAAAAGCATGGAAAGATTGAAAAGTAGTTTTAAAAGTACAGCAGAACCAAACTACATAATTCTCTTAATGATTCATCTGTATTAAGCAACTCAAATACAATGGCAAGTTTATTAGATATCAAGATGTTTTCCCTTTACAAGTTTAAAGAATAAAATGATGTAGAAGTAATTATGACAAAAATGGGGAATTCCAGTGTCCCTGAGCCCAGAGAGTTCAAAAGATGGCTTAGCACCATATTGTCCAAGTTGCCCAAGATGATCACCAGACTTTGGAATGGAGAATACATACATGAACTGGGCCACAATATCTTCCATAAATATGGTGGGATTACCAGGTAATCAGTACATGACAGTGAAGCAGATTGGTAGACTACAAGAGTCCAATGCCCCAAGCCTCAAAAAAAATGAAAAATGAAAATAATGGTCTCAATTTACCATTAATGAAGGGGAGAACAGATAATCCAGACATCCCTCATGGAAGTGAAAATAAAAGAAGTCAGAGCATTCATCTCATCCATCTTCCTTTGTGCAAAGTCAAATACCACCTTCTAAGTTTAAGAAAGAAATATCCAAGGACTGTTGAGATCAGTGGGTATAGTGAATAGCCTATGACCTATACATGACCATTCATGTATTTTGTTTGTTTTCACTCAGCTTTTGCAAAAATAGAATTTGATGATCTTTATTCAAGACATTCTCTTTCTGTTTGATAGAGCATGGTACTGACCACTCCTTTTTTCTTATAATGGTCTTAATTTTCATACACACATTACATGTTTCCTCCCGTAAGAATCTGAATATTAAATACCTTCTCTACATTTTTTTTCCAGGAAAAAGAAAGGGGACATTTTTCTGTTTACATATATCTTTTGTGCTACAGAAATTTCCAAATACAGTCTATTGTGGAAAACAAAGCTTGACCTATTAGTACCATGTAAAAGTAGATTTGTATTAGTGAGAATTTAAACTAAGGTCTCATAATACTCCAACTTTAAGGCCAATTTGATATCAATTGATATGAAATCTCTAAACTGGTAATCAAAAAATAAACAAGCAATAGGCTAAATAATTGTGCATTTAAAAAGCCAAGGTATGGCTTTCCTTTGAAAATGACTTGTAAATATTTGGGCCTGAACACTTTGTATACTAAGAAGATGGGATACTATGAAAATGGGAAACTAAGAAGATGGGAGGAAAGCACCATTCTGTAAAAACATTCCTAGAAAGAATAGAGGGAACATTAAGTTGCATTAGTGTATGATTTGCCAAACCAGATGTGAATACCAATCAGTGTTTGGTGACTTAATCATGGTGTATGCACACACATGCATGTGCATGCATGCACACACACACACACACACACACACACAATCAGGAAGGAAAATCAGGCCAGCACATGCAGAAATATCAGAAAATATGTCTTCTTCAAACACATCTGAACTGTTCATGATTTGTAAGTAAAAGTAAACACTGTTTGAAGTAAAAATAATATTAATAAAACCAAAAAATGCAGGTAATAGAAAAGGCTAAAAAGCAAAAATAAAATAGCAGTCAGTCCATACAATTCTGATGAATGATAACAGAAAAGACTCTATAGCATTCACTTATTCATTTATTACTAAATATTTACTCAGAATTGTGTTGCACTCAGTAGTGTGTATGCTGAGCACTAAGGCTAGGAGCAAGATAGGAGTTTTCTCATAGAAAGCTCAGGGTTGAGCCGGGACTTCATGTAACATTTCCAGAAACCTGATTCTTTGATTATCTAAGACTTCGATAGTAGCAATAATTCAATGAATGAAAAACAATACAGGAATCACATATACACATCATATCCATACAGGAACATACAGAGTGTAAAATATGGATTGTGCTTTTTTGAGTACCTAGTCTGGCAAGCAATAGCAAAACTGTGCATTCTGTCATATAAACAGTTAAAAAAATTGATCTAACTTTGAAAGAAATGTAGAAGCTAGAAGATAGAACTGTACTATTGTGCTTTAAAATATTTTATAATAATTACTCCATTAGGCAGCAATAAAAACTGTGACCAGGTATCAATATAAACACACAAGTTTAATATCAAAAAGAGGAAATAAAATGGGCTTTGGTATTAAAATGGGCAAAGATTACACATCTAAGATTAGATAATACCTTTAATTGATAATGCTTTGGTACAATTTGTGAAAGCTACTATAGGGTCCAGAGAAATAATATTTTCAGGCTCCCTATGGAGCCCCTCACAGGTTCTTAGAGAGTGAAAAATGACCTTGCGTCAGGCCTGGTGATGATCAGCCATTTGCGAAGACAGCAAAGTCCTTCCAACATCAGTAAGTGTGCCATTTCCCCCCACCTCCTCCCTCTGATCCTGCTGCAGTATTTTCCCACTTAGATGGATGGTACATGGCAAAAGGCCCAGTCTATTCATGTGCTTGATGGCCTACTAAATTGTTCACTAATATTTTTGACGCTGGCTCTGTGAGGCTGTCATGGCAGTCATTTCTGTTACAGATTCACTCCTTGCACAGCATTCCCTTTGACAGTGAGTAGCATAAAAGGGCATTGAAATCAAGACTCACAAAACCCTTCTGCCAAGGATAAAGGAACTTCCTGGGGGTACTTCAAGCACTCCGTTACACAGCTGAATGAGATGAAAGAAAGCAAATCCTGTTGATGGTCATTCAGAAGCAGCCAGATTGCTCTGCTGTGTGCCTTCCCTGTAGATCGCCAATTTACCATTATTGTTTAATTTTCACAGAGCACCGACAGCACACAGTGTAGTGTACAGGGACCCCTGAGCAGAAAAAGCCTTTGTGAAGAGCTGATATGCAAGAGAGAGTTGTTGACAGAGGAGGTCTTCCTGGGCAGTAGGTTCATATTTGTCCAACTATTTGTTTTGTTTATTGGTTAGCTTTATATTGTTCATAAAGAAATATAGGGAAAGCAATTATTCTCATTTAAAGACCACCAGCACCCCCGGAGCCAGAATCGTTCATCATGAAAGAAGTGGGCCTTTTACAAAGACAGGTCTCATGAATAAAGTGAATAACTAGAGCAAGTGTTTCTTTCAATCCACTGCTTAACTATTTATTAGATGTAATGGTCTGAAGCCATTTTTGATTATCAATAAGTTTTAAACCTCACAACTGTCCCTGCTCCCTCATCTCCAAATCTGGGCAAAGTAATAAGAAATCAATTGTTTCTCCTTTGGTGCTGGCTGAAAGTTGAAACATTCAAACCCCAGCTTATGAGAGGAAGCCTTCATCACAGATCCACCCTTACCCACCATACAAAATCAAGCTTGACTGCTACTCCCTGATCTATGAAGCCATTTTTGGATCTGCTCTCCTTAAAAAGCATCATTATTTGAGTAGTAAATGTTTACATATCATGTTGCAGGTGGCATCAGAAATCCCAAACTCAACCAAATTTTGTGTGGAGAGTCCATTCCAAGCCTGCACAATGACCATTACATTAAAGATGGTTAGGGGAATTATATTAATTCTAATATGATGATTGAGAAGCAGAAATTATAACTGGCCTCTAAGTTCTTTCTTTTCCAAAGCTAAGACCGCTATTGTTTTAGATCCATATAGACCAAAGAGAAAGAGGGAGCTGGAATAGGGGCCAAATGATGCCACTGGTTTATATGAAGATTCAGTCTTGTTGTGGATTACAAAGTTTCCTTTGTGTAGCTATTGCTTGAGTTTCTCCTTTGAATGTTCATAGATAGAGTTAAAAGCTGTCAATTGACCAACAACACAAAGGATATCAGTGAAGCAAACACATTCTTTGCCTTAGAGAAAGAACTCCATCATTAAGAAACAGAATAGGAATGAAGGCAAAAAATGAGTGAAATATTTCTGGTAATTGTTACTTTTTGTATTTGAATAAAACATGGTTGATCTAGCTAGGATCACCCCCGAACACACAGAAAAAAATAAGGTATTTAAGATCCCTAAAACACTGACCACAGAAGCTTATAATGAGTAACACCAAACACAGAATAAAAAGGCACAAGTTTCAGTTGCAGTTCTCCCGATGACCACTATCTCACTGAATTGGGGCCATTTACTTAACTGAAGTTCAGTTTTCCCTCCTTTAAAAATAGAGATAATAGTTGTGCCCTGGAGTTCTTACCACTGTCTTGACTATCAAAACAACACAACATACAGAGAGAGGTTCTTTATGTAAAGTGTCACATGTAGGCAAGTGTAGCCCCCAATAAACACATTGTCTTGATCTATTGGGACTGCTATAACAAAGTGCCCCAAACTAGTCTTACTAATAACAGAAATTTGTTTTTCACAGTTCTGGAGGCTCGTAAGTAGAAGATCAAGGCTCTGATAGATTTGATGCCTGGTGGGGGCCTACTTTCTGCTTCATAGATGGTACCTTCTAGTTATGTCTTCACATGAGAGAAGGAGAAAGGTAACTCTCTGGGGCCTCTTTTATGAAGGCTCCAATCCCCTTTCTCAGGACCCTACCCTCATAATCTCATCACATTATAAAGGTCCCATCTCCTAATGCCATCACATTTGTTATTAGGTTTTCAATATGTGTATTTTAGGAGGACCCAAATGTTCAAACCACAGTGCCCCTATATCACACTTCCAAGAGTCTCACACTCAGGATGTTGTTGGTCTTGTACAGAAAATATTAACTTCAATTTACTAGCAATTAAAACAAGCTTGCTAGTCTGATTTTTTTGTCTTTTATGGTTTAAAAATAAGAAGGAAGAGTTGTTTAGTTTCCCCTAATAATAATACTCTCAATTTCTAGCACTTATTCATACATTGTATGTGTTTTGAGTAGGGCATTATTTTATACAAGCATAAGAACAATAATGCAAAGAGGCATCTGATGGCCTGAGCAAAGGAAGAACCCATCTGTAACCATCAGCCACAAAAATTCAGAAAGCCCAGAGGGCTGGGAGATGAGCTCTCTAGAACTTGATTGGCCTTGTTTAATCACAGCCTGGCACGAATGACTACAGAAAGAGGGTGGAAGCTTTTTAGATGCTTGCTATATTTATTTAAGAAGGTAAAAAGTATTATAGCACTGGTTTTGGATGTGTCAAATAGATGTTTTTGAGCTTAAAGGCATTAAAGATAAATAAACCCTGCTACTAATGCCAGGAAAAGGAAATCCATTTATTCAGATGAGCTTGATAATATAAAATGTCTTATTACCATGAAAATTTTGTATTTTCAGTATTTATTTTATTCAGTTTTTAGAAGAGACTCCATCTCCAGCAATTCTATAATAGGAAATCAAGTAATCTTGTTACCTATACACACAACTGTGATAACTCCCTTACATGTATTTCTCCAGTTTTGTGACATAGTATGCAACAAACAAAATAGAGTCTTCATGCTATTATGAAATAAGAGCACAATATTTCCAATAGCCATCATATAATTTTGTTCATATCTTCTCCCACTCACTTCTCTCTCTCTCTCTCTCTCTCTCTCTCTCTCTCTCT
>NW_026000068.1:21482925-21548391 GCF_001458135.2 Marmota marmota marmota
TATATATATATATATATATATATATATATATATATATCAGTATCTCCATTATTCCTATATTTTTTTTAGTTTCTCTGGAGTCAATAATCTTGTTCTCTCTTCATGCCTAATTCCTATCTCTCCTTTTCTCTCTCCACACAAATTCCCAGAGAAAGAACTATTTCTCCTGTCTAAGAAGGAGTCAGGAACTGAAATTTATTTCAGATGTCCTTTGAGATACTTTCATAAAGAAGAATATGAAGCAGTCTGCCATGTTGATGGGAAGGGGAATGCTATGATCCTGACTTTTAATAATCCCTGGATACTGTTTACTCATGTGTTATGATTATTTTACTATTTGCTGGCAGGAGATTATCTGGTCTTCAAACAGAGAGGCAACAATGGGCTCGGCTACTTGGAATTGAAACATCAGTTTTTCCAACAAAGGGGCATCAGCTAAAGGTGGATATGCAGTCAAAGAAGGAAAAAAAAATGTGTATTCTCCCTGTAGCTCAAGTGCATCTTCCCCATCAACCCCCCCCAACCCAGATTCGGGACCATGTCTCTAATTACAATGACAGAATGGACATGCCATCTATATTGTTCTTGGAATATTTGAATCTATGATCTTTGCCCTGCCTGGAACTGGTATTCCAATCATCCAGTGTGAATAGCACTGTGATTTTTCTCTGCAGAATTCTCTTTTGCTTCTTTGTGCACATGTTTTGGACATATTAACTCCTTTGTACTATGGGCATGAGACCGTGGGCCCAGTGTGGTCCCTCTGACAGCATCTCATTCTCTGAGATAATTGCTTTTGGAGACTTTTCTTAGAGATATGGGCAAGAGGAGGTCTCTTTTCCTTGATAAGTCTGTAGCTTCTAGAGTTTATCATGCCTCTTGAAGCCAGAATGTTCCTGAATCAAATAAATAAGATATCACAGAGGAAAATAAAATCACATTTTGGAGAAACATAAATTCCTAACTGTATAATTGATGGACTTGGATGGTTTTATAAACCAACTCATCATTGTCTTTATTTATTTATTTAGGTGCTGGAGATTAAATCTCAGGAGTGCTCTACCCCTGAGCTACATTCCCTGCCCTTTTTATTTTGAGACAAGGTCTCACTAAGTCCCACAGGCTAGCCTCAAACTTACAATTCTCTTTTATTTTGGTTTGTTTAATTATTATTTTAAAAGCTTTATTTTCTTTTTAATGTACACATAATTATATAAGTTAATGGGGTATAATGTGAAGTTTATATATATATATATATTTTTTTTAAATGAATGAAACAGGCTAATTAGCATATATATCACCTCAAATATTTATTATTCCCTATGGTAACATTTAATACACTTTCTTTCAGCTATTTTAAAATATGCATTTTTTAATGTTTTTATTAATGTACTATAGTCATACATAATATTTGGGCTCATTTTGATATGATCATACATGCATGGAATACAATGTGCCCCACTTTCCTCCCAGGAATTCTCCTTTCCCTCTCACTCTCTTTTCCCTCACCTTGTTCCTGAAGAACATCATGTTGAGTGAATAAGTCAAACTCAGAAAGTCAAGGTGGAATGTTTCTTCATATATGTGGAAACTCAATGAAAATAAGAGGAAAGGAGGTGACAGGATCCCATGAAAATAGAAGGGTGATCAGTGGAACAGAGGAAAGAAATTGAGGGGGGCAGGAGGGATGGGAAAAGAAAGCTATGGTAGAATGGAACTGATCAAATTATGCTATGTACATATATGAATATACCACAGTGAATTTCAATTTCATGTATGCCTATAAAGCACTAATTTTTAAAAAAGAAATCATCTTTTCTCTCAATTTTACAAACATGCATGGTCTTTGATTTTTTTAAGCCTATTGAGTTGGGCTATGGTCACTTGAAACCAAAAGATCTCTCTTTAATGTCTTTTGTTATTCATGTCTGTTTCCCCCTCTGCACTGTGAATAATTCAGTCAGAAATTTTGTTTAAATACTATTTCTATATTTAGTATCCAATATTTAATAAATGTTATTAAATGGATAATTAGGAAGACAATGTCAGAAATGTGATGTTACTGACTCACATAGTAGCAAAATATATTTAATTTATTAAATGTATAATTTTGACCTTTCAAAATTTGAAGTTAAAAATTTTCAGAGCTATAAGTATATGCTTATGGAACTCAATAAAAGCCTAGAATATGAAGTTTTCTAAATCTCTCTATCCCTTCTGTCCTTCCCCTTCTCTTACTTCTCTCCCTTCCATTTCCTTTTCTATTTCTCTCTTTTTTCTTCTTTATTTTGTTCTCTCTTTCTTGTCTTTAAAATATATACAAATTATCTTAATTATTATTACACTTCTTACATAAGAAACTTAATAGTATATCAGTTAATAAGGAAAAGATACAGGTAAACCAGAAGTAATTTAGTACAGAATTACCAATTCAACTAAAAAATATCATTTGCATACAATGAAGAATATACAAAATTCAAACTAAAGAAACAAATTGTCTCTAATACTGAAATTTTAGTATTTTACTATCTAATACTGAAATTTTACTATCAGGGTTTGCTTGTTCATAGGCTTTTTTTTTTTCTTCAAAAGCAACTATATTATACTGAGGGAACTTAGCTATTTGGGGACTTCAAGGCCAATCAGTCTGAATAACTTCAATTTTAGAGGGTGTCATCACTATTTCAATGAAGCAACTACAAGTGTGAAAATATATTGAGAGGGGAATCCAAGTTGGCGGGCCAGAGGGAGGCAACATTCTGTATTGCTCTGTGACCCGGTCTCACCTACTGGGAATACTGCATCTCTGAGAGTGATAGAGGACCCCTATACAGCTGCTGTTATGCAGAAATCACCGGCACTGTGCCCCCACACAGGGCTCCAGGCCTTAGTGTTCCAGGAGGACTCCCTGTATTCAAGCAGGACTCCTGGCTCCTGACACCCAGCTCCCAAAGTTCTAGCCAATGCAGGGCTCCCGCGCCTTAGCAGGATCACCTATCAGCACCACTGCAGAACTCACAGACTTGGATGGGCTCCCATGCAGGTCACTCAGCAGCTACCAGGCTTCACCACAATGCTATCGCCCTGCTCCCCCCACCGCACCACACACCCTGATACTGGAAGCAGACTGTCTCCATCTTGGCTCACCTTCTTTGCCATATTTGGTGGGGGCACATCCCAGATTGAAACTCCAACTGGCCAGGTACCTGGTTTCTAACACCCCCCTGTCCACAGTGGAGGTAATCCAGCACAGTAATTGCCCAACTCAAAACAGCTCTCAGTGGGATAGGTGCACAGTGTGACCAGCGCCACTAGGGGAGCCCTGGGGAGAGAAGTCCCTCAATTGGGAACTGCTAAGGGAGAGGAAAATGGGCAAGTTTGGATACTAACGGAGAGACAGTGAAATGTGAAATCGTCAGGCAAGATAGGGAGAGAGGTCCAGGCACTCAAATTTTACCACCAAATTTTACTACCACTCTCTTTTTGGGATGAATGGACGCCCAAAAAGCCCCTCGAGGTGCAGTCTCCCTGCAGGGACTGGCGGGTGCCACTCTTCCCTTCCAGGTGCCCTGCACCAGGACTCTGGTTATCTTCACCATCCTGAGGGCAGAGACACCAGCAAACAAAGACAACCACACCTATTGGATGAGAAGGGAATCAAAAAAGATATGGATCTCTAAAACTAGCAACAATCCTGGTTTCTTCCTTAGAGAATTTTTCTTTCTCTTTTTTCTTCTTCCCCTTTATCCTCCCGCCCACACATCCCTAACATATGTGAAACCAAAAACTTTGCATGAATTAGGGTTTGAGGACTGGGACATCTGAACAATATAATATAGATATGGTGTACATGCCCCCCTTTCTTTTCTTTTTTTTTTTTATTTTTCTTTTCCCCTCCAATTTTTACTACTTTAGCATCCTTTATTTTTCTAAATACATATGTGTGTTTGTTTATATACTCTTCTGTCTTCCCACAAGTGTACTTGTCTACCCAAAACTACTTCTTGTCTATTTTCTTAATACTAACCCTCTTCATAAGATTTCTCTTTCACACTTCCTAAGATATTTTATCTCTATAATCTCACATTGTACCTCCTCAGCATATCATCCTACACCTCACCCCTAGCTCATTACCAACTGTCATAAACTGTAAACGCTCTTATAAACCTAATAGCTATATTATATATAATAATTAAATCCAACATTTCTGTACATTGTGACCAAACCATAAACGTCTTCATAGCAACAAATTGTTCATAGGTGGTATATTGTAAATTTTAGGAACTTTTAACATTGTTCTTCCCCACAAAGGAGAGGTTATGGAACCCTACAGGAGCAATACAAATTTATAGGGGAAAACAATAACACCCTGGACCCACAGAGCTAGAAGGGAAGACACATGAGCAACATGAAAAGACAAGGGAAGAAAGTGCCTCAAACAAATCAAGATACCACATTATTAGAATCCATGGCAACTCCAGCAGAAGAAATTCCAGAAAAGGAGTTCAGGATGTACATGAATAAAAGGTTCTGTGAACATAAGAAAGATATAAGAGAGAAAATAAGGCAGCAAAAGACTATTTTGACAAGGAGCTATATAAACAAGTACAGGAAGCAAAAGATCACCTCAGCAGGAAGATAGAGGTTCTAAAAAAAAAAAATCCTTGAAATGAAAGAAACAATAAACCAAATTAAAAGTTCAATTGAAAGTATCACCAACAAAGTAGACCACTTGGAAGACAGGACATCAGACAAAGAAGACAAAATTTATAATCTTGAAAAGAATGTAGACCACACAGTGAAAATGATAAGAAACCATGAGCAGAATATCTAAGAAATATAGGATAGCATAAAAAGAACAGATTTAAGAGTTATTGGAATAGAGGCGAGGATAGATTTCCAAATCAAAGGAATGCACAACATATTCAAAGAAATAATATCAGAAATTTTTTCCAACATGAAGAATGAATTGGAAAACCAAATTCAAGAAGCCTACAGGACGCTGAATGTACAAAATCACAACAGATCCACACGAAGTCACATTGTAATGAAAATGCCCAACATACAGAATAAGGAGAGAATATAAAAAGCCATGAGAGAAAGGAATCAGATTACACATAGGGGGAAACCAATTAGGATAACAGGAGATTTTTCAACACAGACCCTGAAAGCTAGAAGATCCTGGAAAAACATATACCAAGCTCTAAGAAAATTGATGCCAATCAAGAATCTTGTATACAGCAAAAATAAGCTTTAAATTTGATGATAAAATAAAAACCTTCCATGATAAACAAGAGTTAAAAGAATTTACAGCTAGAAAACCGGCACTACAAAACATCCTTGGCAAAATATTTCATGAAGAGGAAATGAAAAACAACAATAAAAATCAGCAAATGGAGGTAGTACCATAAAGGAAAAACTAACAAAGAAGAAAACAAGTCAAGTTAAATAACAAAAATAAACAAATACAAATTACGTCTCAATAATAACCTTGAATGTTAATGGCCTAAACTCACCAATCAAAAGACATAAGCTAGTAGATTGGATTAAAAAAAAAAAACAAACAATATCCTGCTTTCAGGAGACTCATCTGATAGGAAAAGACATACACAGACTGAAGGTGAAAGCTTGGGAAAAATCATACCACTCACATAGACAAACACACATCAAAAAAAGAAGACTTCAGACTAATATATCCAATGAATATAGATACAAAAATTCTCAATAAAATTCTTGGAAATAGAATACAATGCACCATGATCAAGTGGGGTTCATCCCAGGGATGCAAGGTTGTTTCAACATATGGAAATCAATAAATGTAATTCATCACATCAACAGATACAAAGGTAAGAATCATATAATCAACTCAATAGACACAGAAAAAGCATTTGACAAAATACAGCATCACTTCATCTTCAAAACACTAGAAAAAATAGGTGATAACAGAAAAATATCTCAACATTGTAAAGATTAGCTATGCTAAGCCCCAGGCCAACATCATTCTAAATGGAGAAAAATTAAAGGCATTCCCGCTACAAACTGGAACAAGACAGGGATGCCCTCTTTCACCACATCTATTTAACATAGTTTTTGAAACACTAGCCAGAGCAATTAGACAGATGAAAGAAATTAAAGGGATACGCATAAGAAAAGAAGAACTTATATTATCTCTATTTGCTGATGATATGATTCTACACCTAGAAGACCCAAAAAGTTCCAACAGAAACCTTCTAGAACTAGTAAATGAATTCAGCAAAGTAGAAGGATATAAAATCAACACCCATAATCAAAGGCATTTCTGTATATCATGACAAACCATCTGAAAGGGAAATGAGAAAAACTACCCCATTTAGCCTCAATAAAAAAAAAAATACTTGGCAATCAACTTGACGAAAGAGGTGAAAGATCTATCTATACAATGAAAACTACAGAACCCTAAAGAAAGAAATCAAAAAAGACCCTAGAAGATGGAAAGATCTACCTTGCTCTTGGATAGGCAGAATTAATATTATCAAAATGACTATGCTTCCAAAAGCACTATACAGATTCAATGCAATTCCGATCAAAATCCCAATGGCATTCCTCATAGAAATAGAAAAAGCAGTCATGAAATTCATCTGGAAAAATAAAAGACCCAGAATAGCTAAAGCAATCCTTAGCAGAAAGAGTGAGCAGATGGCATCCCTATCCCATACCTTACACTATACTACTGAACAATAGTAACAAAAACATCATAGTATTGGCACCAAAACAGACTGGTAGACCAATGGTACAGAATAGAGGACAAAGAGACTAACCCACATAATACAGTTATCTTATATTAGACAAAGGTGCCAAAAACATACATTGGAGAAAAAAATAGCCTCTTCAACAAATGGTGCTAGGAAAACTAGAAATCCTTATGCAACAAAATGAAATTAAACCCCTATCTCTCACCATGCACAAAACTCAAAGTGAATCAAGGACCTTGGAATTAAACCAGAGACCCTGAATCTAACGGAAGAAAAAGTAGGTCCTAATCTTCATCATGTCAGATTAGGCCCCAACTTTCTTAATAAGACTCCTATAGAGGAAGAATTAAAGTCAAGAATCAATAAATGGGATGGATTCAAACTAAAAAGTTTCTGCTCAAAAGAAACTATCTGTGAGGTGAATAGAGAGCATACATCTTGGGAGTAAATTTTTACCCCTCACACATTAGGTAGAGCACTAATCTCTAGGGTATACAAAAACACAGAAAGCTAAACACCAAAAAATCAAGTAACCCAATCAGTAAATGGGCCAAGGACCTGAACAGACACTTTAGAGAAGAAGAAATAAAATTGATCAACAAATATATGAAAAAGTGTTCAACATCTCTAGCAATTATAGAAATGCAAATCAAAACTACTCTATGATTTCATCTCAGTCCTGTCAGAATGGCAATCATCAAGAATACAGGCAACAATAAATGTTGACCAGGATGTGGTGAAAAAGGTACACTTGTACATAGCTGGTGGGACTGCAAATTGGTGCAGGCAATATGGAAAGCAGTATGAAGATTCCTTGGAAAACTGAATAGAACCACCATTTGACCCAGTTATCCCTCTACTTGGTCTATCCCAAAGGACTCAAAAACAGCATACTACACGGACACAGCCAGATCAATGTTTATAGCAGCACAATTCACAATAGCTAAAGTGGGACCAACCTAGATGCCCTTCAATAGATGAATGGATAAAAAAAAATGTGGTATACATACACAATGGAATATTACTCAGCAATAAAAGAGAATAAAATCATGGCATTTGCAGGTAAGTGGATGGAGTTGGAGAGGATAATGCTAAGTGAAGTTAGCCAATCCCAAATACACAAATGCTGAATGTTCTCTCTGATACAAGAAGACTGATTTATACTGGGGTAGGGTGGGGGAGCGTGGGAAAAAGAGACGAACCCTAGACAGGGCAGAAGGGTGGGAGGGAAACTGAGGGGGCAGAGGTTAGAAATGATGGTGGAGTCTGAGGAACATCATTATCCAAAGTACATGTATGAAGACATGAATGGTGTGAATATATTTTGTATACAAGCAGAGATATGAAAAAGTGTGCTCTATATATGTAATATGAATTGTAATGCATTCTGCTGTCATACATTAAAAATTTAGAAATATTGATAATTTGTAAAAATACATTAAGTAACAAAATATATTTATCTAAATCTATGTATTTATCTTCCTATACACGTATTAAAATTTAATTTTTTGGCCATTTTTTCACATCAATATGATTCCTTCCTTTCAGTACTCCAAGCTTTGACATGAAGCTAGATCTTTTCAAAGACTGTAGTAATGGGGATTTCTGGAAAAAAGGAGAAGTAGAAGGAACAGATTGAAGATCTTTCAAATGTGGGGAATTATGTACTAAATCCAAATTCTACCGTATCATTCCCACTTGCATTTTCTTGGTCTGGGCAGTGAAAGAATTTGACTGTTACTAACTTATCTGTGTGTCATATCCTACTACAAACTGCAACTCCTTGGACATTGCTATGGCCTGTCTATATTTGCTCTCAGTAAAAAGGGAAACTAATATACACAGAGGCAAATGAGACCAATGAGCTTCTTGTGGAGAAAATCTTATAATTTATTTTATGAGAAAGTATGGTAATTATTTTAAGAAATTCAATAGATTATGCATAGAGTCTGAACTCTTATTGTAGATGTTTGATAATATTTTTTATTCAAATGCCAGGAATTTATGCAATTTTAAAATAACTAAATACTACTGAATCTTTAAAGCATTTAAAATCATATGAATAAGTCCGAACTTAAAGCAGGGAGTGAGGGTATCATGAGGGGATAATTCATGTTGTTATCTCTTCTTATTTCTTTCTTTTTCTTCTTTCTTTTTTTGGTTTCTTTTTCTTCTTCCTTTTTTCCAAAAAGAAAACATATTTTTTTAATAAATTTCAAATTGCCGTATTCTATTTAGTTGAAAGTCATCTTATGAATTCCTTGTGCAAATTTTCATGTCTTCTCGGCTTTCTGTATCCAACAGGCTTAGAAGAAATTAAGACAAAAAGAGAATATCACTGTGTAAATAAAAATACATGACATCAAAACTGTGAAGTCCTCCCATAGTGCATAAAACAATGAAATATCTTAGACAATTTCCTCTTTCTCTGTGTTTCCAAGATTTTCTAGTCAATAAGGAAGCTAAGCGGCCCAGTCAGACACAGTGAACTGTGTGAGACACGTTTACATATGCCAGTGAATCTGCTCAGCAATCTTAAGCAGCAGAGCAGCATTTTCTTCTGTTTACACAAAAAGAGAGTGAGGCTCAATCAAATAATAAACAACTTTCCCAAGGTCACAAAGATAAGAAGCAACTGACCAGGGACTTAAACCCGGTTGTGCCTAACTCAAACCCTATTACTTAAGGGATTTTTGCCTTTTGGTTGACTGGTTTTTCAAGTAAGCAATGAAAATAAAACCTCTATACAGCAGAAACTCAAACTGCTGTCAAAACACAAAATGGTATCGTTCTCCCCTTTTCTCATTTAATAGTTTCTGCAATTTATCAAATAATTGTTAGATATTTATATACATTATAAATGCTGATATAAAATAAAAAATACTTCTATGCCTCTTTTATTCTTCTAAGTGTTCACTTCTAAGTGTTCTGTAATAATAATAAATGGTGTTATTATATTCTGGGTCTCTGTTTCAAGCAGAGAAATAACAAGTAGCTTGGGTTGCAAATTTTCAGGTTTTAATTTTAAGTGCATAACAGGGGCTCAGGAAGAAGTCCCAACCAATGCTTTGGCTAATTGGAAAAGGTCCTCTGAGTTGGTCTTTGTTTCAAGAATCAATGTATAAACCACTAAAACATGCAGTGTATAATCAAGTGTGAAATATGTGCTATGATTTATGAAACCTTTAGCAATTTTAAGAAGAAATTAAGGAATAAACTATCAGTATTATATAAGCAAGAAGGTAAAATGGATATAGGAGTTTGAAAAAAGTCATTATTTTCTAGGGTTCAGTAGAATTTCTCATTTCATGAAAAAGCAAACTCTGCTACAGAGAGAGAATTAGGAAAAAGAGAATATTGTTGGGATAACCCAATTACAATAAATGAGAAGTTGTACATTGAAGTAAAGAAAACACCATTTTCTCTTATTAGACAAAAAAAAAAAGCATAATATCTCTGCTGGTCTCTGGTTCTCACACTGGATCAAATCTAGCAAAAGTAAGATATGAAAAATAGCCACAGCATACTTAATTACTTTCCTTAATTACTCAGAGATCGGCAGCAGCAAGAATATCTCACATGGGCCCATTTTATTTCTGCTTCACAATGCAGTGTGTCACCAGGTTTATGTTAATTAGAAAACAAATGAGCAGAACTATAAATAAAAGTCACTAACAAGCAGCAGAGATGGTCATTTCTGTGGCCAGTATCCTTGTATCAAAGAAGACTCTTCTTTTAGAAAAGCCAGCTCTGGACACTTGTGTTCATAGGAAGTTATCCTCCTAGATGAATCATTAATAATTAATTATATGTGTATTCTATGAAAAATTAAGGAGTCTCTACTAGTCTAATTCACAGATGTAGGAGATAGCCACACACCAGGTAACCTCAAATGCTGTAGATGGTTGGTACCATGGTAAAGTTTATGACAATCCCTGAAACAATGTGGCACTTAATTTTGTAACAGTGATTCATTTTCTATCTGGTCCAGTCTCCTGAGATTCATTTTCCTACTAAACTAATCTTCAGAGTGTCAGACTGTGATTAGCAATAGTGACACATTTTACAGATTGGGTCCTCAGATATGTGTCTACCCTGTTGCTATAGAAAGTTTGGTAGACATATTGGCGATTATAATCTTGACATTAGGAAAATTGGCATAAAATTAAATATAGATTTCCTTACTAAGCAAGATTTGACCAAGATTTCACATCTAGAAGAGCTGAGTAGTTCTAAGCAAATCATATGATTAAATACATCATAATAGATGGAATATTATAACTACCCTATAAAAGATAGGATTGAGAGGGGTTGGAGACTACATGAGCCTAACAGATTAATGTATAATTTGCACATTTGTCAATCATTTTTACAATTTAGGGTAGTATTTGAACGGTCACAATGTAAGAAGAGGTTTTTTACTATTAGGTTCAAATATCTAATGCTTTGATTATTCTTAAAATGCCCTTAAACTTAAAATAAAAGCAACATATTTCCTACAGATACTATTTGCCAAAAGTGTTATATGTAAAAGAAGAATGTGAGGAAGAATTTGGAAGATTTAAAATGTCATAAAAGATACAAGGTAAGCCAAGGCAAGTAGCATTATAAATCTCTTTTCATCGCAAGGATATCTGAAGGCTGATTGTATATGCAGAGACCCCTGTAATATAGTAGAAGGATATTTAGATTTTACATTGCTAGCATAAGCAGTGAACTATTGGAAATAAAATTGTCTTGGATTTTCCTTTCACCATCAGTTTTGTTCAACAGGCTTAGAAGATAACTTTAACATTTGAGAAAGAAAAATTAGCTCTTCAAGTAGCTGGAGAGAAATACTTGAAGGAAATCCTTCTTACTCTCTTTCTGCAAACAGAAACACACAGCTATAGGATGAGGGAGTTTACTCTCTTGTCTAGGATTAGGGTAATGGACTTAATGAGTATGGAAAGGGAGAGAGAGTGATGTAATTGTATTAACTTCTATTTCCAAATGTATTATATTAGGAGGAAGACTATAAGTCAAAACTGTCCATGATTATTTTTGTATAAAACATTGTAAACTCCCAAAGAACCTGCTTTTGTCTACCTTTGTGCTTTTCTAGAATTTAGAACAAGAGTAGATGTTCACGATGAACATTAGGATTTTTGAAATCTGTGGATTAACCACTAAAATCTCTTGCCAGACATTAACATGTAAAATATAAAACAGGGATATTAACACATGATCATTGAAAGAAAACTGTCTGTGCCATTGGGAGGAAGCTGTGGCTTTATGTAGCACTGCTTAAATTGTGTACAAAAGAAGTCAGCCTCATGTTGCTGACACCAATCCTCTGCAAAACCTGCAGATATAAAAGTTGAGGAGTAAATTACAGCACTAATAAAGTTAACCTGGTAGAGTCCAAAATGGCATATGCAGCAGAGGAAAAAAGCAAACAGAAATAGTTCATGCTGTTATAATTGCTACAATTTCATTGGCAATTTAAATAAAATAATTCAAATTGCTGCAATTAACACACACATAGAATTCAAAGGATGGTGGGTGACCTCACACAAAACACACCGTGGAATCAGCCCTCCTCCAAAGAATTAACCTTCATAAATCATTTTCATCCAGAGAATGCCTGGCTTCATGTTCTGCAAAGAGTATGAGCACAGGAAAAGGAAGGCCCCTAAACAAGAATGCTCATAATCAGCAAGCACTGTCTCCTGGTTTATTTCATCCATA
Source organism: Marmota marmota marmota (assembly GCF_001458135.2). Taxonomy (NCBI): domain Eukaryota; kingdom Metazoa; phylum Chordata; class Mammalia; order Rodentia; family Sciuridae; genus Marmota; species Marmota marmota. Next base: position 21,495,387 of record NW_026000068.1, read on the forward strand.
TGAATACACAGAGATTGGCTGTGTTACATTCACAAACTCCCTGGCTGAAGGTGGGATTTTGCTTTTTCTGCATGGGTACCCCTGTGTAGTTCAGAAGGAACCTGTCAGCAAGGATTGAAGGCTGCTGTATTGCTGAGAAGTGAGTCTGATTTATGTTGACAGAGATTCCACTTTTACTTGACTGCGGGGGCACAGGACCATCTTGTCTGTGGTTTAGCTCTGGATAAAGGGCTCTCTTCTCCAATGCATTAGAGAGCAACAGCCACAAATTGTTATTTGTGATATAGAGGAAATGTGTTCAATGCTTCTCCAGTCACCTGAAAACAAATTTTAGACATGCTATCTCAGATATTTTGGAAGGCTTTTTTCTTATCAGGTCAAACTTATGCAAAGAATCAACATTATTAAGAATGATGATTTGTGGTAAAAAATTAAAGAGTAACAGCTAGATGTGCCTAATATAATTTGAGAGATTACCTCTACTATACCTTGTTCTAAAGTCAAGATGTGGGGAGAAAAGTAAGCCATGTGAACAAATGCCTAATAGAAAAGACTTAAAAGTATGTTTAATATCAAGAATGTACGCCTTTTTAGTCCCTTAAAATAATCTTGATTCTGGATGATGCTATTTCAAGACTAAAATTATCCTCTGTACCATTTTGTAGTACACATATAGATGCTTTATAATACAAAGGCACCGAAGGTATTGAATTAACCACTTGCCACTCATATTTGCTCTTAAAATTGTTTTCCTACTAGGATTGTATTTGTGCCTGGTATGTGACTAATTTTTATTGATGTATTATTTAGTCCAAATCATATTTAAAATACATTCCCTCCTAAATTTAATGTGTAGGATGGTTATTATGTCATTGGCAATGGGAAAATAGAATAGTTAATAATAGAATAGTTAATAATTAAAATAATTGAAGGAGAAAGTAAAATTGTATCAGCTGTGGAAATGATAAATATGAGTAGGGAGGGAACTGTTCCTATTTGCAAATTATTCATACAAGTGATATTCTCTCAGATGGAAACAATAAACAAAAGCCTCTATTTAAATTAACATCATATGAAAGGTCCTGGTTAGATTCAGAAGTTTCAAGCAGGATATAATAGTGGGAGGTGTGAAATGAAAACCAGAGAAGCCATCAGATGCACATAACTTGCTTGTGAAGTTCAAATCCAAGTATTCAGGAAAAAAAAGTGTTGGCAAACTAATAGAACAAAAACAAAAATCAAAACTAAGAAAAAATCAAAATTCTTGAATACAAGACATTTGTATGCAAATCAGCTGAAATGAAAGCATGTTGGTTTTGAAATAAGTACTCCTCAAAAAGCTGCAATAATAAAATTCTTAAATGGTTATCTGAACATTATTTAAACCAGCTTAAATGGTGCATGCTCAAGAATAACAAATTTTAGTAATTTATTCCCAAAGTGACCTTTTCCAGGCCATAATAAATCATCCATATATAGTGTCTTTTTCCATGAACCTACCATTAAAAAAAAGGCAAAAATGAAATTATGGCTGAGAGCATGAGGCAGTCACTAACTCAAATAAGAAAACTGAAATTGGAGCATGTAAGCAAAAATCTAACACCCTGGCTGAAATTCATCTTTGAAGAAAGTATGTGTCCTGTCACTACAACCACCTCCTTCCTCCCACTCCATATTCCTTTCACCTCTGTGGCTAATCAGAAAAAGTACAGGTGTCATTGTCCTTGATGCTTGCTGTTAGCAAGCATATGATGAATAAATAAATAGGTTTTAAAGAAATGAACAAAATGATTATTGATGATTCTGTCTGTCCCATTGAAATAGAAGCTCAAGGGACTAATGTTGAATTTGAGATTTCAGACCCAAAGTATTCAATATTACTCTTATTTGAAAAAGAACTGTTTCTATGAAAGTTTTATAGTAGTAAAGATAATACTAATTTTGTGTGTGTATGTGCGTTTCATAGCCTTCCTCTTTTTAACCAACATTTTTGAGCCATTTAAGAGCTTCATATTCTGTCTAAATTCAAGACTGAAATTTAAAAGAAAAACAACTTTGGGGAAATAGTTAGAGTTTCATTGTTTAATTTCCTGCAGTCTATTCCAGCTTATTGAATATCATGGTTTACCAATTATGTGAGCTTTATTTAGGAGACTGGGTCATCTGCCTTTAAACCAAGAACAAAGATGGGAGAGGGAGAGTTACATACTTTAAGCAAATTTACCTCTTTAAAAATTAGGCTATAAAAATACAAATACGAAACATACACAATTATGTAATTAGGCATATTTAAAGATAATAAAGGGAAAAAAGAAACTATAGCAATGCAACTATCATCATGGTTAATATAGAATTTAAACAATAAATAAAATTACATTTTACAATTTTTAATGAACTATTGAATTTTAGATTTCAAATGAATGATGCTTAAAATTCCCAGAATGAAAATGACCACTTTCTACCGTGATTCCCTAATTACAAAACAAATAATAACACTAAGTACATGAGGCTGATAAATTTCAATAATTGTATAGCAAAGTATACTAGCAATATGATGCCGTACTCTAAATTAAAAATATGTGGATACATTGGAATCTAAACAAATAGAGTTTAAACAGGCTTGCCTGTAATGTTCAGCTTTGAAGAGCACTTTTGCTAACTGAATGATGAGCACAAAACACAGTAGATCAGTAAGTGTGCAATAACAGTAATAAAAAGTCTTAAACAGAAAAATGAGTTGGATTTTCTTCATATCCACAGCAGTGGATTTTAAACGAGCCTGAGGGAAGAAGTGTTCAGATCATAACAGATTACATACCTTTGGGCAGCAAATAATGAACAATATATTAACATATATTTCTCTGATAGTGTGCAATATTGGAAAAGAACAAGCTATCCATGATTCTTATTAAAAGTAAATCTTTGCCTTGATCAGACATGTTGTCTGCAGTCACCCAAAGCAGCAAAATGTTTTTCAAAACGCACTTATGACAACTTGAATACAGAGCAAAGAGGAAAAATTCAAGATTCTATATGAACTAGGTACACTAGGAGGAATGAAGGTGAAAAGGATATTTTTCAGTTTGACCAGAAAAACTACTACTCAGAGAGAATAGTTAAGAAAACTAGAACAAAGGTGTCAAATTGGTCAAAGTAACCTTTAAGTAGCTCTGGAGAGAAATATCAGAGGATTTAGAATAAAAGTATTCAGTAACCCAAAGTATTTCTTGTTAATATTTTATTTTCTTTAAGGCATATACTTCAGAAATCCCTTACATGAAGTGAAAAAAAAAGTAGTTCTGCTCTTTTTGAACAATGCATCTCTCAAAGCATTGCTTATGAATTATTCAACCTTTCCTATTTGTTCATATAGTGAATAATGACTCGGCAATAACTTAAAAGAAATAGAGTTTAATAAAACGTTCAATGCTTCATATATTAATGCACATCTAAAGAGTAAATAGCTAACTTCAATTCAAAAAATAGTGTAAAATGTGGATATCAAACCAGCAAGATTCTGTTCCTGTTTGAGGAGAATATTTGCAGAGCTAAATTACCTTAATCTAACCACTTCAATATGGTTCCTTTGACTCTGGGCAACAAACAAAAGCCTTTTTATGCAAATGATCAGGAGAATAGTGTGATGACAAGTCTGCAGGTCAGAGTTAGAATGTAGTAAAACTTTTGCTGGTTTGATTTTAGGAGGCTGATGGATTCAACTGACAGTGCTACTTGTCCCTTTCTCTACGTGTACCTTTATGTATTGCCCCAGGGCTCCAAAAGTTATAGTAATCAAGCCATATGACTCTGAACGATTTACATTGCAGAAGATATCTAAATTTTTAATCATCTTGCCAGAGATACTGATCACTGTACAGAGTAAATAATAAAAGAAGTAAAAAATAAGTCAAAGGGGAGAAAAGTGAATCATTCCAGTTCTACTAAAGACTGACTTATATTGCTGATAGTAGAACCCAAACAGTTGAATCCCAGACATCCACTGAATCCATTCTGAGCTCAGTATTCACTGAGTAATGAATATTCAAATGGAATTTAACTAATAAGTAGGTAGGGCTATTCATTGTACAACACAATGGTCAATTGATTAAATAGATTAAATAGACCCTTTGGTATTAAGCTATACATTCTTGACTTAGGAAGCAAATGGGAAGGAGAAAGGAATCAGACAAGTACAATATATAGGTTATGTACATTTTTAACTATTGCAAGTCCTGTGGTGGAAAAAAAATGTTTACTTAAGTACAATTATGTTGGTAAAATAATGTCCAAAGGGCATCAACTGACAGAAGTTGGTTTGTCTAATATAGGCAAGTAGACTCCCTTTTTTTCCTAATTTGAACCAAGCAGGCAAGATATGTACATACAGTACTAATTTTTATAGATTAATTTTATTTTACTTATTGGTTTGTTTACTTGCTTATTTATTTATTTTGTGGTGCTGAGGATCTAACACAGGGTCTTGGTATGCTAAGCAAGAGCTCTATCACTGAGCTACATCCCAGTCCTACTGTTTTTATTAATGATGGAAATGTATTGAATGAATTTGAATGCTATTGTTATTATTTTCTTCATTGAAGCTTGTAATCCTCTGAAAGAAAATGGATTTAGCAGCTGTTAATAAACCAGGCATTATTCTGCCAACAAAACAACCAAGTTTCAAAAGCTTCTGTTTGTCATATCTACCTATTTCTCACCATCTTCATTTCTTCTACCACAGGACAGTATTTCACTTATACTTTTTTAATAACTTACTCCTTGGGCCCCTGGAATATGATCTTTGTATTCATTCTCCACAGTGCAACCAGAGTTAAATTTTTCAATTGCAAATTTGATTTTGTCAACTCCCCCTAAACCTTGTCAGTCAAAACTTCCCAGTAGCTACCTGTCACTCATAACATTAACCTGGTCTACAAATCTCTATTTTCTAGTGTGACATTCAGGCCCCAACTTGCATCATTTTTCATACTTCACTCTCCAAGCACACTAGTCATTATTCAACTTGTTGAATGTCCTTTCTGCTAAGCCTTTGCTCAGTTTCCTCCTCAATCTAAAATGCTTTCCATTGTCCCCTCTCTATTGGCTTACTTTTTTCCTACTCTTCTTTCAAAGTTGAGTTCAAATGTTACTTCCTCTAGTTGTTTAATTATGTCATAGGTTTGTATTGCTTCCTTCCAAAGCTCCAATCTTAGAGCATATTGAGATGTATTTTATTCTCAGTTTTTAAAAAACTGTTTCCTGAAATTTAAAAAAAATGAAGGAAATCACATAAGAATGGACAGCTTAATGATTTATCACAAAGAAATCACTCATATGCTTACCACATGTGGAAGAATTTAGCATGCAATAGCACATGCCCATTTCCAATTACTGCATGCCTTTCATCTATTTCAGAAGATTCATAACCATTCTCTCTTGTTCCCCTTGATATATTATAAGACTCATGAGAGAATAAACTATATCTCTTATTTTAGTCACCATTTTACTCCAACACACCATGTTTAATAAATACATGTTGGTTTATCAATAATTCTGGGAAGCCTTCTCAATATGTCCTTCATTAATCCTTCCTACCCTGCTTTCATATCTGTCATCTTTGCTTCACTCCTTTGTCCTTAGCTACATTACAGTTCTTATTGCATGAAACCACAGTACTAACTTTGAGCACATATCTATGAGTATATTCAATTATAACACATGGGATAACAAATCCATGAAAAAAAAAATGTGGCCCAACCTTCAGGGGCATTTGGGTAGGGAGCAGAAGAAAAACTTAAGTGATCTATCTAACTATAAGAAAAATTTTATACACAATAATTACAGGTAGGGGCTGGGGATATAGCTCAGTTGGTAGAGTGCTTGCCTCACATGCACAAGGCCCTGGGTTCAATGCCCAGCATAATAATAATAATAATAATAATAATTATTATTATTATTATTATTATTATTATTATTACAGGTAGAGTAGAGCAGTGGTTTTCAAGATGATTCCAATGACCTTCGGGCTATGGCAGAGCCATCTCTGAAGAAAATGGAGATGCATACACCCATGTATTTTATGTTTTGACTGTCAACTTCTAATTGAAATTTCTTTTGAAAAACATTTAGTGAATAAAAAGGACCTGAAAGCCACTGGAATAAATGCAAACTGCATTCTTTAAAAAAATGTTATAAATACCAAGTATTCAGGAGTCTATGTTCCCAGGCCCTCATTATCTCTTCATTAGAGAATTTCCAGAAGCTTTGTGTGTACTCTAATTTAGAACGTACTTGGGCATCTGTAAGATTTTAGACTTTGGGTGACATAATTTCTATTCTTAGTCATCTTTACATTCCCAATGTTTTTTTAAAAATGTATAAATGAATGAATGACATAATATGTTAATAGTTATTTTTTCTTTAAGAATCCCTTTATTAGGAAAAGGAGTCAGCAAGTGGCAGCACAAATAAGTCTCAGGAAGAGTCATTTGAAAAATAAAGTCAGTGAAGATATATGAAACCTTTATCCACAAAATGTAAGCACTTCTGACACTATCAGTTCCAATAATATTAATAAAGCTAAACTGGAACAACTGACATTCTATATAGTTATTTGAGTTAATATATTCACTCCAGCATATTTCCATCTATTTGTTTATCTCTGCATAAACATCAGTGAAAGATCTACTATTTGCTAGCTGCTTAACTTTTGTGAGTGTAGCATAATTATAAGTGAATTGATAAGTAATGAAAACATTAAGTGTTGTATAAAGATTATGACTCCAGAGCCTAGTAGGGCAATTAAATTTGATGTTTGTTACTCTGTCTCACAGTGAATAATGATACGGTTTCCCCTGTGATTATGTAAATAGCTGATTGATAACAATAGAGAAGTGGTTATGAAGGCCAATTCTACTCATTACTAAATATGTGACTAAGCAATTCATTTTACAATTAAGGTGATTGGTAGCAAACACTATAATAAGGAACAGATGAGATCAATGTTGGACCCTAATGAGTTTAACATGGTAAACACTATTTTTTAATTTATTGAACTGTGAGAGGAATAAGAAATGAACATCACGGATCATTAGTATTTTTAAGTTCTGACTTGATTGCCAACACATTTGCCTGAGTCCAACATATATATATATAAGAATATAAAATGTTGCTAACTCTTTCAGAAAGTAAAAATATATGAAGACCAGTCCAGTGCATACAGCATGAGTCAATAAATATGTATTTTAAAGTTGTTTTTGTTTTTGTTTGTTCTTCATTTTCTTTGTAATAACAATAATTGTATAGATGAATATTCCCATTAAAATAAACTTTATCAGATATTTTAAAATCAAAGTACTTCTTTTATTTTTATAAGTGACTGAAGAGTAACAAGTGATCATCAGTAGGTGTAAGAATATAGCAAATAGATAATGAGAAATCAAAGAACTTCTGGGTCACTCAAAAGGAACAAGCAAATCAGATAACTAAAATAATTTTTGAAAAGATTTTATATTTTATAAAAGGTTCAAAATTAGTTATAACAATAAATATCAAAATTGTGTTGAACTGTTTTAACCATGTGTGACGATTTTTATTTTGTTTTGAATCACACCAGGCTGAGTGGGAGGTAGGTAAAGAAAGTTACTGAGTGCCTTAAGAATCTTAATATGACCCTGCCTTTAGGAAGCCAAGAACCACCTTCAATTCAGAGATATAAATCAAACTCCACATGTGAAGAATAAAGAAATAGTACCAGAATTATATAGTTTGTTCTTCACAAGGTAGATAGGAGTGTTTGAGGGGATTTGGACATACACTGCCTCCATCTTACAGCCTGAGGTTCTCTTAACAGTAAAAAAATAGAAGAGAAAATTGGGAAGATATCTAATGGGTCATATCATATCATCCTGTTCCTTGGAATAAAATTTCACCCACCATTGTAAAGAAAAACACATTTCTTTAAGTTAAATTACATTGATTATTTGCTAGCGACTATGCTTTTTCAATCATCATCCTCTTTCCATGTTTTTCAGAATCTTTCTTAAAGTCAGAATTACTGGGGTTTCCAAAGCCACATGGTGGAAATTATCATTTTAAAACACAAATTAGTAATCCTGGAAAATTCCTATCAAAACACAACATTTACAATAAATGCATTTTTTTCTCTATTTTTTCTTTGCCACAATTAGCCATCTGGCAAATGAGATATAATTAGGTCATCATTTGGCAAGATGATCTCAATAGACAGAAAGAATACTAATAACACAATGAGTCACGTTCTATAATCTAATATAAATCATTGTCATTTTCTTGCACTTTGATTCTGTTTTAAATTACTCTCTTTGTTAATCCTTCAACAACTCTTGGGTGAAGATGAATAGTACAGCACATTCCCAACTGATAGACATGGTAACTTAAAATAAATGCCAAGTAATTTGTCCTTGGTCATACTGCCAGTTTCTAAAAGGGCATATTATTTACCTACTTTCTGATACCTTCTGATATAATTTACTCAAAAAACATTTGCTGGATACCTATCATTTATTATCACTGAACCAACCATTATCAACCATGAAAAATACCCACACTCCTAAGAAAGGGAATTCACAGAAATAAATGAGGAAAAAAATATATATATATACAAATTTTAAAGTTAAAACTTTCTAATTTATGGAGTACAGAAGCAGCCAGGAAACTATTCATAAAATAAGTTTTAAGGATATGGTTATAAAAGTTTGTCAAGTGACCAATTAGCTATGTGAATTCAATAAAAAAATAAGAATCTAAAGTAATTTTATTCTCTTTCTCTCTCTTATTGAACTAGAATTATAGGTCACAGTCTTAACCAGTATGGGCAACTCATGAGAAGTAGCAAGTTGGAGAGAGAAAGTAGTAAGTTAAATTTCTGTGTGGTTGAATTTGAATGTTGATGGCACATTCAATTATAAAGACCATAAGTTCTGGTGATATTAATTAAGACATAATACAGTTCTGATTCTCATTATTTGAAAATTTACTAAATAAGAATGTACAAGACTGAGAATGAAGTTATGGAGTAATATTTATACTTAAACAATGAGAAGAAAGCCTAACAAAGGGCCCTAAGTAGGAATGTACAGAAGTAGAGATGGAGGACCTCTGTCATATAAACCAAAAATAAAAAATAAAAGCACAATAAATGGATTACTCATATTTTTCTGCATTCATATTATATAACAAAACCTTCAACTATCAAAGCTTACAACCACTTAGTTTTCTTGCTTATTAGTCTACAGATCAGCAAGAGCAGCTATGTTTGGAGTTTTGAGCAAGCTGAGTTTGGCTCCATTTGAAAATAAAGCTTAGGTATCCTCCATATATCTCCTTATTCTACCCAGAACACCACTAATTAGGAATGTTCCTTTCATGGCACCTGGAAAAAGTATGAAAAGTCAAGCTGTTTTGGAAAGACCTGGAATAGAACTCATTGACAAAGGCAGAAGGTGTTGAGAGAATGAAAAAAAGAGGCAAATAGATACAGGATTGCACAAATGCAATTATCAGAGATTTATGGAAAGAAATGTGTCCTGAGAGGCAGCCAGACAGGAGGATCCCAACACCTCAAGGCAGAAGGAGTTAGTTTATTTACTAGATCAGACAAAGGTGGGCATTCAAACCAGAATTTACCTGGCCTTTCTCAAAATCTGTGAAAATGATCAAATGTCTAAGAAAGATGGGGCTGACATAAAAGCTTTATGTTACTCTTAATAACTCTGCTATATCCTGTAGGGTTTAGAATGCATTCCAAAGTCACTCACCTGGTGGACAAAATGGCAGTTAGGACCAAGGTGGAGGAAGTCACGTCAAGTTGGATCCCTACACAGACATATTTCAAGCCTTTGCTTATCTCAAGTCCACATATGCTTTACTGGCCAAACAAAGCAAGGAACATATCAAAAAGTCAAGTATGCACTCCTCCTTGTCTAACAATGGAGATTCTGCAAAGTCATTTGAAAATGGGGATGGATATATAATTCTTAAATATGGACAAAGTAAAGAACTGAACACTGCGATCTAATCCGTTACAGAAGAACCTAACCAACAGTCACAGATCAAGTAGAAGAGCTAGATGGGCAGAGTTTATTGTTTGAGTAAATTCCCACTTTTTTCCAAATACAAAGATTTGGGGCAAAAGAGAATTCCTATAGTATAAACTCTTTTTTTTTCTTTGTTGGTAAATAGGAATATGTGGACTACTTTAAAAAAAAATACCTATGTATGAAACCATATCAATTAAATTAAAATTTCTGAGACTGAAGTGCAGATTATTTATTTATTTATTTACACACAATCATTTTTACTTTTTAAAAATATCTCAGGGTACTTCTAATGTACAGGAAGGGTTCTACAGAGATAGATTCTCTACTTTATAGAGGATATTAAAGAAAAATATGAATAACTCCAATGTCATTTTACAACATAGTTCCAATTTCATATATATATATATGTTACATATGATAATGTACATCTATATAATACACATAAATGTATAATACATAAAAAGGAAATATATAGACACATCATGATCTATGATAGGATATTAAATGCTTACTACTTCTAAAATCTGATACAATAAGAAAAAATTATTAAATAGAAATTTAGACTAAAACAGAGGCCCAGAGTAGAAATTGCAAAATAATGGAGATTTTCAAAACTAGATATTAGACTTCTAAAAAGAAGGTGAAAATTGTGTGTTTTGAAAAATCTGAGAAAGAAAGGAGAGGGAGGGAGGGGAGAAAGGAAGAAAGGAAGGAAAGAAGGAAGGAAGGGAGGGAGGAAGAGAGGGAAGAAAAGAAACTGAGTGAGATCAAGTATTTCTATAAGTGGTCAGCATGTTCTAAAACATCATGATGTGAGCTAAAATGTAGTGATAGTCCTTTGAATCTAAATGATATCAGCCTAGAATTTTGTCATAAAGTTCTGACTATACTCTGAAATATCAGGTGAAAATAAGATTGAGAACATGTTAGTGACAGTTCAGTGTCCAACACACATTTATCTTCTCTGCCTTTCAGGAAACTTGATATGTTAAAATTGATCCTTTCATACTATGAAATGAGATAATTTTTCATCTCACTTTGATATCATCAGGCATCCTTTACCTCACCACTTGATGACAAAAATAAAACATACCATTCCAATGGACAAAAAAATAAAAAAATTTTAAAAAACAGAGTAAAATGGAGAAGAGGGAAAAGTCGCAATTGCCAAAAGTTTGGATATATACATATGCAAATGTAATATATCTCAGGCCTTAACTCAGTTGATTTGTTGGGCCTTTGCAAAAGATATGGGCAAATTTATGACCCATTTTCCTCTTTCTAAAAAATTATTTTGTTTCTAAGCATTGAGAGAAGACTGCCTGCATCCTTGTAAATAAATGTGCCTGTGGTTTGTGAGATCTAGGCACATATGTTTCAAGCATAAATGTTTTCTACTGGGAACTCTGTAGAAAACCTATTATCGAGAATTAGATGATTTCATGCCTCATAAGTTTAATACTAACTGGCAGAAGTCAAAAGGAATTAACTTTTTTGCAACTGTCTCACATCTCCAAACATTGTGCCAAGCATCCCGGTTTTTCAATGTTGACTGGGTATAATAGTCCATGTATAGTTAACACGTGTACCAAACTCTTGATAATCTCTGTTGTTGCTTTTATTATTGCTATAGTCATTATTTATATGATCATTCAATATATGCCCTTTCAACTACAAACGATAAGCCCCACCTCTAAAATCACTCTAGTAGATACAAAAGTCTTGTGCTGCCACAATAACTTCTTTAATATTATCCTGCAGTTACTTTCACATGAATATTAAAATTACTGAACAAAATAGAAAAGTTATGATTATAAAAACAATCACTAAAGAAAAAAAACAATGTATTTTCTTTCATTAGACATTCTGAATGTTTACATCTTATTTAAGCAAAGTTCAGTGGCTGACCTAATCAGGCTAATGTGGAAGAAGAACTATATGAATTCTCAGCTCCACATTCTGATTATTCAACTGCATTCTTGTCTTTCCTTTATCCACAGGCTAGATTCAGGGAGCACAGCAACATGAACCCCACCTCACCCCTGAACAGCCTCTGACACTGATGACCATTGCTTAATAGAGGAAATGAAATTTCCCTTAAACATAACTCATTGACCTGAAGACAGCCAAAGAGCTCATGACCAAATTGAGGATTAAGTTCTGCCCGAAGATCTCTTCAACCATTACAGACCTCAAGGGAAAGTACTGTAGCAAATGTGCTCAGCATGCAGTAATCCTGCATTGGTCATGAAGCAGGAGAAATAGCCCTTCTCCCTCCTGAAATCTCAAAGGGAGGCCAAGCTCTTGTTATATTACTATGGTGATAGCACTGGTAGAGGGTAGCAGCCCACAGTGAACAAGGGGCAATAAAGTTTCCCTGATCCCAAGAACATGGGAACTAAGTTCATTCATTCCCAAGGAACGATAAACTCCTAAAGAGTTTTCCTTTAATATGGGAGGTTCATTTACTGTTTTATTAAGTGAGTACCGCCCATTGAGTCAGGATATTTTTACTCAGGGCACACAGACACCATTCGATTTCACTGTCTAGATAAAAAAGTGAACAACAAAGATCGGTAATCAGACTCAGAACCAAGTAGTGTCTGTGCTTTGTTAAGTATGAAGAAAAACAGAAAATTTCAAGCATGCAAATATGATTTCAGACAATAGAATGGCTTTTTTTTCCCTCATGGTGCCCATGAGAAGTGCATTTGCCATTACCCATACTAGGAAATATCAATTGCAACCTGTCACTTTGATAAAAGTAACTATTCGTTGCACTCAAGCAAATCATCTCTTTTTTAAAGATTTTGAATAGAAAAATGCCACAAACATGTATGGAATTTAAAATACTGTATTTTAGTACATTGATTTTGAGAATAGCTGTTTAATGATATCCAATGAATTGTAATCATTATCATAGATATAATCTTATAAAATAGTATCTACTTTGGGTTTTGGAGAAGAAGCGAGTATTTCTGCAAACATTTTTTTCGCCTGTAATTGAAATGTTATTTACCTCTTCCTAACAGAGTGGAATGTATGGAATGGTATTTAAAGGTGATGCTGAATTTTCATCTGCTCTGTGCTGGCTGTGAATATCTCTGATGACCTCCTCTTTTTTCTTAGATGGAATAAAGGGACAAATACAAATATCCAGTGTTTTCATATAAAATGTCATTCATCACATGACTATGTCCATGTGTTTATTGTAAATCATTATTGTAAGACCTACTCTGAGGAATAGCTCATACGTGGTATTAAGTCTAAAAGAAACCTAATATGTAATGTACATAGAAAGAGGTACATCTTATATAATATATGACTTATTATATTTTATTCAGTTTTCCCTTTCTCTAAATTTGTGCTTAGATTTTTAAATGAGTTAAAACATTTACTTAAAAAATCTATTTCTTTCCATTTCCATGGTGAAAAACTATTGATAGCTTTCTATGAGGCAATAGATCATATTTGGAAAGACCAATTTGATGCTAGCCATTTGATCTCTGAGTGGCATATATTCCAGAAGGAGGTTTAATTATACATCTGACTCCCACTCACCCATTTGGCAGAGTTTCATTTGATTTTTATTAAACATAAGACTTGAAAACATGAGATATAGCTTTATCTTTCATTCTTTTTTATCCACCAAGAAAGTAGAATTTGAAAGCTGAAGTTCAAATTCTTATAGATAAATTTTTTTTGTTCTTTATTGCTTTAGAACTGATTTCTTCATTCCAAAAGAGAAATCATTTTTCTTCTGAATACTCTGCAGTAGGTAACTTTACTAGGATCTCCTCTTCCCCATTCCACATACTTATAGATTGAGATTATTTTGGTAAATGACATTCATTACTAAGAACCATCCCAACATTCACAACAAGGCACACAACTTTAGTACACTCCTGTAAAGTGGTAACCTTGACTTTAGAGACTCATCACTAATGAGATATATAGTACATGGTCGAAATTCTCTCCCACTCAAAATTGAATCACTCAGTCAATAAGCATTTGAATATAGCAAAGTGATTAAGAATATCCTAAAACCTTCTGAAATACTTTAAATCTAGTATTGATTTTGTTACTTTGCATGTGAGTGACTTTGAGCAAGTCACTCAAGATCTTCAAACCTCAGTTTCTTTATCCTTAAAATGGGCATAATAATGGGAATTTTTTTTTCTGAATAATCAAGTACTTGTAAACCATTTAACCCCATGACAGGCACACAGTGCAAGGAAGATATGTGTTCTACAATAACTTGGATATTGTGCCTCTCTCTAGGAATCCAAAAGTGAACAAGCTGATGTTTCAAAGAGCTCAGTCTAGAGAGATACAGATGAGAAGATGTACCATTAGAGCATAAAGTGTTGGAGGACAAGGAGGGTTACTGTGGGAGCTCAGACAGGGTTGAAAACATTAGTTCAGAAAAGAAGAGGAAGGCAGCACAGAAATCTCAACAGCTGCCTGAAATGTGAGGGGATGTGGTTAGACTATTCAAAAGAAGAAGGGCATTAAAAATAGAAGACCGGGGCCTCATGGGATATAATGTTCTGCGTATTCATAAACATCTGGCAGCAATAATCTGGATATTAGCAGTTCTTCCTGCATACCTCTTCCTGCAAGATCAGAGGGCATAGCTCACTCTCCTTGCTGAACCAAGCACAAAGATTCTTTAAAGAGTGGCAGATGAAAGGGAAAAGCAGCAATTTTATTATCCTTGCACAATATAATAATGACAAAATTATTAACAATGATAATACTAGTTATTATCAATGAGTAAACCAAATAAATTTACTCCAAAACTATTAGTTAATAAAAGAATCCTAAATATTTAGTATCCCTCACTCATTGCTCTTTCCAGAAGATTTATACTTAATCTGCTCCACAACTCCTTAGTCCCCAATAAACCTCACTAATCTTTTAGGCAAGCTTTTGGAAGGTCTTGGAATGTATTGACTTAGTTGCTGTTTCGATCTATGTTCATTTCTCTTCCTCTCCTCAATGACACTTTATTAGTAGATGTTTATTCTTTGTTCAGGTTTTATAGTAGCTTAGACAGTATTGAAGAAATTCATCTCTCATTTTATAAAGTATAACCATTTTCTTTCTGCTCATTTGGATCCAGTATAGGTAGTACATTTTCTATGAGAAATTACTATTCAAAGCCCAGAAATTTAGAGTTCAACTATCACTCTTGCCTCAAAAAAAAAAAGGTATATATTCTAAAGCCAAATCATTCCCTTCCTTTCACCCTTACCACACCCACCCAAATGTACATGCACCAGGAAAAAAAAAAAAAACATGTAAATATAAACTTAATTACATTAATATTTCACTAAAAATAAAATCCTTGTGATACAAATTGTATTTTATGTTTTTAGGCAAGCTTTATAACAAATCATATCACACAAATAAAAATTAAATGACATACCAAATTCTCTCAGAACAGTTTGAGAAAATCCATGATGAGAACAGTCTAAGGTACTGCCCTTAAAATTTTCTTATAGTCATTTATACTTTGAGTTATAAAGATCTTTACTATTTGTTTTTTGTCCTATTAAATTCCACAGAAATTTCCAATTTCTTTTCAAATACCTTCATTCCAAACTCCCTAAGTATTTCAAATAACAACATTTGGTAATGTTAACATATAAACAATTGTACAATTCCCATCACTCTGCAGAATCACAAACTACTAGCCTAAAACAATTTTATCTCAATATAATAGAACTGTGAGTAATTCTCCAGTCTACATTGAATAAAATTTCTTATGATTAAAAGGAACCTCATGAGTAATATTATTGAGCCACCAGTCTCTGGTTCATATCTATCCCATTTATTCTTTTTTTTTTTTTCACCAAACGTTTACAGAGGTACCAGGGAATACATCTGTGAGAAAACAAACAACCCTGTCCTTGTGGTCCTTATGTTCTAGCATAGGAAACTGGCTATAATAAATATGTCAAATATACAATATGTTAGATAGTGCTGAAGGAGTTGTCTCATTACAGAGGTGACATATGAGTAAAGAGCTGAAGGAGGTGGTACCTAGAGGAAGAGTTTTCTAAGTTGAAGGGACAATAAATGCAGAGGTGAAGAATTAAGGAGGCATGGGAGGAGGGATGAAGGAGAAGAGGAAGATGAGACAAATAATAACAGTGCAAAGGTCTTTGTCAGGACATTTGCTCAGAGATGGGAAGCTGCTGGGGTTTGAATGTTTGTCTCCTCCAAAACTAATGTTAATATTTATTTTCCATAGTAACTGTATTAGAGGTGGGACTTTTTGGAGTCTATCCCCAGGAGTATTCTAATGTGTTTACTCTCCTGACAATGAGCTCCCTCTCTCTTGTTCTCTCTCTTGTTGTTCTTGTTATTCACCTAATGAAGCTCCTTGATCTTGGATATTCCAACCTTCTGAACTCTGAACCAAGAAACTTCTGATCATTATAAATACCCAGGCTGTGTTGTTATTATTTTTTAACAGCAACATATTACAGACTGACAGAAGAGTTGTGCATAGAGGGGTAACATAATGTTACAGTTTGGTAGAACCATCTCTGCCTGCTCTGAATATAGAGTTGGGGCAAAAACTTACAATGCTCTGTACTGCATTGACACTTAGGGCCAGGATATCACCAAAGACTTGGTATAAATAGAAAAAAAGATTCAAGAACTGAACATTCCAATGTAAAAAGGGCAGAAGATGAAAACTGAATAATAAGAAAGACTACAAAGATGCAACCAATGAAGTAGAAGGAAAACAAATAGTGTGTTTCCAACTAGGAAGCCCATGTGCCTTGTGGAGAGGGGAGTGACTAACTGTGCCAGATACTGCTAATGAGTCAAGTCAGATGAGGACTGGAACTGAATGAATGCTGGATTCACTGGTGACCCAGTTTCAGAGGAGGAACAGAAAGAAATCATGAATGAGTTCAAGGGATAATCCGGGATAGTGAGTGTACACAGGTCTAATGAACAGTCTTCTGTGAAGGGAAGGGAAGAAACAGGGACGTAATTAGAGATCAAATGGAATTTAAAGAAAGAAGTTTTTAAAAATTGTATCAATAACAGACACTATCTGTATAAGAAAGATACGGTAAAGGGTGGGAGCCAGGACAAGTGAGAAGAAATTTAATACACCTGAAGAGGGAAAAGGTGTGAGCAATCACCTTACTTCTATCAAAGAGACACAAGGTAACTTGCCCTGTAGGTAGAGGAGTTGGCCTTTTCTCAAAGCACAGACAATTCAACTACAGAAATTGTTGAAGTTCTCAACTGATTTATTAAATTTCCACAGTAAAATAGGAAGGAAGATCTTAAGCAGAGATTGAAGAGGAAGGAGTGCACATTAATGATTTGAGAAAAGGGAAATTACATGATTAATGATCTAGGAGAGCTGAAGGGTGAATGGACTAGGAAAAAATTCTAGTATAATTGTTAGATAGTATTAAAGGTTTGCTTTAGGACTGTGATCCTACATTTAAAGTGAAACCATTCAGTGTGGTGGTGTTTCTCTTCAACAGCATTCAGTTATAGGGGGCAATTTGCAATTAAGGAAGCCTATAATTTTGATAAGTGAATATGATGAAGCAAGAAAGGGTCAGGGAGTTTAGGATTGATTATAGTAACTGTTCATGATATTTAAATTTGAAACAGAAGGTAGTCCATTCTTGAGGGGACAGGAGTCAGAAAAAACATGATAAAATCAATGAATACTAGGTATAGATGATATAAAATGATTGCTGGAATTGGGGTACTAGAAAGAATTATCTGAATGGAAAGAATAAAAATAATAAATAAAGAGTGTTGCTTAAAATTGAGGTCACGCTTAATAGAGCAAGTAGCTGATGTGGGTAGAAAGTAAGATAATTAGAGGAGAAAAATTCAAAGAATTGAAAATCCCAAATATTGAAAGGACAATCTATATGGGTAATATATACTCCCAATTATGACAATGGTTGCGTTGAAGAAAGTAAGTAACTGAGACTATGGTAATGTGTCTAAGGATGAGATTAAAGGATGACAATTACAAGAAGATATTGTGCTTGGTATATTTATTTGGCATAAGATTCAAAGATAGGGGTTAGGTAATAGTGAGAAACAATAAGACAGAAGCAGCTAAGAGAAAAAGGAGGACATCTACATTCTTTGCTTCTTCCTACCCAAGTGGTACAAGAGTATGGTGCACGCACCGGGTGGCTTTGCAGGAAGCAGTGTCTTAAAGAAATATGGAAATTTCATGTGGACTAAGAGGATAAGGACAGGGGTATTTCTCTACAGATATCCATGAATTACAGAGTACACAGTATGATGGTTTCAGGAGTTGGAAAGAAGTGATATCAGAAAGGGTTTGATCATTCTTTTGTATATTGGAATATAGAGGAAGATGGAGAATGACAATTTTTGTCTTCTTGTGCTAAAATTTAAAAATCCATATACATTGGATGCATGACAAATATATTCCGAAGGGCAAGTATTCAACAGTTTAGGCATTAGACTGGGGAAAAGGAACCTGGCTTTGGGATTATAAGGTGTTTAAGGTTTATAACTGGGGATAAACCAGTTACTCTTTCCTTATGCTCAAGAGCTGGGATCCAAACCTTAAAGTTAAATCAGTATACGACAAGGAAAATTCTTAACTTTGTACTCTCCCCTGCTACCTTCATTAACTGTTGAGTTAGTAGCAGCCCTTCCCTGATAGTATCAAGGAATTTAGGGGATTCTCCCTTAGCAACAGAGAAACCATGTGGCATATCAGTGACTTCCAGCTTTACATAAAAGACTTAATCACTTTATTTGCTGGCTTTACAGAAGTTCATCTCCCTCTTGGGAGGCCACACCAAGAGTATCAATCTCATACACAATTACCTTATTTCTCAGACCATGTTCATGATTCCCAATGTAGCTTTCATGCATTAGCCCTCATGCTCTCAGTCATTGATGTAAATTTTATCAATTAAGCCTGTGATGCTAGTCATGCTCAGAAGACTCTTGAGGATGGTTAGTTCTGGAGGAAAAGGAAATTTGTAAAGAGCACCTGTGGCTCTTTACTAATAAAGAAGCCAGAAAAACACTAGACTTGGACAATAGATCTCATATACTCTTAGTCAATCATTTTGTCACATAGTGAAGACTAACTAATGTTATCACTGATATTGACCCTCACATAAGGTGACCATAGAATTGTTCTGGAGTAGTGACACATTCTATAATCCTAAAGAGACTGGAGTTATGACACATGCCTATAATCCCAGAAACTCAGGAGGCTGAAGCAGGAGGATGGCAAGTTCGAGGTTATCCTGAGCAACTTAGTGAGACCCTGTCTCAAAATAAAATAAAATAAAATAAAAATTAAATTGACACTCTGTGACAGAGCACTCCTGGATTCAGTCCCTAGATTGAATTAAAAAAAAAGAGAGTCAAAGAAAAGGCCTATTCAGAAGTGTGCTCTTTTAAAAACATATAAACCAGAACTGCTAAAGGAGTAAAAAAAAAAAGATACTTACGGTCACCTTAACTACACACAGTCCTCTACTCAGAGACCTCACTTGTCCTTGACTGGCCTGTAAATGACTGAGCTGATTTCAATCATCTGTTGAGATGAAAGAAGAATAGCTTAGTTGTCTAAAATTAATCCTTGCCATGGAGTCAAGGTTAATCTGCTGACTCTGAAGATCAAATGATTTCCTTGACTATTTGGCATGGGATAGATGACACACCTTCAATTGTCATTGACTTGGTTAATCTTTACCCAAGAATGAGACCACAAGCAATGTTGTGTAATTCTGCTGTTATACCTGTTGAACACTGTGTTCTGGGCATTTTCCCACTGTATTATTAATTCAGTCCTAACTAATTCAGTCGTATTCATTCAGTCTTCGAATTAATTCAGTGCTAAGAACAATCCTTTGACCCAGGTTCTTTCCTCTTTTACATGTGAAGAAACTGAGACACAGTGAAATTAAATAAGTTTTCCCAAAATCCTACAGGTCATTAGGGATAAAGCTAGAAAAAGACACATGCAGCCTTGGTCTAAAGAA
This sequence comes from Marmota marmota marmota, assembly GCF_001458135.2. NCBI lineage: Eukaryota > Metazoa > Chordata > Mammalia > Rodentia > Sciuridae > Marmota > Marmota marmota. The sequence goes on from NW_026000068.1 coordinate 21,515,503, forward strand.
CTTACCCTTAAATATTTAGCTACCTCACCTAATATTAAATAAAAAGAAAATCCAGGCCGTATATACTTTTAATCCCTGTTTTCATTTTAATAATTAGAAAAATGAGACATATTGACATTCCTTAGCAGAGGCAAATCAGGAGTAAAAGGCAGAGAAAGATTCAGAGATATAACTCTACATTTCCAAAGCCCATGTTATAGATAAATGTTTGCATTGGAACATCATTTAAGTGTTGAAGTCTAATGTGCCATGTAACAGTATTTGGAGGTAGGGCATACAGAGGTGATTTGGCAGTTAGAAGTTGGAATCCTCATGAATGGTGCCTTTATAGAAACCTGAGAGCTAGACTGTTGTCTTCCTATCATATGAGAATACAGGAAGTCAGCATCCTAACACTCAGAAGGGCAGCCTCACCAGAACCCAGCTATATGGTCCCTGATCTTGGGCTTTCAGCCTCCAGAAGTGTGAAAAGTAAATTTTTGTTGTTTTATGCCATCTAGCCTAGGCTATCTCCCATCAGTCTGATGGTATTATGTAATGATCTGTGAACCATGCTGATCTGTGAACCATGCTGAGTTTAGGCTCAATGAGAAGTAGCATTTCTATTATCAAAGGTTTTCAGGCACAGTAAAGATAGAATAACAGTCATAATACCAGCCATACTCTGTTAGGTGCACAATGACAAGAAAGTAATGTGAAAAAAGAGGCAGAGTTCACATTTGCAAGTGTCTTGTCCATCACATTTAGGAGTTTGTTATAATTTAAATCTAAAAGAGAACCATTGAAAGTATTTGAGAGTAAAATGATCAAGCTAGGTTTTAGAACATTCTCAAAGAAGAAGGATAAAGTGCAGAAGTTAATACGTGTTGATTCTCTGCATTCATGGATTGCACAATTTATTGTCACCTAATTTGAGCAGTCTTATTCCTTACCTGAATAAATTTGGGATTTTGTTGAAGCATGAACCCGAATCCCATGCCATGAGACCAGAATAGAAGCAACTGAAAGAAAACCTGTAATCCTTCAGTAAATGTAGTCCAACTCTGTATTAGTTAGTGTTCACTAGGGGAACAGAATTAACAGGATGTACAATTATAAAAGGGAAACTTATTAGGTTGGCTTACTCTACCAGGAGCTGGATAGTTCACAATGGCCATTTGCAGGCTGGAGAACTGGAAGAACCAGTAGCTGCACAGTACAAGAGGCTGAAGCCTCAGAACAAGAGGGATCAGTGGTGCTACCTTAGTCTGAGACCAAAGGTTTCTGGAGAATCTGCTTTGGAAGAGTGAAGAAGTAAGAGTCAGATATCCTCAGATGATTGCACCAGCAATCAAGAACCCATTCAAGAAGAATGGAGCTTGCATCTGCTGCTGCTTCCTTGTTCTTCCAACTTTTATTCCATCCTAGTCATCATCTTATTGGTTAGTGCTGCCCACACTTAAGGAGGGTTTCCATTTCAGTTGGCTATCCCACATGCCAATCATTCTTAGACACACCTTCATCAACACACCCATAATCCTCTTAATCCTTGTCATCTCTTAATCCAATCAAGTTGACAATTCAGATTAGCCATTACAAATTCTGTATCCTTACATCACATTTCTATGCACCCAGTATTAGCACCTACCTAAATCACACTATACCTGTAATAATACAATACTTTCACTGATTTTTTTCTAGTTCCGATTATTCTTTGAGTCTATCCAATTTTTCAAGTCCTCTCAGTCTATTACTATATATAACAGAATAATTAAGTCCTTGTGTAAGTTTGCATTGCAACTCAAGCTCTTCAGTAATTTAAAATCTCATTGTCTAATTTTTCCCACACATTAACCCTGAATTAAGCAAGCATGGTACACAGCTTAATAAAAGTTTGGATAAGAGAACCATTGTAAACCAATAGCACAGTCAAAACAAAAAAATCATAGTTTATTTTGTGATCATGGCACTGTAATAGAAATGTTCTATATCTTTATTGGAATGATATTCTAAAATTTATCAAAAGTCATCAAATTTTACACTTTAAATGGATGCACTCCATCCAACACATATTATACTTCAATAAATTCAGTTTACAAAATAGATCCATATTTCTTATACCTAACCTGAAGGCATTTATCTTAAAATACAATCCATTCCATCATGTGCAAAGCCTTGATTTTAATTCCCAGAATTCAAAAGAAAAAACAAACAAACAAAACCCTACTCTATGGTAGATTTTAACCAAAATGAAGCAAATTTTTTTTAAAAAAATACTTTTTAAAAATTCTACATTTTCTACCACATTCAAATAAATTTAAAAGTTCTTTACAATACAGCAACACATTACTATATTACTTTTCTATCTCTCACTCTTCTATTTCCACTTCTTATTGCTACCTCTATCACTCTTACATAAAAACTTCCTACTACATCCAACCTACCACACCAGATACTTTATTAATCTAAAGCCAGTTCCTGTGCTTTGGCTCATGTTGGATTCTATTTGGAGGAACCACCTTCTTCCCTCATATGTACCCAAATACCCAAATTCTATATTTCCTTCTTTTTCATTCTTATTTTCAAGACTTTTCTGATAGCTTCGCCTTAGTAATTAGATGTTCCTTTCATTTGTATAGCATGTATTGATTTTTCTGTTAATTGAACACTTTACTCTTTCCTTCAGTAATACATCTATTGGGCGCTACCTGCTTGCCAAGGATTTGTAAACATAAGTACAGTACTGATTTTTCCTAAACTATTTATATGATTAAAAGCTCAAGTCTTTTTTTTTGTACCAGATATTGAACCCAGGAAAGCTTAATCACTGAGCATCCACATCCCTTTTATTTTTTATTTTTTTATTTTTTTGAGACAGGGTCTCATTAAGTTGCTTAGTGCCTTATTAAGTTGCTAAGACTAAGGCTGGCTTTGAACTTGCAATCCTCCTGCCTCAGCCTCCTGAGCCTCTGGAATTATAGGCATGCACCACCATTCCTGGAGAATTCTTCAGTCTTATGATCAGTAATATTCTAGTATTCCCAGTACACATTAAATAATGGACAGGTGCTTAAGACTGTATGATAACAGTTTAAAGAATCCTGGAAAGAGAATCAGAAAACTATATCTGGGATCAGTCTCACTAGTTGAGAAAGTTTGGGTATGGCTGCTCTGGGGAAGTTTGGTACATCTCCATTTCTTAGAAAATGTTCATAGCCAAGACATCTAATTTAGATATTACTTTGATAAAATTGTCATTGAGCTCAGTAAGTTTTTCTTCATGCTCTATCATTCAACAAATCAAGTAAGCATCAACCAAAAGATTCATTGTGAAGTGAATATCAAAGAAGTAGAGTTAAAAATATTTTATGAAATTCTGTTGCCTAAGTCATGGAAATATTCCTTGAATATTTTCTGAGAAAGAAGTATCTCTTTGCCCTTGTGATTGAATTAATGTACATGCTATAGAATCAAGACAAACAGCTGAAATTATGTAACTTAAGTGCTCATTTTTTGTATCAAATAGTTTCTGAAGTTCTTCCCAGGTTACACTGAAGTGGATGAGCATCTTCAGATCCTTCTTAGTAAGTTTACTACAAACCTCTAAAACTAAAATATGGATAAATCCCATTACACAAACTCATCATACATTGGTGTCACTTTTAATAAAAATCTATAATTTGATGAGGCCTCCATAGTAAAATAATTTAGACCTAAATTATTCAAGTCAAACCTTTCTTTTCCACACCCAATTTTTCTACTGACACAATCCTGTTGTATCAATCAGGTTAGGCTATGCTGCAATAACAATTAGCCCTCAAGTTTTTGTGGCTAAAGCCACAAAACTTTAATCTTGCATTCATATCACATGTATAACAAAATTTACAGCAGCTTTGCTCCCCATCACCTTCACTCAGGATAACAGAATAATCACTATTTGGCACATTTACCTGCCATTGTAAAAACAGAAATAGATTATAAAATGTCTCTTTTGACAATTAATTATTGGCCCTGAATTGAAACTATATCTCACTATTGGAGTAAGATCAGCTAAGAGTTATGTCAGATATTTATCAATCTTCCTACCAATTTTATTAATGAAAATTTTCAGATTTTGGGGGAAGGGTATCTGGGATTGAACTCAGGGGCACTCAACTACTGAACCACATCCCCATCCTTTTCTTGTATTTTATATATAGACAAGGTCTCATTGAGTTGCTTTTTGCAACACTGTTGCTGAGACTGGCTTTGAACTCATAATACTTGTGCTTCAGCCTCCTGAGCCACTGAAATTATAGGCATGGGCCATGGTGCCCAGCAAATTTTCAGATTTTAACAGACTCATATGAAATACTTTCTTCCACAAATTGTACTTGTGAAAACTGTAGGTCTATATTGAACCTTAAAAAGTCTGTTCTTTTGGAAACTAAAAGTTTTATGTTTTAGCCGATTAAACATGGCATTTTTATGTGAACTATATTTCCATCTTTGAGTCATGTTCTTAATTGTATTAATTTGTATATAAGGAGTACATTTCTTAAAACTTACTACAAAAGAAATTATTGTTCTAAGCCAAATCAGTTCAAAGTTCTTCCAAGCATGAAAGCGAATACTTTAGCCACTTCAACCTCAGTTCTGAGCTCTAGTACCATCTTTTTCAGGATTAGAATCAAGATGCTGATATTTGCTTAAAATACTAAATATACAACTAAGACATGAACTTTATCCACAGAGTAGATTAGGGTAATTAAGAGATTTATTCAGATGTAATCTACGACACCAAAATGAACATACTTATAAAACAATATGAATGGAAAATGGAATAAAGTCAAATATTCCATAATAATGAGGTGAGTTGATGGTCAAGTAGGATTTGATAGGTAGAAAGTAAAAGATCAAGGTAATCTTGAAATATTTTTGATTCCAAAATGCTCAAAAATATCTAAAAGTTTACTAAGCACCTTTTTTTGTGCATGTCAGACTCAGAATAAAGAAAACACAAGATAAGGCCATGGCTTCTGAAATACATTTCCTAGCATAGAATGAGTAGCAGATACATCAGTGGACATGTTCAGCCATGTGTCAGAGGTGACGATGTGGAAGTGTGTTCCAGGTACAGTGGAACACAGAACCAGCAATTTGCCTGAGCAAATTTGCCTGAGCAGTCAGACAAAACCTCACAGACACTTAAGAAGAGTCTTAAAAGATGAGCTGATGTTCACTCTTCAAAAACTTTGAACAATAGCAGAAAAAGGATAAACTACTAAACATCTTGTCCTTTTTTATGTTTGCTTTATATAATTATAAAAGTAGAATTATACCAAGATCACAGTTTTTGGTTATTGCACTGCCCCACATGTCAAGTCCAGTTGCTTTGTTATATTCAAAAATGTACATCTAAATTTGAACACGTTTATACTTTACACTGCTCTGAACATATTGGAAGAAGCTGGAAAAGTCATGTCAAAAATTCTAACTCTTAAATTATTATTATCGATACTTTATCTAAACTATGTATTTCAGATTCTACCTGTGGAGAGGCAGGACAGATTCATTCATTGCCCCAATCAAAGCAGACCAAAGATAGAGTAGCCAATCCCATGGGAGACAGTCAAGAATGGGGAACTCACAGTAATGAGTCTACAACAAAATCACACAGAGTACAAGGGCCAAGGCAGGACTGGTCCAGAAGTCCAAAGGGCAGCTTTAAGCTCAAAAACAATGCACTAAGACAGCAGTGAGTTGCAAAGGTAATGAGAAAGAGGAGGCGTTAGAAGCCACTTGACGAGCATCCTGCATAGTCCTGAATGGAATAGAAACTTCATTAAAATTGTGCTTAATAGTATGGCCTACAGTAAACTGGTTTACTATTATAGTTTGGTTGGACGACTATCTAAAATATTCATTAATCTAGTACACATTCTTGTTTTAAGAAGAAAATACTTCTGGTATGTAATGTAAAAAAAGGTCTAATAAAATCAGTTTTTATCAGTGATTATCAGTCACTGATGTAATCAAAGGAAGTGCTGAAGTGCTAAAGAGAAAGCGGACAAGTCCAGAGAAAATGATGACAAGGATTTGTGGGCCATTTTTCTTGAGCACCATATTTTCTTGACACAGCTCCATGGGTCAAGTATCTTCCCCTGGATCAATAAACTGTGATCAGTAAACCAGGTTTGTGTAATTGAGGAGCAGAATGGGAGTTAGCTGAACAACCCAAGAAATGGCTGCTTCATTTTCTAGCAATTATTGATTAAATACAAATGTGAAAGTGACATTATTGTAAAAGCATCCTAGCACAATGGTATTGAGAGATATCTGGTTTCTCTGGATTTCAAACACCTAGAAAAGGACTTCACAGAGAGAACCTAATAAATAATTGTTGAAAATTTTTAAAAATAAATGCTTTCTCTGGTAACTCACAATTACCAGAGATTTCTAGAACACTGCTTCCTCTCTTATCAGACATTACAGATGGTCAATGTAACTGTGTCAAGACAACCTCATAATTGCTGGCGTAAAAACAAACAAAGCTCATAACTATATCTAGGGAGCTACATGTTACTGGATGAGAAAGTGAATTGATTAAGGGAAAGTTGGGGTATCTTCCAAGATCCAATAGGTCTCCTGAGTCAGAGGCTAAGATGCTGATCTGTAGAGAAAGCAATCATTGTAAAGTCAATTGCATGACAGTTTTATCCCTTATTATTATATTTCCCTTTGCCTAGGGCTTTATTCTACAAACAATTCTAGTTGAAAATCGAATAAGATTATTAGTTCTTCTTACTTTCTTTACATGGCTGTAGTATAAATTTGGCTCTGTTCCTGTACTTTATCAGTAGCTGGCCCTCAGGCACAAGGACTTTTGTGGCATAACACAATAAATAGTGACCAGAATAAGCTAAGGCCTATAGTGTACAATCAGTACAAACTTAATAAATGCTCAAATGCTTCACTTTTTGCTTCTGGACAACCTCTTGTGATGTTATATTTCTCAACTTAAAGAAGAACAATTTTCCCTATTAGGGTTGCAAAGAGCTGTAAGAAATTAAGATATTTCCCTTGCAATTTGAGAATTACAAAGGAAACCACATTCAGAGTTCAAAGCTTGAGCATTTGACAACTTCCCCTAAGCTGTGTCCTCACTCAAGGTCAAAGTTTTCCATGTAGGGGAACCCCTTCTTGTTAAACTTTGTGCAAAAATTGACTTAAGTAGCAATATGTAACTCCAGGGAGACACTTTCATTTTGAATGCATTGTGCTTATCCACAGTGAAGACAGTAATCAGTTGGTTAAGTTGCTTCCATTGACCTCACTACTGCTTTTTTGAATGCCCTCAAAGTTAGTTCTCCCACATGACACAGGAAGCTCATAATTGTGAAACAGCAGGGAATAGAATACTTACCCCAGGAGATATTTCTTAATATTTTGTGGCCATGTTCCTTATGGGAATTTTAGAAACTTGAAAATTGAAGAAGCACATTAGCCTTTGGTAATTCACACAATAAAGAAACACATTGAACCCAGCATTTCCCAAACACATTAAGCATGGAATGCTTTCTTATAGAGCATGTCCTGAAAAACACATTACATGCTTTGGATATATCATTGTGGAGGACTAGGAATACAGATGTGGATATTTCTAGAAGATGTTGGGTATCAAATGATCAGTGAGACACATTTTCAGGTTAATGACTTTAAGGTAATTTCTCCCACCACCACCACCACTAAAGTCATTCCACCTACTGCTAGCACATCATGACTCAGAAAAAAGCAAAATCTCAACTGACCAGGTATGGATATAAGTAAAGCTGAACAGCCCCAATGGCCTTTGCGAAAGCCTGAGACAGGTAGAATGAGTGTGCTGCCAGCAGTTGCTTTGTAGAATAGAAATGCACAATTTGCTTATTGGGAAAGTGGAAAGGAAGTACAATGGAATGTGTGATGGGTTTAATACTGGATTCCAGAGTTGGAAGCCACAGCTGAGGTCCACTTAGTACATTATTAACCAAGAGAATTACTTAGTAAATGAAGAAAGAAGAGGATATAGAAAAAGAGAAAGAAAATAAGAAAGCATGACAAAGGAGACAAAGAAGGAGTTAAGGCAAAAACAGAAAAGTTTAAAACAAACCCTTTGGGAAAACTTTTATCGTCTTGAACTTACGAGTGAGTATAGATGTTTTGTTGATTGAGCATTTGAACCATTAGAAAAAAAAAAAACAGTTTTTATTTCCCAGCATTATTATGGGTTCTTTCACCCCAGGAGAGCTCAGTCCTGAAGTTCATTAACACTATTGAAGTTTTAGAACACTATTGAGGCTGAAGAAAGCACTTCCACCCTGTAGTGATCATTATCCAGCAAGGAGGTTAATTTACCCATGGTATTGGACTAACACAGATAGCTTGAAGAGGGTTTTAGTCAAAGTCAAATATTTCTAACAAGCAACACACAGACTTTGTGGATTACCCAAATATAGAGTTGCATGCTCCATTCAGTGAAATTCCAAAACATAGCACAGCTATTGTAGATACTTAGAGCCAAATAGAATCATGCCCATTACCACAACTCATGTTCTTTATAGTAATTAGATAAAAGTAAACTTTAAAGTAATAAGTATTATTTGGAGTCAAATAATGATCTGAGAAATGATTTCTACTGTGACAGATTATGCTCCTCACCCTGAACTGAGGTATTCTGGACTGACTCCCTGGGAATCCCAATATATGAAGCCATGAGCTATTAAATTTTTGTATGCTCGCTCCAACAGCATAACAAAAATGTCCTTTGTTATGATCATACTCTTTATTATACCCATGATTTCTCTCAAATATTGATTCATTAGAAATTTCCATTAGTTTTTGTCTTTAAAGTGATTGTGCATACAATACCATGGTTGTCTTCTACTGTTCTCATTGCTATATCCCTAACCCAATTAACTCTCATCTTTCTCCTGGTTTTCTGAAATAAATTCCTAAGGATTTCTCTTATTTAATGTTTGTTCATCATTCCTATTTCATAGTCCATTCTGTATAAACCTAAATCAATATTTCTTGGCATAACCTACTCTATTAAATCCCTTAGAACTTAAACCAGTTTCATATTTAAGAGCCAAAGCAAAGGAAATCAAACACATCTGGACTGTTACTGAGATATTACTGAGATGCAGGCCCTTACCATGTAATAACAAACAGCTCAAGTCCCCATTTAACATCTTGTAGAATATCATATGTTCCTCAAAATGGGGGCCTTGCCTAGCTAGCTCAGAGTTTCAGTTCTCCTCATTTTTCTGCTTTCTTTGTTTAGAGTTTGTTCTTATCTTAGCTCTCACATCTGAAAAAACCTAAAACTCTTTGCCTTGTCCTCCTCCTGTTCTCCTGCCCAACAACACAAAATAAACTGCAGGCACAAGTTGCAGCATAATTTTTACTAAAAATTTATGAATCATGGTGAAGAGATTACACCATCATATTACTAAGAAAATAAATTTAAATAAATACAGTTGTTTCTTATTGTTCACAGTAGCAGGACTCTGCAAAATCTGCATACTGAATTAGTAATGCGGAAGTCTGGGACAGAAAGAAGGTGAGGTTCAGTGAGCCATTGCTCATATTTCAGCACCCAATTGATAGAGAACATTGTTTTATGTGTCTTTCTGTTTAAAGACACCATAATTAATAGTTGATTCATTGACATTGAACTTACACCCAAGACACTATAACTAACAAATTATTTAAACTTATCTAAGTCATGTATTTTCTCTGTAAGGCATATCATAGCCTTTTTGTGCTTGGGAATACTAGACATTATTTCAGCTTTATGATTGGGGAATATTTTAAACAGCAAAATAAACTGTGTGTGTGTGTGTGTGTGTATGTATGTATGTTGTATTAAAATACTGCAAAAAGGCCCCCATCTATAACACGAAGGCTGAAATAAGAAAGCAAAACACTGATTTGTTCATTAACCTCAAGCTGGGACCAGGCCATCCAGTGACCCATTTTTTTTTTTTCTACTCTGCACATGTCTACAAATGACTGAAAAAGCAACAACAGTATTGATGTAAAGGTTACAAATGAATCTTGGCAAGTAGGTAAATTAATGAATGCACAATCCTCCCTTACTAATGGACTACCTGTAGTAGACACTCCTTACTTAGAATTTCCGATTGGACACTCTATCTGGCATCCCCCCATTCTATCCCCATGCCCTTACCATTTTGCTGATTTTTTTCACTGCCTTCAAATTCCCATCTTATTTTCTCACCTCATTTTCCAAGATTGTCATCTCTGATCTAAATTCTTATCAGTCTACTAAAAGAAGTAATATGTCCAAAATCACCCTTTAAGATATGATTACATAGAGAAGGGATTAACTTTAGGACTATGGTCTTTTCTAAAACATGTAGCACTAGTTTCCTAGTGTTGTGGGAATAGAGTTCCATCAAGTTAGTGGTTTAGAACAACACAAATTTATTGTCTTACATGTACAAATGCTAGAAACCCAAATCACATTGTTTGTAATGCCATGCTCTCTCTAAAACATGTAGAGAGAAAGTTTCCTAGCATTTCTTCCAGCTTCTGATAGACTGCTAGCAATCCTTGTCATTCCTCGGCTTGAATCTGAAGCATTTGAATCTCCACCTGTGTTGTGACATAGCATTCTCCCCATGTGTGTCTGTGTCTTTGTATCTCTTCTTATAACACCACCAATTGTATTGAATGAAGGGCCTACCCTATTCTGGTATGGCTTCATCAGAGACAATTACATCTGTATCAACACTATTTCTAAATAGTTCCACTCTGAGGGACTGGGGATAAGGACTTCAATATATGTTTAGTGAGGCCACAATTCAACCCATAGCACATAATATAGTAGTTGCAGTAGCAGCACCAGTAATAGTGCAAAGAGACAGTCACTTTCAATTCATGATATATGGGTAAGTTTTTATATACCTTTTCGCCCTCTACTACAGTCATAGCCACAACTTCAGAGTCACAGTGTGACTCTGGGTAGGTTATTCAATCTGTTTGCATTGTATTACTTCACATCTAGCTTTAAAGATCACACGAGGGAGGAGGGGCCCAGCCGCCAGCCTGCACAGTAGGCAGACCACCCCAACTGGAGTAGGGGCCCAGCCACCCGCCTGCGCGGTAGACAGACCACCTCAACTGGTGGAGGGGCCCAGCCGCCCACCTGCACGGTAGGCAGACCACACAACCCGGAGAGGGGACCCAGCTACCTGCCCGTGTGGTAGGCAGACCACCCCAACTGGAGGAGAGGCCCAGCCGCCCACCCGCGGGGTCACCGGACCAAGCACTGGACAAACATAAGGTCTCCCCAACACCCCCCACCTCATCAAACACCTTATGAGAAAAACGGATGGAACTCATCTTGGAAAATCCCACCAACCCTTAAAACCCACCAACTGGTGGGCGTGGCTACCAGCTTGATTCTGCAGCGGATCAGGCACCTGGTTTAAATCTCAGAGAATAAGAGTAGAGAGGCCACAGGTGGAAGCTCAAATCCTCTCACACTGACTACCACCACCACCCTGAATCCAGAGACTCAAGCTAGGAATAGACAACACCACCAACTGGAAGAAAAGAAAACAGAGTTCTGAGAGACTTTTTTTTTCTTTTTTTCTCTTCTCTCTCTCTTTTCATATATTCATCCAGTCTCCTCTACCCTTCCCCCTCTGGTCCTCACAACCTCAACATATGTGAAACCAAGAATTGTGCATGAAAAAGGTCTTTAACAACTGAATCACCAGAATAATATAATATAGAGGATATATAATATAATATATGCCCCACCTCCCTCCCCCCTTTTATTTCTTTTCTTTTTTCTCTTCTTTCTATTATTTTCTTTCACCCGCTCTTTTTTCTCTTTCTTTCCTTGTTATTTGTTTTTCTCCTTCTTACTCCCTCCATCCCACTTGCGACCCCCTAAATTTTACTATTTATAAGTAGGGTAATCTTATAAATACAGATAGGAGTTTGAATCTGTACATTCTTCCATAAATTACCCATCTATTGGTTAGAACTTTCCAAAGTTACTAAGTTAGATTAACCCCATACCCTCACTCCTTTCCCCCTAAACATAACATCCTACACCTGAAATTCAGTTTTCTTCATGCTACCAGAAATGGTATGCCTGTCATGAAACTAATGACTATATTTTTAAATGATAATTGAAACCAACATTTGTAGACATAGAGTCTAGCTATATATGTAGTAATAAGGAAAATGTGTTCTTAGATGATGTACTATTGATATTGGGAACTATTAACATTGTCTTTCTCCACAAAAGAGAGACTTTGGAACTATACAAGAGCAATATAAATATATAGGGGGAAAATCAATACCTAGAAGACCCAAAAGGTTCTACCAAGAAACTTCTAGAGCTAGTAAATGAATTCAGCAAAGTGGCAAGATATAAAATCAACACGCATAAATCAAAGGCATTCCTGTATATCAGTGACAAATCCTCTGAAATGGTAATGAGAACAACCACACCATTTACAATATCCTCAAAAATATAAAATAATTGGGAATCAACCTAACAAAATAGGTGAAAGAACTATACAATGAAAACTACAGAACCCTAAAGAGAGAAATAGAAGACGACCTTTTAAGGTGGAAAGATATACCTTGTTCATGGATAGGCAGAACTAATATCATTAAAATGGCCATATTACCAAAAGTACTCTATAGGTTTAATGCAATGCCAATCAAAATCCCAATGGCATTCCTCACAGAAATAGAAAAAGCAATCATGAAATTCATCTAGAAAAATAAAAATAAAAGACCCAGAATAGCAAAAGCAATTCTAAACAGGAAGAGTGAAACTGGCAGTATAGTGATACCAGATTTTAAACTATACTACAGAGCAATAGTAACAAAAACAGCATGGTACTGGTACCAAAACAGGCAGGTAGACCAATGGTACAGAATAGAGGACACAGAGACCAATCCACAAAATTACAACTACCTTATATTAGACAAAGGTGCCAAAAGCATGCAATGGAGAAAGGATAGCATCTTCAACAAACGGTGCTGGGAGAACTGGAAATCCATATACAACAAAATGAAATTGAATCCCTTTCTCTCACCTTGCACAAAAGTTAACTCAAAATGGATCAAGGAGCTAGGAATCAAACCAGAAACTTTGCATCTAATAGAAGAAAAAGTTGGCCCTAATCTCCATCTCATGGGGTCGGGCTCCAAATTCCTTAATAGGACACCTGTAGCACAAGAGTTAAAATCAAGAATCAACAAATTGGACATACACAAACTAAAAAGTTTTTTCTCAGCAAGAGAAACAATAAGAGAGGTAAATAAGGAGCCTACATCCTGGGAACAAATATTACCCCTCACACTTCAGATAGAGCTCTAATCTCCAGAGTATACAAAGAACTCAAAAAAATTAAACAACAAGAAAAAAAATAACTCAATCAACAAATGGGCCAAGGATCTGAACAGACACTTCTCAGAGGAGGATATACAATCAATCAACAAATACAGGAAAAAATGCTCACCATCTCTAGCAATCAGAGAAATGCAAATTAAACCCACTCTAAGATAACATCTCACTCCAGTAAGAATGACAGCCATTATGAAGTCAAACAATAACAAGTGCTGGTGAGAATGTGGGGAAAAGGGTACACTTGTACATTGCTGGTGGGACTGCAAATTGGTTCAGCCAATTTGGAAAGCAGTACGGAGATTCCTTGGAAAGCTGGGAATGGAACCACCATTTGACCCAGCTATTCCCCTTCTCAGACTATACCAAAAAGACCTAAAAAGAGCATACAACAGGGACACAACTACATCAATGTTCATAGGAGCACAATTCACAATAGCTAGACTGTGGAACCAACACAGATGCCCTTCAATAGATGAATAGATTAAAAAAAAATGTGGCATTTATACACAATGGAGTATTACTCAGCACTAAAAAACAACAAAATCATGGCATTTGCAGGGAAATGGATGGCATTAGAGCATATTATGCTAAGTGAAGCTAGCCAATCCCTAAAAAACAAATGCAGAATGTCTTCTTTGATATAAGGGGGGGCGACTCAAAACAGAGCAGGGAGGAAGAGCATAAGAAGATTTCCATTAAATAGGGACAAGAGGTGTGTGGGAATGGGAGAGAGAAGGGAAATTGCATGGAAAATGGTAGGATATCCTCATTGTTATGCAAATTACATATAAGAAGGTGTGAGGGGGAAGAAAAAAGAGAGAGAAATGTGTCACAGTAGACTGGGTAGAAAGAGGGGAGGGGAGAGGAGGGGAGGATAGGAAGGGCAGCACAATACAATAGACACTAGTATGGCCCTATGTATAAACGTAGCTGTATAACCAATGTGATCCTGCAATCTGTACACGTGGAAAAATAAGATTAAGATTATGTACCCCATTTGAATCAAATGTATGATATGTCAAGATCATTGTAATGTTTTGAGCAACTAATAAAAAAATTTAAAAAAAAAAGATCACACGAGATAATATCCATGTGCTTCTAATAATAATGCCTGGTATTTAGCCAAGGCCTAATAAATGGTGGCTATTATCTTTAAAAATGTAATGTAAATCCACATGTATAGGTACATCTGTGACTATATATGTGCACATGTATATCTATATATGTATGTGTGCATTTTGGATAGAGTTTACCTAAAATTTTGAGAAAAAGTTATCAGAATGCAAAGTAAAAAAGATCTATGTTGTTCAGAGACACTGAATAGGTTCCCTTACGAAGGTGATTAGTAAGCACCTCAGAAAACAGGAGAGAGAAGATCTTAAGGTCAGTTTATGAGTTGATTGAAATTGAGAGGGCACAGAAAAAAATATTATTATCTACTCTATTATCTTGTCTCTAGAAGGGACATTATTTTGTATTTTGAATCTCAATATCTCTGACAAGTTTCTTTTCAAGAATTTTTACCACAGTCTTTGAAGAGAGGCCATTAAGAGTGGTAGATCTTGCAAACTGGGGAATATTCTATCTATACAATATCTCACACCAATATTCTACTTTTATTTTACTAGACATCACATACACCAAGCTGGGCCATTCTCTCTCCCAGAAGATCAGGTTAACAAGAGATAAATAGAGAAGATCAGGTTAACAAGTAAATTAAATAAATATTTGATAAATAAAATTTGATAAATATTGATATCTGCTGGTTAACCTGACTTGAGAATATCTATATTTGATAACTAAAAGGAAGCCAAATTCCATAATGTCACTAGAGAAATAGGAAGAGAAAAATCAAGAAGAGTTTAAAGGAAAAACCAAGATGAGAAACTATGAATGCTAAAGAGGAGGAAGGAAAAGGAAAGGATCTAGATAGTGGCTATCTTAGAGCTGCTAATTCCTGTCTCCTTCCTTCTCTCTGGAGTCTCTGCTGTGCTGTCTGCATTTGGTTCCATGGGGCACACATGTGTCCAGATTAACAAGAACACCCCTCACACACACACCATTGTTTTGTGCTAGTTTATTTCTGCTTTTGCAACTAAAAAGATTTCACTGGGATAAGATTCAGGCTCTTACATCATTTGCTGGTCCCCTACATAAAACAGTAGAGCTGCTGCTCTGAGTCTAGAAGGAGAGAATTTCTTTGACCTATGCAAATTATCTGAGTAGCAGGAATGATATTATGGCAATACAATATTTTGGTCATGCAAGGAATAAGATTATTCCTAGCCATAAATGATTGAATTGACTTAGGCACTTTGGCTCCTCTTCATTTTAAATGAAAATATGCACTCCTTTTAAAACAGTATTAACAAGCTTAGGTTAACTCTTTATTTCAGTGCACCACAGTGAAACTGCTGCCGGTATACTTGTGTTATATTTTCATGTCCTTTCCTACACTCCACCTACTTGGTTCTACTTCCTTCTGGGGGCTAAAATAACAAAATCTTTAACTAAAGAACTGTCCCAATTTCTGTTATTTCACATTGATGTTGATCTTAATGCATTTCAGTTGTCATCATGTTTTTTTTGTTGTTGTTGTTGTTGTTGTTGTTAGAAAATAAACCTTCTGATCTGTTTATCACTGCTTTTTTTTTTCCCAGTGACAGTTTTAAGGTTTCCTAAAACTTTTTTTGTCAGATCTGACACACTTGCCCTGGAGCATTTTATCTTCACAGCACTAAGGAGTTGGTGTCTAGCATGCTGTGATCATGTTTCATAGCAGATACATTCATTTATTCATTTATGCTTCAAATTTTGTGGAAAATTCTCTGAAGGCAATGTTTTTTTAAGAGGCACTATCCCTACCTTCAAGAGCCTTACAACTTAGTAGGACAGCTGAGATACATAGACAAATTAACCTATGTATGCTACAAAAGCATATACTCATGAGAGAGCATTCAGAGGAGCAAGATATTATCCC
Organism: Marmota marmota marmota; assembly: GCF_001458135.2. Classification (NCBI taxonomy): domain Eukaryota; kingdom Metazoa; phylum Chordata; class Mammalia; order Rodentia; family Sciuridae; genus Marmota; species Marmota marmota. Next base: position 21,531,888 of record NW_026000068.1, read on the forward strand.
TCCTGGATAAACAGATTAGGAGGCATTTTGAATAAGGATAAATTGGAATTGTGTTAAGCAAGATAAAGGTGAACACTAGAAAATTAGGCACAATGTATATATTTTCTTGTTTTTTAAAAAATTAAAATAACATATTTTTTTGTACCAGGGATTGAATTCAGAGGCACTCAATCACTGAGCCACATCCCCAGCCTTATTTTGTATTTTATTTAGAGATAGGATCCCACTGAGTTGATTAGCACCTCACTTTTTTCTGAGGCTGGCTTTGAACTAGCGATCCTCCTGCCTCAGTCTCCCAAACTGTTGGGATTACAGGCATGCACCACTGCGCCCGGCTACAAATATTTTTTTAATCCAGCTAAAATACGAATTTTTGTGTGTAATTGATTCAATTATTTCAGCAATTCTGCATTCATCAGTAAATGTATGTTACTTTTCCCTTTGCTCATGGCCTCCCTTAATCTAAAAACTTTTTGTAATCAGTGAGGCAAGGCAGCCCATTCTGAGTCCACATATCTCATCCTTTCACTAGGACTTAGTCAACCTGTTGCCAAGGCCTTCTAATTCCTTGATGATTTTATAAAGTAAACAACTATCTGTTCTTCATATATCCTGGTCATAAATAAACCTCAGAACATAGAATCCCATTGTGAATCCAATGCACTCAATATAGAGGTTCACAGAAGAAATGTTTCTCCTCAATTGAAGGAAATATCAAAGTAGAAGGGGCAGAAATTATCTTAGCACAAACAAAAATTAATCTGATTTGTCATTTTAGGTGTATATTGTTTCCAAGTAATAAAAATATTCCATTTGATACAAAACTATAATCCTACAGCTGAGCACAGTGGCACACACCTGTAATCCCAGAAGCTTGGGAGGCTGAGGTAGGAGGATTGCAAGTTCAAATCCAGCCCCAGCAATGGTGATATGCTAAGCAACTCAGTGAGACCCTGTACAAAATAGGGCTGGGGATGTGACTCAGTAGTTGAGTGTCCCTGAGTTCAATCCCCAATACCCAAAAAGAAAAAAAAAAGTATAGTCTTTTATAAATCATGGGCCTAAAGTCCACACATTTTCCAATGAGTGTTTTAACTAACTTCCACAAAGGCACAGTGTAGAATAGTGTGAAGCAGAAATAAACACCAATTTTAATTTCTTCTATTAAAGGGTGAATAATACTAACTATGAACTGATAGGTCTTCAAAATTTACTATAATGGAGCACACTGTTAGCTGCTTTCATGCAATCTCATTAAACCTTTCCATAAACTTTATAAGATAGACACTATTACAAAGAACCATCTTGAATATCTTTTACACGAAGAACAATGAAGATTAACTGACATTCTCTGCTGGCTCTGTGGAACATAAAGGGCAGTGCTCATCATACACTAAATACTTAAAAGCTTTAGAATACTCTCTAGTACCACAGACTGCAGAAGAGGGTTCATTTCTCTATCCCAAGTTTAATACTATCAAGAATTAGATGAGGTACATCTCAAACCTTTAAGTTCAGGTATCACTGTTCTAAAATTATGTAATTTATTTAAGTAACATAAGCAAATAAGATAGAAATTCCTAAAGAAAATAATTTTTTTCTATAAACATTAAGCAGAATATTGGGGGGGACTCAATTAACATAGGAACGTAAAATGAATTTCTTTTGAACTATGTGTTTGTATAGCCAGGATAAAGTGTCATAATAAAAACTGGCAATTATTGCATAGACATAGTGCTTCACAAATGTCAAGGTACTAATTTTAAATAAAGTAAGATGCAAAAAGATAGTGCATACGGCTTATGTTTTTTCTGATTTTTTCATTAGCATATTAGAAAAGGAATATGTATTTAAGTTAAATTATAATCAAATGCTTAAGATAAGTATATAACTTTCTATGATTGCTCACTTTAACTTACTTTTGAAGAGTGTTTCTACTGTATTAATAGTGTTGTAGACATGATAAGATGAGTCAGTTTATTATATAAATTGCAAAAAAATCATCAACAGAGTCAGAACTGGAACCTTAGTTCCCACATTTATACACAGTAAATCCAGCTCTGACATGCACTTTAGGATCTTGTTGATTTGTCCTCTGCTCAGAACTGCAATGCCATCTACTGCCAAAACCTCACCCATATTAAAACTGCAGCCATGATAAACTGTTTGCCTTGAGTTTCCCAAGTTTTCCATATTGTCCCATCTGACTTCTAAGTCTTCGACTTTGAATCTGTCAAAATTGTTCTTCTCCCTCCATGTTACCTGTCAAACCTTTATTCTCTAACCTTCAATCTTAAAACAGATGTTCTATCTTCCAGGAAGGTGTCTGTGACTTTCCTTTCCCTCAGGTCAGAAGCCCCTTTGATTATGCCTTTACTTAGGCTTTTTATAGCTTTTATAAAACCAGTTGTTGCATGTTTATGTATTCTCCAGCCTTAGATCAAGCATGTGCTTTTTAAGCTTTGGGACTGCATAGATCATCACTGTGCATATGGCAGTCAACTGAGTTCCTGGTTCATTATGGGTAATGAATAGGTATTTGTTGAAAGATTCAGGAAGGAAAACACTTAGAAGATTTTTAATAAATCTTTCTTAAGAGTTAGAAGAATTATTACATCACCAGCAGATTATGAACTAAAAGAATCCCATGTTGGTGTCAACACTACTATATATCCATCTATATATTCATGTTTTAAACCTTGAAGACTTGCTGTATTTCAAAATCAACTGTTTACCTTTTTAAAATCTATTTTCATCATTCCATGATTAATACATTTTAAATTGAAGGGAAACATGGAAAATGAGCTTAAAATTTGAGAATAATTTTTATATAGTAAATATTTTTAAATTTATTTTACTACATGATCACACTATTTCAGACTTTATTAATTAAAAATGTGTAATTGTTCAGTCATAGCCTAGGGAAAATTTTACCTTGTGAATTTAAAATATAAAAGAGTCAAATTTTTTCCGCCAAAGAAGAGTATGAAATAGGTTCACAGACAAAATATTTATCTTATTTCAAACATTTAGAGCACTTAGAATCACTTTTCTAGTTATAAGTAATAAATAGTATAATTGTAATTGATTGTCTTCTATTTCTTAAGACATGTCCCTTAGCTGACTCTTTATGTGATTCTTTGATAACCTAGATTAGGTTACCTGAAAGTAATGAAGTTCAGTTTTTAAAAGGTTGAACTTTAATTTTTATTTCAAGCTTTCCTTCTGTTATGGTTTAGATGCCAGGTGTCTCCCAAAAGCGCATATGTGAGACAATGCAAGAAGGTTTAGAAGAGAAATAATTGGGTTAGTAAGCCTATAGGACTTACTAACATTTTACATGTGTTGTTGGAGATGAGAAAAAGAAAGGAGTAAAGATGAATCTTGTATTTCGGGTTGACACGAATACTGATAACCTTCTCTCAGATATAAAAGACAGGAAAACAAGTCAGGAGAGAAGATAAAGAGCTCTATTTTGAACCTTAAGAATCCAAGTATTTTTCCCAATAGAATTGGGTCCACAACTATGAATTTAGAGAAGAAATTGAGATAAAAAGAATATACTTTGGAATTGCCAGTGGAGAGTTTGTATTTAAAGGTATAAAACTGAATAAAGTTATTTAAGAGTAGAGATTTAATGGGAAAAAGATACCCAGAAAAAAGTTTCAAAGAACACTAATGTTGAGAGGTTTAGCAAAGGCGCTGAAGACAACAATGAGGAAACACAAGTAAGTAGTTAAAGACTTTAAAAGCCAAAAAAAAAAAAAATAGTGTCATAGAAACCAAAAGAAAATGGTTGGAGGAAGAAAGAATCCTCTATCTTATCAAATATTGTCAAAATCTTGTAAAATGAGGAGAGAAAGGTGGACCATGAATTTTGGTCAGGTACTGGTTTTTAGAGACCATTGCTATGAACTGTTACAGTACAGAAGTAGCCATTAAAAAATACACCTGTACACTTGGAAAAATGAGAAATTATACCCCATTTGATTCAAATGTATGATATGTCAAGATCATTGTATTGTCATGAGCAACTAATAAAAAAAATTGATTAAAGCAAGTTGAGGTAAGGACTAAAAGTGAAGGACTAGAAAGCCCCCAAATGGGTAACTCTTTGAAGAAATTTTGTTGTAAAAGATGAGCAGCAAAATCAGGATATAGGTCAGTGGGACATGACCTCAAAGAAGGGTTAAGATTAGTGATATTAAGGAATGTTTGATGCCAATTATAGTGCTTCCGTGAGTACTGGGATTGGTAACACAGGAGAAAGTGATTAAAGACTGGAATTCTTAAAAAGATGAGAGACAACAGGACCTAGTGCACACATGGAAGGAGTGGCCCATGATTGGAACGGGACCACTTTATTTGTTGTAACAGGAGAGAGGGAAAGATGAGGAAGCAGACAAGGACAAGCTGGTAAGATTGGTCCTCAGAATTTGGAAGGCATCTGGAGAGAAGAAAAGGGAATGGCGTGAGGCTGCCATATAATATGGGTATCTATTTGTATTTTGTGAACATGCATTTAAAGTAAAATACTACTTTTTTTTTCATTTTTCTATCAAGTTCAGTTCTTTTATAAAAGGTACCAAGCAGACAGATGATTTAATCAGGACTGGGGTTTTGCTGGACAAATATGAGAGGACCACATAGCAGCATAAAGATACTCATAAGAAAGCATCATTTATGAAAGGTCGATATAAAATACAAAGAATTTCCATCAAAAAGGCAATATATATAGTGTTCCTACCCAGACTTTTTTGGATTTTACAGAAGACATTTCCTTTTTCCTTCTCTATTTCCTTCCTTCCTTGCTTCCCCTGCTCTCTTTTCTTCATTTCTGAGACTGTCTAAAGGTTCTGTCATTTCTCTAATTGAACACACTTTAAAAAATAAATTTTTTTCCATCTATTATTCTCATCATTTTATACTTCAAAATAAAGACATCTGGTGGAGTGGCACACACCCGTAATCCCAGCAGGACTGGGGTTTTGCTGGAAACAGGAGGATCTTGATTTTAAAGTCAGCCTCAGCAACAGCAAGGTGCTAAGCAACTCAGTGAGACCCTAATAAAATACAAAATAGGGCTGGGGATGTGACTCAGTGGTTGAGTGCCGAGTTCAATCCTAGGCACCAAAATAAATAAATATAAAATAAAGACAAAGAATAAGACGGACACAACTTTAAAATGAAAGAAAGTCCTACAAATTGAGTTGAATTGAATAAATTAAACTTTCTGGAAAACCCTAAATGCTTCTTGTTTCCTTGTTTCCTTATTAAATAGCAAAAAGTGATTTAGGAACCAGCATAGTGTAACTGACAAGCTTATGGCAATCACTGGTATCTATCATGGTTATAGAGTCAAAAGACCTAATCCTGAGTCCATGTCCTAAAAGTTGTCAACCATGTGATATTGGAAAACCTATATAATTTTTGTGAACTTCTGCAAAATGTAATAATAACCATGTAATAATAACCACTACCTTACAGAGTTAGTATGAATATCAAATTTGGTCACATATGTAAAGCACCTGTAAATATTAAACACTTTATTATCACAACACGTTTTATTATTATCTTCTGTGTCTTTCATGAAACTGCTATTAGATGGTCTTTTCATCTTTTTCATCTGGCTCTTTCAGAAAAAGAATCAGGCTAAAATTCCCATAAAGCTATTTATCAATTCTAATGAAACAGCACACATGTTCTTATTAACATTAAATTTTTTTTTTAAATAGCATGGTATGCTTACCTGTTTTATGTTTGCTTCCAAAATGCTAAAAGCTTGATTTAATCTTCAGTTAGAATTACTATATAATCTCAAATTTAGGTTGCACCATTACCCTGCCATGTTTTTTTTTAATTTTTGTAATTATTTTTAAAAAATCAAAAGTGTAATAAAACAACAATATTTGTCTTTTATAGAAATTTAACTAAAATTATGGTTAGTTACAAGAATTCCAGAAATAAGATAATCTAAGAGCTGTTCTTTCAGATGTCAGAAATCTAGTTGGTTCAAGGATGGATATAAACATTCTCCTGAGTAAAATTCAAAGTTAATTGATCAAACATGCACCAAAAGAAGTTCAAATATTCATTTATTTCTGAGTGAAGACTGGGACCTTTTCTGTTGCCTTAGAATTGCAGCTAAACCTCCAAAGTTCACTCAACATAAAATTTAAAAGTGCCCCCAGGCACTACCCTGCCTAACCTATTCAAGTAGAAGCATAGGAACAATTTTGAGGAATTTTCTAAACAGAAGTTACCCACTTCAAGAAAGAATGTGATATGGAGGATGCTTCCCAGGGCAGCCAAGGAGAAGCTCCTATAGAACCCACTGCCAGAGCTTAGGATGTGCTTTTTCAAACACAAAACAATCAATTCTCCAGTCCTCCAATAACATCTGAGTGTCAACAACTCAGTTCAATTCTGACAATACTCAAAGACCCCACAGATTCAGGGCTCAGTTCCCTAAGATTGTCCTTTCTACAAATGCTAGCTGAGAATGGGGTACTTAGGCTGTCCACATCTCTGCTTAGCCAACCACAAATTAAGGCGTTCCTGCAATCCCTTCTCCAGGTCCACTAATTTATTAGGACAATTTAGAAAACTGAGAAAGACATTTTAGTCATGCATATCAGTTTATTATGAATGATAGAATTCAGGAAAAGACAAATGGAAGGAATGCATAGGGCAAGGCCTGGAGGAGGGGTGCAGAGCTTCTATACTTTTTCTGGACACACAACCATCTATGTCTTTATCAACTTAAGAAGTTCTTTGACACTACTGTTAATAGTAAGTGGAGGTTCCATTACATAAGCATGACTAACTAAATTGTTGATCATTCATGGTTAGACACAATCTCCACTCCTTCCTCATCCCCAAAGGTGGAGAAGAGGCTGTACTAAAAGTTCTGTTCCATCACAAGATCGGTTTACTGGGGAAAAGTCCCTCTTCTGAAGCCACTTGAACACCCCCAGAGGGTCACTTTATTAGCATTAAAAAGATAATAAACTGAAAAGGTTTTAGGAGTTTCATGCTGGGAACTAGAGACAAAGACCAAATATTTATTTTTTATTATATCATACTGCTCAAAGAGGAACTGCCACCCTAATTCTTTCAGATATTTGCTAGGCAGTGACATGATGAGTTGCCCTCATGCCACTTCCATAAAGAGGCAGCTTTTGGCCAAACAGACAGACACACTGAGCTTTTGCTTTCTAACCCCTAGAAGATACTTCCTTAAAGGAAGGGAAAGTGAGAATTAACATAGGTCACTTGAGGACAGTGGATAGAATTTATTCTTCTGTAAATATGCTATTTATTTAATCAATATGCAATTTTTGAATGTCTTTCAAGACAAATATTATTCTAGTCACATTGGAAACAACGGCAAACAGAACAAAGCCCCTGTTTGGCTCATGGAGTTTGCATTATAATGGAAGAGATAGACAAGTAAATATATATATGTCATGGTTTCAAAATTAAGTGCTATTTAAAAAAAGATGGGATAAGGGGGCAAGGTTTTGGGTTAGGGGTGGACTGTTTTAGAGAAGCCCTCACTGTGGAGCTGATATTTGAATAGAATTTTGAGTGAAATGTGGAAGCAAGTTATATGAAAATTCATTGTACCTATCTTGCTCTTTCTAAAAATACGAATGAATACTAGGACTTTAAAATAACTAAAGAAGTAATTCAGTGTACGGTAATGATAGCCAAAAAATGTAGAAAGGAAGAAAAACAGTAGAGTCTGGAGAGTCCAATTATTTGATAAGCATGTCTTTTCACTATTTACCAACAACCCTTGTTTGTGCAGCGATACAAACAAAAAATGAAGCAAGCTCATTCAATTTTCTGACTTTCACACAGACAAATGGTTTGCAAGAAGTTATTTTTAAAATCATCTAAACTATATGTCGTCTTCTAATCAATATATGAAATCAATGATCCAATGATATCTAATGAGATTTGAGGGATATGATGCTTTTCCCCTTGTTCTTGAAATGAGAAATTCTGATTAAGTGGATCAATAGACAGTATTGCAGACTCCCTTTCTGGCAGACAGCCTGGCTAGGCAGGAGGATATCTCCAACCAAAGAATGCAGTTGTGCTTTCACTTGTTGGAATCACTTTCTCCTTTAGAACCAGCAAAACAGTTTGTTTATTTTTTAGTTTTCGGTGGATACAACATGTTTATTTTATTTTTATGTGGTGCTGAGGATTGAACCCAGCGCCCACACATGCCAGGCGAGTGCACTACCCCTTGAGCCACATCCCCAGCCCAACCTGGTCACTTTTGACCACCAACACACTGCCCGCATCTTTAGAACAAGAGTTTCAGCCTAATCATTGTTCTCCTCCCCACCCAGCAAAGAACTAACTATACATGTTATTATAAATACATATTTGTCTCACTTAATCTTTCTCAAATTCCACTTTTAATAGATAACACATTTGAATTGTTCGAAACCAACATTATAAAAACTGTATGTATTAAGAACTCTTACAGACACCCAATTTCCATCCACTCATTGCCTGCCCGCCCTTTCCCCACACAACATGTTTAACAGCTAACAACTTCCTTGGATATCCTTTTGGTATTTGATTATTCAAAAATATGAAAATATAGGTAAATAACTTTAAGCCATTTTTTTTTCCCTGCAAGTCTTACACAAAAGCAACTCCATATGCTATTCTGTTTCTGGCCTTTTTCCCTCGTTTAATAATGTGTCTTTCTATGTCAGTATCTATAAAGAGCACCTTTATATTTTTATGGTAGCTACATAGTATTTCATTAGGTGGCTATATTTCTATCATCCTAAGATGTACTGCAGTTAAATTTTGTGCTTTGTGGTAGGCAGAAGTTTAAGATAACCACTAATGCCCCATGCATCTATATAACTCCCTTTGAATCTGGGAGGAAACTGTGGTTTTGATGGAATATCACTTCCCTAATTAAGTTACTTGATATGACCCAGTTGACCTTAAATAAGAGATTATCCTAGGTGGGCCTTATATACTCAAGGAAGCCCTTAGAAGGATTGGGTCTCTTCCTGAAGAAAAGAAATTAAAGCAGGTGAAGATCTTCTGTGGCTAGTTTTGAAGATGAAAAAAAATACATGATAAGAAATGTGGGCATCTTTTAGTTGTGAAAAGCTACAGCCAGCTCACAGCCTGAAAGAAAATGGGTACTTCCTTCCTACAACTACAAGAAACTGAATTCTGCCAGCAACTCAAAGAAGTCTGGAAGAGGCTCTTGATGATATTACAACTCATCTTTCCTGTTGATTTCAACCTAAGACACCTGACCCGAGCAAAGAACACTTGTTATTCCATTCCTAGACTTCCACCCCATAGAAATTGTGACTAAATGACCTGTGTTGTGTTAAGCCATTAAGTTTTTTATAATTTTTACTTGGTTCTTCTTTTTACAATTTCCCTGTGTATTTGTCCTGGATAAGCTTTTCTTTTTCATAATATATTTTTAGAACTAATAATTCCAGAAAAATAAAATGTATGGTAATAAACAAACTAACATGAGAACTATCTATCTATCTATCTATTTATTTTTGGCATTTCCAATTTAAAATCATATAAATTCATTCCACTTTTTGGGGGGAGGGGGAACCAGGGATTGAATTAAGGGGCACTCAACCGCTGAGCCATATCCCCAGCCCTATTTTTTTTAGAGACAGAGTCTCACTGAGTTGCTTAGCACATCGCTTTTGCAAAGTCTGACTTTGAACTTGTGATCCTCCTTCCTCAGCCTCCCGAGCCACTGGGATAACAGGTGCGGCCCACGGTGCCTGCCTCATTCCACCTTTAATGTTTGCATTTTCTGAACACAGGGAAATCTCTATGGAGGTCAGTTAGATTCCTGGTAAGTAGCTTAGATTTCTTTCTAGGAGACTCTGGAGTTGTCAACACCATACTAGGAGATATTTTTAAAATGCTATCTTATTCCAGTGCAGTCCTGTGCTAATGTTGTGTGTGAGTGGAGGAGAACTAGACAAACAATAGAGCGAGTAGAGAAGAGTAGAGGCAAGGAAGGCAAGAAATCCAACTGTATCACATCAGGATCTTTTTGAGAACCAGAAACAAAGCTTGCCCCAACAGAAATGCTGCGGGAGGAACTCCACTGGTGCTCTCAGATTGAGAAGAAGCTTGGCACCTGGGAAGAAGGGCATTTCCACAATGCTAAAAGACAGATGTAAAGGAAGACAGGACATCTCACTATAGGCAAGGTGCCTAGGGTCATGTGTTAATTTCAGAGGGTTTTCTTAACAAAGTAACCGTAAACTGGGTGACTGAAACAACTGAAAGTTATTGTCTCACAGTTCTGGAGGCCAAAAGACCAAAATCAAGAGGCAGTAGAGTTGGTTTCTTGTGAGGGTGAACCTGTTCCATTTCTCTCCCCTGTCTTCTGGTAACCTCAGGAGTTTCTTGGCTTGTAGATGGCATTCTTCCTGTGTCTTCCCTCACTGCATGTCTGCATCTGGGTTCAAAGTTTCCATGTTTATAAGAACATAGTCATGTCGAATAAGACATGCTCTAATTGCCTCATGTTCACTTGATCACATGCAAAGATCCTATTTCCAAAAAAAAGGTCACATTCACAGGGAGGTTGGCTCTGTAGTGGTTGGCACTGCAGTATCTTTTCGTCACACAGTGGAACCCACAGCAGGCCTCCTCAGTGGTTTTTACACTAATATCCAGTCCCACATCTAGTAACATGGAGAATGTTTGTGTGTGTGTTTTCTAATTCTACCACCTTCAAACTAAGTCCCATGTGATTTTTTTAAAAGAAAAAACATCAAATATAATACAAAGTTAAATTTTCCTAAGACTCAGGCTACTTTCAAATCTGAAATGATGAGTTCAGCTTTAAAATGTAGATGGCCATGTTTTCTTTAAAAACCTGACATCCCCATTCTTGGGTAGAAAAACCAAACACACTGACTAAACTCCAAACCTGTCAACCACCAGGATACTTGAAAACAAAAAGGCTTAATTTTATTTTATTTGCATTACTTGAAATTTAGTTAGCATTTCAGAGGGAAGGTAGATGTGAATTTTTATGAGTCATTTAGAGTTTAATGAGTTTTATTTCTTAAATAAACCTTTATTGGAGGAAATTAAGATCTCATAAGATTTCAAATGGAACACAAACAAAATCAAAAGTTAGTGGTGGGGAAGGTTATAACCTCAGACATTGTCTCTTAATCATCTGTTGCCAGATGGCTGGCAATCCATTCATACCTCTGGTTGCAGCTTTTGAGAGCAGAGGTACCTTGTCTGAAAATAATCAATTACTTAAATGCCCTGAATAAATATTAATCTAACATACATAAGGAGAAATGTGATCTACTTTATATTTTTTTTTTATTCTCCAATGTCTTTAATTTAACCTCTTTTGTAACTATTTTTGTTTGTTTTTTGTTTTTGATTATTTGGCAGGATGGGGGTACCTTTGATAGAGATGAACATGGTAGCCCAGGCTTGAAAAGAGTGGGAAAAAGGAATGAACTCGATCTCCCAACTATACTGTCACTTTTCTCTTCTATAAACACGCAGAGTATTTTTGTCTTTCACTTTTATTTGTATGAAGAACAATTGTTTCAAAGCCTAAAGCAGCCTCTTTCCTTCCTCTGTTTCTCTTCTGCTTTCTTCTGACTTTGCCTCTCTCCCTCCCTCCCCTACCTACATCCCTAGAAATTATGCTAACTTGTTGTTTTTTTACCATTACTTTTGTTGCTATTTTTATACTTATTTTTTTTTCTTTTCTCTGATGCAAATTTATGGAGTGCTGAAGGAAAGGAAAAAGAGGAATTGAGCTGACCAGAGGGAAGAGGTTTCTTGATGGGACAAACAAAAAGTGAGTGACTACTCACATATTCTATGCAAAACTGCCTAGAAAGATAAAACTTATTGTATCTTTAGTGTAGCCATAAATCAGATCACAGGAAAGGAATCACAGAGATCCTTGGTTAAGTTAAATAATAGAGATTTCAGATGAGTAATCTGAAGCCACAATCACACAGACTGGCTGCTGTGTTTTCTCTTGATTGTCCCCAATGCACGTTCTATTCATCTTCTTTTTAGAAATAAAACCTTCCAAATTTTGGCTTGGCATCTAGCTTCATATATAGGAATTACTTTTCAAAACTTCCTTAGTTAGATTTCTTTGAAGCTATAGTATGTTATTACAAATATGTTAATTTGAAATAATACCCATTTATCATTCCACAGTCTTACAAATAAAGAGGGCCAGGTAGACTCAGCTGGATTATTGATTTAGGATCTTACAAGGCCAAAATCAAGGTGATATCTGAGCTGGGTCTGGGGAAGAATCTTCTCCCAGTCTTACTCAGATTATTGTCAATAGTTAGTTCCTTGTGGCTGTTAAAATTGAAGTCTATTTTCTTGACAAGTGGCCCCTTCACCTTCAGGCCAACAATGGCATGTGGTGTGGATTCCTTTTCATGCTTTGAATTGCTTCCTGACTTCTATGTCTGCTACCACCAGAGCTTTGCTTTCAGATTCCTGTGGTTCTATTAGGCCCAATCAGATAATAGGATAATTTTAAAGTCAGTGAAATAATAACCTTAATTACAATCCTTTTGTTATGTAGTGAAACATATTCATTGGCCAAATATCAAAATAACAAAGGCTTTGGGGAGGCAAAATTCTGTCTACTACAACTCTCTTGAAATAGAAGCATCCATGACATTTGACCCAAAACCCGGGGGCATCATGTACAAGAAAACACAATTAAACATTGTGTGGTGTGAGAGAACTATAATATATAACAAGATTTTAGCCAATTGGAAGTAAATGGAAATAATGTGTACAATGTTAGATTATTTCTCAAACATAAAGTTTTTTTTTTCCTTGTTCTTCCTTCGCCCTTTCTTTTAAGTCAAATATAGTAATATGATGAGCAATTTAGAAGCCAGATGTTGAAAATGTCACAGCCACCCTGTCTGCCTGAACCTTTCGCTTGTGACATATTAAAAGAAGAAAACAATTTTATCTTGTTTCAGTGCTGTATTTTATGCTTTCTCTGAAATAGTAGCTTAGATTGCTAATGCTGCTGCAGAATCAAAATTAAAATTCAGACCTATTGATTCTCAGTTATCATTCAGGGATTTGGGTGGTTATATTGTCTTTCCTTATTCACACATGTGATTACTTCTGAACCCTGGGGCCTAATGTTCAGATCCATCTTACCCTTAAGTCTATCAGTCTCTGGTCTGTGGTTTCTGGTGCATTATTCTTTAAAAGTTCTGTAAGAGTCTGAGGTTAGAGACAGATGGCAAACCTGGGTAGAGTTTGAAAAGGCATAGTTAGGGTCAGTAATAAAAAGAGTGAAAGACTTAGTGGTGGTTTATATAATCCTTCAAGTCCTTTTATATATGAAATGTGAAGGTAGAAAATGAGTATCATTATTAATACAAATTCCTGAAAAGTGGTGGATAATTAAAGCACAAATTACAAAGTATCATAACAACAACAGCAAAATCAAATGTTTTTTTCTAATAGATTACCAAAAAAAAAATTCATACTTGTCTATTTCACATAAAATATTAATCCTAAGATAAACTAAAAAATTTAGAGAAAAGTGAATGCATAAAAATGTTCATTCCTAGAATAAAGCCTACTGACAATGCCCAATCAAGCAACACATAGCATTTCCCAATAGCCAATAGCTACATTTTCCTCCATCTTCTTCATTAGAAGTCATTCACTTTTTGTCATATTCCAGATTTAACAATTTCATGAATCTTGGCAACAGTATGTCTATTGTTCAGATGAAGCCTCTCTAAAGAACAAATGCTGCCAGTGTCTGTGACCCCTTAGCCTTTTTCATTCTGGCTGATAACTTTTGTCTTGATTCCAAATGCTCATATGGCTCTGAGCCTCCTGGAAATGTTAACTATTATGATTTTAGGCAATATTTTTAATTTTAAAAAAAGTACTTCAAAAACATTAACCCTTGGAAACCGTTAAATGCAATCTGACTTAAATAGTACAATATCCCAAGGCAACTGGGAATACAAATGATGGCTGAGAAATAACCTTGCTTCCTGCTGTGAGTAGTTTCATATTATGTTTTACTTTCATTTTGGATTTTGTTTTATCCCTGCACAGGGGCCTGAGCCCAGAGCTGCTGCTTTACCACTGAGCTACATATTCAGCCCTTCTTATTTTTTAATTTTGATACAGCGTTTTGCTAAGTTGCTCAGGCTGGTCTCAAACTTGGGATCCTTCTACCTCATCCTCCCAAGCACTGAGGTTACAGTCATGCACTACCATGCCTAGCTTGGAAGTACTTTTGAACCAACTCTCACTATGCCTGACAGTATGATTCTCACCCTATAAAAACAAACAAAAATAAATAAATAAGTACATCTCAAGTATTTTAAGCTTTATAATTTATACAATTTATTCTAATAATAAAGGTGCTATTTGTCTCTTTATTCTCAAAAATTATAAAATAATTTTGAATAAATTAAGTTGGCAGTATACATGCTACAAATAGATGTTTGTTATTTGTTCTAGGTGTAGCTGAGGAGTTGTAAGAGGATGCTTAAGAAGTGTGGAAGTAACAGTAAGAAGCAGAGAGGAGACAATAAAAATCAGCAGTGCCTGGGTGATGGCCCTTTTGCCACCCCATTATATTTGCAAAAGGTACTTAATATCTCTGAACCTGTTTCTGAGTTTAAAATATGGGGATACAAGTGTGTACCTCCTCATGGACTTTTAAGGATAAAACCAGAAAAAGATATAAAGCACATATCATAGTTCTTGAAACAGAGTAAGGCACCCAATTGAGATTTCCTTCGACTTCCTCCACACTCTCTCAGCCTTTATAACAGAGAGAGTGGAAAGGAAAAAAAATTTTAGAGAGTGAGATATTGCCTAGATGTATGTTCACTATAGTCCCAATATTCTGAAACTTAAGAGTGTGGAATAGGATTCATAAACCTGGTACAGCTACTTTAGTTAATTCTCTTTTTTACAGGAGAAATTTTATCTAAGTTTATCACACATATTAGTTTTCCCTTACTACATAACAAACAGCCACAATTGTACTAATTAATTCATTATTTCATACTTTCTGTGGGTCAGAAGCCCAAAGAAAGAGTTTTCTGCTCAGAGTCTTGCCCACAGAAAGAGTTCTCTGCTCAGAGTCTTGCCCACAGAAAGAGTTCTCTGCTCAGAGTCTTGCCAGGGTATAACCAAGATGTCAGCTGGGACTCTATTCTTATCTGTAACACATGGTCCTTCTCTATTATTGGAATAATTATATTTCCCACACTTATTAAACTGAAACCTCCATTTCTTGCTGTTGGCTGGGACTCACTCTCAGCTAGTAGAGGACACTGTCAGTTCTTATTCAAGCTGCCTTGTTCCCAGCAAGCAGTTTTAAATAACAACCTAATTGTCTTAATCCAGTTTTGTTGCTATTTTTGAATAACACAGTGAATTATTTATAAATAAGAAAGGGATTTTGAGTTCAGTTTTGAAGGCCTTGCAGTACAGGTTAAGTACTGAATCTGGTAAGGTCTTTTTTCGTGGTAGAAAAAGGGTCTGCAGAGTACTAAGATGCAGTATATAACAGGGTTGAACACAGCATCTACCTCAAGTCCCTCCTCTTCTTATAAAGCCAGACTCCCATTGAATTAGGGTCCCACACTTATGACCTGTTTTCCCATTTAAACTCAATTACCTTTTCAGGGTTTTACCTCCAAATACCACCACTGGAATACGTTTCCATCTTCTTATTATCTGTTATGGTTTAGTATGTGATATCTTCCAAAGGCTCATGTGTGAGACAATGCAAGAAAATTTATAAATAAAATGATTGGTTTATAAAGTTTGACCCAAACAGTGCATTAATCACAATTAGGAATTAACTTGGTGGTAACTGTAAGCAGGTTGAATGTGGCTGAAGGAGGTAAGTCCCTGGGGGTGTGCCTTTGGGGTATATATTTTGTGAGTTGAACTTATTAGCACTTTCACCTTCCTGGTGTGATGTCTTAGCACTCTCAGCTCCCTGGTATGATGCCTTGAGGCATTTTTCTCTGCCACACTCTTCTGCCATGATTTTCTGCCTCACCTCAAGCTCCGAGGAATGGAGTATGATCATCAAAATAAACTGTTCCTTCTCTACTTGTTTTGTCAGGTGTTTTGCTCCCAGTTGGGGCGGGGGGAGCTGACTAAGACATTACCTCACAAAGGGCATTAAATTGCAACATGACTTTTGATGGGGAAATTAAAATTTTATCATCAATTAAGGGAATATCTATCTCATCATAAGTTTATATTCATCCCACACCTCAAGTGGAGGGATTTATGCAGGTAGTCTATATCAAATCTTGTAGAAATCTTGAGGCAGCCTCAGAATTCTGTTTATCATAATCTGTTAACTGATTTTGAAGCAAAGTAATTTGATTCTTCAAGTCAAGAAATAGTGATATATATATATATATATATATACTGT
>NW_026000068.1:21550213-21569056 GCF_001458135.2 Marmota marmota marmota
AGCTATCGCCCTTCTCGGACTATTCCCTGAGGATCTTAAAAGACAGTACTATAGGGATACTGCCACATCAATGATCATAGCAGCACAATTCACAATAGCTAGACTGTGGAACCAACCTAGATGCCCTTCAATAGATGAATGGATAAAAAAATGTGGCATTTATGCACAATGGAGTATTATGCAGCACTAAAAAATGACAAAATCATGGAATTTGCAGGGAAATGGATGGCATTAGAGCAGATTATGCTAAGCGAAGCTAGCCAATCCTTAAAAAACAAATGCCAAATGTCTTCCTTGATATAAAGAGAGCAACTAAGAACAGAACAGGGAGGAAGAGCATGAGGAAAAGATTAACATTAAACAGAGAAGACTGGGGGGAGAGAAAGGGAGAGAGAAGGGAAATCATATGGAAATGCTAGGAGACCCTCTATGTTACACAAAATTACACATAAGAGGTTGTGAGGGGAAAGGGGGGAACAAGGGAGAGAATTGAACAACAGCAGATGAGGTAGAGAGGGGAGATGGAAGGGGAGGGGAGGTGAGGGGGGATAGTAGGGGATAGGAAAGGTAGCAGAATACAACAGTCACTAATATGCCATTATGGAAAAATGTGAATGTGTAACCGATGTGATTCTGCAATTTGTATTTGCGGTAAAAATGGGAGTTCATAACCCACTTGAGTCAAATGTATGAAAGATGATATGTCATGAGCTTTGTAATGTTTTGAACAACCAATAAAAAAAATTAAAACAAATATTTTTACATGATAGATATAACACACAAAAGAATATACAGAAAGTTAAAGAGAAGAAAACATATGTCATTATTTCCAAACCCTAAAATAACACTACTAATATTTTGTTGTATTTATTTCCAGTTGTACATTGTTTTCATAATAAAAAAATTCAGATCACATTTTATGTTATGATTAAAAACACAATCCCCTGAGGTTACCAGGATTAAATCCCATTTTAAGTTACTTAACCTAAATTTTACATTTCTTTTTATGAAAAATACCTTATATACACACATACACACCTAAATATGTATATAGGAATGCAAAGGTTTTTATGAGATTCAAACAAGCATACTTGTACAAAATGTTAAGGCTAATGGTGAAATATATGAAGCATCATGCAAGTATGTTTTTATATAAATATTATTCCCATATGTGTATCTAAACTATTCCCATAAAATTACTATAAGCTTATTGTCTTAAAGTGTACAAATTTGTTTTATTTCAGTTCTGGAGGTCAGAAGTCTAAAACCAGTCTGAGTAGGCTAAAGCCAAGATGTTGGCAGGACTTTTCCTGCCAGAAATTTTAAGGGAGAATCTCTTTTCTGTCCCTTCTAGATTTTAGGTGTTGTCCTTATTTATTGGCTCATGGGGGCTTCCTCTATCTTTAAAATACAGCATCTTTAATATTCTCCTTTCTATCATCACTTTGCTTTTTCCTCTCAGATTTTTCTATAAGCAAGAAAAAGAAACCAAGTTGTACCTTCAAAATTTATTTTTGGAAAATTTCTCAGTCGAATTTACAAGTTCACCTCTTACAAATCCTTAAAAAACAAGTTAGCTGTTGCCAAAATATGGCACAGCATAAAAGTAATAGTAAGCCAGGCGCGGTGGTGCATGCCTGTAATTCCAGCAGTTTGGGAGGCTGAGGCAGGAGGATCATGAGTTCAAAGCCAGCCTCAGCAAAGATGAGCCACTAAGCAACTCAGTGAGATCCTATCTCTAAATAAAATATAAAATAGATCTGGGGATGTGGCTCAGTGGTAGAGTGCCCCTAAGTTCAATTCCTGGTACTCAAAAAATAAAAATAAATAAATGCTATAGTAAATAACATTCAAAATGTGAAAAAAAGAAAAGAAAGAAGTCACACTGATCTTAAGTAATTTTGAAATTCAATAAGGTCAACTTTGTTATTGTTTTAAGAGTAGGAAATAACCCTCTGTGACTTTAGGTTTTTCTCTGCAAGCAGCTCCACCCTTAGAGTCATCTAATTTTCATGAAGGGTAGTACATGATTGCACCTAAGTGGTTTTATCAACCTGCTTTCTACCTAAAGAATTTTGGGAGTCCAATCACCTAATTTCATTTTATCTCCTGTATTTCTTTAGAGAAATACTAGCAGTTTCTTCTGATAAAACATTCTCAACAATCTTATGAGTCTTCTGTGTGTATCACAGGAATTCACTTCATTAGACAAGAGGCTTCTCCACGGGTCTTTTCTAGATGATTTCACTCCTATTGTCTTTTCCTGAGATAGCTGAGGGATCTATGAGTCAGGCATTTAATCTCAAAGAATCCTGTGTGACTGAATACCTTCACTCCTTCTGAGAAACTAGCAAATGTCGTCCAGTTAGCCCTTGATTTTCTTAAGAGCACATTTTTTTTCCTGACAGCAGATCTCTTAATTTGGGCAATATTTACAATCTGAATAAACTGACAGTTTCCAAAATCATTAAGTACTGATTTCCTTTTGCTTAGCAGTTGTTCCCTCAAGTTATCTCTTTCTCTTACATTTTACTATTAGCAGCAAAAATAAATCAAGCCTCACCTTCAACACTTTGCCTGGAAATATCAAGTAAATACACAAATTTATCATTACAAGTGTAGGATACAATGCAGGTAAGTTTTCTGCCATATATAAAGACAATTTTCTTCTCTCTGATTTCCAATAATATGTAGTTTTATAAGATTTAAAAGAAAGGTCAGGCACTGTGGCACATGCCTGTAATCCCAGTTACTCAGGAGACCTAGGCTGGAAGAATGAAAGTTCAAGCCCAGCCTCAGGAACTTAGCAAGACACTCTGTAACTTAGTGAGACCCCATCTCAAAATAGTACTGGTGATGTAGCTCAGTGGTAAAGTACCCCTGAGTTCAATTCCCAGCACTGAAACAAAAAAGTTTCTTTTGATTGTAAATAATATACTGATACTTAGGTAGATGACAGTCAAAATTTTCTGTTATTTACAGTTCCAAACAACAGAAAGCTGCAGGTAGAGATGTAGGGCGTTTGCAACTGAGGACAGGTTAACAGCAAGCTGGAGCATTAGGAAGAAGTTTATATATAGCAAGTGGGGGTAGAGTTTGATGGGTTTTATGAGCTCCCTGTGCATCTGGTAATTTGAAAAGTTTCTCAGGCTCAGAGGTACACAGGTTGTCCCTGTTGTGTGATATCTGGTCCTGGGGTGATTAGGGCTGATGCAGAGTACACTAGAGCCTAAGAGATTGACAGGGAAATGGATAGAGTGTAGACCTAATCAGCTACTCAGGAAAGGGAACTGACTAAAGCTTCAAAACACATGAAGTCTGGAGAAAAAAAAATGGAAGGAAAGAATATGAAGGAGGAGAAGACACAAACCTGTTTGTGTGTCCCTCATGTCTTTCTGAGTCCTCACAAAATCTTCAGCCTCTGTACTTTCGCCAAAAATTTATTAAAAACAATGTGTTTTTTTTGTTTTTATTTTCCCTACCTTGTTAACTCAAAATGCCTCCAGCCTCTACCTAATTTCAAAGCTACTTTCATAAATACAGGATTGCATTCTATACCTGTTTTTTTTTTCACTTAATATGCATTAGACGTCTTACCATGGCAATAATATAGATTTCTTTGTTTTTCATATTCTATTATATAGTTGTACCTTCATTTTTCAGTTCTTATTGACAGAAATTTAGTATTTTTCAGTTTTTTGCTATACTAACTGGTGGAATAATTGACTTTTTTTTCTTTAAGAGATGTGCCATCACTATGTTGTGAGCAAGTCAGCCTCAAACTCCTGCACTCAAGTGATCCCATAGCTTCAGCCTCCCTAAAAGTTGGGATTGTGGGACTACATGCTTACCACCATGTTCAGCTTTTAAATAACATTCTATTTGTTAATTACTTTCCCAACCTCAATAGGATTTTTATTGTTTGGTAACCATAGCACTCAGGAATATCTTTTATCTAGGTCTTCTTTTATGTTCTTTAGTAGGATATAATATTTTGCCCCAAATTATGTATATAATTTGTTAAATTGGTTTTTGTACTTCAGAATTTTGCTGCTCATTAAAAATAGTATTTTACCTTCATCTATTTTTTTCTAGTTGTTTCTTAGCCATCTGGAGGAATGCTTATTTCTATACATTAATCATAAATCTAGTAACTTTCAGAACTCTTCTCTAACATCTAACATTTGTTGAATTCTGTAAGTTTCCATACAAATTGTTGTATTTTGTGATTATAATGACTACTAAATATCTTCCTTCCACAGCACAAACTATCCAGTGTGCCTATTCCTCAGTTGCAATGAATAACTCTGCTAATGGTTTATACTGGCCACCTCCTCCACAAAATGGTTCCTTGGAGACTGGAGTTCTCTGAGTGCCTGAGAACTATGCTCTCTCCCTCCAGTGGTGACCCATATCTAGTAATTGATAAGATGAGGTTTCCTTGCCTAAAAGACTGAATAAACTTCAGTGCAATTTGCACTCTAGAGCTCTTTCCAATATCAACTTGTAGCTAAAACAGTGTTTCTGAGTCCCTTTTATTTTTCCATTATTTTTACCCTAAAAAGCCTGGGAAAAAATGTTGACAATAGGAAAAAAAAGTTTCTTCTTTTAATTATCTTTGCTGATATTTGAGTATTGGTGTGAAGAATTGTAAAATAATTTTATCAAAGTTAAAAAAACCCAATTGAAATTTGATTTTAATTACCTTCAATCTACAATAGGAGTTTAGACAAACTAATATTTTAACCATATTCAGTCTTATTCAGAAATATGATATATTGCTTTATTTACTCAAGAATTCTTTTGTGCCCCTCAGTGAAATATTACATGCATTTCTGATCAAAGTTGTCCCTTCAATGTTTTACACTGACTGTTAATATGGAAGGGTTTTATAATTATTATTTCATTTTCTGGTTTCTCATTGTTTTCTAGAAGTAATGAATTATATATATGAATATATATGATTTCTGAGATTGAAAACACTGAGCCAGGTGTGCTGGCGCATGCTTGTAAACCCAGATACTCAGAAAGCTGAGGCAGAAGGATAACAAGTTCGAGCCCAGCCTGGACAACTTAGCAAAACCCTGTTTAAAAATTAAAAATAAGAAGGGCTGAATATGTAGCTCAGTGGAAAAACACCTTCAGGTTCAATCCCTAGTACTGAAGAAAAAAAACTGCAGTTTTTGAATGATGACAAGACAAAATAGAACTACTAACATCTAAGAACAAGGAATTTAAAGTTAATACAACTCGGATGTAACTCAAATCAGGATCAAAATACAAATGGGCATCTAATGATTTTTTTTTATATTAGAAGAGTATGAGGAAAAAAAGAAGACAAAATGAAATGAGTTCCTAGTAGTTCATAAACTAAGTGGGTAAGCTGTATAATGCTAAGAATAAACAAACAATTGGCAAGACTCTATATTGTATTAAAAAAGAAAAGGTCAGGGA
The DNA here is from genome assembly GCF_001458135.2 of Marmota marmota marmota. Classification (NCBI taxonomy): domain Eukaryota; kingdom Metazoa; phylum Chordata; class Mammalia; order Rodentia; family Sciuridae; genus Marmota; species Marmota marmota. Next base: position 21,555,668 of record NW_026000068.1, read on the forward strand.
AGGACCTGTAAATAATCATCTTTTTTTTGTGAGCACTAACAGGGTCTTGTTATATACATTACTGACCAATTGGAAGCCAATGTTTCTACCAAAAATAATTTTATAGCAGTTTATTAAAGGTTTTAAAATTTTCAGATCATAAATTGTTGCAGCTATCATCAGAAAGTTAGATATTTCCTATTTTTTTAAACAAGTTAAGCTCCAACTAAGCTAAATAAACTAGACAAAACTAGATAAACTAATAAAACTAATTTCTCAGATACATTTTTTTCAGCTAAATCCATCAGAATTTTATCAATTCTAAAATCGGAGTCACTTTAAAATTGCTCTTCTTTTCATCCCATATCCAATCAGTGATCCCAGGGCTACTGTCTTTTTGTACTAGAAGTCTCTCCCTTACCCACAGACACTGAGGTGGTTCAGGTCCTCATTATTGCCTCCATGGTTTTATTCCACCAATGGTCTTGGTCAACTTCAACCAGCCACCACTTGCACCAAATGCAGCAGAAAAATATAAGAGTAAAATTCGGTTTGTATCCATAATGGGTTCCCTTTCACTCCTTATTTTGACTCATCTTCAATAAGTTCTGAGAGACTGTTTTGCAAAACATAAATCTTATCATGCTTAAATTTCTAGTAGTTCTGTATTACCAGACAGGATTAAGACCAAGTCCATCATGTGTCCTCTCTTACATTTAAGGACCCTTGCTCATCATTCCACTGACCTATGCTGAAGCCACACAGAAGTACTGACTTCTCCCTAAATGGAACAGGCACTTTCATACTGTAAATGTAGGATGTCAGCCTCCCTTTCTCTAGCATACTTGGAGGAAAGTATAGATGTTGATCCTGAGTCATCTCCTTGGTTGCTGCTACCATGGCAAATATGGTTTTCCCTAGTGCCTTCAGCTCTAACACTGGTCATCATTTACTGAGAGGCTGGGCAGGACCTGATGTTCTAGAAAGTTACTCTCTTCCATATGGCACTGCTGCAGTGCTAGCTGCTGTGGAAGGTGATGTAGGCATGGCCATTCCTTCCTTTAGGGATCTATCCCTAAGTCTCCCCAAGAACCACTAAAACAGTTTTTACATAAAGTAATAGCCTTAATTGTAGTCTTGATATTCAGAACTAAAATACATTTAAAACAAATCTAAACAAATATGTACCATTGTTTCTAGTATCCATGAAAAAAATAATTTTTAATTCCTTAGTTTCTACCCTGAAGGACTTCTTTCTCCTTCTCTTCAGTACTATCTGCCACACCCTTCTGCCTCCCCACTCCAGGAGACTGGAACCCACCTTTAACTGTAAGTGTTCTACCCGAAGAACCATCAGATAGAGCAACTTAAAATTGCTTCAGCATTTGAATACAGGCCATAGGATCAGAAAACTCTGAGGAATGCTAAGCACTTCACAAGTGTTTTTCTTTAAGATCTCCATGGCAGTGTGAGATGCCACATGCCTCCAACTTCTTCCTATAGTTTGGGGTAAATAACTACTGAAGCACATGCTTACAAATACACATGAGTCCTTTTTAAGGGCATTAGAAGTTAATAGTCTACAATAATGTAAAATCACCTTAAAGCAACTATTTTTTTTTTTCTGTACATAAAATTCCTTCATTATTTTCCCTGGCTAGGATATATGTAGAGCTGAACATTTTAATAGAGAGTTAATTTACTTCTTTTCTAAGTCCCAGATAATGCTCAAAGGATTATTGGATGTTTTAAAAGTGGGTCATTAAGGTACTCTGACAACCATTAGAAACATCCATAGTTTTCTCCAGTCCAGAAATTAAAAACTCATAGTCTGGTTGTATGAGTGTTAGTAAGAAAAGAAAGAAAATAGATTCTCCCTTATTTAAAACAATAACATGTGTTTTCTTTTCTTTCTTTTTTTTGCTATAAATGCTACTTTTCTAATGAAAAGATTCAAGTTGAAGTGTCTTCTTAAAGATGCCTTCTTTTACTCTCCTGTGCAGTTATCCAGTTGCCTGCCCCAGACTTCTCATAATAACCTACACTTATCTATAACTCAGCACACTTCATCACATTTATTTCCATCTGTCTGTCTCTCCATGTATCTTGTGAACTCCTATGCAGACAAGAACTTTATTGCATTCATCTTTATCTTCTAGTAATCAATCATAGTATGAATTCAATATATTGTCTTATAAATAAATGAGAAAATAAATAAATTTCCAAAGTTACACAGATTAGTGGTAAAGTATATACAAACTCAGAACTTGTGACTCCTTGTCTAGTATTGTCCACAATCATTATACAATTTAGTTTCCAAGCAGCATTTAATTTCCAAATTGTAGGCTTGATTTCTAAGCAATTTAATGAATTTTCAAGATCACACTGATAATGTCAGAAATGCCATTATTTCAGCAAAGATAGGCTAGGTTATACTGCAGTAATGAGCTCAAAATTCTAATGCTTTAAAATGACAAATTCGTTTGTTGCTTCTGATCCAGGTTCATCATAGATCAGAAGGGAAGACTGACATCACTTCACTCTACGGAAGCAGAGACTCGAATGTCTGGAAGATCTCTTGCCACCTCTGACACTTCTGAGAGCCCCTTCCCCCATTGAAGAATTAACCACTCCAGTCCTTTACTTCTCCTGCACTCAGACAAATGTTACCATGGGACTTACATCAGTTGGTTTCCTTAGACAGTAAGCATCCAAGAGCAGAGAACATTTTGTTTTCAGTCTTGAATTTCTCACATCATACTCTGTTCCAGGAACAGAACAACTTTTCCATAAAAATCTTGTTTAATGAACTTGTATCTTTATCACATTTTTGTTTTATTTCACAATTATGTGGACTTGTGAAAGTATCTTAGTCTGTAAGAATCTTTTAACATGGACCTTGCACAGTTATTGAGGGCATTAGATGAGAAAACATACATTAAATATTTTGAAAGAAATGACATTCCCCATACCATCATTCTCTCCCTAAAACAACAGTCCCTTCAGAAACATGGGAAGGAGGGAAAACATCTCTTGGAAATTTTAATATTAAGAACAGGAATTGAAATAGTCCTTCATTCCCTCAGTTTAAGTCAGTCTCTCTCTCTCTCTCTCTTCTCTCTCTCTCTCTCTCTCTCTCTATCTCTCTCTCTCTCTCTCAGAAAGGTCTAAGTCATCATGGTATTTCAAGAAAGATGGAATAATTCCACTTGTAAACTAAAAAGATATGTGCATCTTGAAAAGCAGTTGTTAAATTTTATAGAAAACACCTGGAGAAAATTTGCCATAAACAATAATGAAATCTTCCAAGAAATTTAACTCTTAGATCAGGTCTCATTTAGTATGAACCTTGTACAGTCATCCTCCCTTATCTGCAGGTTTGCTTTCTGAGGTTTTGATTACCCATGATCAACTATGATCTAAAAATATTGATATTTGTAATAGAAATCACATTCACATAACTTGTATTGAATTATATTGTTATGATTATCATATTTTATTACTAATATATTACTGTGCCTAGTTTATAAATTAAAGCTTACTGTAGGTATAAATGCATGGTAAAAATTATAGTATGTATATAGGGTTCAGTATTTGGATGGCTTTGGACATCCACAAGGGCAATTTGGAACACATGCCTGGCAGATAAGCAAGGAGTGAGTACTGTATGTAAACACATAATGGTATATTTAATATACAACATTTACTCATTCATTTATTGAGCAAGTATTTATTAAGCATATAAATATTTTAGGGAAAATCAAAGCATATTCTCAAATTAACTAACTGTAGAATTTCCTAAGCTGAAAACACAGATTCTTGGGGAGCACTTTTTAACTATAATATGGGGACTCTTTTAAAGACCAGATCCCATACTTACACATTTTGTGAATTTCCAAAAAATGATTATTGAATAAATGCAATAATTACTATTAAATAATTTTCATCCTTTATATTATATATATGTATATGTGTGTGTGTGTGTGTGTGTGTGTGTGTATATATATATATATATATATATATATATTTTTTTTTTTTTTTTGTCTAAGATGATGTTGAACATTACCAGAACCAAGTGATCCCTGACATAGTGATGTTAAATAAATCTCCCCAACCCTTGGACATAGCCTAGTACCAAGAGACAACCCTCCCTATGTAATGTACTTAAGACTCAGGGATATTATACTTGTTTCACTATGACAAGGTCAGGGAAAAATCCTCCAAATTCTCTTTCTTTGTTTCATTAATATTTATGTATGAAGCTTGTCCCCACTGATCAATGAGAACAAAATGCTACTAAGCAAACTTTGGTTAAACTTCTGTCTTTCCTCTAGGCCTGCCTCTCATCTTTGAACCACCTTCATAGTGAGCCAATACAGCCCCTTAAGAGCCCTTCCTGAGAACAGGCTCCTCTCAAGGGAAAACATTCTGATTTACTATCCAATCCATCATCTGCCCTTTAATCCTACTTCTCCAAGCCAGGATTTTTCTTTAGCCTTGTTTACTTCTTCCTATCAAAGAATAAACTCTTTTTTTTTTTACTCTAAACCTGACAGATCTCATAGCCTGTTGCTGTAGCCCCCTTTCACCCGTTACAATAGTCCTTTCCTTTCTTTAAAATAATCCTTTTGAATAGTGTTTATCTAATCCTATATTTCTGTTTTGATATTTACTTTAATAGAGAACTGAACCCTCTCACATACACACAATGTACAAATGTAAACAAATTCTCTACTATAGTCCTAACTTTATGTATATATATATATATTTTTTTTCATTTGATCTCATTGGGCATGTTTTTTTTTCAATTCACTGAAATGAAAACATTTATTAACATTCAAGTTGCATAAAGAAAGATATTTAGAACTGGTATCAAATAAAGGTGTTTGCAAATGATAGTTCCATGACTGTCTAGGGATTTGGGGAGCAGTTCAGAAAGACTGTCTTTCTAAATGTTGGGGCTCCTCTTAATTATACAAACTTCCCATAAGATTGAATATTTAGTGCCATCTACTGGCATGTACTGCAAACTTAAATCAAAACAAATTGCACGTCTTTCCTCTACACAATATGTAAACACATTTGTGGAAACGATGGTCTTCTAAATAACAGACCTAACAACAAATGTTTATGTTCTACATAATTTATTTATTGCCCCACTACATTTACTACTCTTTGTCTCATATTTTCAGAAAGTATTTTTTAGTTGCTAAAATATTACTAACTGATTTAGGGTTAACTATATGAACAAATATAATTTTTGTATAATGTAGACTAGGATGGTACAGTTCAGCATAGTACAGAGCTTTGACACACAAACTGTTGTCTGCCGGCCAGTGGTAACAGTATCATCTGGGAGCTTGTGAGAAATGTAGAATCTCAGGCTTATTTTCAGACCTACTTAAAAAGAATCTACCCATGAACAAGATCCTTAGTTGAAATATATTTATATTTTATGAGAAGCACTAGTACAAGTATTGCACAGCAAGCAAAAATAAAAATACAAAGAAAGGGAAATTCCCAAGATTGCTGTCATGGTCCCAGAATCATTTTTCATTTTTCAATCTTTAAATGGACTTTGGCCTGCAATTAAGATATTTTGAATCACGTAAGATAAATTGAAGCAGTTATGAAACAAATTATATCTCTGTTAAAGAAAGACAATTAAGAACAATACCCTCAAGCTATATGTTAATATTATACATTTGTGCATATTGGGATTCATTTTTCCATTTGACATCATTGATGAGACTTTCTATAAGATTAATGACTGAGACAGCTACACCAGCAGCCTCTTATGAAAGTCAACGGATAGTCAAGGGAAAGATACAAATCACGGCATTGGAATTGAAAGTAAAGTCAGTTTGGGATAGTAAATTGTATGAGTGCGCGCGCGCGCGCACACACACACACACACACACACACACACACACACTGATCCCCCAATATCAACTTGTCAGTCCCTGGAAGTTAAAATTTGACAGCCCCCTGGCTTTCCATAGATTCCATAATTGCTGTATTAGAAGGGGGTTCCATTGCCTTAAGCAATGTCATTTGGTGCACCAGATGCCTCTAACTTGAAAAAGAGACACAAATAAAAGTGTGAACAGTGTTCATTTTTCATAAATTGCATATAAAAACATTATTGAGACTTTTAATTATGAAAAAAATGGCACCCAGCCATTTTTTAATGTTTCATGTGTGTTCGAGAATGTGCATTTTTTAGTTATTAGGTGCTATGTAGGTAGACAATCAAACTTTTAATAATTATTAATAGGTTGTCCAAATCCTATATATCATTATTATTTATTTCACTGCCTGACCAATCAATTAATACAAATACATTAATATTCCCTACTATAATGACAAATTAAATTTTATTCTTCTTCCAGGAGATTTTGCTTCCTATATTTAAAGGTTATTTTACTAGGCTGTTTATATTTTTCTGAAAAATTTATTATTTTATAATTATATTATTTTTCTCTTCATTCCTAAAATGCTTTCATGATAAATTCTATATTGATTTAATACTACTCAAAGTAATCTATACTTTACACGTTAAGGATAAGGAATTTCCAGGGCCATCGTCCTTTTGACCAGTTGGTTACAACTCACGTATCTGTCAAATACCTTTGGGTTCCATAATTCACCAGAAAAGTTCACGGGACTCATTGAAAGAAAGTAACATACAGACAGTTATTGTTTTACTATAATAAAAGAATATATTAGAGGAGGTACCTATGGTGAAGAGATGCATAGGGTAAAGTCTAGGAGGATTCCCAACACAAAGCTTTCAACATCTTTCTAGCATGAAAGCGTGATAATATTCAGAATATTGCCAACCAGGGAAGTTTCACCATTCAGAGTTCTCATGGGGACTTCATCCTATAATCATGACTGGTTAAATCACTCTGTACCTCATTCAGTCTACAGCTGCTCCTGTCTTCTGCAGGGTCAGGCTGATATCAAAATAGATGGTTTATCTTTCTGTAATAGCCAAATTTAACTTTAGTCCATTCAGTAATATGACTATCTAGTGCCCTTTCCAAGTCACTACATTAGCATGACCATCAGGTATAGTCTAACAGATGACTACTCATGACAAAAATACTCCAATTGTTTGGAAAATGTTAAAGGTTTGGAAGCTACTTCCCAGGAGCCAAGATGAAGGTCAGGCTTCTCTTTGGGAAAAGTTAATTCTTCACCAGTACTCATATAGAAATACTAATATTGGTACTCTAATATTCTTTTAACTAGGATTTTCCCTGAAAACATAAATTCAGATGTTAGAAATATCCAAATATTTTAATAATGACAATAATGTGAGTGGTTGAAGTTCAGTATTAAACAAAATTTGTTGTGTTGGGGTAAAATAATTCATATATTTTCTATTTAGAAGAGACAGACCTAAATCATATAGGCATGTTATCAGATAAGTGCAAATTAAAACCACAATAGCACATCACTACTCAGTCACCAGAAGAGGCAAAGCTAAAAAGACTAATTATACCTCAGTGTTAAGTTCTGGCACAACTTGAACTGTCACATATTTCTAGTGGGAGTATAATTTGGTTCAATAACTTCTGGAAAATGTCTGCAATATGTACTTATGCTAGATGTATATATAACTTATACTTAAAAAATTCTGCTTCTGGGTATACACCCAATAATAACATTTAATAGAAGACCTTTACAAGAATACTCACAGCAGTTTTATGGATAATAGCGAAAACTGAAAACAATCCAAGGTTCATCAAGAGTCCAAATGAGTATTTTCACAATGAAAAAGGATAAGCTGAGATGTAACAACATGATGAACATTATAAAACAATTCTGAAGGAACAAAGGCAAACACAAAAGAGTAAATCTCATACAATTCCAATTAATATAAAAATTCAACAAAGGCAAAAAAAATATATAATGAAAAAAGTCAAACCACTGTTTTCTTTGGAAGAGAGTAGTGAATAGGTAAGGTCTGAAGAACTTTTGTGGGTTACAGATCATAATTTGAGCTGTAATTACACAGGATTAATCATTCATATATAATATAAATACATGTAAAAATTATCAAGCGGTGCAATTAAGACACACGAATATACACCAAATCTTAAATAACAATAGTCAAAACATAAGGATATAGAAAGATATTTGCTTCCAATACACCCTCACCTTCCAGCTTCATACACCAACTTGCCTTCAACTGGTTTCAAGAAATAGAACTACTAAACAGATATTTGAGGTGTGAGTGGGATGGGGAATGAACCAAAACAAAACCCAAACTTTATTTTATTTTTTTATTTCTTTTATATTTATTTTTTAGTTATCGGCAGACACAACATCTTTGTATGTGGTGCTGAAGATCGAACCTGGGCCGCATACATCCCAAGCGAGCGCGCTACCGCTTGAGCCACATCCCCAACCCCAAACCCAGACTTTATTGACAGAAGTTAATTGTTAGAGTCTGTAAACAAGTCAGGATGGCGCCTGGCATTTTGCCAGAGGGAGTGGTTTGTGAAGTAAGGCCAGCGAGCCATTAAGTGTGGAGATTCCTTATTGGTTGACTGCTGTATCTAGTTTATGTTAATTAAGATAAGCTGTGTGGAATGTATAAATACCTCTGTTGTCCTACAATAAATGGCTTCCACTCCTGCTGTATCAATCTACACAAGTTGTTCGTCACCCCCCGGTTATTTTGCTGCAGCCGGACTGCGGCAGTTAATATAGTCAAACAAAGACATCAGTGCTTAGGTTGAGAAAGTAGGATTAGAAAATGGAGAATGCATAAAAAGAGGAGGTAATGTTGAATGTAGCAGTCCTACTAAGGAAAGCAGGCCTGCAAGCCAATACTCTGCTTCAGAATCATGAGTATAGCTGCATATTTAATGAGGCTTCATTTCCATGAGTCAGTGAAATACTATGAGAAAGACACTGAACATGAACAATATAGCACTAAATCTTTGGACATATTTTGTGGGGTTAGAATGATGCCATCACTCAGACATAATTGCCTGTGGAATATCAGTGTGTCTTTGCTCTCCTGAAGTTTTCTAACATCTAGCATATTTCCTTCTGTGTCCATTTGCAATTTTTCTTTTTCTGATTATATTAGCTTTCTAGAGCTGTCACAACAAAGCACCATAATCTGAGGAACGTAAGCAAAAAAGTGTTTTGTATCACAGTTGTCGAAGTCAGAAATCCAAAATTAGGTGTCAGCAGAGCCAGGCTCCCTCTAAAGGGACTAGGAAAAGATCTGATTTAGGTCTCCCTCCTAGTTTCTGGAAGTCTCTGATTTTTTGGAAGCATAATTCCAATATTTAGATGGCATTTTCCTTTATGTAAATAGTTTCTGTGTCCAAATTTTCCTATTCAGAATAATTGGTTATATTGAATTAGGACCCACCCTAATAATGACATTTTAAATTGATAATCTGTGAAGACCCTATTTCCAAATAAAATCATTTTCACAAATGCTGGGAGCACATCTTTGGGAGAGATGTAACACAACCCGTATCACTAGTCTGCTGTCATAATGCTAATGCTATAATGTCCTTGAACTTTTATCTTGAGTTTCCAACACAAGGCTTCCTTCCTAGGATCTCCTTTTTGCTACCATTAGTGGCCAGAAAGAGATTACCTCATTCATAGCCACAAATAAATCACCTGTCCATTCTTATAGCGACTAGCATTGTTTCAACCATTATTCATAAAATCTCTAACAAAGCATCACTTTCTAAAATCAAGTATCCCAAGGAGTCTAGATGTCCAGGCATTTCTGTCACAGTGTAAATGTAGGCAAAACCTCTGGGTTAATGCACATTACACAAACAGGGGGTGGAAATGTAGAAATTGGAATGCTAATGTCTCTTAAACTGTTGACCTCCTTCATCCTTAGTTCCATTACCTAAATTCAAGCTTCACCATCTTCTGCCTGGATTATTTTAACAATCTCCTAATGGGCTCCCTGCCTCCAATCTTACCTCCCTCAAATGCATTCTCCACATTAGACCCAGAATGATCTTTCTAAACCACCCACTCCCCTCCTCAAAATCCCTGTATTTGCTCACAACTACTCACCAGATAATGTCCCAAATTTTGATAATGCCTTTCAAGCCCTTATTTAAATTAATTTCAGTGTGTGTGTGTTTTTTTTTAATTCACCTTTCTCTCTCCTTCAGGAAGTTGCTACTGCTTTTGTTTCAGCCTGGAATATTCTTTCTACCTAATCCATTATCTCAGTTGAGCCCTTAATCCTTGCAAAAACTTTTCCAGGATATCCAAAAGCTAGATTAGGTGCCCCTTTCCACTACCCTCAAGTACTGTCACAGGATTCGGTACTTAACTCCTACTATGGCTTTATCACTGTATTATAATTATGTGTGCACACATGTGTTTCCCCAACTATCCTCTAAATTCCTTTAGGGCCAGCATCATGTGTTATCATGCTCACTATTCTATCCTTAATGCCTAGCCAAGTACCTTTCACATAGTTAGTATTTAGTAAAGTCTTTCTGGATGCATAATTAATAAAAATAAAAGGAAGAGATATTCTTTGGTTGCTATGAATATTTTTCTTCTGTATAAAACTGTCTCCAAGCTCATTTTGAATGAGTACATTTCACTGCTTTTAATGGAGTGGATCATTGCAATAAAGTCATCAAATACAACGAAGTAACAATTTAGGTAGGATGCACTCATGTTTGATTCCATCCAAATAGGGTTAGTTGCTAAAGTCCCCAAACAGACTTATCTCAGGGGGAAGTTTTCCCAGCACAAGTCAGTATTCTATGCTTTTCTTTAGAACACAGAAATGTGTGACACTCAAAGAAAACGTGTGACATACAACAGGTGTTTGGAGATATTAAAATGTGAAAGGGAGGTTTTTGTTCACAAAATAGAGTTCTTTTGTTTTACAAAAAAAAACCACAAATATCCCCTACTGAATAGAAAAATGTAAAACTTTTGTGAAATATCTTATTCCCCTACCTTTCAAAATTGAGATCATAAAACTGCACAGCTCTCCAAAACAACACTTTATTCCAGATTTTGGGAATAAAACAAAACTAAAAAAAAAAAAAGCTAGCAGAAGATTTTTACAAAATGCAGAAGTACCAAGATGTATATTTTGTGCATTTCTGCAAAAATGTACCCATTTTGAAGACTTCAGAGAAATCAAACATTATTATGAGCTAATACATTTCTCCTTATAGCTATTCTCCAGAACACCTATCAAAAACAGGCCTAGTCAAGGAGTTGACATAGTTTCAAATGGAGGTTATTAATATGGTGACAGCACTCCATTAAAATAACTCTGAAAATCACTTCCTTGAAGGAGTGAGCTATTGGTGGGAAAGTGGGATCCTTGTTTACTGTCATTCCTGACTAATTACAACATGATTGCTTAAGGACATTCCAATAGTTTGCCTTGTGTAAAAAGGAAACAAAGATACAAAATTCCCCTTTGAAGGAACTCAGCTTTCTAAGAGGTACATTTCTCTTATTGGCTCTTGTCAGTTAATAGGGAGAAAAAGATCCTGTTCTTTCATTCCTGATATAAAGGGTAAAGATTTCGTTTAAGGTAACATAATAAATATAATATTTTCTGTGACTAAACAGTATGTAGATTTTAATAGAATCAGAATAATTCATTATCTTATATCTCTATATACTACTAAAGTGAAATGTCCATCAAAAAATAAAGTTTCTTACATAATGCATTTCATTTTAGAGATTTGACAATAGCCAGACAAATATTGATCTAACTGAATCAAATATCTTCTATGGTTGCATTTACTAACTTTTAATTAATCTGAATTTGTCATTAGAAAAATGCATGAGATTTATTTGTAATTATTCTCCCAGATATATACTCAATTTTTGTTATCTACAGTAGAGAGTAGAATATAACCAAGATAACTCAACCTCCAAATCACTCTCTTGTCTAAACTTCTTCTAATCAATTTCACAAAGCAACTTCACCTCAAGTTAAAATGTCACCAACAAGATAAATGACTAAAATATGAGTATTAATTTTAAAAAAGAAACAGAAACAAGGATACTGGAAAATAATTGACCGTGTTAGTCTCAAAATACTTCTTTATGAGGTAGGTGTAGGTTGAAAGTGTGAGGAGGAATTATTATATTGAGTAAAATGCAAGCCAAAGTTTGTCCTTTCTGTGTGTAAGTCATACACACATGGAGGTCTAATACATTAGGAAATGCAAACAGAGAATAAATTAATGGATCTTATGGGGCCGTGGAATAAAAATTTAGTTTCTATTAACTGTGAAAGGAGGCAGTAATGATAAAGCACTTCCAGACATACATAAAATATCCCCTGTGTACCTTTGGTACTAAAACATCTTCAAGAACAATGATAAGACAAGTGCAATTATTGCTTTTGAGAATCTATGAGGAAAAGAGATATTAAGTAAATGTTATAATTAATTAATTAGCCAACACTGTGAAGTCTATGCCATGGAAACACAAACTGAGGGACTGAGAGTGTCTGAAAGGGAAGCATCCTCTGGGGAAGCAGAGTTAAAAAGTCATTCAAGGCAACTCAGCAAATCTTATTGAACATGTTATATGTATGGTACCATATGATACATACTTTTGGTTGTATGTATAGTACTACACCTTTTGATAATAAGATGTGGTCATACAATAAAGGTATGTTCAGTCATTTAGAAACAACTATCATGGAAAGTAGAAAGCATTGCTTCCTAAGAGAAGTACTGATACACTGAATATTCTTGGAGAAGCAATAACTTTCATTTTCTTTTCTTTTTTTAATGTGATTTTTAAAAAATTTTTTTTTTCATTTTCTTGATAATATTAAACAAAATTACACATAAACACCAATCAGATTATTGAATATCAATGGTAACAAGCTTACCTCTTGTTAAGACTGGTTTCCCAACACCAGAAAGTGATGACACAAGGTACAGCTTGCTTGCTTCTGGTACACAATGATATCTGAGAGAGAGTCCTCACAATGCATCATTTGGGACCTGACAGTAAAATGAAAACAGTGTTCCCAGAGACTCTTTAGAGCTGGGCTTTCTAATGGGCAATATGTGATTTTACAGACATTAATTCAGGAATATAAAGTTCAAATAGATTCCACGTCATGTTTTCTTTTTTTTTTTTTTTTATTATAACCATATTCTTTATTTTTTTATTTATTTTTTTTATTTTTTATTGTTGGTTGTTCAAAACCTTACAAATTTCTTGATATATCATATTTCACACTTTGATTCAAGTGGGTTATGAACTCCCATTTTTACCCCATATACAGATTGCAGAATTACATCAGTTACACATCCATTGATTTACATACTGCCATACTAGTGTCTGTTGTGTTCTGCTGCCTTTCCTATCCTCTACTATCCCCCCTCCCCTCCCCTCCCC
>NW_026000068.1:21571912-21680164 GCF_001458135.2 Marmota marmota marmota
ACTCCAGATCATCTGAAGCATGTATATCCTGAATTCTTTATCTGACATTCCATCTGCTGCAGCTGTTACCTCTTCTAAAGTTGCGTTGACCTGCATTGCTTGTGGTCCTTTCTTTCCTTGTCTTTTCATACTGCTTGCGTTTCTTTCTGCTTGGTGAAACTGTTGTGTTTTTGACATCAGATCTCTGCCATGTTGGTATCCTATGCGAATGGCAGCATTTCATTCCCTTTGCCGGGTAACCAAAGCAACGGGTGAGTCCTGACCAGCCCTCAGCAGGACCCAGATAGAGAAGCAGTTTCCGAGGGCTCCTTAGCCCTGGGCCAGGGCAGTTCCAGGAGCCGGAACTCGGCCGCTCCGTGCTTGGTGTATGCTCTGATAAGAGCAGGCTCCAAGAAGCACTCAGGCACTGAGCCTGAGTAATCTGTCTGCAAGCCGCAGGCGAATGGCAGCCTGAAATTACCTGTTCTATGGCTGAATGAGCTGCGGTCAGTTGAAAACAGGAATGGTGATGTCAGCTCTCCAAGATGGTGGCTGCTGGCCTCCTCTGTGGTCTGACCGGTGTGGAGAACCGAAATGGACAGCTTCCTTCCCCCATCTCAAACCCAGAATTCAGCACTGAGTACGGTGCTTGCAGGGCTGGCAGAAACTGCAGCACTGTATCCCTGCGTCACTATCTCCTCGTTTCCCAGCGCGCGCTGCAGACTCTAGCTGCGGGGCGATTTGCTGAATAAGCAGTGTTACCCTCTGTGCGACAAATCTCTCACGTTTGAGTCCCCGTAGCCGATCCTCGTGCGATGGAAATCCTTCCTCCAGGTTCCGGAGCACCCCACTATTGCTGGAAATTCCTAACAAGATAGCCTTTAGCCATCCTGACTCGTCATACTCCCACACAGTGATGTAGCACACGGGGGCAATGCACTCCCCTCGCCGCCATCTTCCTCCTCCTACGTCATGTTTTCTTATTCAGTAGGCTAAGTTCATATCCTTTAGGTTGTGTCTTTTATTTAGGAAAAATAGTGGAAACCTGAACCTGTCAAGCTTTTTATATCAACAGAAATTGTGATTTCCATAAATCCAGTAATGTTAATATGTGGATAGTATTTTAATTAATGAATCAGTTGGTAAAAGGTATCCATATAAATCAGGGATTTATAATTAGTCAAGTGAAATTCAATGAACAGATTTCTGTTTCATCCTTGTAATAAAAAATATGAGGGATTTCCTAAATAGATTATCACCACCCTTGTCCTGGCAATAACTACTATATAATTAGTGCAAACTATGGGGCAGATTCTGAGTAAAACATTGAATATACATTATCTCACTTAACTCTCTCAATATATCTGTGAGAAATTCAACAGTCTGCTTACACATGAGGAAGCTCATTCACTTTTTGACATTCAAAAAAAAAAAAACCCAGATTTTTAAACCAGACACATTTCTATACTACGAGTAATACAGTTTATAAAGGTTGTTAGAAAATGTTGGAGGGTATCCTCTGCAAGTGGTAGACTAGGATTTGAACTCATAATCATATCTCTTACCTATTATTATCCAGCAATTACTAGTGGTTATTCATTAATGAAATTTTACTTAATTAAACTTTGAGCTACAAAGTTCAGTGATCAAGGGCTGGGGTTGTAGTTCAGTGGAAGAGTGCTTGCCTAGCATGTGTGAGGCACTAAGTTCTATTCTCGGCACCACATACAAATAAATAAAATAAAAGTCCATTAACAACTAAAAAATATTTTTAAAGAAAGAAGGAAAACAGTCATATGAATAGGAGTATATTTGTGGCTTTCCAAATTACATCCCTTACAGCTACAGAGAAACTTACCTACTGCTCTTTTCTATGCACCACCTGCTGTACCCAGTAGATCCCATGAAAGATATGATCTGTATGTGTTGTTCTATCATATGTCAGAGAGGATTCTGAAAGTGGCTAAATAATAAAGTCAAATTATGAAGTACTTTTAATGTACTTTTTTTTTACCCATTTATCTGTTCAGTGCAAAATTTTTGATGTTTTCATGTTGTATTCCTTTTGTAAGAGCTCTAGTCTATTGGTTCAATGGTGACATGCTGATGTTAAAATAAATCAACTAAAGCTCAATATACCAGAAATGAACTAAACAGAATCTTTGATATATGTCTGTATTTACTCATTTAATGGGGGAACAAAATTATATTCTATGGATGATGTAATAGTTTGCAGTACTGGCTAATTTTAAATTTTAGTCACTCATGGTTGATAGCTCCATATACACATATTTTCCTATCTTTATTTTTGCACAATATTTAAACAATTTAATTATTTATTAATAGAAATTTTTGTAGATCATTAATTGATAAAAATCTTAAAACTTTATAAATCATTGTGCTATTGTTTTTCCATTTTAAATACACTTAAACATTTTCACATGTTTACCTTTTCCTTTGGAAATCACTTGGAATTCTGGGCTAATGCCTCTTGGGCATTTAGGCAAATATGCCAAACAATCAAGACAAATGAGACCCTCTAGTTTTGCACACAATGAAGACAAAACAATTGATCAGAACCAATCATTATCTAAGCTTACAGAGTTACTTTTAAGAATTAGATTGTTGTTTTTTACAACCATGTAAAAAGTACCTCTGTGAACTTCTGAAAATTAAAATTTCCATAGATGCTTTTATAATTTCAAGTAGGACAAGGTCACCTGAAGAATGTTCCTGAGATAATTTCTATTATACCATTTAGCTAAGGTTAAAAGTGAACAATGCAAGTTATTTTTATGTTATGACAGTGCTGCCTTTTCACACTTGCATTGACACAATTTACTTCATATTATTTATCTCTTTTAGTTATTTTTCATAGTTGGTCAATTCATTCAAGTACAGAAAATGTTATTTATTTATTTATTCTCATTTCCAACATGGAAAGTTATAGCTGATATAAGGCAGCTGCTGCTCTTAACACTAATCAATTAATAACAGAGTATACAGTATCAGGTGGCCTTAGGTAACATGGAAAGACATGAGAGGATGGACACTTTGGTTCTGCCCTCAGTGAATATGCAATCTAATGAAATTCCATATAACATTGTCATGGAACCATAGAATGGAATAAAGAAACCCTTACAAATATTTTATCTCAGGTGCCAAATTATCATACTGAAATATCTTTAATTCTTTCTTGAAAAAAAAAACATTCATTAAAATACCACTGCTAATAATATTTTAATAAATTTTTTGAAAAGAGTCCTGAAATACCCAAGCATCTATATAAATAACATGGCAGTTAATTTTAAAGAATTTCTAATAGGTGTCAAGTCCTGGAGTTTTACATGCATTCTCAATTAATCTTCATGACTACTCTGCCTATAGGGTTTATCTCCATTTTCTACATGAAGTTAACCAGTCTTAGAGAAGCTAAATGTTGATTCCAGTTACATGGCTAAAAATACCAGAGTGGGGATTGAAAATGAATTATTCTGACTCCCAAATCCAAACTTTCCTCCTTTACTCAGGCAGCTTCCCAAAGTAAGTCATCATATCTAAGATTGTTTCTCACTCCACAGAGACTCTATGATAATTACTGAATCAATTCAACAAATTTTCCATATACATCTAATATTGCATGGGTTAGTGATGAGAAACTTTTAACAGGGTGGTTCCTAACCAAATGGACCTTGTATTCTATGGAAGAAAGTCAGTGGCCAAATATATGACCATGCATAATAACAACAGATATGCTTAAGGTCATATGCAGCTATTGGAGGGATACCAGTCTGAGATGTGAATGGAAAGCAGGGAATAAAAGTAGATATATGGAGCCAGTTTCTCTGTTTTTAAAATGATACATCAAATTATAAATATTATTAACAAGGTAATATGATATATTGATGCATGTATACATAGTGCAATGTTTAAATTGAACATTTCTATTTCCTGAAATGCTTATCATTTATTTATAATAAAAATATTGAAAATTCTTTCTCTGGCTTTCTGAAATGCACAGTTCATTATTGTTATCTATGGTTAATCTAATGTGCAAAGTACCCTGAAGTTTTTGGCTGTTATCTAACTGCCAACAAGTATCCACTGATCAAATATTCCCCATAACTTTCTCTCTCCTACCTTACCTACACTCTGGAAACCACTTTTCTCTCAATTTTTATTAAATCAACATTTTTAGTCTACATATGTGAATGAAATCATGTGCTGCTTGCCTTTCTGTGCCTGGCACATTTCACTTAACATATGATTTCCAATTCCATCCATGTTGTTGTGAATGACAGAATTTCATGCTTTTCCATGACCATATAGCATTTCACTGTGTATATGTGCCATATTTTCTTTATCCATTAATCAGTTGAAGATATTAATATCACTTTAGTTTTTTTCTCTTTCTTATCTATGGTAAATAGTGCTACAATAAATGTGCAAATGTATAACTCTTCAACATAAAAATTTTCCTTACTTTGGGATATATGCTCAGGAGTAGAATTGCTAAATCATATAGCAGATCTATTTACAATTTTTGGAGTAATCTCCATCTTATTTCCCATAATGACTTACTAACTTATCTTACTACCAACAGTGTTCCCTTTCTCCACATCCTCACCAGCACTTGTTATCTTTAGTTTTTCTTAAAACAGACATTCTTATTGGGAATAGCGAAATTTCATTGTGGTTTTGACTTACATTTTTCTGATGATTAGTGATATTGAGCAAGTTTTCTTATACCTGTTTGCCATTGTGTATCTTCTTTTGTTTATTTTCTATTTTTCTTTTTCTTTTCCCATATTTTTGTTGGTGCATTATAGTTGTACCTAATGATGGGAGTTGTTGTTACATATTAGTACATGCACACAACATAACAATGTCATTTGGCCAATATGACTCTCCAAACTTCCCATCCCTTTATTATTTTCCATTACTGATCTCCCTTTGATTTTCATGTGATTTTACCACATATATACAACTTTCTTTTCCTTTCTCCTCTCTAGCTTTCACATATGAGAGAAAACATACAATCCATGACTTTCTGAATTTAGCTTATTTCACTTAGTATTATATCTCTAGTTCCATCCAATGACATAATTTCATTTTTCTTTATGGCTGAATAAAATTCCATTGTGTATATATACCACATTTTCTTTATGCTTTCATCCACTTATGTACACCTAGGCTCATTCCATAGTTTGACTATTGTGAATTGTGCTACTACAAACATTGGTGTGCTTGTATCACTATAGTATAATTACTATAATTCTTTCGGATAAATTTTGAGGAATTTTGGTATAGCTAGATCATATGATGTTTCCATTCCTAGCCTTTAAGAAATCTCTGTACTGATTTACATAGTGGTTGTACTAATTTACAGTCCTACAAACAATGTAAAAATATTCCTTGTTCTCCCCATCCTCTCCAATATTGATTATTGTATTCTTGATAACTGTCATTTTGAATGGCGTGAGAGATGAAATCTCAGTGTAATTGTT
Organism: Marmota marmota marmota; assembly: GCF_001458135.2. Lineage (NCBI taxonomy): Eukaryota > Metazoa > Chordata > Mammalia > Rodentia > Sciuridae > Marmota > Marmota marmota. Next base: position 21,577,399 of record NW_026000068.1, read on the forward strand.
TTTGCATTTCCCTAATTTCCAATGATGTTGAACATTTTTTCATATATTTGTTGACCATTTGTATTTCATTTTTTAATACAAGGGTCTTCTTAATTCATTGGCATTTATTAATTGGGTTATTTGATATTTTTGATGTAAAGTTTTTTGATCTCTTTATATATTCTAGATATTAATCCCTGTCATAAAAGTATCTAGCAAAGATTTTCTGCCATTGATCACATTGTTGATTATTTGCTTTGCTGTTTAGAATATTTTTAATTTGATGCCATCCCATTTATTAACTCTTGGAATTATCTCCTAAGCATTAGGGGTCCTACTGGGAATTTTGTTGCCTATGCCTATATGCTGGAGTGTTGACCCCATATTTTCTTCTAAAATTGTCATAGTTTTTGGTCTGATTTCTAGGTGTTTGATACATTTTGAGTTTATTTTTGTATACTGGGAGAGATAAGGGTTTAATTTTATTCTTTTGCATATAGATAATTAGTTTTCCCAACACCATTTGATAAAATAATTGTCTTTTATCACTAGGTTTTTGGCAACTTTGTCAAGAATCAGATGACTGTAGATGTGTGGGTTTGTCTCCATGTCTTCTATTTAATACTATTATTCTATGTGTGTGTTTGTATACCAATCCCATGGAGTTTTTGTTACTATAGCTCTGGGGTATAATTTCAAATCAGGTATTGTGATGACTCTGGCATTGCTATTTTGGCTTAGAATTGCTTTGGCTATCCTGGGTCTTTTATTCTTCCAAATGGATTTCATAATTTTTTTTCTAATTATCTGAAGAAAGTCATCATTATTTTAAAGGGGATTGCATTGAATCTGTATATAGCTTTTGGTAGTTTGGCCTCTTTAACAATATTAATTCTGCCTATCTATGAACATTGGTGGTCTCCATTTTCTGATTTCTTTTTTAAATTTCAAATTGATTGATTTTGGTTCTGATATTAATTATTTCCATAGAATGGAATATTTTATCCAATTCAGTATTTCAGTATTTTAGGGGCTTTGCTATATGGTGTCTACTCTATAGAGATTAAACACAGCCCTAGGGCCTGGAAGTTGTCAAAATCTGTTGAGAATCTGGATCTGAGAAGACTCCCGAGAATTCTCCTTGTGGGTCAGGGAAGCCAATCCTCTACACACTGTGCTGTCTATGAACACAACCTTACCAGGTTTAGTCCAAGTATGTTCACACTCATATGTTCAGATTACTAACCTTCTTATACTAGTCACATGAGCCACCAGACTCAAAGAAAAAGCCAGTTGGACCCCTTTATTTTCATAACTTGAATCTCCTTGGGTACAATTTTCTATGAGTCTATTTCACTCACATTTTGAAAGGTACACCCTAGACCTCAGAGTAAGTACATGCCAGGACAGTATGACATTGCTTGCTATGAGCTCCTGGCTCCTGCAGCAGCAGCTTCAGCATGGCCACCTCAAGATGACTCCTGCCTCAGCTCTCTGCAGCCAATTGAGAAACAAAGCACTTTTCAAATACCAGCTCACAAAGTAGCCTCTAGATTATCAAGTTCAGGCTGCTTTATTGATCACAGACTTTTCCATACCAAATTTGTCCATTTTGTTTCTATCTGCATTCTCCCTCCCTTCTGCAATGAATCAATGCTGCTAGTGTTACGCTTTCACAACTAGAATTGTGCCAATGTACTCTTTCTTCTTTGTTTAATGTACCCATATTTATGAGTCTCTAAGACATTCTGATTGTCCAATATTGAATATTAGTGAAATCCCTCTTTTAGTCAACTTCCTGAGAAGCAGTACTCCCACTGCTTGAATCCTGAGCCACAGAGCAACTAGGAATGCAGCCCTCCTGTAATCTACCATCTTGAATCTTTATTATCCATTTTAAATCAAATTAAATAAAAATAATAAAACTTATGAAACATTGAGGAAAGAAAGTGAATACAAAAATTTTTAATTGTTATTTTTTTCAGTTCTTTATATATTTGGTATAACAACCTTTTGTCAGGTAATTGTTGTCTCCTTTGTTCTGTTTGCTCAAGATGGTTTTGGCTATTTGTTTTATTTTGTCTTTTTATTGTTCTATAAAAATTTTATTTTTCTTTGAAGAATATCATGGTCATTTGGTAAGGGTTCTTTTATTTGTAGAACATTTTATATGGACTTTTGAACAATATTGATTTTTCTAATCTATGAACACAGAGTGTCTTTCCTTTCTTCTCCCCTTGTTTTTTTTTTTTTTGTATTCACTTTCTTTTGTCAATGTTTCATAATTTTTATTACTTTCATTGTAAAGATCTTTTATATCTTGTTAAGTTTGTTCCTAGGTTCTTTAAGGGGTTTTGTAGTTATACTATATATGGGTTTGCCTTTTTGATGGGTATATCAGATAACTCACATTGACATATAGCAATACTACCTATTTTTGTATGTTGATGTTTTTATCCTGCAACTTTGTTGAGTTCATTTATTCTGTCAGTTATTAATTATTTTGGTGGAGTTTTTGTCATTTTCTATATAAGCTCATGTCATGTGCAACAGTAATGTATTGACTACCTCCTTTCCAATTTAGGTGTCTTCATTTCTTTCTCTTGCCTGATTGCTCTGGTTATGACTTCTAGTATCATGTTGAATAAAAACGGTAGAAGTCGATATCCTTGTCTTATTCTAGATCTTACAGAGAAAGCTTACTTTTTTCTCTCCCTCCATCTGTATAACATTTGCAATGGACTTGTTATATTTACATACATTTCTTTTATACTAATTTGTTTCGAATTTTATCATGAAAGAATACTGAATTTAATTAAATGTCTCTTCCATATCTGTTGAGATTATCATGTTTTTGTCCATTCTATTGATGTAGTATATTATATTGTTTGTTTTTGCATATGTTGAACCATCTTTGCATATATGATATGCAATGCTACTTGATTATGATAAGTACATTTTTGAATATGCTCTTGAATTTGATTTGCTATGATTTTAATTATGACCATGATTAAGTCAACACCAGAGGTAGTGGAGGTTAACATTTCAGGCCAAGGGAGTATCATGTTCCAGGTGGTTGTTGTAATGGGAACCCTGGGATAGATTTTAGTATAGATGAGGCTGAAGGCAGAGGGAGGAATTGAGTTTTACAGGGCTTTCTTTTTGATGCCAAATTGCTCAGATTTTAACCTAAATCCAATAGGGAGACCTAAATTGTTCTTTTATGTGCAGAAGCATGCTATGTGTTTGCATTGTTTTGGGGTAAATAGTGACAGTTACATATTTGTATTTTAGAAAGATCTATGCATCTAGGTGTGAAGACAGAAAAGCAGAAAATAGAGGAAATAAGAGATTGTTTCATGGCATACTCAAGTGAAATAAGAGTGTCTTAACTAGTGAAGAAAGAAAATACTTTGGTTTATAAAACATATTTTAAAGCAAAATGGATGATAGATTGTTTAGATGAAGTACAAATGAGCAGTGGCATCTAGGATAATGCTTCAGTGTCTGCCTTGGGTGGTGGGACACTGAAGAACATTATTGGTGGGATAGAGGATGAGATGATGATGAATTTGGTTATACCTTGAGTGACCTACATAGCTTTCAAATGGAGATGCCCAGAAGATAGTTCTGTGTGATTTATTGAGATGTATCACATATTCTCTTTTACCATTTCATGTACATTTTAATCTGTCAGATTTTTTCTTTAATAATATCTTGAGATAATAATGTGTGTTTCATTATGATTCTTTGAATTAACACAGGCCAAGAATAATATATTACTTATAGATGATGCTCAGTAAGAATTTGCTTCTTGACAAACAGATTCATTGATTGCAAATGATTGACCCTAAAACCTACAAAGTAATATTCACCCAAAAAGGATTCACAAAGGTTTTATTTGAAAAGGGTAGAAGGCAGTAGTAGACTTATACTTATCAAAAACCTCTTCCCTAAATATTTCTACTATATACCCTAAATACTTGGCATCTTAAAAAATCGTTTTTTATGTATATTTTGAGAACAAATATCATGGCTTAGTTTATCCTCATTTTATCACAAGCCACTTTCATGGTACATAGTAGATATTCAACAAATATATATGCTGAATAACTGTATGAATCACAATCACTAAGTTATAGTTTATATACCAAATTAAATTGCAAATGTCCATATTTAATAGCAGCTCCATGAAACAATAGATGGAGTTTATGTAATTTTGCTGTCCAGTAATCACAAAGAATTTTTTGTTTGCTATTTTTATGATATATTTGTAGTTGGAGTCTGTGTCTTTATCTCTGAGCAATTCTGCTTCCATCTACTAGGGATGCCAGATGGAGGAGAGGCAGGGAGACCAAGAGATTAATGAAGCAACTCATCAAGTTGTTCGAAAGGCAAAAATATGTAAGAAAATCAAATCTGTTGAAATGACCTTTCCAAAGAGCAATGTTTAATATTGTATAAATATAAAGTTTCTGGAGACAAAGACAGAAACTAAGAAATAAGAAAGAGGGAAGGAATGAAGAAGGGGAAAGGACAAAAGAAAGAAGGGAGAGAGAACTAAAAACAAAAACTTCTGTAAGATAAAATTGTTAATGACTTTTAAGATGTCCATTTTGGAAAACAAGAGGTTTTACCTTCTCCCCAGTGTCTATGTTCAAACCTTGCTAACAAAGGGCATTAACTTTCTGATGACAAGGGTGAAACTTACTGCAAGGGGGAGTCTAGAGTCCATTAGCCAAAATGGTTCCCCAAGGATGTTCTTGGATGATGGGCTCAGACACCATGATATAAGTGTTCAAAGTAGTCTTTTCAAAGAAAAACCTAAGCTGGCACAGTGGTTCATGCCTGTAATCCCAGGGACACTGGAGGCTGAGGCAGGAAGATCGTGAATTCAAAGCCAGCCTCAGCAACTTAGCGAGGCCCTAAGCAACATCTTTCTCTAATAAAATATAAAAAAGGGTGGGGGATGTGGCTCAGTGGTTAAGTGTCCCTCAGTTCAATCCCTGGTACCAAAAAAGATAAAAGAAAAACCTCTACTTGTGAAGAAAAAAAATACTTTGGTTTATGAAACATATTTTAAAATGAAATGGATGATAGATTAGTGAGATGAAGTACAAATGAGCAGTGGCATCCAGGATAATGCTTCAGTGTCTGCCTTGGATGGTGGGACACTGAAGAATATTATTGGTGGGATAGAGGATGAGATGATGTTGAATTTGGTTATAGAAAATAAGAATATTGCCTATAATTTATAGGAGACAGGGAAAAGCAAAATCAGGTAAACTGAAACTTACACTTCTCTGGAAAGCAACATAAGAAACTGAGGACAGAAAAATATGAACAACATTTTAGGATAGTTCCAGACCTCGATGAGTGAAATATAAAAGATTTAAAATCCCTCAGTGTTTTAATAAAAGAAGCTATATCATATAGCTCACTTTTACAAAATATATTACAGTTGAAATAAAGTTATTTTAAATGTTGATAACTAATACAATTTCATGACAAAGAAATGATATAGATAATATTAAAAATAAAATATATAATGGGAAAATATATCTTAAAAATAATAAAAGCACTGAATAAATTTATATGTAACCCACAAAAATCAATAAAATAATTATGTAATTTTCATTAGTATTAGATAATTTCTCTTGTTAAAGAAAATTTTAGGATCTTAGACCTAGAAATATAAATAATAATGTTTTAGCTTCTAGTTTTTCAGCTCTCCTTCTCAGTTGATATTCTCCCTGGGCCTAACTTTATTTTTCTTTACATTCCAAGTTCATTTGGGTTTTTTCTTTTCTTTTGGTTGTTTAAAAAAATATCAAATTTAATGGAATTCTGAGTTCAAATTTTTTGTTGAATTTAGCTTAACTAAAAGGTTATAAGACTTTTTAAATGCAAATAATTTTTATTTAGTAAGAGCAACAATAGGTAAGATCTATAAAGAAATATTGGGGGGGAGAGCAAAGTTAGATTTAATCCTAGCTCTTTCTTGCTGGGTGCTTTAGAAACACTTACCTTCTTTTTTTTTTTCTGTGTAGGAATTGGAATTGTTGTTGCTTTTTGTTTGTTTGGTTTTTTGATGGTCTGTATTAATTCATGTACTTATTTGCTCAAAAGACATTCTCAAATGCTTACTACATGCCAATCACTATACTAATTATTAAAGATGGTGTAGATCTTTTATTTTAAATTTTGTATTGTTTTTAAAAGATCCTCACAGCTGAACAAGCTTCAGGCCCCACAAAAAACTTGATCCAGCTATATACATAATATACATATATATGAAATACCTGTATATTTCAAACATATATTTTAAAGTATGTATATTTGGGTGTGTGTATATATGTGTACATATGTGTGTGTATGTATATATGCATATGTGTATATATATATGTGTGTGTGTGTGTATGTGTATGTGTGTATGCAGCAAATTTGAAATGAAATTTTCTTATGATTGATTAAAGAATATACCCAAATGCTCTCTATATTAGAGGTGAGGTTGGCTGTTTTATCTGTTCCCTGCATTTTTCAAAGACTTTGTATTAGGTGAACCAAGTGAAATGTTCTGAGCAAACAGCTTTAAGCAGATTTGACATATTTCATTTTACAACCAAGGTATACCAGGACTGTTAGGCTACCTCCTTTCTACGGTGCCTTCTTTAAGGGCCATAGCAACACCATAGGTCACGTGGAACAGACATTGAACATATAAAACAGTGGGGCCTTCTTCAGTCACACTGAATATGTAATATCAATGAGAAATGAACTATGTTGGGCTAAGATTTTAGTATCTGTTATCCTAGCCTGATTTTTTCAGGATGCTAAACTTAATAGGATTTTCCTGAAAGAATGGAGGAAGTGTTGATATAAAATATAGAGGTTACATCACTTTAAACATTCCCTGACTTCTAGAAACAATGCTTGTCAAAGTATTGCGTGTTATACAAATATAAACATTCAGTTCTTGCCTGGTTAGTGCTTCCCTCTAGTAATGATAAGATGAAAGAAGGCTGTACAGCTCTTAAATCCATTTGTCATGAACTCTTTCCTTTCTCTTTAAGAGATTTCCAGTTTTATTCTGTTCAGGCCTATTTATTGTGAAGATGCTGAGGTTTCAACTTCAGTACTCATTATTTTATGGAGTCTACACCATGTCTTCCACGTAACTTTATATTTTAAATTTTGTATTGTTTTTAAAAGATCCTCACAGCTGAACAAGCTTCAGGCCCCACAAAAAACTTGATCCAGCCCTAATTATTCTTTCATATCACTGCATTTTATCTGGCACTGTATCTTATTTCTCTATTTCTCTCAGTTATATACCTTAGTCTCCAAAAGTAAACTATGAGCCAATCATGGTGGCATTCTCATGAAATGCCAGTGAGATCAAAGGCTGAGTCAGGGGGATCACAAGCTTGCAGCCTGACTGAGCAACTTAGCTACCTTATCTCAAAATAAAAAAATAAAAATGGACTGGCAATGTAGATTAGTGGTAAAGTACCCCTGGGTTCAATTCCCATTACTATGAGTAAACAAAACAAAACAAACTAAAAAAAAAAAAAAAAAAAAAAAAAAAAGTTAACTATGAAAAGCCTCTCCTTGTGGCATGGGAAATGATCATGCATATTTTTCCACTTTAGATTATTAGGTTCAAGAGTTGAATCCTTTGTTTTAACCCTTGCTTTTATTAGCTTCAGTCATTATTATTAGCTCTCATTTGCATATGCAAACTAAACCTGCATATTCATGAAAACACGTGCACATGTATAGAGACAAGCACACACAGAGGCACATTTTATGTTTTAGCTTTTGTTTTTCAGATAGTAAAATGACATTGCAATAGAGACTTTTACCGTGTATCAGATAAAGAAGGCTAGTTTCTACAAACCTGCACATTCTGGTACACAGGCCATCCATTTTCATGAGGCTTGGTTCAAAAGCTGTACATTGTACTTTAGGAAAATAAGCTAAACTATTTATGCCTGTGCTGATGGATTTTTTTAAGCTAAAACGGTTTCTTTAATATAAGAAAACCAATGTCATCTGTATGATTACCAGGTAGAATGCCTCTTTCCAAAGTACTTTACTGTGTGTCATGAGAGTTGTAGAATGGGAGGGATCTTGAATGCCCTGTTGGACTAGGAGGATGGCAGCAGGAGGGGAGAAAGCAGACCAGGAAGAGTCTGGCTAAAAATTATGCATGCAGGTAGTCTGTTGAAACTCTTTCTAAAGCAATGATAAAGTACTTCATTCTTTATTTAACTCTCATAATCACTCTTTTTCTTTATCTAAAGAACCACACTTTTAGAAGTAAAACTCTATAAAAAAAAAGTCAGCTTTCAAGTTTTTTTTTCTCCCTTCTAAACGTAGGGGGAAAAAAAGAGAGTAGGAGGTTTTTGAAATTACTATAAATGGGGCTTTTAATCTAAAGATTGATTCCTTACAGGTTGAGGAACAGTCGAGAGAGTTATTCAAAGAATAATGCAGGAGGAAGTTTCTTTCTTGAAATTCTAGTGGCACTGAATGTTTATGTCTCAGTTTCATTAAACTGTAAAAGTTATTCATCAATTTTTGACTCTACACAAAACATGAAATTTTAATAAATTCAATTAAAGATTTAAAGGGTAATCTTTTGTTTTTGAAACCACTTCAAGGGCTAAATACCATACACAGAAAATTTTAAATATCCCTTTTCCTTGACTTGTCAAGAACTGGGGATAATAAAATCAACAAAATACAGTGAATAAACAGTCAAATAGGTAAAGAAAAGTATAATTCAATTGCTGTAATGTATGTAGTAAGTACTCTCATGGGAATATGCACAGAAGCATCATGAGGAAATACTCAGAGGGCACAACCTATGAACTCCAGGAGATCAGTGGGAAGTTCTCCAAGCAAAAAGGGAATGAGGGCACATGAGAAAGGAATCTGAGAACTGTGAAGAGTCTGATAGTAGAATATAGAGTTTGAGAGGTTTGAAGGAAAAAAAAAAACTAGAAAGGTAGGAAGTGGCAAGATCATAAGAGTTTCTTTTCTGGTAAGTGAATAGGGTATTGACTTTAACCTACAGCAGTGGGGATACTATCAAAGAGTAGATTTGTATTCTAGAAGGATATGCAGAAGAGATTTGAGGAAAAATAATAATAGCTGAACTAGATTTTGTTACTGGATATTCAGAGTAGAAGAGTTTGGAGAACGATACAATAAGAGGATGGATAATATATGATTATCTAAGGAATGAAACACCGAGGTTAGAGATTATGCACATAAATCAGGTTCTGAAAAGAAAAATCCTGAATTTATTTTGTAGTATATTGAATTTGAGTGTAATGTGGGACATGCAAGTGAACATGTGTTGTGGATTGTAACAAATGTATCCAGAGCTCAAGGGATGCTGTTAGGACTTGCTACTTACTATACATGTGATACCAAAAACTGAAGCCCTGATCTGGAAATATGTACAGATTTAAAAGTAGGCTGTATGGGGAAGAATGATGGAGTTGTCATTTTAGGCTGTCATAGCAGAAATGCTACAGTTCTGAAGACTGAAAAGCCCCCATCAAGGTGCTGGCAGATTTGTTGTCTGGTGAGGGTCTGCTTCCTTGTTCATAGATGGCTATCTCCTTGCTGTGTCCTCACATGACAGAAGGCGTGATGGAAGTACCTGGGGCTTCTTTTATAAGGCTAGAAATCTCATTCATGAGGTCTCCTCCTTTCTGACCTTATCATCTCCCAAAGATCTCATCTCTAAATACTATCACATTTGGAATTAGATTTTTTACATATGAATTTTGTGGGCATACAAAAATTCATTCTACAAACATAACACTAAGATTTAAGGAAAAGAATAACAGGGGCCAAAAAAATGTCAGAAGGGCAATGAAAAATAAAAAGAGCAGCATGTGATATCATGGAAATTAAGGTGGGAAATGTGTCTAAGAGAGGAAAATTAATAAGATCAAATACATCTCAGAATTCTGGATAAAGAAGGGCAAAAGAAGTTTCATTTAGCAAGTAGGAGGTTATTAGTTGTTTTGTTGAAGGTGTTTTTACTGCTGTGCCATAAGATAGAATGGCAGTCTGACTTAACAGGGTCTACAGGTAAAACATAAGATAGACTGTTTGCATACCTGAGATTGGAGTGACCTGAGAAACTGTGCATTTAGCTGAGAAGAAATCAGTCAAGATAACAAATGAGATAGAAAACTACACAAAAGAGGGAATAATTCAAGAATTTCAATATGTGCATTTATGGTGGAAATGGAAAAAATAATAGTTTTGTTCTTGTTCTTTTGTGATATAGGTGCTAAGAAAAATCTCATTTAGTTACTAACTAAATCACATCCAAGAGAGAAAGCAGTACATTTTCTTTGAGGATCACCTTGCTGTTTAGGACACTGCCTGAAAAAAACATTGAAAAAAGTTGTTGAAACATTTCCTGAACATAAGGATTTTATAACCTAACTGTGGTGATTAAGCAGATAGATGTGTAGAATGAAAATAGGGTAAGGTGAGTGCCACAGGCTATACACTCAGCATTAAAACTGACCCTAAATTTAATGTATATTTAGATTAACAGTGTCTGATGCATTTCCTTCCAGTCTTCCCTATAGTAGAGAAAAACCACAGTTAAGAAAATGATTAATAATAATAGCAAACATATATCTAGAACACATTATTGCCCTAGCACTGCTATGAGTGCATTATAATTCACTAACTTCTAAAAATTTGTGATTAATATTGTTATACTCATTTGGCAGATGATAAAGATATAAGTCTACTGTATGAACTTCAGAAAAATATTTCACATATGAAATGTAAGTTTTATTGAGATGAATGAAATATATTACAATTCTTATTCTTGCATTCAACTGAGACCATTGCCAGTGAGAAAATTAAAGGTATAGATAGCTTATGGCCAAGTGGTTTCCTAAAGCCAAAGAAAGCTCCAAATACTATTTATACTATTTCTACTGACATATACATACTATGATAAAGTTTAGTTTATAGATTAGGCAGAATAAGAGCTTGACAATAATAATTAATAATGAAATAGTAAAATTATAAGAATATATGATAATAAAATTTATTTGAATGGTATGTCTTTCAAAATAGTTTATTATAGGGTTATAGATGTAGCTCAGTGTTTCCCTAGTATGTGTGAGGCCCTGGGTATAATCCCCAGTAACTTGTAATAATAATAACAGTAACAGCAAAATAATAACTTATTGACTTTTATCTTCTGCTTAAAGGAAACAATCACTTCTAAGTAAAGCAAGAGTTATAAGAACACAAACATTGCTGTACTGAAATTCCATGTAAATCCCTGTGATAACTGAGATAGCTACTAGGTAACTAATGGATGAGTAGTAAATATATCATAGACACACTGAAAAAGGGGTGATTCCCACACCTGGCAGGATATAGCAGGTAGGCATAAGATTTTATTATGCTACTCAGAATGGCATCCAATTTAAAACTTATATGAGTTTTTTGTTACTGGAATTTTACATTTAATATTTTGGACTGCAGTTGATCCTGAATAACTGAAACCCCAGAAAGTAAAATTGTAGACAGCAGAAGCTCAGAAAAGACAATGCCACAGAATGATCATCTCTTGGACTGTAATCACCAGAAGTTTGTTACTGCCACTATTGAACTCAACATCATAGTAAATGACTCAATTGTTCTTAGTGTTGGTGTTGCTCCTTTACAATTAAAAGTGCTATCAGAAACAGATGACTGATTCTATATGCCAGAAATTTGGATGAAAATTATTTGATTCCTCTAAAGGTTTGTTAGGACATGGATCATTGGTCTAAACATGACTTGGCCAAAGAATATTATCTCCAAAGAGGACATTCAGATGATTTGAAAAATAAAATATAGCAAAAGAAAAAGAATCTGAAAAACTCCACTTACATTTTTTTTTCTGATACTACTGCCTCTCACTACCCCTAAGAGGCATTTCAATCTTAGCATAAATATTCTTTTCACAAACACAAAAACCATACATCTATCTTCCTAATAGAAATAATTCAAAGTCTCATTAGTTACTACATCCAACTGGAACCTAATATCACTGAGTGATATATATTAGTATTTAATTCAGTTACAAATTTACACTAATATCATACAGATAAGAAATGGAAACTGGAGAGGAAGGAACAGGAGATGTTTCAAGATAGCAGAATAGAGCAGGTCACTTTCCTGGCTACTCCATGGTGTGAAACCAAAAAAGCAATCAGGCAACTTCTCAGCAAGGTGGGTGTATAAAAAATAAAGGGGGGAGGGTTACTTGAATTTAATGCTGAACAATCAAATTAGATCAGGGATTCAGGAGGTTGGATATAATACAATAAGAAGAAATCTCCAGCACCACAAAAACCATTGCTGCAGCTGGAGGCACCAGCCAGAGCAGTCCCTCCATGAGTACAGTGGAGAGATAAGAAAATTAAATGAACCTGAATTTTTATGGGGTATGAGGTGTGTCTAGGTACAGAGAGTTTAGATATGAATGACACTGATCAAGTAAACTGAAAGACACACTGCACAATAGCCTTGTGTGAGAATGAGACTGTGGAGTGCAAAGGTCAAAAGAAGGAGCCATTTTTCAGCAGCAGCATGTGAACCAGCAAGCAGCTGAGGGAACTGAGTCCTGGGAAACCCGAGTGTGGCCTGAAATGAAGGCCTGACAAACCCACACTGCAAAACATAGAATGTGCCTAAATATACAGGAAAAACTCAAACATGGGGAGAGGTTTACACAGGGGGCAACTGTTCATGACAACCCACCTGTCTGTCCCCCTTCCCCTCCAGTCTGGCTGCCTGCAGGACCAGTTGAGAGAGATGTACCTGGCCAGGAATTAAAAAGGACAGGGGCAGAAAACACTGAGTTTGGAGACTGCACCATGATCAAATGGGGTTCACAGAGGGATGCTTGGTTCAACATACAGAAATCAATAAATGTAATTCAAATCACATCAATAGACTTAAAGAAAAGAATCATAATCATCTCAATAGATGCAGAAAACCATTTGACAAAATACAGCATGAATTCATGTTCAAAACACTAGAAAAATTAGGGATATAGAAACATACTCCAACATTGTAAAAGCTATATATACTAAACCCAAGGTCAACATCATTCTCAATGGAGAAAAATTGAAAGCATTCCCTCAAAAAACTGGAATAAGACAAGGATGCTCTCTTTCATCACTTCTATTCAACGTCATCCTTGATACTCTAGCCAGAGCAATTAGACAGAAGAAAGAAATTAAAGGAATATGCATAGGAAAAGAAGAGCTCAAACTGTCCCTATTTGCTAATGACATGATTCTATATTTAGAAGACCCCAAAATTCAAATAAAATACTTTTAGAACTCATAAAAGAATTCAGCAAAGTAGCAGGATATAGAATTTACACTCATAAATCAATTTCATTCCTATACATCAGTGATGAATCATCTGAGAGAGAAATTAGGAAAACTATCCCATTCATAATAGCCTCAAAAAGGAAGTTAAATATTTGAGAACCAATATAACAAAAGAGATGAAAGATCTCTACAATGAATATTACAGAACATTAAAGAAAAGAATTAAAGAAGACCTTAGAAGATGGAAAGAGCTCCCATCTTCTTGAACAGGCAGAATTAATATTGTCAAAATGGCCATACTACAAAAAGCACTATACATATTTAATAAAATTTCTATTAAAACTCCAATGATATTCTTCATAGACATAGAAGAAGCAGGCATAAAATTCATTTGGAAATATAAGAGACTTAGAAAAGTCAAAGCAATCCTCAGTAAGAAAATTAAAGCAGGAGGTTTCACAAAACAACATCTTAAATTATACTTCAGAGTTATAGTATCAAAAATTGCATGATATTGGCACCAAAACAGACATGTAGATCAATGGTATAGAAAGAAGGCACAGAGAAAAACCCACACAAATATAGTCATTTCATACTAGTCAAAGGCTTTACAAACAAACATTGCAGAAAAGACAGGCTCTTCAACAAATGGTGCTGGGAAAACTGGAAATCCATCTATAATGAAATAAAATTAGGCCTCTATCTCTCACTATACACAAAGCTTAACTCAAAGTGAATCAAGGACCTAAGCATTGGACCAGAGACCCTGTGCCTACTAGAAGAAAAAGTAGGCCCAACTGTCCATCATGTTGGCTTAGGAACCAAATTCCTCAATAAGACACCTAAAGCACAGGAAGTAAAACTCAAGAATCAATAAATGGTATGGTATCAAATTAAAAAGCTTTTTTAGAGCAAGGGAAACAATCAAGAACCTAAAGAGAGAGCCTACAGAATGGGAGAAAATCTTTGCCACATGTACCTCAGTAGAGCATTAATCTCCAGGATATACAAAGAACTCTAGTTTAGTCCACTTTGTTGTTGTTGTTGTTGCTGTGACTAAAAGATCAGAACAACTGTAGGGGAGGGAACGTTCATTTGAGGGCTCATGGAGGGCTCATGGTTTCACAGGTTTTAGTCCATAGAAGGTCAGCTCCATTCCTCAGGGCTCAAGGTGAGGCAGAACATCATGGTGGAAGAGTGTGGCAGAGGGAAGCAGTTCACATGAAGATCAGAAAGAGGAGAGAGAGAGGTCTCCACTCTCAAGACACAAAATATATACCCTATAGCCAGGCCCTAATTCCCACCTCCTCCAGCCACACCCTACCACTTCAGTTACCACTCTGTTAATCCCTATAAGGGGATTAATTTACTAATTGGGTTAAGGTTTTTACAACCCAATCCTTTATCTTCTGAACCTTCTTGCATTGTCTCACACATGAGCTTTTGGGGAATACCTCACATCCAAAAACTTATACACAAAAAATAACCCAATCAATATCTAGTCAAAGGTACTGAACAGACACTTCACAGAAGAAGAAATATGATCAGTTAGCAAATATATAAAAAAATTTCAACATCTCTAGCAATTAGAGAAATGTAAATTAAAACTACACTGAGATTATATCTCACTGAAATCAGAACATCAATTATCAAGAATACAAGTAACAATGAATGTTGGTAAGGATGTGGGGGAAAAGGTACACTCATACACTGCTGGTTTGCCTGCAAATTGGTATAATCCCTATGGAAAGCAGTATGAAGATTCCTCAGAAGATTTGGAATGGAACCACCATTTGAGCCAGTTAACCCACTCTTCTGTTTATACCCAAAGGACTTAAAATCAGCATACTATAGGGACACAGGCACATCAATGTTCATAGCAGCTCAATTCATAATAGATAAGATATGAAACCAGCCTAGATGCCCTTCAACAGATAAATGGATAAAGAAATATGGTACATATACATAATGGAATATTAATCAGTCATAAAAAAGAATGAAATTATGGCATTTGTTGGTGAATTGGATGGAACTGGAGACTATCATGCTAAATCAAGTAAGATACCTCCCCCAAAAAGCCAAATGTTATCTCTGATATGTGTATGATGATTCATAATAGTCAACAAGGAGGGGAAGAGGTCTGGTTCATGGTATTGGACAGGGCAGAGTTGGGGGGAGTGAAGGGGGATGGGAATAGAAAAAATCAGTAGAATAAACCAGAAATAACTTTTCCATTTTCATATATGCATACATGGCCAGTGTAACTCTACATCATGTACAACCACCAAAAAAATGGGAAGTATACTCCATATATATATGACAGGTCAAAATATTTTCTACTTTCATGTATACATAAAAAGAACAAATAAAAAAATTATACAAACATATTTATGATACAACATGAAGGCTAAATAAATGAGGCTGTAATCTTTATTTCTATGTATATTAATAAGGCCTTAGTTAAAATATTTAACTTCTTCCTCTACCACCCACTACTCATTGTCTTCAGCCAAAACTTCACTAGGATCATAAATTTTACCTTGTAATGTTTACTCAAATAATCATTCCTGAAAAACACTAGCTCTTTCTTGTACAGTGCTACACATACTTTCCTATTAACTTAAATCCTAGACCTGGAAGTTTGAGAAGATATTTCAGAAATGGCTGGAGCTCTCTATCTCTACTACTCCGTGTTCTTATTGCATCTCGACCATTTTACTTCCTTGATAGTCAGAAATATATTGGGAAAAGAAAGCCTGAAAATTCTCAGATTAAAGTATGGGCAGGAATTTAGAGTTTATGAAACATGAGGCAAATTGAGATTACACTATAGAAAGAATCTCCTAAGAAGTTGTGGTATTGCTGCCATAAAGAGATAGTAGCTGCTGCTTCTGGAATGTTGATGTTACACTGGCAGTAAATAATTCATCAACTATCCCTCTCTAAGCAATACTTCTTCAAAATTGAGAGTTCTGAGCAAGAATAAATACTCAGGCAAGTGTCCTAACATTAGCTGACAGAATAGGAAATATTTCAGCCCTTTAGTCTCTATTGTGGAAGATGAATGTCTTTCTTCCTTAAAAGTCTGCAAAGCTTACCAATACTTTTCCTTTTCAAATAGAGAAATCTCACTTGCCTAAAATAAGGAGAGAAGAAAGTTGAATCCCTTCCTACTCCACTGTTGCATCCTGGTTCAAACTCAAGATTCATACCAGCATAAAAATAGGATCTGTCTTTCACGATATTTTTGTGATGCTATTTGTACTATCTAGAATTATGCTAAATCACCTTGTACATATTTATCCATTATATTAGTTATAATAAAGAAATTGGCATAAATATGTATGTTTGGATATCAAAGATGGTGAATATATTAGCCTAGTTTATTTTATATATGAGAGTTAGAGTTATGAGTGGAGCCAAAGACAAGACCCCAGTTAAAAGTTGTGTGTCAGGGACCCAGAGACAGGACTAGGTAGAGGAACGGGGGGAAAAAATTAGTGAACAGGACAACAGACATATGTGCACACTAAATCTGAAAAGAAACAAGTAATTCACAAGGGTGTCCAAATTTGCTTTACAGTGGACTTCTCAGAATCCTGAAAAGCCAGAACAGAGTGGCATGAGATTTTCTCAGTAGTGAATTTTTTAAAAAAAGTAAAGAAGAGCTATAAACTAAGAATGTTGTACCTTGCAAAACTATCTTTCAGAAATGGAGAGATAAAGCTACTCCCTGACAAAAACTGGGGGAATATGTCTCCACCAGACCTATCCTATGCCAGGCCCAGTGGCAAATGCCTGTAATCCCAGTGGCTCAGGTGGCTGAGGAAGAAGGATCTTGAGTTCAAAGCCAGCCTCAGCATAAGCAAGGCTCTAAGCAATGTAGTAAAACCCTGTCTCAAACCAAAATACAAAATAGGGCTGAAGATGTGGTTCAGTAGTCAAGTGCCCCTGAGTTCAATCCCTGGTACCCCCCCCCCAAAAAAAAACCCAAGAAAAGAAATGCTAAAGGGGATTCTTGAAACTGAAATAAAGAAATGCTAGTGAGTATGAAGAAGACATAGGTATGAAACTTGTGGTAAGAGTAAATACATGGACAAATTCAGAATACTCACACGCAATGCACAATATTATTATTATGAAGAATAGAATAAAAAATAATTAAAAATTAATATTATTCTGAAATGTTAAGAGACAGGTAATATAGACAGGTATACAATGAGATATTAAAAATTCAAGATGTGGTCTGTAATCCCAGCAATGTAGAAGACTGAGGCAGGATGTTTGGGGGGGGGAATCAAAATATGACAAGCAGTGGGATAAAAATATAAATTTTAAAATATTTTTGGTACTGATTATTGAACCCAGGGGTGATTTACCACTGAGCTACATCTAAAACCTTTTTTGCCTTTTATTTTGGAAAAGGTTCTCATTACATCTCCCAGGCTCACCTGATCCTCCTGTCTCAACCTACCTAGTCACTGGGACTAGAGGCATATGCCAACTGTACCTGAAACACAAGTCTGAATTTTTTGAGTGTTTTTTCTCTTTATTGTTTTGTTTCTTTTCTTTCCCATCTTTAAAATCAATAATAAGTTGGTATCATACTAGAATAATATTTGATAAACAAAAGATATTTTCATAAAACTAATTATAAATACTTGGCACAATTTATAACAGACAGCTTAAACATAATAAGCAAGGATTTAAAACACACTATAAGACCAAATAAGTTAACCACAAAAGATGACTCTAAAAGAAGGATACAAAAGCCTGCATCTTCAAAATGATAAACAAAATAAGCAAACTTCTTGCTAGACTAAGTAAAAAAAAATGATTGAGGACTGACATAAATAAAATCAGAGATGAAAAAAATAATAACCAATGACATAGGAATACAAAATGATCGATAGAGATTATTGTGAATAAATATATGCCAACAAATTTGATAACTTAGAGGAAATGGACAAATACCTAAACACATATACTTTACCAAAAATTATATCATGAAGAAATACAAAACCTGAGCAGACTGATAGGTAACATGATTAAATCAGCAGGAAACAGTCTCCATCAATGAAAAATCCTGGGTCAGATGTCTTTACTGCGCAAGTCTATCAAAGATTTAAAAACCTAGGACAAGTTCATCTTAAATTCTCCCAAATATTTGGACAGGAAGGAATTCACTCAAACTCTTTCTGTCATTATTCTTATACCAAAACCAGAAAAAAAACACACACAAAAATACACTCACACACATGAAATAAACCTACAGGCCAATATTCTTGAAGAACATAACAAAATATATTCAACAAAATCCAAGAGTATGTTAAAAGATTATTCATCACAGAAAAGGAAACAGGTGTGTGAAGAGAGAACCCATAAAATGAGAGAAAATCTTTGCCAGCTACTCTTCCAGTAGAAAGCTGATATCCAGAAATACATAGAAGTCAAAAAACTTAACACCAAAATAAATAAATAACACAATCAATAATTTGGCAAGTGAACTAAACAGACATTTCTCAAAAGAAGAAATGTAAATGGCCAACAAATATATATTTTAAAAGTTCAATATTTTTAGCAACCAAAGAAATGAAAATCAAAGCTACACTGAGATTTCATCTCACTCCATTTAGATTAGTAATCATCAAAACTATAAATAATACTAAAGGCTGATGAGGACGTGAAGACAAATGTACACTTATGCATTGTTGGTTGGACTGAAAATTAGTACAATCACTTTGGAAAGCAGTATGGAGGTTTTTCATAAAGACTAGAAATGGAATGACCATATGACCCACTTATCCCACTCCACAGTATTTTTAAAATTTTTATTCTACTTTGTTATATATGACAGCAGAATGCATTACAATTCTTATTAAACATATAGAGCACAATTTTTCATATCTCTGCTTATACACAAAGTATATTCACACCATTTGTGTCTTCTTCACACATGTACTTAGGGTAGTGATGTCCATCTCATTCCACCATCTTTTTTTTTTTTACCCAATTTCCCCATCCCTTTCCTCCCTCCCCTTTGCCCTATCTAGAGTTTGCCTAATCTTTCCATGCTCCCCCTTCCAACCCTAATATGAATCAGCCTCCTTACAACAGAGAAAACATTCAGGATTTGTTTTTTGGGGATTAGCTAACTTCACTTAGCATCATATTCTCCGATTCCATCCATTTACCTGCAAAGGCCATGATTTTGTTCTCTTTTATTGCTGAGTAATATTCCACAGTGTATATATACCATATTTTCCTTATCCATTCATCTACTGAAGGGCATCTAGGTTGGTTCCAAAGTTCAGCTATTGTGAATTGTGCTGCTATAAACATTGATGTGGCTGTGTCCCTGTAGTATGCTATTTTTAAGTCCTTTGGGTATAGACTGAGGAGAGGGATAGCTGGGTCAAATGGTGGTTCCATTCCCAATTTTCCAAGAAATCTCTATATTGCTTTCCATATTGGCTGCACCAGTTTGCAGTCCCACAGCAGTGTATGAGTGTGCTTTTTCCCCACACCCTCGCCAACACTTACTGTTGTTTGTATTCTTAATAGCTGTCATTCTGATTGAAGTGAGATGAAATCTTAGAGTAGTTTTGATTTTTGTTTCTCTAATTGCTAGAGATGTTGAAATTTTTTTCATATATTTATTGATTGATTGATTGTATATCACCTTCTGAGAAGTGTCTGTTCATGTCCTTGGCCCATTTATTGATTATTTATTTTTTTTGAAGTTTAGCATTCTGTGTTCTTTATATACCCTAGAGATTAGTGCTCTATCTGATGTGTGTGTGTGGTAAAAATTTGCTCACAATCTATAGATTCTCTATTCACTTCATTGATTGTTTCTTTTGCTGAGAAGAAGCTTTTGGTTTAAATCCATCGTATTTATTGATTCTTGATTTTAATTCTTGAGCTATAGGAGTCTTATTAAGGAAGTGGGATCCTAATCTGATATGATGGAAATTGGGGTCTACTTTTTCTTTTATTGGACGTAGAGTCTCTGGTATAATTCCTAGGTCCTTTATTGAGTTTTGTGCATGGTGAGAGATAGGTATTTAATTTCATTTTGTTGCATATGGATTTCCAGTTTTCCTAACACCATTTGTTGAATAGGCTATCTTTTCTTCAATGTATGTTTTAGGAACCTTTGTATAATATAAGATAACTGTAATTATGTGGGTTAGTCTCTGTGTCCTCTATTCTGCACCACTGATCAAAATGTCTACTTTGGTGCCAACATCATGCTGTTTTTGTTACTATTGCTCTGTAGTATAGTTTAAGGTCTGGTATAGTAATGCCACCTGCTTCACTCTTCTTGCTAAGGATTGTTTTTTGCTATTCTGGTTCTCTTATTTTTCCAGATGAATTTCATGACTGCTTTTTCTATTTCTATGTGGAATGTCATTGGGATTTTGATGGAATTGCATTACATCTGTATAGTGCTTTTGGTAGTGTGATCTTTTTGACAATATTAGTTCTTCCTATCCAAGAACAAGGGAGATCTTTCCATCTTCTAAGGACTTCTTTAATTTCTTTCTTTAGTGTTCTGCAGTTTTTATTGTTAGAGGCCTTTCACCTCTTTTGTTAGGTTGATTTTCAAGGTTTTTTTTAATGTTATTTTAAATGAGGTAGTTGTCCTCATTTTTCTCTCAGAGGATTTGTCACTGATATACAGAAATGCTTTTGATTTATGGGTGTTGATTTTATATCCTGCTACTCTGCTTAATTCATTTACTAGTTCTAAAAGTATTCTGGTGGAATTTTATGAGTCTTCTAAGTATAGAATCATATCATTGGCAAATAGTGCTAATTTGAGTTTTTCTTATCCATCTGTATCCCTTTACTTTCTGTCTAATTGCTCTAGCCAGTGTTTCAAGAAGTACATTAAATGGAAAAGGGTGAAAGAGGGCATCCCCATCTTGTTCTATCATTCTCCATTTAGAATGATGTTGGCCTGGGGCTTAGCATAGGTAGGTTTTACAATGTTGAGATATGTTCCTGTTATCTCCCACTTTTTCTATTGTTTTGAACGTGAAGGCGTGCTGTATTTTGTTGAATCTCATTCTGTGGCTATTGAGATGATCATGTGGTTCTTATCTTTAAGTCTATTGATGTGATGAATTACATTTTTGGTTTCTATATGTTGAGCAACCTTGCATCCCTGGGATGAATACCACTTGATCATGGTGCACTATCTTTTTGATATATTTTTGTATTTGATTTCCCAGAATTTTATTAATAATTTTTGCATCTATGTTCATTAGAGATATTGGTCTGAAGTTTTATTTCTTTGACATGTCTTTTATTTTGGAATCAGGATGATATTGGCCAAAGAGAATGAGTTTGGAAGTGCTCCCTCTTTTTTCTATTTCCTGAAGTAAATTGAAGAGTATTAGTATTAGTTCTTCTTTAAAGGTCTTGTAGAACTCGGCTGTGTATCCATCTGGTCCTTGGCTTTTCTTGATTGGTAGGCTTCTGATGGCATCTTCTATTTCATGGCTTGAAATTGTACTGTTTAAGTTGTGTATATCATCCTGATTCCGTTTGGGCAAATAATGACTCTAGAAATTTGTCAGTGCCTTTGATATTTTCTATTTTATTTGAGTACAAGTTTTCAAAATAATTTCTAATTATCTTCTATATTTCTATAGTGTATGTTGTGATAATATTTCCTTTTTCATCACGTATGTTAGTAATATGAGTTTTCTCCTTCTTTTCATTAGAATGACTAAGGGGCTCTCAATTTTATTTATTTTTCAAAGAACCAACTTATTATTTGTCAAATTTTTCAATTGCTTTTTTTTGTGTGTGTGTATGTGTGTCCATTTCATTGGTTTCAACTCTGATTTCAATTATTTTATGTCTTCTACTGCTTTTGGTGTTAATTTGTTCTTATTTTTCTAGGGCTTTGAGATGTAATGTTAGGTCATTTATTTGTTGATTTTTTCTTCTTTTAAGGAATGAACTCCATGCAATGAACTTCCTCTTAGTACTATTCTTCATAGTGGCCCAGAGATTTTGATACATTGTATCTTTGTTCTCATTCACTCTCAGTATTTTTAATCTCCTCTTTGATGTCTTTTGCAACCCATTGTTCATTCAGTAGCATAATATTTAGTCTTCAGTTTTTGGAGTACATATTATTTTTTAATTTTTTCATTGATTTCTAATTTCATTCCATTATGATCTGATAGAATGCAAGGTAGTACTCTACTTTTTTATATTTGTTAATAGTTGCTTTGTGGCATAATATATGGTCTATTTTAGAGAATAAAGTGTATTCATTCCTTGAAGGATGGAATATTCTATGTAAGTCTAAGTGATGTATTGTATTATTGAGTCTTATAGTTTCTTTGTTCAGCTTTGGTTTGGACGATCTCTCCAGTGGTGAAAGAGGTGTGTTAATGTAGCCAGAATTATTGTGTTGTAGGCTATTTGACTCTTGAACCTGAGAAGAGTTTGTTTGATGAACATAGACACTCCATTGTTTGGGGCATATAAATTTATTGTTGTTATGTCTTGTTGATGAATTGTTCCCTTAAGCAGTAAGAAATTTCCTTCTTTATACCTTTTGACTAACTTTGGCTTGAAGTCTACTTTATTTGATATGAGGATGAAGACCCCTGCTTGTTTCCACAGTCCATGAGAGTGGTATTAATTATCCCAACCTTTCACCTTCAGTCTGTGGACGTGTTTTCCTATGAGGTGAGTCTACTGGAGGGAACATATCATTAGGTCTCTTTTAAAAAAAAAAATCCTATCTGCTAGTCTATGTTTTTAGATTGGTGAGTTTAGGCCAGTAACCTCCAGGTTTATTATTGAGACATGATTTTTATTCCCAGTCATTTTTTTTTTTTTTTGGTATTTAACTTGACTTGGTTTCTCCTTTGATTAATTTTTCCTTTCGTGTAATGCTTCCCTTTGCGGATTTTCATTTTTGTTTTTCAATTCCTCTTCATGGAATATTTTGACAAGGATGTTCTGTAGTGCAGGCTTTCAAGTTGTAAATTATTTTAACTTTTGTTTATCATGGAGGTTTTTATTTCACCATCAAATCTAAATATTAATTTTGCTAGATATTAGATTCTTGGTTGGCATCCATTTTCTTTCAGAGTTTGATATATGTTGTTCCAGAATCTTCTAGCTTTCAGGGTCTGGGTTGAAAAATCCACATATAACCTAACTGATTTCCCCCTATATGTAATCTGATTGCTTTTTCTCATGGCTTTTAATATTCTCTCCTCATTCTGTATGTTAGGCATTTTCATTATAATGTGCCTTTGTGTGTATCTGTTGTAATTTTGTACATTTGGCATCCTGGAAGCTTCCTGAATCTGGTTTTCCAATTAATTCTTCATGTTTGGAAAATTTTCTGATATTATTTCTTTGAATGGATTGCTCATTCCTTTGGTTTGGAACTCTATTCCATTCTCTATCCCAATAACTCTTAAATGTGGCCTTTTTATGTTGTCCCACATTTCTTAAATGTTCTGCTCATGATTCCTTACAATTTTCACTATGTTGTCTACATTATCTTTAAGATTATATATTTTGTATTCATTGTCTGAGGTGCTGTCTCCCAAGTGATCTAATCCGTTGGTGAGGCTTTCAATTGGGTTTTTAATTTGGTTTATTGTTTCTTTCATTTCATGGATTTCTGGCTTTTTTTTTTTGAACCTCTATCTCCTTATTGAACTTTTGCTTCCTGTATTTGTTTATGTAGCCTTTTGTCAAAATGGTCTTTTGCTGCCTATATTTGCTCTCTTATATCATCCATTAATTCATAGAACACTTTAATCATGTACATCCTAAACTCCTTCTCTGTTATTTCTTTTGCTCTGCTTGCCATGGATTTTAATAGTGTGGTATCTTTATATGTTTGGGGGCACTTTCTTCCCTTGTTTCTTCATATTACATGTGTCTTCCCTTCTATCACCATGGATCCGAGAGAGGCATTACCATTTTTACCCTATAGGCTTATAGTGCTTTTGTAGGGATCCAATACCTCTCCTTTGAGGTGAAGGACAATGTTATCATATCTCCATATAAACAGTATACACCCTAAAAACAAATATTTGATATTAAGATGTTTATAGTTTGGTCACAATGTACAGAAATGGTGAATTCAATTATTATCTACAATATACTCAGTAGGTTTGTAAAAGGGCCTACAGTTTCTGATGGTGGACAAAGAACTGGGGGTGAGGAGTAGGATGATATGCTTAGGAGGTCGGAGGTGAGGATACAGAGTTGTTATATCTTAGGAAGTGTAAAAGAGAAAATCTAAAGAGGAAGATTAGTATCAGGAGAAGGGAGAGGAAGTCATGTTTGGTAGACAAGTAAGAGGGAAGACAGTAGAGTACATAAAACACACATATATATTAAGAAAAATAAAAAATGTTAAAATAGTAGAAATTGGTGGGATAATAGAAACAATATATAACACAGCTGTAATATACTACTCAGATGTCCCTGTCCTCATGAAAATCCTAATTCATGCAAAGTACTTGGTTTCACATATGTTTGGGGATGTGAGGGTGGGAGAATAGAGAGGGAGAAAGAGAGAAAATAATCTTGAAGAAACAGGATGGCAATCCATGTCTTTCCTGCTTCTCTTCTCATCCAATAGGTGGGGATATCTGTTGTTAGCTGTATCTCCGCCCTCGGGATGGTGAAGGTAACCAGGGTGTCACTGTGCCAGGGTTGTGGCTGCTGGGGAGAGGGGGGGAGTTAGAAACTAAGTACCTGGCAAGTTGGAGTTACAAAACTGGGAGTTGCCCCCACTAAAGATGGTTATAAAGGTGGCCCAAGGTGGAGACACCTGCTTTCAGTGGTGGGCTGTTGGGTTGGATGGGGGGAGTTGAGCAATGGCATTGGAGGATGAGTTCAAATACGAGCTCTGGGGTTGCAGTGTGGGGCTTTCGGTTGACTTCAGAGCCTGTGTGAAGTTCTTGGGTGCGGGCGGGCTACTGCACATAGGGGACTATCTCTGTTGTTGCAGAGTCCCCAAGATGGCGGCAAACAGGGGAGCCCCACGAGGGTAGATGGGGGTCCACACAGGAGTAGTGGGTGGGAAGCTGCCGGGTGACTTGCATGGGAGTGGCATTGGTGATTTCTGCTCGGGTGGGTAGCCAAAAGTTCTGCACAGGTATTGATGGTCCCGCTCGGGTACCTGATAGTCCTATGTGGGTGAGTAGTTGTGAGACCTACTCTGATGCTGAGGCCTGGAGCACTGGAGGGGACAGTGGCCATGATTCCCATGCAGAAGCAGTAATTTTGCTCACAGAGAAGCACTATTCTCACAACTTGAGTTCCAGGTCACAGAGCAACACAGAATGCTGCCTCCCTCTGGCCCACCATCTTGGATCTCCTCACTTCACAGTATTTATCCAAAAGAACTAAAATCATCATAGTAAAGTGCTACATGCAGGCTGGGTTTTCCTCAATATATGACTAGATAAAAATATGGCATACACACACACACACACACACACACACACACACACACAATGGAGTTTTACTCAATCATAAAGAGTGAAATGATGCCATTGCTGGTAAACGGATAGAACTGGAGAATATCATGATGAATGAAGTAAGGAAGATTCAGAAAGAGTCATTTTTTTTATTATATGCATAAGCTAGAGATAAATAAAGAATTAAGAAAAGGTTAGAGGTCTCATAAAAATAAAAGGAAGAACAGTGGAGTATAGAAAGGAAAATGAGGAGGAGGGAGAGAGGATGGGAAAGGGGAGAAGCAGCAGAATGAAAGTAACAAAACTATGTCATGTATGCGTATGAATATATCACAATGAATTCTAGTTGAATGTATAATTAACTGTAGTGCACAAGTTTTAAAAATGACAATAAAAACAAAAATCAATCAAATCCTGTTTTTAAATGGGTAGTAAAACTAGAGAATTCTCAAAAGATGTACAAATGGCAAACAGATTACATGATAAAATGCTGAACATACTAATCATCAGGAAATGCAAACCAAACAAAACACCATGAAATACCACCTCAACCTAGTAGATATTTTAGGTTTGGTATTTGGTATTTTTCTGTAATTTCAAGACCCACTACTCTTGACAGATAAATAAGTGATTTTTAGAAAACATTATCTTCAAAGAAGAATACAAAGCCAAAGATATCAAAACACCAGGAAAGTTTTAAAACCAAGGGTCATTTCTTAATAACTGGAAAAATATCTACTGCCTTCCTACCTAGGTATCATTATCATAACTGAATTTTTTCTTAACATGACATAGTAATGCCCAATATGTTTTATATAGTTATGTCATTTACAAATGAAGAAGATCTTCATTGATTTTCCCAAAGTCTTACAATTAGTAAAGTGGCAAAGAATTCAAACCCATTTCTTTTTAAAAGCCTACACTTTAAAGCATTGCTTTCTATTACCACAAACTACACAATTTGGACTAATACACTGATCACTGGACACCATATAAGATTTACTTTTGGTTCAAAGGACAGAAAAGGAAGATAATGTTGATAATTAACTTGTTTTAATTTCTTTCTGAGATGCTGTTCCTGTAATCGCTGAAAGCTGGTTCAGTATTGCAGTGGCTACTGCTTCACCTAAGTACACTCTAGGAAGGGGTAAAGAACACTTTTCTAGTACCGATATCTCATTCTTCAAAGAAAGAGGGGTCACACACAGTATGTATTCTATCTGGTTCTAATATTTTTTTTCAATAACTTTATTTTTTATTCTAACCTGCCACTATTTCATTCTTTTAACTTTGGCTTCAGGATGGCACTTTGTTTCGTAAACCCATTTTGTCCAGGTAATTATATATTTCTTTCATGATGAGTTATTTTAAAATACTTCAGTATTATTATTATTATGTGTAAATAAAATTATATTAATCTACAGCTACACTTGAGGGGACTTTTATTAGTATAAGAAAAATTTTAGTAGTCATTTATTTGAGAAATTTGTTATATTTTAAGGTTTACATAAGATTGGAAGAGGGAACGCATCACCATTCAGAAATAAAATTTAAAAATATGCAAGTTCATCTATCAATAAACAGAATTAGAACTATTACCCATGTATCAAATCTGGCTGGTATTCTATTTTGTAAATAAAATTTTATTGCAACATCAGTTTGACCGATATTTCTATTGTTTAAACCTCAATCATGTGCTTCAATTAATTGCAAGAGAGGCTGTGAAATATAATTAGTTGCGTCTTATAGAAAGTGAAAATAAAGTTGTTGAAAAGCTAGCCACTTTCCACCATAGAGAACTTTTATAGTTAGATTTAATTAGGTATAATATTTAATAAGATGTGATAGAGTAATAAAATACTCAAAGATATCTTCTAAGTGAATCCATGTAGATGGTTATATATCTAGGAGTGCTGGGAAATACAGAAGGAAAAGCAAGATTTTGGAGAATAAGATAATAGTATGAATATATAAATGAATTCCACTTTAATGTACAACTTAAAAAATGTCAGCTTCAAAGTAGAGGTGTTTGGCATGCATTTTGGTACTATAGGATGCATATCAGGACTGAGATACAATCCAGAGGTACAGGGTTTGGATTATTCAAAACAAACAGTAAGTGGCAGTAAATTTCATGAAGTTGACTTGAGACATTACATAAATAAGAGAGTTATAAACATTAAAAGCATAGTAAGTAACATATTTGACTCAGGAGAAGTAATAGAGACAAAGAAACAAATAAAATATCCTTTGCCTTCAAGAAGCTCACAGTTGGCTGGCAATAGTCCAAAAATACTGTTGATTGCCTGTTGTGTGGTAAAAGCTATAAAAGATTCATGGCATGGAATGGAAGCATAGAGGAAGGGAGCAACAAATGCTCAGCAAATGTATGGATTAAATGATGTGTTCCAGATACATCACACAAATAAGCTCACTATTCCTTGGTGGTTCCCCTTCAGTCTCACATAAATAGTTAATTAATCCTCATATAATTACAGAGAGGATGATTTCTGCTTCCACTCTGCACATTTAACCTTTATTAAATGCTTACTTTGTTGAAAATACTGTGATGCTTTATTTATATGGGATTATCTTCAATTAAGTCTCATAATAATGCTATCTGAAATGGATCATTATTTTCATTAAAGCCCCGAAACATATTCATTATTTCAAAACTGGAATAGAAAACTGGATTAGGTAAACTTGCTTTAGTAAAGTTAATATCTGTTATACTTTCTACCACCCCACCATCCCCATGATATCTCCCTTTGTTCTTTTTGAAGAATAATTAGAAATACCAATATGACTTGCTCAATAGTTATATGCTAATTAACAGGAAAATGAGAGCTGGTGTTATAGATTTAAATAGCTATTATTCCAATCAAAATCCCAATGGCATTCCTCATAGAAATAGAAAAAGCAATCATGAAATTCATCTGAAAAAATAAGAGACCCAGAATAGCTAAGCAATCCTTAACAGGAAGAGTGAATCAGGTGGCATCACTATACCAGACCTTAAACTATACTACAGAGCAATAGTAACAAAAACAGCATGGTATTGGCACCAAAACAGGTTGGTAGATGAATGGTACAGAATAGAGGACACAGAGAATAACCCACAAAATTACAATTATCTTATATTAGACAAAGCTACCAAAACATGCTTTGGAGAAAAGATAGCCTCTTCAACAAATGGTGCTAGGAAAACTGAAAATCCATATGCAACAAAATGAAATTAAACCCCTATCTCTCACCATGTACAAAATTCAATTCAAAATGTATCAAGGACTTAGGAATACAACCAGAGACCCTGCATCTAATACAAGAAAAAATAGGCCCTAATCTCCATCATGTGGAATTAGGCTCCAACTTCCTTAATGAGACTCCTATAGTGCAAGAATTAAAACCAAGAATCAATAAATGGGATGGACTCAAACTAAAAATTTCCTCTCAGCAAAAGAAGCAATCTGTGAGTTGAACAGAAAGCCTACATCTTGGGAGCAAATTTTCACCCCCCCACACATCAAATAGAGCACTAATCTCTAGGGTATATAAAGAACTCAAAAAGCTAAACACCAAAAAGCAAATAACCCAATCAATAAATGGGCCAAGAACATGAAGAGACACTTCTCAGAATAAGATATAAAATCAATCACAAATATATGAAAAAAATGTTCATCATCTCTAGCAATTAGAGAAATGCAAATAAAAACTACTCTGAGATACCATCTCACTCCAGTCAGAATGGCAGCTATTATGAAGACAAACAACAATAAGTGTTGGAGAAGATGTGGGCAAAAACGCACACTGATACATTGCTGGTGGGACTGCAAATTGGTGCAGCCAATATAAAAAGCAGTATGGAGATTCCTTGGAAATCTGGGAATGGAACTACCATTTGATCCAGCTATCTGTCTCCTCGGACTATACCCAAAGGACTTAAAAATAGCATACTACAGGGACACAGCCACATCAATGTTCACAGCAGCACAATTCACAATGGCTAAACTGTGGAGCCAACCTAGATATTCCTCAGTGGATGAATGGATAAAAAAAAATATGTAGCATATATACACAATGGAATTTTACTCAGCAATAAAAGAGAATAAAATCATGGCATTTGAAGGTAAATGAATGGCACTGGAGAAGATAATGCTAAGTGAAGTTAGCCAATCCCAAAAAAACAAATGCTGAATGTTTTCTCTGATTTAAGGAGGCTGACTCATAGTAGGGTAGGGAGGGAGAGCATGGGAGGAATAGATGAATTCTAGATAGGGAAGAGGGGTGGAAGGGAAAGGGAGGGGGCAGGGGATTAGCAAGGATGGAAGAATGTGATACAAAGTACATGTATGAAGACATGAATTGATGTGAACATACTTTATAAACAAACAGAGGTATGAAAATTGTTCCATATGTGTAATAAGAATTGTGATGCATTCTGCTGTCATGAATTTAATAAAACCAATAAAATAAATAAATAGACAGTTTTGTTATTTTACTGAAAATTAAGAAAATACTACCAGCATTTGATAGCAGTCCAGCATAGAAGCATGAATGAATAAGCTCTGGAAATTGATAAAATTAGAGAATTTTTAAAGCTATGCAGGCTTAAAATATATGTATCTAACTGATTAATATAAAACAGAAATTCTGAGTGTTATTACTTATATTGTAATGAGTGATGTCACAATTATAGTGGTATATTTATCTTCCTTAGATAAGTGAAAACACATTAAAAATTGATAAAAATTTTAAAAAGGATTTTTATATTTTTAATGTTTTTCTTTGTTTTTCAAGTTTTCTACCATCAGTATTAAGCAGACTTAAAATTAATTTATGTCATTCTACGTACTTTATGATCTCAATTACTTAATTATATGTATTCTTTCTTGTTTCTCTTTCTACCTTTATTTCTCTTCCATGCCTCCACATATATGCAAAAAAAAGTCAAACACATCAAAAGTACACCAAAATCTTACAACCTCCAAAAAAGGCAATAAGATTGTTTACTTTTCATCATTTATATTTTCTAAATATTTATGAAAGTACGAATCACTGATACAATGCTGAAAACCCTACTTTGAAAAAAATAAATCCAGAAATTGTTTTAATAAAATAAACAGGAAATATAGTTAAATGTGTGAAATTAAGTAATGAAAGAAGTCAAATAAGCAATATCTTAATAAAAGTCAGCAGTAGGGGCAAAAATTACTATGCTAACCACCTTGCCAGAGAAACTGAAAATACCTTACATATTGCTACACTCAGAAAGAATATAAAAGAGAATATATACAGCATCTTTTCAATATTGCCTGTAGTAATGAAAATCTGTTTTAATTGTTCCTTGGGAATCTGGATATATAAGAAAACTTTTAGTGCTGCTAAGTCAACTTGATTTAAATTATGATCAATACAAGAAACACTCTATTCTTTGTATTTTTAAAAGATTTACATATAAATCCATCTTGTGACACAGAGCATTTCTTTCAGAGTATCATTTCAAAGTCCA
Organism: Marmota marmota marmota; assembly: GCF_001458135.2. Taxonomy (NCBI): domain Eukaryota; kingdom Metazoa; phylum Chordata; class Mammalia; order Rodentia; family Sciuridae; genus Marmota; species Marmota marmota. The sequence goes on from NW_026000068.1 coordinate 21,608,760, forward strand.
TTAGGTAAAAGTAATGGACTAAACTTAAGATGATCATAGAATGTGATCTGCCATTGGTTCATTTTGACATTCCATTGGGAATATTAAAGACAAAATTTGTTTTCACAAGTGCAACTCTAGATTTAGCTTCTTGATATCTCTCAACATCTTTTTGAAAAGTAAGCATATCCATAACAAACTTTTCTGCACAATGTTTTCTGTATATTTCTTGAGCCCTAAAAGGAAAAAGAAAAGATTATAAAATGTGATGGTTTTAGGTTATTAAAATAGTAATAATTAGATTGTTACTTAGGTTATTAAAACAGTAACTATTAGATTGTCACTAATGATAATTAGATGGCTTCAAAACAGACATAATCAAATGGGAAAAAGAACTCCTTTTAGAGCTTGGTGCAGTGATGCAAGCCTGTAATCCCAGGGGCTCAGGAAGCTGAGGCAGGAGGATCGAAAATTGAAGGCCAGCCTTAGCAATTTAGGAAGACTCCATCTGAAAATTAAAAATATAAAAGGGCTGGGATGTATAGTTCAGTGGTTAAATTCCAAGTTCTCTCTACCCAAGTTTCTTCATCTTTTACAAAGGGATAATCCAACTCATAGAGATTAGAAGAGGATTAAATGAGTTTTTACATTAAAAATTTATATAAGAATTCCTGACATTTAAAAATTATGCTTTCTGAATGAATAATAGTGGTTTTCATCAGACTAAGAAATGTAGGAAGAGCAAAAAGATGGGAAAATTTAGTTTTGTTTTGTTAACATTGACCTTCAAGAACCTTGCTATCCATGTCATGATTTCCAAGGAGCTGAATATAGAGAAACAATGGATTGTTATAAGAGTATAAGGCAGTAAAATCATTCTTTCGGGGTTTAAAATCCAGCACTGAAACTTAAGGATTGTGTAATTTGAATGAGTTATTTAAACTTTCTGCCTCTTTTCTTCATCTTTTTGAAGTTAGGCAATCCAATTCATATGTTTAGTAAGAAGCAAGTAAACTAATATACATAAAATCCTTAAAGGAGTTCCTGTAATTTAATAATTATTCAATGAAAGGTAGTTGCTACTATTTTGACTCGGGAGTTCAAGTAGTCATATGTAGATGCATAGTAGAGTAAAATTAATGGCTAAAAAAATTTTATGCATAAAATTAAGGGTACTAGTTAAGAAAAATATTAAAATAGCTACCTTAGCAGATAAAAACTATTTGGAAAATGTAAAAACAGAATTTAAAATAATTGAAGAGTGAGAAACACAAAATAATCAACTATTTTTATATATACCATAATCAAACAATTGGAAAATGAAATCAAGAAAAAAACTTCACTTAAAATATGATCAGAAAAACATAAGGTACTTAAACATAAGTTTGATTAAAGTTAGGCAAGACCTATACTTGAAAATAATAAAATATTGCTGAGAGAAATCAAAGAAGACCTAAGTGAATGAAGTGTTATGCCGTGTACAAGAATTGGTATAAGCTGTCAATTCTCTTCCAAATTAATACATAGAGTCAATAAAATTTCAATTTATATGCAAAGATTATTTGGGGTAGAAATGAATTATCATTCAAATTTGTTTTGAATATACATTAGATTTAATTTATTTATTTTTAATGATTAAATTTAATTTTTTTAAATTTGTTAAAAAATTTATAGAAATTCAAAGGTCCTCAGACAATCAAAGCAATCTTATGGAAAGGAGAACAAAGTTGGAATTTCTGTTTTACATCCATAAATAGGTTGACTTATAATAACAATCTTATATTATCTCATAGTTCTCATGAGTCAGAAGTCCAGGCATGGCATGTCTCATTTTTTTCTCATGTTTTTGTTTGTTTGTTTGTTTGTTTGTTTCTCCCTCCATCTTTAAGTTACCAATCTCATGTCAATTCCTTCTCATGTAATCCCTTTGACTTTCTTTTTTGCCCTGAATTTAAAGGCTAATGTAAATACATTGGGTCCACCAGGATAATCCAGTATAATCTATTTAATATGGACTAATTAACATTCTTAATTATATGTGCAGGGTTCCTTTTACTATCACATTTACAGGTGTGGTATCTCAACTTATTCATAGCCCTGGAGATAAGAGCAGGACATCCATCTTCTTGGGGGCCGTAATTCTGATTAATGGAGAGATATTCATTCTATAATTTTACAGATTACTAAGAATATAAGTAGAAAGATTATTAGCTTCTAACAGAAATTGGAAAGCTAATCCTGAAATAGTAGGGAAAAAAGTAGATATATCCATAATATACAGAATTTTATAGATATGGATATACTAAATTGAATGAATTCAAGCTGGAAGGTCTAAATTTTTTTGGAAAATAAATTTCTTTGTGATAAAGTGGCTTGCTGAGAAGTAGATCATAAGTGGTGTTGGACAGAGTGATGGTTTCAAATTGCTCTCATAGCTAGTGGGTAAAGAACAAGCTACTACTGGGGATGTGGCTCAAGCGGTAGCGCACTTGCCTGGCATGCGTGCGGCCCAGGTTTGATCCTCAGAACCACATACAAACAAAGATGTTGTGTCTGCCAAAAAATTAAAAAATAATTATTAAAAAATTCTCTCTCTCTCTCTCTCTCTTAAAAAAAAAGCTACTGAGGGAGCAGCTAAAGTCAGAGGTCATAAAATTAACATTGGCATAAATGTACAGGTCAGTTATTTCCTCTTCCCATTTTGGTCTAACTTCAAGAAATAAAAATAGACAATTGGATTGTTCCCACATAGGAGTTGATGATATATATATATAAAGATAGATAATATTCACACATATATATTTAAAACTATATATTTGAAAATGTGTGTTGTGAAAGTAAAGGAAAAAATTGAAAAGATAGATTTTAGTCAGATAAATAAGTATATCAAAATCTAAAATTTCAGAAGTGGGGCAGTTCCAAATGATGAGAGAGTCTTTTTGTGTCTATAGATATGAGTTTATTAATGTAAAGTACGATAAGGATTGTTGGAATCCAAAATGGTTAACATTAGGTTTGGTAATTTTTGATGTTAGGTAATTGTTGATTTTAGGTAATTTGAAAGTTTACCATGATTTTGGCAGTGGCTGGTTGGAGAAAAGCTTTATGATTCAGGATAAACTTCTTTAATTCACACTTAGGTACTCCGGTGGATATTTTATCAACTTACTAAATTAGAATTTTCTTTTTCCCTGTTGTTTTTTCCCCCTTTATTTCACATTGCAGGATCAAGGAGCTACATTCCTAATAACAACTTCACTAATTATTGAGATTCATTTAGACTTTCTAAGTCAAGTGATTGATACTGATACATTAATGAAGAATCAACAGCAAAAAACTGTATCAGGATTGGAAAACTTCTGATATCTCTAGACAAATTTTATTTTTTATTTTTTTTGTGTCACAGTTCCTTTCTGTTTATTAATACTCAATTTTTGTTTTTTAAGAAAAACAGTAAAACTCAAAATTTGGTGAGTGTTGGGAGGGAGAATACTACTGACATAAACAACACTTTCAAGGATATCTTTTCAGACTTAGAAGATAATTCAGTTAAGATTCATTACAAAGCTCATTTGATTCTGCATCTTTTTTGAATTAAGTATGATTAGATATGCAATTTACTGTGATTAAAAATTAAGCTTATTAAATTTATCCAATGTTAATTTGCACTAGACATATTTTGATATAGCAAACTAGATTTCATTGTATTTTCCAAGATACATTTTTAATACAAATTATAAATTATTTTCAAAAATTACACACACACACACACACACACACACACACCATACATTAAGATAAAAGATTTTAAATTTGGAGAGATAAAAACATAAAATACAACTCTACAAGTTATAATTAGTAAGGCAAATGTTTCTTGTTTATACAAATATAAATAAATTTTGTGTGGCATGAATATTTCCCAGTGGGAATGAATATATATATATATATATATATATATATATATATATATATATATATATATATATATNTGTGCATATATATATTCACATGTGTGTATGTGTAAATAAGAATGCTGATATATATATATATATCAGCATTCTTATTTACACATACACACATGTGAATATATATATGCACACTTCTTGCATTTTCATTTTAACTGGTTGTAACTTTTTACTGTTTCTTCTTCATTATTCTGTTAAATAAATTTTTGCATGTGCTAATTTTATATATGTATGAGTCGTGTTTTTATTCTCTTAAATATATCCTTTGACAACTACTAAAATTTAAATTTGCTATACATAGATTAAAATATTTTGAATCAATATTAATTCTCAGAGCTTCTACAACTCAAAAATTTAAATAAAAATAAAAAAGTCTTTATGGCAAAACAATTTACCTTTTTTTTATTTGTTTGAAACAGATTTGTCAAAAATCTCTTCTGGGATCACCTTCCAATCTATTTCTTGAAAAGAAGGTTTTGTGGTAAAATGCATATTTAAAATGTATTCTGCACCTCAGTTGTCTCTTCTGCTTTTATCTATTCTGAACTTTTCTGCTAATAATGGTCTCCCCTTTTCCTCTGATTTTTCCAAATTCTAATAGATAATCATAATTTCCTCTGCTTTTTGTAAGAATTCAAATATTTGCTTATGTTTGTCACTGAACTCTTAGAGAATTAAGAATATTTTAATTCCTCTTTGTATGGCAGAGCAGAGGAAAATTGAAGTGAACTAACACTGTGAAGTTTAGTTAAAACTTAATTTTGAGGTTTTGATGGGATGTGGGAAATGATACCCAAAATATGGCAGCTTAGCATTCTGAGTATTAAGCTGAAGGAAATTGAAAAAATCGTAGAAGCAGAAAGCTCTCTGTGAAGTTCTCTTGCCCCCTTTCCTTTAAAGAATCTAATGTTCTTTTTTAAAAAAAAAAATATTTTTTACTCTAGTTTATTATATATGAGAGCATAATGTATTACAATTTATATTACACATATACAGCATATTTTTTCATATCTCTGGTTGTGCAAAAAGTATTTAGGACATCTTCAGATGTCCTCTCCTATACCTGGAGGGATGGAACATTACAGCAAGAGGACAAGAATAATCTGAATACACAGGTCTCGCCGAGTTCCCTTCAGTTCATTATTATTTAGGTCATATCCCCTTTTTGTCCAACCACACCTCTGTACAACTGTGCACTCTTCATCAATCCTAGGCATAAAAATACCGTTTTGCTGGGCCTCTGATTCTTCATTTATAGAAGTTTCCATGCCATGTAACTTTTGTTTTAATAAGGTTATTGTGTTTTTCTCTAGGTAACCTGTTCTGTTATACAAGTGTGAGTCCTGAATACTCTGATAGGTAAGGTATAAAATATTCTCTCCTCCAGTTTTCAATATTACTGCCACCTACTTATTATTTACCAGAAATTTTCATTCTGTCTCTTAGTAGTACTTGTATTATTACTTGTATTATTATTTAAATGTAGTAGTCTTGTTGTCTTTTTTGCCTACCAACTATCTAGAGTTTCAGTTTTTTGGGCGAAATGACTTGCCAGTCCCCACACTGTCTGTGATAGGAATCTCTGAGAGCTAAACTTGAATCACTACTTGAGTAATTTGAACTGAAGATAAGAACCTATTGATAGAAATACAATGGGGGATCACTGAGGGAAAGAAAATAAGAGTATATAAATTTATTGCCATGAAATAAGCACTTGTGCTAAGATGGATACCTATTCTAATTGATAGCAAAGCTATTTTCACAGCTTGGTAAATTATATTTTTATAATTTATTTAAAAATTTAGGCTTGGATTTAGCTCAGTGATAAAGTATGCCAGAGGCCCTGGGTTTGATTTCCAGCACTGGTAACAATTCTGATTACATATCTTTATTATATAAACATTTGGAAAATGTATGCATTATTTCTCATCTCAATGGCTTAAGTATTGAGTAAAAATATATAAAAAACACTCAGAGTTCTCAGAGGCAATTATTTGACTTAAATGAAGTAATATACAATCACTGATAATTGGGATTCATACCTATTTGATACTTATTCAATAAGTATTTATTGAATAAATTTTTTAACTAAGCACTGTACCACACACAGAAATGGAAAGATGGGCCAAATTATTTTACAAAGGATTTCCCCAGTTCACTATGATAAAGACTTGCCTATCACAATTGCTAGAATTGACATTTAAATAAAGTGTTATGGAATCACCAAAATATTAAAAGACCAATTTAGACTGGAAAAGTAATTGAAGAGAAGTTAAAATACCATTTTAGTTGGCTGCTATATGGTAGAAAATAAAAGAATGAGGTTTGCCATTGGTTGTGCAGCTCACGTACTATATGATGGAAAATAAAAGGGTGAAACACAGCCACATACAGCTAAGCATCAACTACTTGTGATATTTCCTTAGAGGACAGAGTATAGTTTTCATCCCTGTACAGAAATCACCTCACCAGTAATTTGAAACACCAAAAGCATTCTGATTTTCACAATAACAAAGAGACTTTTTTTTGCATAATAACATATAGTAACACTGTGGGCTTATAGTTCCCCAGTAGGGTCATATTTGAGAGAAAAGGAAATAGTGTGAGAAAAATCATTTGAATAAGAAAGTGCAAAGTTGTGTAGGGAATGGAGAATGAGTTTGTCTAGAGAAAAAAATGTAATTAAGAATAGAGGGTAGACACTCTAGGAGAAAATTTAGTGTGATATGACTAGATTTAAACAGAGCATATTTTTTAAATGCTAAAAAGATTAAATTTCATTATTTGGGCAATTGAAAGCCACAAACTTAAATAGACATAATCAGAACTTTATTTTTAAAATACATTAGAGGCTGAGGGAGGAGGATCAAGAGTTCAAAGCCAGTCTCAACAAGGGAAAGGTGTTAAGCAACTCTGTGAGACCCTGTCTCTAAATAAAATACAAAATAGGACTGGGGATGTGACTCAGTGGTAGAGTTCAATCCCTGGAATCAACACACACACACACACACACACACACACACACACACTCATTATATGTCGGCAGTGAGGTAGACTGATTTATAAGACTAGTTTCTAGCACTGGTCAAGAGGCTGATGAAAATACTATCTATGACAATTATAAATTAAGTAAGTTTTGAAGGCTAGCAAAAATACACAAGTTGAAGAAAAGATGGAGAATGGGAATGGCAATCTCAATTAGAAGAATAATGTGAATTATTAGGGCGATTATGAGATTTGGGAATGAAAAGATCTAGTTGAGACTTCTTTCAGAATAAAAATAATTAAAAAAACATGTTACATGTTGACAGGGAGACTAAGTTGTAAGACTGGTTTTTAGCACTAGTTAAATGCTGTTTATTACACATATTAATTAATCAGATTTTGTTGTCTGAGGTTGAGATAGGGAAAAACAGTTGTTGTATTATCTATTCTATGATAATATAGGAATGCATAATTGTCTTTTTGTTTCCATTTTCCAAAGGAGAATGCTATAAACAAAATACTACTAATCAGAATTCAGCATTTAGTATGTAATATTTATATGTAATTGACTTCAAAGCTTCTGTCATATTAAACCGTACCCACCTATGTTCCTTCATTTGGTTGAGTAAATTCTTTTGGTATTTTTCTTCTTCTATTTTTTTCTGAACACTCAGCCATTTTTGTCTTAGGATAGCATCATTCCTCTTCAGTCTGTCAATTTTAATCATTCCTTTGGTCAGAATAGTACGCTCATTATTTAGGGTTTGAACTATTAAATGTTCTTCAGCCTTTTGGTTTTTTCCTTCTAGAAACAGAGTTCTTCTCTCTTTAACTTTCATAAGGTATTTTAATTTGTCTTGCCAAAGTTGCTGTAAACTTTTCTGAATAGTGTTATGATCTTTTTCAATTAGTTTTTTTATAGCAATTTTTTTCTTATTTATGCTTTCATGAATAGTTAAGCCAACTCTTTTTTTGTCAACTTGTGCCCTGGATACAGCTGTTATTTTTTCTTGATGGAGATCCTGCTTCTTTTGTTCAGCATAATATTTGTCAATATCTTTAAGGGTTTGGAGTTTTATACCGGCTCTCTGTTTTGTAAAAAACTGTCTTAAATTTGTCTCAGGTAGTGTGCCTTTTTTAATTATTGGTTTTGGATGGGTGGTAGGAAATAGATGGGCATGTTCAGGAAAATAATCTTGTTTTTTCTGTTTTAATATTGCATCATATTTCAATAAACCTGAAGTATATAAAGGTAGTTTGGATGCTGATATCCTAAAATTGGTATCCAGTACTTCATCTTCATTTTCATCTCCAGACTCCTTCTGACCTACATCATATAACAGACAAACATATATATTACAACAAAAGTTAAACTTACTTTCTGTTCAAATTGTTTTGAAGGGTATATTAATAAAGTTGATGAGAACATACTATTTACTTCACTAAGAAGCATTTTCCCCAAATTGCTTTCCAATTTTGTGATTTTTGGAGAGAAAAATCACTATTAAAACATTTTAACACAGAAATAAATTGAATCTGATTCCTGTTTTCATTGTTATTTCTCACAATTATTTAACTTGGACTGACTCAGCAACAGCATCTTATCTTATCCTTAGCACTTATAAATAGTATTTTTCAGTTAGTTTGCCGAAAGAAAAACCTTAGACAAATTAAACAGAATTTAAATGAGCAAAAACAGTTTATGAATTGGGCAGGGTCTAGAAGAGTGGAGGTTCTGACAGCACCATTCCAAAACATGAGCAAGGATTATTATAGACACAATGTGGAAGTGACATACACAGAAACAATTTGATGGCTTATAGCTCAATGCTTTGCCTTATTTGGAAATAGTCTGATGAGTTGGTTGCCTATGATTAACTGAAGTTCAGTTGCTATGATTTTCTGTGATTTAGCTATTTGTTACAAAAATATTCTCCAAAGTTAGGCTTTTAGTTTTTTCACATATCAAGTTAACTTGCAGGGTTTTTTTTGTTGTTGTTGTTGTTGTTTTAATATAAGGGATCAAGGTATGGAAGCAGTTTAAAGTTAAACTTAATTGCATTTAACAAACTACTATCGTCTCATATTTTCCAATGATACACACTGTAATTAGTTTTACTTTATTTTTCTTAACTCTGGGGAAAACCAATAGCTACCATTTAAACTGGTTTTTTCCCTCTTTGTATAGACAAAGAAACTAAATTTCTCATCTTGCTTTGCTATTTTGTGTGACTATGAGCTAAGTCTCTTCCAGTGGAATGTGAACAGAAGTGTGATGCATCATTTCTTATCCAAGTCCTTTAAGAAATAAATAAGTCTCCTTTCTTTTCTTTTTTACTTCTGACCACTGCAGACATGAGAGATGGTGGAACCACAATACTGAAGAAACATTGGTCCTAAATCATGTATTGAAAAAATAATTCCAAAAGAAGATTAGCTAATTTGGACTGTTATGGAAACTGAAATAATTAATAATTATGCTTAAAATAAGATATATGTCTGGGTCTATTTGTTACTATACCAATTTAACTAATACAACTTCAATCACATTGTTGCTCACATATCTATTTTTTGACAAGCGTTGATGAATTTAGGATCTAATGGCAAAAAGAAGCATAGAAGTCAAGCTTAAACGATTCACATTTGACTAATTTTCTCTACCTATTGAAATTACATACCTGCCTATTCTATAAGGATTTTTTATTCTCTAATGGAAGATTCACATAATATCATTCTATGTCAAATGGTGAAGATGGAAGTGAAGATGGCCATGAAGAAGGGAAGGATCTGTGGTATAGACAAGTAGTAGGAAGGAAGTGAATATCCAAAGTTTTTATAAAGGCCAAAGGAGAATCTGCATTAGAAAAATAAGCAGTCTATAGCAAAGTAGGAAATAAAGTCTAGAAAGTAAAAGTGGCAGTTTACCAGAATACAAAAAGCAAAGTGTCCAAAAATAGATATTAAAAATTTGGATCTGAAGCAAGACACTGGAAAACAAAGGACAAAAGCCAGTCTCTCATTAGTTGTTTGAATATAATCCCACTATCAGTTTTGAAATTCTATTTTTTTCTCTACATTCCAAAATCTCTGTTTTAAAAAATCACTAATTGCTCTAATATGCATCTTCCTAAAATGAGAAGTTATATCATGACTTATATCTACACAAAGGAAAACAAAACGTTCATGGTTCCTATCCATAAGACATAACATAATGTCATGTTTTAGACTGGGTCATGTATATAGGAAAAAAAACTCAGTTATTCCCTTTTTAAAAAATTTTCCTTATACACACACCACATCTTCCAATGTTTGGGTCTTTACATGTGTTATTTTACATGTTGTCCCTTACATTGTTTTCCCTATTATATGCTCAAATTCTATTCACTCTTAAGGCCTTTGTACATTATCTTTTATATTATTGAAATAAAAATAGATTTTTTTAGAACTTTCATATCAATTACTTCCTTATATACTTTATCAAATTCCACTTATATTAAAGCTCTATGTAGCAGTCCTTAGCTATAATACTAAGCTAGATATAAAACTCCTTAAGAGTAGGAATCCTCTTTGATCCTATAAATGTAGGCCTCCAACCTACTACTTTGCACAGGATTTGTTTTATGGGACAATCAGTTAATTAAACAGTATATGCCTGATAAGTATATTTGTTGGATAGACAATTAAACAAATAGAAGAGTAAATCTGTTGCTCAAGAGTAATATCACTCAAAATGGTTAAAAGCTTTGAATTTGGAGCCAATTTAAACTGAGTTCAAATCCTACTTTTACCACTGTGTGGTCTAGGAAAGTTATTTTATTCTTTGTGTCTGTTTCCTCACTGTAAGACAGATATTATAATACCTGATTAAAGGGTTCTTATAGAGTTAAATGAGTTAATAAAATATAAAATGTCAACAAAGTATGCTACCTAAGTATTAGAATAGTTTCTGACAAAGAAAAAGATATATGGGTTAATTGTTATTATCTTTACCTTTATATTTTGTATGGAAAATAAAGGGCTTATTTTATCTCTTAATTCCATCAATAACATGGTGTTAAAAGAGTCACAGAATTTAGTAATAAATAGAGAAAATAATGAAAAGCACTTTTGTCATACTCCTCAACCTCCAATAGAAAATGAAGAACAAAATATACAGAAGAGCATTCTTGTTAACCATATTTTGTTCCAAGACTTGATAATATTGTTTATTCTTTCTTGTTAAATGTGAACCCACCAATGGAAATACTTTCTTCTTACTATACCAAACTAACAAACATGTCTGTGTGTTCTCTGATAAAATGATCTCTTTAATTAATTAATTAATTAAATTAATTAAGTTAATTAATTAATTAATTGTCCTTAAATGCTCTTATGATAAAATTCAAACTCCTTGCTATTGTCTATAAAGTTCATATGCTTTTGCATTGGTTTAATGAGCAAATATAAACTTCCAACTACTTATGATCACATTTATTATTCTATGCCCAAGACATGAATTAGTTCTGGGGGTAATTACCAGGCAAAATTACTGAGTTTCAGGGCTATAAATAACCAAAAAAAAAAAGTCAATTCCTTTGACTAAAGTTTTAAAAGTGAAAATTTGATATAGCTTAAAAAATTTTATCTAATTTCACTCAAGGTCTTCAAAAAATGAAAATGGTACTGTTTGTCTGGAATATTACAGTCTAATGAAGGAGAAAAAGCTCGTAACTTCAAAGTATTGTGGAAATTTTTAAAAATACAAACATAGAAACCTTGGAGGCATAGAAGAAAGACTATTTCATTTCAGTCAAAATAAATGATTTGGGACAAAAATATTCCAGAGAATGTTGACAAAGATAATTTTACTAAATCTGAATCAGGCCCCTCTGAGTTTTCCTGACTAATTCCTCATCCTGGGGTCTCAGCTAGGTCTGTTCAGTCTAGTTTTAGCAAGAATTCTACTGATTCAGCTTATTCTCATAAAATTCCTTATCCTCCAAACTATATCTTATCCTGGACTGTCTTCAGCATGAATTTTGTGGAATCAATCTAACAACAACAAACAAACAAAAAACCTACTGCATATCCCTGTTATTGGTAGGGCTGTGTACAGAGATATCATACAGAAGAGGAGAGAGATTAGGTTTACCTCTGAATATAACAAGGACAAATAATGATTTATCCATTAATCAGAGTGGGATCAATAGATGACAAATTACTAAGAGAAATCATTAAGTCTAGAAGGATTCTTGTCCAGAAAATTCTTACTACAGACAGGCCAATGTGATAAGATAATGAAGTCAGTGGATTAGGACAGTGGACTCTGTTAGCAAAAGATGAAAATTTGGGGTAAATCAATAGTCAATGTAATGTGCTAGATAAATAAAATATGAAAAAGAAAAAAATATGTAGAATCATTGCCTTAATGTGTAAGTTTCTAAATAAATTACTATTTGCAAAGGAAATTGATGTATGTACACACTTCATTTTGCCATGGGAAGTCTTAACTTATACCTATGACACTGGTGACTTTATTAATAGCAACTGCTATCAGTCTTAGAAGGGGCTAAGTTTGGAAGACAAATCATATAGTCACCTTAGCTACAGGAACACAGATGAATAAATAGAATAAAAATAGAAGAGTAACATCATGTTATTTGTATTATTTTAAGTTAAAGATCCTAATAGAATGTCCAAGACTTGGTAGTTACTTAATAAGAGCATTTTTTTTTCAATTTAAGGTTGGTTCTCAAAGTCTTTATGAAAGTTGAGATTGTGTATGCTTGCTCACCATTGCATGTCAAGTACTTAGAATAACATTGGGTACATGGTAGCCTCTCAATAAATATGAACTTAATTAACTTTTTTTTCTAAAGGCAGCTAGACAAATTCAAATGTAATAGTCACTAGTTCTGAATTGTAATTAGATACTTTTACTTCTTATCCTTGACTCAGGCTTTTCACATTTATTAAAAAAGTCTCATTTGCATCACCATCTAAAATAAAATTATTTATCTTAAAAAATATAAATGTTGTCAATTACTTAGCCCTTACCACTTGGTAAGCACTGAGATAAATTCTTCACATTAATATTACCATTTATTTAAATACTAGTAACTTGTAAAATTAGATATTATTGACCATTTTTAGAAAAAAAAATAGGTTTACCTAAGTCAAACAGCTGTCACACTGGGATAAAATACTAATATTTGGCTAACATGATAAAAAAATTAAACAAAATCCAAGCAAATATTTGAGGATAGTGAAGAATGCACAAGAACAAGTACATGTTAGTGGTCTGCTAAAACAAAATATCTACACTCTTATAACAGAATTCAAAGTATCACAACATAATATTTATGGTGTCCAAAATATAATCCAAAAATATAATATTAATGAAATTACATTATAAAGAAAGGTAAGTGTAGGTGGCTAATTGGCCTACATGTTATCCGATTTCCATATTTTATATGAAATATATAAAACTAACAGTAAGTAGGTTGAAGAAAGTGAAGGATTTATATTGTATATCCTAGAGAAACAAAATATATGATGCAAAGAGCTTCAGTTAAAAATCCAACAGATAAATCAAGGTGCATTTTTAAAAAAAATATTTGAATGAGCTTTAAAACATAGAAAAATAAAGGAAACACAAGGCATTTAACAAAGAAGAAAACAATAAAATGATATACCTATGCTACAATAATCAATATAATTAATCAATAACTAAATGTTAGTAGCCTAAATACTCTTAATTAAAAAAGCAAAGATTATCAGAATGGATTTTAAAGAGTTAAAGAATTTCATCAGAAATCTAAGATAGCTAAGAAAATTTCAAATATTTGGATATTAAACAAAGATTCTAAGTAATCCATGAGTTACACAAGGAAATTTAAAGAAAGAAGAAAACACAAGGAAATTTAAAATTAAATAATAATAAAAATGAAAAACACTGAAATTGGAGGGATGATGCTACAGTAGTACTTGCAGCTTTAAATTCTTATAGAAATCAAATTTCCAAATTCTAACAGGGAATAGAAGGAAAAGTTACGATTCATATCCTACTCCATTTGACCATACTATTAGTTATACTTTTTTGTTTCGATAATCCTAAATTAATATTTTCTCTTTTCACAAACATCTTTCTGTCACTTAAGATATTAGAAACTGAATATCTATGTACCCCTCTCAAATTCATATATTCACATCTTAACCTCCAAGCTGATGGTATTAGGAGATGGGGCTTTTGAGAGATGACTATGTCATGAAAATGGAGGTCTTATAAATGAGAATAATGCTCTTATAAAAGAGGCCCGAGAGAGATTCCTTGCCCCTATCACTGTGTGACCCTAACCCAGAAGGTACAGACTATAAAAGTGGATTCACTGCAATTACCAAATCTGTGGTTCCTTAATCTTGAGCTTATAGTACTATAAGAAATAAATACCTGTTGTTTATATATAGTATTAATTTATAGTATTATGTTATAGCTAATTGAATGAATTAAAAGTTCCAACCTCCAGAGTGGCTAAAAAGTAATTAAGGTTAAGTGATATAACCTTAGGGTATGCCATTGGTTCAGTAGAATTAGTGTTCTTATAAGAAGAAAAAATATAATTCATTTTCTGTTTCTGTGTAAATAGATGGTGATATTCTATAAAACAGATAACACTCAAGGGAAACTGACCATGCTGATATCCTTATCTCAGACTTCCAGACTCCAGAACTGGGACAAAATAAATTTCTGTTGCTTAAACCACCCAGTCTGTGTTGTTTTCTTATGGCAGTTTGAGCACAGATACAAAAGAACTTCACTCTCTTCTAACCTTCTAAGCAGTTTTGAGACTTGTGTACCATGGCACACTAGTATTCTATGAAAGAAGAATGCCCAAAGACTTTGAACACCTTGGTAAGAAATAGGATTGCTGGGCTGGGGATGTGGCTCAAGCAGTAGCGCGCTCACCTGGCATGCACAGTGCTGGGTTCGATCCTCAGCACCACATAAAAATAAAATAAAGATGTTGTATCCACTGAAAACTAATAAATAAATAAATATTTTTTAAATTATCTTTGAAATAAAAAGAAAGAAATAGGATTGCTGTAGCTTCTAAGATCCTATTTGCTATAAGCTTTACCTTTGAACCTCAAGTGGAATCCAGTACACTGTCTTTCATTCAAGATAACAGAAGAGGATGGGGACTCTATCACTTGAAAATGTAGTTAAGCAGTAAGTTACAGTGGGTGTTGCCTACTATAGGCAAGAGACTCATAAAGAAGGTGTTTCAAAAGCATGGCATACTTTCCAAAATATAGCTAATCTTGGGTGGGTACTCCAAAATTCACTATATATATGTATGTATATATATGATATATATATATGTGTGTGTGTGTGTGTGTGTGTAATATTTATATCCATTTTTGTTTGATAAAATTTTTTATTGTAAATAGCTGTGGGATAACTGCTTTTGATACATTTGCATTTTATCATTCTTTTGAAATATAGAATGATATAAATATTCAATTAGATATGAAGTCCCTTCATATTTTCACACATATACAAAATCAATATTACACTTATAGAAAAAGATTATCAACTGTTAAAAATTTCTAAATGATCAAAAAATCGCTTAGAAGTTCAGAAGAGAGAGAAGTTATTTTGTATGTAATTTATTATTGTAGACAATGAAGATTTTATAAAATTAACATTCAAACCTGAAGCACCAGATATTTTTATTGCTAATTAATAAATTACTCTAAACCAAAAAGGCTTTAAATAGTAAAAAATTATTATTTAACAGTTCATTTTTTGGCCAGAATTCAGGAGTAGCTTATCTGGGTAGTTGTGTCTTAGAGTTTTCTATGATTTTGCAATCAAGATGTCAGTCACAGTCACAGTCATCCGAAGGCAAGACTAGAGCTGAAGGATCCCATTCCAAGACGGTTTAGTCACATGACTATTTACAGAAACTTTAAGTTTCTTATTGGCTGTTGATAGGTGGCTTCAGTTCCCTGCCACATGACCCTTTCAAAAGGATTTCTTGAGTGTCCTCATAAGATGGCAGCTCACTTCCTCCAAGACAAGCCCGGAGCAGGACACAATCAATGCTTTTTATGACCTAGTCTTATGAATTACAAATCATTTCTTTTATCATTTTCTGTTATATGTAAGTCAGTATGTCTATCTCATACTCAGAAAGAAGAATTGGACTCCACCTTTTAAAGAGAAATGTTGAAGGTTGTATGGAGATATTTTACATTACTATACCTGATATAAAACCTTTACATTCATGGAAACCAAGTTCAAGCTTGTCAATAAAATAATTGTACTTTATTTAGAAGTTTTATATAAATTCATATTTTCTATTTTATCTAAAATTTATGTTCTATTTTTATTACTATAAGTGAATAATATAGTTAGAATATTAGTGTGTTTATACCTATCTATAGATATCTATCTATATAAAAACATACATATACACTAATTAAAAACTTCCTCAAATTTCCATTCTGGATATTCTGAAAATAATATTATTAATATGTGCCATGAATGAGTAAGTTTGAAGACACTATATCATAGTAGGAAGGAAAAAAAAAACACTCAGTGTTTGTAGAGAACTCTGTTTATATTGTGGGTGCTCATCTTAACTCCCTGAGTAAATTTCAGGTTTGGAAAGATAAAAAATATGTCTTATATGTTTTTATCCTCTACAATCAGAACAATGTTTTGTATTTTTTTTGGTATTTAATTTAAAGTTTCAACTATTTATTAAATGTGAATACTTATACTCAAAATTACAATTTTATTTATTTTAATGTGTATATTTTATACAATATGATGTTTTAATATATAATTACCCAATCCCTTTCTTACAAGACACCTTTTCACCCTGCCTGCACCCATCCAAAT
This sequence comes from Marmota marmota marmota, assembly GCF_001458135.2. Taxonomy (NCBI): domain Eukaryota; kingdom Metazoa; phylum Chordata; class Mammalia; order Rodentia; family Sciuridae; genus Marmota; species Marmota marmota. Next base: position 21,625,578 of record NW_026000068.1, read on the forward strand.
TCTTGACAAATTACTGATGTACTTCCCTTCAAATCTGTGGCATTTGCCTTTAGAACTTATTTTACGGGGTTGTAGTTCAGTGGTAAAGACATGCTTAGAACATTTGAGAAGTTTGATTTGATCCTCAGCACCACCTAATAAAATAAACAAATAATATAAAGGTGTTTTGTCCACCTTCAACTGAAAATACTTTTTAAATAAAGAACTTGTTTTAAATTCATAAGACCCTGGAAGACATGCTAAATGTGCCTGAAATTGTGTATCCTGATTTGCAATTCTGATCAGCCTAAACAAACTTCCTTTCTTAACCAATTTATGCTCAGTTTCCTTAAGCTCAATAGTACATTTTAATACATCATGACAGCACCATTTCACCCTTGTCTTTTTTCTGGCAACCACACCATTCTATTTTTAGTTTCCACATATTTAGTTTTAGTTTTAGTTTTAGTTTTGTTTTGTTTTTTTAATCCACATGCAAGTGAGATTTTGCAGTACTTTCCATATCTGGCTTATTTCACTTAGTATAATAGCCTCCAGATTCATCCATGTCATCAGAAAAGGAAGAATGTCCTTTTATTAAAGCTGAATAATATGTGTGTGTATTTCATATGTTTTTATAACCTCCTATGTTGAAAGATACTTGGGCTGTTTCCATATCTTAGCTATTGTGGATGAACAATGATCCAATGAACGTAGGAGTTCAGACAGATATCTCAGAAGATGCTAATTCACTTCCTTTAGCTACATACTTAGATGAGGAATTGATGGGTCATATGATAATTCTATTTTTAACTTCTAAGAAACATCCTCACTGTTTTCCATAGTAGCTATACCAATTTACATTGTCCACAATAGTGTATAGAGTTCTGTTTTCTTTTCTTTTTTAATATATTTTTAGTTGTAGGTGAACACAATACCTTTCTATTTTATTTATGTGGTGCTGAGGATCCAACCCAGGGCCTCACACATGCTAGACCGCTGAGCCCCAGCCCCAAGGATTCTGTTTTCTCCACAGGCTCAGACTTGCTACTTTTATTCTTTTTGATAATTGTTATTTAAATGGATGTGAGATAGTGTTTTGTTCCAGCTTTAATTTTCACTTTTCTAGCAATTATTGTTGTTTAACATATTTTTTCATATACCTGTTGACCATTTGTATACAACTTTTGGGAAAAAAACCCAAAAACTATTCAGGTCTTTTCTCCACTTTTTAGTTGGGTTATTTGATTTTCTGTTATAGAACTATGAGTTCATTATATGTTTTGCGTATTAAGGATTTGTTCTGTATATGGTTTACAAGTGTTTTCTATTATGCTGTAGGATGCCTTTTTGTTTTGCTGATATTTTCTTTTGCTATGCATACACCTTTAACATTGAGGTAGTCTCATTTGTTTATCTTTGTTTTTGTTGCCTGGTTTTTTTTTTGTGTCAGTTTAAAAAAGAAAATCATTGCTAAGATCAATTTCAAGATTTCCCGTGTCTTTTCTAAGAGTTTTGTAGTTTCAGGTCTTTAATTCATTTTGAATTGATTTTTGTGCATGGCATAAGATAGTTGTCCTTTCCTCTTTTTTTCTTTTTCTCTCCTTTTGCAAATGACTATCCAATTTCCCCAATGCCATTTATTAAATTTATTCCTTCCCTATTATATATTTGGTGCTGTTATGAGTTGACCATATATGTGTGGGGCTTTATTTCTGGGTACTCTATTCTGTCCCATTGGTTTGTTTCTTTTTTTATGACAGAAAAGTTTTGAAAATGCGTGTTCTGCTGCACATGAACTACTTTTTTCTCAAAGAAACTATGTATTTTAAAAGCAGGATCAAAATAATCCCACAGCAATATTTAGATATAAAAGACTGTTGAGCACTTTGACAAAATCAATCAATCAACCAAACACACACCTAGAAATAAATTTAGCCAGACGATAGTTAGAAGTTAGTTTAGTATATATATATATACAATTAAAATTATAAAACATTGATGAAAATAATTGAAAATATTTGCTATGTACTTCTTTCCTCGTCTTATTACTTGTTCTTTCTATTTTTCCCCACCTGACAACTTCCACCTGTTTTTCCCATGGCCTTTTGTTTTGCTTCACTGTCAATGGCATCAAGAGTCTCTTAACTCTTTAATGTTCTGAATCTGTTCCTGCTCAGAACATTAAAGGCGAAAACAGCAACTATATTAGCTAGTAGGTTGCAAAGTGAATTTCTAATACAATAATTACAATGTCTACAGGTATAACAGCTTTGTGCAGGTGATATTTACCATATTTCTTCTACATTATATACAAGTCAGTCATCATCATGATCATTATCATCATCACCACAGCCCCCAATAAACAAATACAAATCTTCAAGGTAGACCTTGATCTTATATATAAGCAGCTATTTATGGTCTAGAATGGCTCAATAACTCAATAACTAACAATTTTTTTTTCAGTAACAAGTCACAAAGTGCTATTTATGTTTTTTTAATTAAATTATTAGTATAATTTGTTATACACAATAGCAGAATGCAATTCATTTCATATTTCACATATAAAGCACAATTTTCAAGTCACTGATTGTACACAAAATGTTTTCACACCATTCATGTTTTCATATATGTACTTAGGGTAATGATGTCTAACTCATTCCACCATCATTCCTACTCCCTTTCCCCTTCCCTTTCCCACCCTCCCCTTTGCCCTATCTAAAGTTCCTCCATTCCTCTCATGTTCCCCTCCCATCGCCATTATGAGCCAGCATCCTCACATCAAAGAAAACACTGGGACTTTGGTTTTTTGGGATTGGCTTACTTCACTTAGCATTATATTCTCCAACTCCATCCATTTACCTGCAGATGCCATGATTTTACTCTCTTTTAATGCTAAGTGATGTTCCATTGTGTATATATAGCAAAGTTTCCCTTTGCATTCATCTACTGAAGGGCAACTGGATTGGCTCTACAATTTATCTAATGTGAATTGTGCTGCTATAAACATTGATGTGGCTGTGTTCCTGTAGCATGCTGTTTTTAAGTCCTTTGGGTATAAATCGAGGAGTGGAATAGCTGGGTCATACGGTGGTTCCATTCCCAGTTTTCCAAGGAATCTGCATACTGTTTTCCATGTTTTGAATTAAAAAATTGACAATAAATGTAATTCAAGTTAAATAAACGGGTGAAAGGTCACCTGTCTGTGTATACAAAGCAATACTATCAGTGGTATCACCTTTGTATAAGAAAGGCATTGACATAAAGTAATGCAAACTGTCATGTCATGGCAAATAGAAAAGGAAAAAAGTGACATGAGGTCATTTTGGTTCTGCATCCCTGAACTAAGATTACTGTAGAAAAATGTTTTTCTACAATAATGCATGTTTTCAAAACAAATTCTCAACACTGCTATGGTAATAGTCCTTTACCTAACTTTCTGAGTCATGTGAGACAAAGATGTATATAATTATAGTTAACATTCCTCTATATAGCATTTTTCAATTTTCAAAAAAATAAATAAAATTAGTTTTTTGAATTGTAAGCTTATAAAGAATAAATACTCGGCCAATGACTTAAAGTAGTTCTAACATTGTATGAAAATAAGATTTTAAAATAGCTTTGAGTTACAGTAGGCTGAAAGACCATAGTAGGGGTTTATAATCATAATGGAAAATTGGTAACACATGTACATGTTCTCAGAAACCCTTAGTTAGATCCTTAATAGACAACAGTCTTCTATACTCACCATAAAATCTATGACTTTTCCTGCTTTTTGGCTATACAAGTGATATTAACAAAGATGTTAAACAAATAATATAAAATGTGAAAACTCCCCATGCAAAACCTATGCTTGCTTGTTTTTGAATGCTCCTCCCCCAGCCCAGATAGGAAGGAATCTGCCCATTAAACTCTTCTTCAGTAAAATAATGAAGCTGTGAATGAATGTCATGACTTTCAATGGGTTCTATGTCAAATATGTTAGAAAAGAACCTAAAAGAACCTAAAATCCTTCATGCTTGGAAACAGAAGCTCCATTGCAAGGGAATCTTTGCTATCTAACATTCTCTTGCCCATCCCCCACCAAAAAGTGCGGTATTTAAATAAGCTCAGAGGATTTCCTGTTTCTTTGGTTTTCTTTTTCCCTTTTGTATTTCTTAAAAAGAGGACTAACAACAGCATACATAAAAACAAAATGATGAAATGTTCTTTAATACCATTTTTGGTAGGTAACAAAGGGACATTACAACAATATTTGGTAGGTCTCAGTAGGTCTCTGTGTTACTATTTTAAAATCTCTAACCCAACACTTATTTTAAAAGTACAAAGTTATACTAGGTCACAAAATATATCCCTCCTTCTTAAACCTAGTAAGTATCAAAAATGCAAATAATAATGAGAGATTTATTTTTGTACTCTCTACTTTCACCCCAATATTCTTTTGGGGTTTTCTACTCAGTTGAAATATACATAGCCCTGCCAAACCCACGGAGCCCAGGACAGCCCCGAGGACACAAGCAGAGACTCATACTGGGTTCAGAAGCAGCCAACAGCCACATCACTGCCTGTAACAGAGCTGTATCGTTGACCACAGTGCCCAAAGCCACCACCAGCCACAACCCCCACCTGACCAGACACTCCACTGCTAAAAGCAGCCACCTCCATCTTGGAACACCTTCACTGCCATCTTTAGATGGGGCAATTCCAAGCTTCGAAGATCATATGGGCAGGTACCAATAGTCCCCAACTCTCCCCCTCTCCTTGGCTGCCGATAACCCAGCACAGTGACTGCCAAATGCAAAACAGCTCTCCAAGACAGGTGCACAGCCTGTAAATGTCTTAATAGCAGCTATTTAGTTTAAGGTTGTATATTGTTTGTATTGGGATCTGCTAACATTGTTCTTCCCCTCAAAGGAGAGGTATCAGAACCCTGCAGGGCATTATAAGCCTACGGGGTAAAAAATGACAGCATCTTGGATCTGCATTTCTAGAAGGGAAGACACACGCAAACAACATAAAAAAAAAAGGAAAAAAGTGTGCCAAAGAAATCAAGATCTGCATTATTAGAATCCATGGGTAGCACAACAGAAGAAATGACAGAGAGGGAGTTCAGGCTGTACATAATTAAAATGTTCTATGAATGAAATGATCATATAAGAGAGCAAATACAGGCAGCAAAAGATCATTTTGATAAACAGCTACATAAGCAAATTCCAGAAGAAAAAGATTACTTCAATAAGGAGATAGAAGTTCTAAAAAAAACCAAACAGAAATCCTTGAAATGAAAGAAACAAGAAGCCAAATTAAAAGCTCAATAGAAAGCATCACCAACAGATTAGACCACTTGGAAGACATGACTCAGATACTGAAGACAAAATATATAATCTTGAAAAGAATGTAGATCACACAGTGAAGATGGTAAAAAACCATGAACAGATATTCAAGAAATATGAGATAACATAAAAGACCATATTTAAAAGTTATTGAGAAAGAGGAAGGCATAGAGTCCCAAACCAAAGAAATGAACCATCTATTCAATGAAATAATATCAGAAAATTTTCCAAACATGAAAAATGAATTGTAAAACCAATAACAAGAGGCTTACTGAATACCAAATGTACACAATCACAACAGATCCACACCAAGGCACAGTATAATGAAAATGCCCAACACAGAGAATAAGGAGAGAATATTAAAAGCCATGAAAGAAAGAAATCAGATTACACATGGGGAAAACCAATTAGAACATCAGCAAATTTTTCAACCCAGACCCTGAGAGCTAGAAGATCCTAGAAAAACATATACCTAGCTCTGAAAGAAAATGGATGCCAACCAAGGATCTTATATCCAGCAAAATTAACCTTTAGATTTGATGTTGAAATAAAAACCTTCCATGATAAACAAAAGTTAAAAGAATTTACAACTAGGAAGCCTCACTACAGAACATCCTTGTTCAAAATATTCCATGAGGAGGAATTGAAATGCAATGAAAATCAGCAGAGGGAGGTATTACACTAAAGGAAAAACTAACCAAAGGAGAAACCAAATCAAATTAAATACCAAAAATAAGCAAAAAATGGCCAGGAATACAAATCATGTCTCAATAATAACCCTGAATTAACATGGCCTGAACTCATCAATCAAAAGTCATAGACTGGCAGATTGGATTTGAAAAAAAAAAGACCCAATAATATGCTGCATCCAGAAGACTCATCTCATAGGAAAAGATATCCACAAACTGAAGGTGAAAGGTTGGAAGAAAATATACCACACAAATCGACTGTGGAAATAAGCAGATGTCTCCATCCTCATATCAAATAAAGTAGACTTCAAGCCAAAGTTAATCAAAAGGGATAAAGAAGGACATTTCATACTGCTCAATGGGGCCATACTTCAACAAGACAGAACAATTATAAATATATATGCCCCCCAAACAATGGAGCATCTATGTTCATCAAACAAACTCTTCTCAAGTTCAAGAGTCAATTAGACTGCAACACAATAATTCTGGGTGGCGTTAACACAATTCTTTCACCACTGGATAGATCTTCAAAACAAAAGCTGAACAAAGAAAGTATAGAACTCAATAACACAATCAATAACTTAGACTTAACTGACATACATAGAATATTTCATCCATCAACAAGTTAATACACTTTCTTCTCAACAGCACATGGACCCTTCCTCTAAAATTGACCATGTATTACGCCACAAAGCAACTCTTACCAAATACAAAAAAGTAGAGATGCAACCATGCATTCTATCAGTCATAATGAAATTAAATTATAAAATAAAAAATACAAGCTACTCCCACACCTGGAGACTAAATAATAGGCTATCGAATGAACAATGGTTGCAAAAGACATCAAAGAGGAGATCAAAAAATTCTTACAGGTAAATGAGAACACTGATACAACATATCAAAGTCTCTGGGACACTATGAAAGCAGTATGAAGAGGAAACTTCATTGCATAGAATGATGACCTAAAATTACATCTCAAAGCCCCATAAAAGGAACAAATCAGCACCAAAAGCAGTAGAAGACAGAAAATAATTAAAATCAGAGCTGAAATCAATGAAATTGAAAGAAACAAAACAAGTGAAAATATTGACAAAACAAAAAGTTGGTCCTTTGAAAAAAAATAAATAAAATTGATAAGCCCTTAGCCATGCTAATGACGAGAAGGAGAGAAAAAATTAAACTTACTAACATCTCTGATGAAAAAGGAAATATCACTACACTACAGAAATATCGAAAATAATTAGAAATTATTTTGAAAATTTGTACTCTAATAAAATAGAAAATAGCAAAGGCATTGACAAATTTCTAGAGTCATATGATTTCCCCAAACTGAATCAGGATGATATACACAATTTCAACAGATCAATTTCAAGCAATGAAATAGAAGACTCCATCAAAAGCCTATCAACCAAAAAAAGCCTGGGAACAGATGGATACACAGCTGAGTTCTACAAGACCTTTAAAGAACTAATACCACATTCTCCTCAAATTATTTTGTGAAATAGAAAAAGAGAAAACACTTCCAAACTCATTCTATGAGGCCAATATTACCCTGACTCCAAAACCAGACAAAGACACATCAGAGAAAGAAAACTTCAGACCAATATGTCTAATGACAAAGATGCAAAAATTCTCAGTAAAATTCTGGGAAATCAAATACAAAAACATATCAAAAAGATCGTGCACCATGATCAAGTGGGATTCATCCCAGGGATGCAAGGTTGGTTCAACATACGGAAATCAATAAATGTAATTCATCACATCAATAAACTTACAGGTAAGAATCATATGATAATTTAAATAGATGCAGAAAAAGCATTTGACAAAATATAGCACCCCTTCATGTTCAAGACACTAGAAAAAATAGGGGATAACAGGAACATATCTCAACATTGTAAAAACGATCTATGCTGAGCCCCAGGCCAACATCATTCTAAATGGAGAAAAATTAAAAAGCATTCCCTCTAAAACCTGGAACAAGACAAGGATGCCCTCTTTTACCACTTCTATTTAATATACATCTTGAAACACTAATCAGAGTTATTAGATAGCCTAAAGAAATTAAAGGGATATTGATAGAAAAAGAAGAACTCAAATTTGCACTATTTGCCAATGATATGATTCTATATCTAGAAAACCAAAAAAATTCCACCAGAAAACTTATAGAACTAATAAATGAATTCAGCGGAGTAGCAGGATATAAAATCTACACATATAAATCAAAGGTATTTCTGTATATCAGTAACAAATCCTTTGAAAGAGAAATGAGAAAAACTACCACATTTACAGTAGCTTAAAACAACAACAACAACAACAACAAAAACAACTTGGGAATTAACATAACAAAAGAGATGAAAGGCCTCTACAATAAAACTGCACAGCAGGAAAGAAAGAAATTAAAGAAGACCTTAAAAGATGGAAATATCTCCCTTGTTCTTGGATAGGCAGAATTAATATTGTCAAAAAGACCATACTACCAAAAGTACTATACAGATGTAATGCAATTCCGATCAAAAAATCCCAAAGACATTCCACATAGAAAAAAAGCAGTCATAAAATTCATCTGGAAAAATAAGAGACCCAGAATAGCTAAAGCAATCCTTGGCAGGAAGAGTGAAGCAGGTGCCATCACTATACCAGACATTAAAATATACTACATTGCAACAGTAACAAAAACGGTATGGTCCTATTTTAATTTTATGATCCTATTTTAATTCTTTTTAAATAATCCTGCTATATTCTGAACTGTGTGAGCATTTATGTAGTCTCCAGTTTCAAATCTCAATTTGAGTGTTTTATATAGACAAAATCTTCCAGTTGCAGCTACTTAAAATCACATACTGTCTCAATGAAAAACTAAATAGCCTCTAGCATCCTAAAATAATTTTGATTCGTTCATCAATTTATCATTTATCCTTCCAATCATCCATTCATATTTACATTAGTTTTCAAATTCAGGTGATACTTAATGATTTCCAATATAAAATTATTTATTCAATCTCTTTCTAGTTCTTAGTTTTTTTTAATAAATTTTGTTTTCATTTTGGTTTGGTAATTATTTGTTTTCTATACATATCACTAATCCCTCTTTCATCAAAACATTTTCTTTGCTAAAAATAGCAATCTTATAGAAAATATTATACTTGTGAAAAGCGTATATATAATATTGAACATTTCCCATGTGTTGGGTACTTTTCCGGATGAGGAAGGTAACTTCTTTACAAAGAAAGATATGTCCCCAAGTCTCATGAAATCACTATTCTATTGGGAAAAAAAGATTACAAAATCATAAACAAAATATGTTCATGGGATAGGTTCTATGATGACTATTAATCAGAAAGACAAATGGTAGTGAGAGGATCTAGGAATTTGGGTTGAAAGAAAGGACTTTCTAAGAAAAAATTTGATTTAATTTTGGAACAGAAAAATAAGAAGGAACAAGTGGTAAGTAAATCAAGAAGGTGGTATTAGATATAGTCAGAGAGGTAAGTCAGCGGCTAGATTCTATGGGGCATTATAGCTCAAAGAAAAATAAATGTTGAGATTTTATTGTGATATTTGGAGCCCTTTCAATAGACAAGATATATGATATGTGATTTCTACCATGAAGAAAATGGATTTGAATATGGACCATAAGAATATGAGGGAGACTGCTCAAGAGACAGCTAACATTAGGCAAGGCATAATCACATGTAGAGCTCCCACAAAAAGCAATGAAGTTTAAAAGAAGTAGAAAAACTTGTACTAATTTACAAATTTAGTCAGTGGGGCTTGCTGATAAACTGTGTGGCATAATGAAGAAATTGCACCTTTGTATACTTTTTATTAATATTACCATATAAAATTTGAGGTACAAATTCTCATTTCTCACTCATAGTTTTCACAAACTAATATTTTTAAATTAAAGGCAACACAATAACTTTATTTGAATATAGATTTCTTACAGAAATAATTGTTTGCTAAAAAGAAATTTTCCTTATATTTGTATTTCACATACTTTTCTATTTGAGATCAAAACAACTGGATCACATTACAGTTAATTTATTTGCACTTGTCTCCACATATAGTTTTAACAGTCACATGGATGTTTCAGAACTGAGAGGAACACAGAAGTCAGTATCATTTGTGGTCAACAGAGCTTATGTGGTTCTTCTAAATGTATCACAGACTTGTCAACCATCTGTGAAGAAGAAAATTGTCTCAGCCTATTTATAATCAGTGTAGCTAGGATCTGAAGGTTCAGAAATGGGTTTGAAGTAGCTGCTGTCCTCAACACTTGCCCAACATCCAAACATAAGTGAATGACCTTGTGCAGTACATAGACTTCAAGGTAGCCTTGAGTTCAAGTGAAATAAAGAATAGAAGTTTGGAGGGAGGAAAATGAAAGGAAATATAAGAAAGCAAGCAGTACCATCAACTTCTATCATGTAGGGAGTTTTCTTTGATTTGTTAGACACAAAAATGTCATTGACATTATAATGACACAGGTCCCATTTTATTCCTATTTTATTAGTGACAACCCAAAAGTGTTTGAGTGAGTTCTTCTCTCAAGTCCATTACATATAAATTCATACTGTGGTATAAGTGGATAATCTAAAGCATGATCCAAAGTTATCATAAGAAAGTTTATCAAAAATCACACTTTACATGTGACACCTATGTTGATTAAATAGGATATGAAGTTACAGAAATGCAGAAAAATTATCTCCCCTATCAATATCATTAATCTATTTCTGAAAATTAATCAGGGACTGTTGGATAGTGATTAGGTACAAAATACCAGGAGCTAACTTACATTGATCTATGAAATACCACATTCTAGCATTTCAGAAAAGTGTCATTAAGAAGTTATTTAACTTGACACCATGTATTTGTCTATAAAATAGGGGAATGCATATGTTATACATGTCCTATAAAAATGAAGATAGAATGAGAAAGATTTGGTTCATAAGAATAATTTTTAAATGTTAGCATCTTAAAATATATCAGCTGTCAAATTCATTTTGAATTTATTTAATCTCACTTCCTTAATGATGAAAGACAACTCCAACACTATTCAACATAAAAACTCAGACCCCAGTATAATATTACTGGATAATTTCAACACACCTCTCTCACTGATAGGTCATTCAGACATAAATTAGGTAAAGACTCTTCAGATATAAAAGCTATGATAAATAAAATGGACTTAAGGACACCTAGAGAATAGCTTATCCAAGAGCCAAATTCACTTTTGTCTTAGGTACACAGATCATACATCCAGTTACAAAGCAATTCTTAGCAAATACAAAAAATCAATATAATCTGTTACATCTTATTGGAGCATAATAGAATACAGCTAGAAATTAACAAGAAGAAAACATACAGAAAATTCATAAACACATGGAGACTGAACAATACAGTTTTGAATGATCAAGGAGCAATAATTGAAAAAAATTGGAGAGAAATTTTAAAATTCCTATAGTTAATTGAGAATATAGATAAAACATAACACAGTCTCTGGAATACTATAAAGGTGGTTTTTTTGAGGAAACTTATACCTATGAGTATATATACTTAAAAAATTAGAACTATTCCAAATGAATATGTTAATGTGTATCTAAAGATCTTAGGCAAGCAAGAACAATCCAACTCTAAAATTTATAGAAAGAAGTACCTAATTAAGATTAATGTCAAAATCAATGAAATGGACAATAAAAAAGTAGGAATAATCAATAAAACAAAATATGGGTTCTTTGAAAAGTCAAGCAAGTTTGTTAGAACTTTAGCCAAACTAACCAAAAAATACCAAATAAAAGACCAAAATTAATCAAGAGATGAAAAGGGAGATTTTGCTACAGATATATCTGAATTTCAGAGGAAAATTTTTGAAAACTTACATGGCAATAAAGTGAAAAATACAGACTAAATTGACAAATTTATAGATGCATATGACTAACCAAAATTGAACCAACATGATATAGCAAATGTAAAAAGATCAATAACAAGCAATGATTCTTATTAAGTTTTAAGGCAATAATAAAAAGGCTCCCAACACAGAAAATCCTAGAACCAAGCAGATTCCCAGATGAATCCTACCAGATCATTAAAGAAGAAATAATTCCAATATTCCTCAAGGTGGTCCATGAACCAGAAGGGGTCAAGGAGTGGATCTCCAAAATTCACAGTATGAAGGCAGTACTACCCTGACATGAAAACCAGATAGGGACAAATCAAGGAAAGAAAACTTCAGGCCAATATTCCCAATGAATATAGATGCAAAAATCCTTAAAATATTAGCATTTTATATTCAGAACCACATTAAAATCATGATCAAGGTGGGTGCATTCCAGTGACACAAGGATAGTTAAACATATGCAAAATAATAAACACAATTCAACACATAGATAGAATAAAGGACAAAAAGCACATTATCATTTCAATAGATGCAGAAAAGACTTTGAAAAAAACAGTACCAATTCATTTTTAAAACACTGAAGAAATTAGGGATAGAAGGAACTTATCTCAACATCATAAATGCTATTACATGTAACAAACTCAAAGCCAACATCTTACTGAATGGGAAAAACTAATAGTTTCCTCTAAAATCAGAAACCAGACAAGATATCCACCTTCACCATTTCTATTAAATATAGTACTTGAAATATTAACCAAAGCAATTAAGCAAGAGAAGGAAATAAAAAGGAATTCAAATAGGAAAGGGAGAAATCAAACTATCACTATTTGCAGATATGAACCTATAATTAGAAGACCCAAAAATTCCACCAAAAGACTTCTAGAACTGATAAACAAATTCAGCAAAGTAGCAAAGATTCAAAACCAACATGAAAAATCAATAGCTTTTCTGTAAACCTATAATGAATATGCTGAAAAAGTGACCAAGAAAATAATTCCATTCACAATACCTCAAAACAGAAATAAATAAATACCTGGTAATAAATCTAACCAAGGAGGGGAAAGACCTCCACAGTAAAAATTATAGAGAACTGAAGAAATAAATTTAAGAAGACATCAGAAGATGGAAAGACAGTCCATGCTCTTGGATAGGCAGAATTATTTTTTAAATAGACATATTGCCAAAATCATTCTACAGATTTAATGTAATCTTCATCAAAATACCAATGACACTCCTCACAGAAATAAAAACAATAGTCTAAAATTTATATGGCAGAATAGGAGATCCAGAATAGTCAAAGCAATTCTAAGCAACAAGAGCAATGCATGAGTTACCACAATATTCAACTTCAAATTATACCACAGATTAACAAAATGCTAACAAAGACAGTATGGTACCAATATAAAAACACACAGAGACCAATGGAATAGAACACCCAGATACAAACACATACAGATACAGCCATCTGATCCTTGACAAAGATGTAAAAAACACATTGGCGAAAGGAAAGTCTTTTAAAGAAATGTTGCTGGGAAAACTATATATCCATGTGTAAAAGAATGAGACAAGATCCGTATCTCTCTCTTACATAAAAGTCAAGCGAAAGTGGATCAAAGACTAGGAATTAGACAAGAAATGTTGCAACTTCAAGAAGAAAATAGGGCCAACACTCCAACATATTGGCACTAGTATCAACTTTTTCAAGAATTTTGGGAAATGAAACCAAAATTTAATAAATGAGATGAAAGTGAACTTTAAGGTTTCTGCAGAGCAAAGGAAACAATTTAAAGTGTAAAGAGAGAGCCTACAGATTGAAAGAAAATCTTTGCCAGCTACTCTTCTGACTGAAGATTAATATACAGAATATATAAAGAATGCAAAAAACTTAACAGGCTGGGGATGTAACTCAGTGATAGAACATTTGCTTAGTATGTATGGGGCCCTGGGTTTCATCCCCAGTACTGCAAAAACAAACCAACTATTAACATCAGAAGAATAATAAATAATTAATAAAGGGACAAATTAAGTAATCATTTATCTCTCAAAAGAAGTTTAAATGTCCAATTAATGTACAGAAAAAAATGTTCCACATCTTTAGCAACAGGAAAATATAAAGTAAAACTATACCGAGATTTCATCCCACTCCAGTAAAAATGGCAATTATCAAATACTCAAGTATTAATAAATACTGGTGTGTATGTGGCAAAAAGGAAAGCTTATATATTGTTGATGGGAGTATAAATTATTCAACCACTATGGAAATCAGTTTCTCAAATGAGTAGGAATGGAACCATCATGTGACCCAGCTATACCATTATTTGGTATTTATCAAAAAGAATTAAAATAGCATAATATAGTGATAACATGTGTACCTGTGTTCATGGCAGCACAATTCATATAGGTGTTCCATAGATGAATGGATAAAAAAATACTCCATATATACATGATGGAGTTTTACCCGATTCTAAAAAACAAAATTATATTACTTTCAGGAAAATAGAGGAAAGAAAGAACATGATGCTGAGTGAAATAAGCCAGACTCAGAAGGTCAAGGGTTACTTGTTTTCTTTTATATACAGATCTAGAGAGTAAAAGGGGAGAAAGAAGATCTGATGAAAATAGAATGGAGACCAGCAAAGGATAGGGTGTTATTGGGAAATGAATTAGATCAAATGATACTATGTGATGGTATGAATGTATCACAATGTAGCCTACTACTATGTATAATTCACCAATAAAACAAACAAAAAACTCAACAATAAGAAAATAAGAAACCTTATTACATGGGCAAAATATCTGAACAGTTACCTTACAAAAAAGATGTACTGATGTCAAGTAAGCATATGAAAAGATAAATCCACTTTGGAAGGTTATTTGGTAGTTTTTACAAATTATACTCATCGTAATATCCACCAACTGTGCTTCTTGGTATTTATCCAAATAAATTAAAAACCAATATCTATGCAAAAACTCAAATATAGATATCTATAACAGCTTCATTCAAAATTTCCAAAACTTGAAAAATAATTTACTTTGGTAGGTGAACAGATAAGCTTGTGTATGTCCAGAGCATGGTATATTATTCAATATAGAAGAAAGGAGCGAGCACATCATGACAAGGCATGAAGAAAACTTAAAATCGGATTACTAAGTGAAAGAGGCCAATCTTAAAAGGCTACTTAGTATATAAGGACAAATATAGACATTTTAGAAAAGGTAAAATTCTGGAGACAATAGATCAATGTTTGCTGAGAGTTTAGGAGGAAGGATGGATGAATAGGCATAGCACAGAGGTTGGCTTTCTGTTTTGTTTGTTTTTTCCCAAGATGTGATCTTGGTTGCCCAGGCTGGCCTCAGACTTTTGGGCTCAAGTGATACCCTGGCTTCAGTCTCCAGAGTAGCTGGAACTATCAACATGTGCCACCATGCTTGGCTCACAAAGGATTTTAATGATACTGAAATGATTCTGTAATAATGATGTAATGATGGATATAGGTCATTACACATTTGTCAAGACCCATAAAGTGTACAAAAAGAGTGAACCCAAATGTAAATATAGGTTCTAGTGATGATTGTCAGTATAGGTTCACCTACTGTAACACATACACCACTGTCTTATGTAGCACTTTGTTGTGGGATATACACAGTGGAAAGGAGGTTATATATGAGTGGGACGGGGTATAAGGGAACTCTGTACTTTCTCTTCGATTTTGCCATGAACAAAAAATTGCTCAAAAATATAAATTAATTGCAAAAAAGGAAACTAAAATATAAAAACAATAAATTCAGTGGCTTTTCATCACACAATAATGTGGTCATCATGACTAATTTAAGAACATTTTCATCATCCCCCTTCAAAAGAAAGTAGGTACTCATTAGCAGTCACTTATTGTTACTGCTTATTCCCAGTCTTTGACAATAACAACCCTTCTTTTTCTCCATGCATTTTCTTGGTCTGGATATTGCACATAAGTGGAACAATAAAATGTATGACATTTGTTTCCATATTCTTTTTTTAAACTATGTTTGCAAGGATCAACTATGTTGTAGCAGCATCAATATTTCATTTCTGTTCATTACTAAATTAAATTCATTATGTAGACATAACACTTTGTCATCATCAACTGATGGATATTTTATTTGCTTCTTCTTTGGGACAGTTATAAAATGCTTCTTCAAATGTAAGGGTTTTTATTGTTGTTTGTTTGGTACCGGGGATTGAATCCAGGGGTACTTAACCACTGAGCCATATCCTCAGCCCTTTTTGTATTTTATTTAGAGACAGGGTCTCAATGAGTTACTGATGTTGGCTTTGAACTCAAAATCCTCCTGTCTCAGCCTCCGGAGAGGCTAGGATTACAGGCACACACCACTGTGCCCAGCTCAAATGTAAGTTTTTATGTGCATGCATGTTGACAGTTCTCTTAGGTAGACTGCTAGGAGTGCAATTATTGACATGATAAAAACTCTATGCTTAACATTTTGAAGAACTGCTAAAATATTTTAAAGAGTGGTTATTTCATTTCACAGCCAGCAATGTATGAAAATCCATCAGCAATGCATGAAGATTCTAATTTATCCTCAACCTCACTAATACTTTGTACTGTCTTTTTTATTATTATAGTAATCTGAATAAGTGTCTTAGTATGTTTTATTCTCCCAAACAAAATACTACAAACTGCATATTTAATAATGAGTGTAAATTTACTTATTATGTGGAGGCTAGAAATTCCAAGATAACATTGAGAGGCCACATCTGGTGAGGGCTTTCTTTGATGTTTTTGTTCTATCTGACCCCCAGCAGATTAAATGGTGCCCACCCAAATAGATTATAGATCTTTCCCTATTCAGTCTACCAACTCATAAACCAATCTTTTCTGAAAACAACCTCACAGACACACCTACTATCATGTTTTGTCAGTTCTCTTGGTATTTCTCAATTTCTCTAAAATTAACCATTATAGCAGGTATAAAATGGAATCTCATTGAGGTTTTTATTTGCATTCCCCAGGTGGTCAAAAATTTTGAGAATCTTTCTATGTGCTTATTGAATAGTTATATATTCTTAGGATAAACTTATACTCAAATACTTTGCCTATCTTGTAACTTGAATATTTTCCTTTGTATTCTTCAGATATAGAAAATTTTTACATATTCTGAATAGAATTCCCTTAGCAGATATGTGATTTGCAAGAAAATGTTTTCTCCCATTCTGTGAGTTGTCTTTTCATTTTCTTAATGTATACTTTGAAGTTCAAAAGTTTTTTTTTAAGTCATAATATACTTTAATCTTTCTCAATCTTTCTCCTCCTTCCCTTCTCTCTCATATATAAATACATTTTATATATATGTATACATATATATGTATATACATATGTATATACATATACACATATATGTGCATTCCTTTTCTTCCTTTTCTCTCTACCTTTTCTTATTTTTATTGACATGTGCTTTTGGTGTTCTAACTAAGAAGTGCTGCTTAAGTCAATTTTAGAAAGAATTAATTGTATGTTTTACTCTAAAGGATTTACAATTTAATGCCTGTGTTTAGGATTATGATCTGTTTTAAAATTAATTTTGGCATACGGTGTGTTGTGAGTAGGGATCGAACATCATTCTTTTGAATGTAGACATTACATTATTCTGGATGCTTTAAGAATCCCCAGCTATCACTTGTGGTTTCAGTATCAGAGAGTTTATCAATCCTGCCCTAACAGAAAATTAAGGGGAACTGGATGTCAGTGTTTTTACTGAGGCTTTCATGGAATAATTCTTTTACCCAGCATGCGGACTAATGCTTCATTGTCCAACTCATGAACAAGAGAATCTCTCACTTGATAGGAAACTTGATTTTAGCAGAAAATGCCATTGTGGTCTTTATCTGTGCCCATGTCCACTTTATCTGTGCTTAACCATCACTCTAATGCTGGAAACTCATCCTTGTTTTCTCTTCTGTGACCCAGGGAAAACCCAGGCTGGAGAAGCCCTGATTCTTTGGATAGAAGGTATAAGTTCAATAAGCCACTACTATATGAAACAAATTCAAATATTTTAACCTACAGATCCCAGGCAGGGAGGATACAGTGAGTTGAGAGCAAGCCTGTCTTCCTGGTTCAAGCAAGGAAGGAATGACAAGTCCGAGAGAGAGAATGTATTCAGTGAGCAGTGTGTATATAGGAAAATAGTTTGAGGTTGCTCTAAGTTGACAGGTAAATGCTGAAATGATCTTTTAAAGGAAGTAGCAGGAAATCAGGGAGCCCAGTTTGTTAGGCAGGAAAGATGTCTCTAACAACTTATCTTTGGCTAATGACTTGAGTTACTTGGATGTGGTATAGAACCAGAACGTATGTCAAGGGTGACTGAGCTCTTTTTTTTGTATAAGTAAGTTAAAACTGTATTAAAATGGATGCCAAAGCAATTGAATTCTTATAAAATTATAAGAATTCACTACCCTGGCACCTTTTTTGTTAAAGACGCTTCTTTCTTCATTGAATTGACATTCCTGTCAGAAAAATAAATACTACTATATTAATCCCTATATTATATTAATCTAAATGTATATCCTTATGCCAATTTCACATTGCCTTAACAATGATTATAACTTTTAGTAAGTTTATGTACCAGGAAGTTTGAGTCCTACAATTTTAGTGTTCAATACAAAGTTTTTGTTTATTTGTTTTGGTTATTTGGAGACCATTGCATTCTATATATTATATATTTTAGGATATCCTTTTCCATCTTTGAAAATAAATCACTAGGAATTTGATAGGGATTTTTTGACTCTCTAGATTGTTTTCAGTAATATTAACATCTTAGCAATTTTAAGTCAACCAGCTCAAGAAAATGAATGTCTTTCCATTTACTTAGATCCTCTTTAAATTCGTACAGCAATTAAAATATATATATATATATATATAGTATAGTATAATTTTTCACTTCTTTGTTATATTAATTCCTAAATATTTTGCTGTTTGGTACTATTATAAATAAAATTATATTCCTAAATTATTTTTAGTTGGTGGATACTAATATATAGAAATGCAATTGATTTTTTAATATTGATCCTTAAAGTTTTCTAAACTTGTTTATCAGTTCTAATAATTATTAGTTTTAGTGTCCTTAGATTTTATGTGTAGAACATCATGACATCTGCAAATAGAATTTTATTTCTTTCCTAAAAATTAAGTTATGTTTTATTTATTTTTTTTTTGCTTAAATTTCCTAGCTACACTCTCCAGTAATATTGAATAAAAGTGGCATGAATGAATACTCCTGTCAAGTAACTTTGAGAGAAGGCAATTGGTTGTTCAATATTAAGCATAAAGTTAGTTTTTCTGTAGATCCTCTCTATGTGATTGAAGCACCTTCTCCTATTCTGGGTTTGCTGATCAAGAAGAGGTTTTGAAATTTCTCACCTGTTTCTTTTCTTCATCTATTAAGATATTCATGAAATGTTATCCATTATTCATTAAATATTCATTAAATATACATTAATTAATTTTGTATGTTAACCTTTCATACTTTATTATATTGTTGGATTTAGCTCACTAGTATTTTTTAAAATTATTTTTAGTTGTAGATGGACACAATAGCTTTATTTTATTTATTTATGTGGTGTTGAGGATCAAACCCAGAACCTCACATGTGCAAGGCAATTACTCTATAACCCCAGCTATGATCCCAGCCCCTCGTATTGTTTTTGATGATTTTTGTGTCTATATTCATAGATATTAATCTTTAGGTTGGTTACATAATTTTCATATTGAAATTATACCAGTATCATAGAATGAATTAGATAGCATTCCATCTTTTCCTTCTCATTTTTTATGAAAATTTTCAAAGAATTGGTGTAATTCTTTAAATGTAAACTCACAAGTAAAGACTTCTGTAATGACTTACCATTAAAAACACCAGGTTCTCATTACTGGGACCTGTTAATATTATCTTATTTGAAAATAGGTTCTTTGCAAATGTGATTAAATTAATGACCTTGATATAACATAATTCTGAATTACCCGGAAGAGTCCTAAAATCCATCATAAATGTTCTTTTTCAGGGGCTGGGGGGCAACTGGGAATTGAACTTACAGGTACTCAAATACTGAGCCACATCCCCAGCTCTATTTGTATTTTATTTAGAGATAAGATCTCACTGAGTTGCTTAGCATTTTGTTTTTGCTGAGGCTGGCTTTGAACTCACAATCCTCCTGCCTTGGCCTTTCAAGCCACTGGGATTACAGGTATGCACCACCGCGACCAGCCATAAATGTTCTTATAAAAATGAGAAAGTAGTGTGAAGATGTAAGTAGAGAAAGCACTGAGGCATTCTCAAGCACAGGAATGATGGCAGCTTTCAAGCTGAATGAGTCAAGAATCAGATTCTTACAGATGCTTTAGAAAGAATGTGACCACAAAGACAACTTTGTACCATCCTAATGAAATTTATGTCAAATTAGTGCTTCACCATGTCTGTGAGAGAATAATATTCTGTTATTTTTAAGCCACCACCAAATTTGTGATAATTATTATAGAATCTATGGAAAATTAATGAGACATGTGTGCCTGGATTTTTCTCTGTGGAAAAAAAATCTAAATAATTAATTCCATTTATTTATTTTTTATATGTTTCCTCAGATTTTCTATTTCTTCTTAAGTCACTTTTGGTAGTTTATTTCTTTTACATATTTGTCGTTAGTTAATTTCCTCATGTTTTTGAATTTCATAAATTTCCTTTTGTTATTGATTTCTAATATAAATGCACTGTGGTATAAAAAACAGGTTTTATATAAAATTCTTTTAAAATTAGTTAAATTTTGTTTCATTCTAACCCTATGGTCTGTTCTAGAAGATGTTCTATGTTCATTTGAAAATTATATGTATTGTCCTGTTGTTCAATGTTTTATTAGCTCTTTTTGTTTCCAAGTGTTGCTCAATCCTTCTTGTTTCATATACATACTCTGCTTAATTGTTTTATCAGTTATTGAAATTGGAGTATGGAAATTTCCAATTGTTATGGTTGTATTGTCTACTTTTCTTTGCAGTTTGGTCATATTTTGCTTTCTCTCATTTGGGATTTTCTACACTTAAGTGAATATATGTTTATATTCTTAAAATATTGGGAGTTTACTATTAAGAATTGTATTTTTTTATTTCTAGCAGCATTTTTATTATAAAATTTATTTTTAACTGATATTAATATACTCATTTCAGTTTTGCATGGTTGCTGTTTACATGGTATCTTTTTCTATCATTTTACTTTTGATTTATATAAAACTTTAAATATAAAATATGTTTGTTTCACAAAATACATAGGTAGATATTGAGGTTTTTAACTCCAACTTAGCAATTTTTGCTTTTTGATTAGACTGTACATCAATACATATTTAATTTTATTTTGATATGGTTGGATTTAATCTGTTATTTTACTTTTGTTTCTTATAAGTCTCCTAGCCTATTCCCCCTCCTTTGATTCCTTATTACCTTTGTTTTATGTTATTTTTTTCTTTGATGACATTTTAATCCATTTAATAACTTTTAATTATATGCTTAATATTTTCTCTGTGGTTATTCTAGGGCTTTCAATAAATACATGTTAACTTGTCAAAATCAACTACAGATTTATACTAACATTAATTCTAGTGAAAACCTTATGCTATTCCCCATTTTGTATATGTATAATAAATAGTATAATGTGTGTATAGTCAGATACTATAATGTTTGCATACTAAGAGCCAAACAATAGTGTTTATATCATGTGTCTAAAAATGTCTAGAATGTCTATATGTTTAATATATTATATATTTTCTATATATTTAAATATATACGTATTAAGTAAAAACAGAGATAATACCCTGCATTCTATCAGATCACAATGGAATAAAATTAGATATCAACAATAAAATAAAAAATACAAGCAACTGTAACAAATGGAGCCTAAATAATACACTATTGAAGGATGATTGGACAGTAGAAGAAATCAAGAACGAGATAAAAAAAATTCTTAGAGGTAAATGAGAACACTGATACAACATATTAAAATTTCTGGGACACTATGAAGGCAGTACTAAGAGGAACGTTTATTGCTTTAACCACATTCATTAAAAGAATAAAAAGCCAACAAATAAATTTAAAAGTTTCTTATCGACAATCAATAACATGAAGAGAGAGCCTAAATATTGGGAGAAAATTTTTACCATATGCGCCTCTGATAAAGCATTAATCTATAGGATATGTAAAGAACTCAAAAATCTTAACACCAAAAAATATATAATAATCCAATCAATAAATGGGCCAAGGAACTGAACAGACACTTCTCAGAAGGTAATGTACAATCAATCA
The DNA here is from genome assembly GCF_001458135.2 of Marmota marmota marmota. Lineage (NCBI taxonomy): Eukaryota > Metazoa > Chordata > Mammalia > Rodentia > Sciuridae > Marmota > Marmota marmota. The sequence continues at coordinate 21,647,815 of NW_026000068.1, forward strand.
ACAAATATATGAAAAATTTTTCAACGTCTCTAGCAATTAGAGAAATGCAAATCAAAACTTCTCTAAGATTTCATCTCACTCCTGTCAGAATGGCAATCATGAAGAATACAGGCAACTATAAATGTTGATGAGGATGTGGGGGAAATGTACACTCATACATTGCTGGTGGGACTGCAAATTAGTGCAACCACTATGGAAAGCAATATGGAGATTCTTGAGAAAACTTGAAATGGAACCACCATTTGACCCAGCTATCCCACTCCTCAATATAAACACAAAGGACTTAAAATCAGCATACTATACTAATACAGCCACATCAATGTTTAAAGAAGCTCAATTCACTATAGCTAAACTATGGAACCAACCTACGTGTCCTTCAATAGATGAATGGATAAAGAAAATGTGGGATATATAGTCAATGGAATATTACTCAGCTTTAAAGAAGAGTGAAATTATGGCGTTTGCCAGTAAATGGATGAAGTTGGAGAATATCATGCTAAAGGAAATAAGCCAATCCCCCAAAACCAAAGGCCTAATGTTTTCTCTAATATGCAGATGCTAATTCACAATAAGGTGGGGGGCACTAGAGAATAGGGTTACCTTAGATTAGGTAGAGGGAAGTGATGCAAAGGGAGAGGAAGGATGTGGGGTTAGGAAAGATAGTAGAATGAAACAGACATTATTATTATATGCATATATATGATTGCATTACCGGTATTATTGTACAACACGTGTACTTAGAAAAATGAGAAATTATATCCCATATATGTATGATACATCAAAGTGCATAAATGCATTTTAATGCCATGTAGAACTAATTAAAACAAAGAAAAATTTTAAAGTCTATATTGTCCGTATATTTAAATATCTATATACTAAGTAATGCCTATGTATATCTATGTTTAAAAAGTCTAGAAATTAAAAACCAAACAGTAAATTTTTGTCTCTATATAGTCTATATATTAAACCTCCATTATTTCTGGTGAAGTTATTAATCTCAATGAGTTTCTGTTGTACTTGATGAATTATTTTTATCATACTTATTTTAATAATATTATCTTTACTTTGGGAGCTATGAATAACATTTCTTCATATTTGAATATGAATGAAAGCATTATACTTAAATTACAAATATTTATGAATAAAAAGGAGTACCACAGTGTACACTGATATGTTGGAATGCTTTTGTTTAAAAGTTTCTTCCTGTTTTTTTTCAAATTTGTCCTCCTTAACTTACTATGTTCTAGTTATGAAAGACTTCATATTTCTTCTCAAGCCTCTGAAGCTTATTCTCAAATTGTGACTTTTGTAGTTTCCCTTGCCTAGGATACTCCCTACCATCTTCATGTGAATCATTCCTTTTCATTATAGAATAAATACTATTTATTCATATATGGATATACCTATTTAAAGTAAAAAGCCAGTTATAAAGGTTATGTTAGCTAAAATACCACATTATACTTCCCTATACTTTTTATTTCTATGGTTTTTTTATAGCACTTACTACCATTTAAAATTAGTTTGTTCATTTTTTGTGGTCTTGCTGTGTTTAGGAATGTAAATCTCATGAAAGCAGGGAGTCTGATTATGTATTCAAAGCACCTAGATCAGTAATTCTCAAATTCTTGGGTGTAAGAACCCTGTATAACCTTTAACAATTATCAAAAACCTCAAAGAACAATTTTTGTGTGTAAAGATATCTATGATACATACCATATTATAAACTATAAATATTTTTAAATATTAATCAATTAGAATAAAATAATACATGCTAAAAACAGCAATGCCATCATCACATATTATGTAGCATCTACAATGCTCTGTTTTATGCCTGTGAGAGAATGAGAGTGTAAATGACCTTAGCCCAGATTTGACACACTTATTTTGAATCATAATCTATTGACCAGAAGTAAATTATTTGACCAGGCACAGTGGTACACACCTGCAATTCCAGCAGCTCAGGAGGCTGAGGCAGGCATGAGTTCAAAGAGGATCATGAGTTCAATGCAAGCCTCAGCAAAAGTGAAGCACTAAGCAACTCAGTGAGACTCTGTCTCTAAATAAAATACAAAATAGAGCTGGGGATGTGGCTCAGTGGTTGAATGCCCCTGAGTTCAATCCCCAGTACCAAAAAATAAAGATTAAAAAAAAAATTTGAACCCCACCAAACTTGAGGATAGCTGGGAAATGTAGAGAAACAAGTGAGTTATCTACACACAAAGTCAGCACCAAAGGTCCTCAAAAAAAAAAATCCTCTGAAATCCCACCAAGGCCAGAATCCCTAGATGTCTGCAGTATTGCTCAATAGTCTGAATAAAATTTTAGTATACAGACATAAATTAAAAGACAAGTTATCTGCCTCCTGCCCTACCTACCATATACATAGTAAATATGTAAAGGAAGAGTAATGAAAACCTAACTACAAATGGAAAGAACAGTAGATGTATAGGCTATGCCTACCTTCAAACAGAAATGACTTATGGTTGAATCCCTGACTATTCTGAGTAATTCTTCTTTCTTCTGAAGGTTCTTGCTTTCTCAGGTGGGAGATTAGGAAACTGACTACTTTGGAAGCTTCAAAAGCTTTCTCTCTCTGTACTTCTTAATGCTGAAGAATACAAACTCAAGTGCATATGCAAGTTTTGAATTGTCAAAAGTATTTTACACTTAAGATGCTCTGCTAGTGCTCTTACCTTATAATTATAGATATTTGGTCTATTTTCTTGTCAATTCCATATTCCATTAGCCACAAAACAAATTCTTTTGAAATCATATGTAGCACTTGGGTCTTTTATTTTTCTTCCCATAACTTACTAACAACTTAATGAAAGTTATCACAAAGCTATCTAGAACAATATGTGGGAAGTCCACATACCTAATCTAAATTCCAATTTGAGTCATTATTTTCAACTAAGAGGTTAGGCTTTTGTCTCAAGTTTTGTTAAATTTAATGACTTATTTATTATTTAGGATTGAGAAAGAGACCACTTTTGCAAATGTGCAAGACCTTGATTTTGGAACATTTCATTCTCTTTTAGTTTACCTTGCAAACCAGTTACTTTCCTGATCTATTCTTTATTCCATAAGGTAACTTGCCAAATATAATCAAATCCAACTAACATACAGAATCACTACTCCATCTTCCAACTTCCTCCTCTAGAGCCATAAATTTTTACACACATAGGTTACCTTCCAAGTTATCATAGAAAAAATGCTTTGCTACTAAAAAGGACTGAATTGCCATCTTTTCAGTCTGGTATATTTTTCTCACCTAGTATGACTGATTACATAGATGTGACCATATTCAAAGGTTTTATTGCTGCTATTGTTGTTGTTATGGTATTAATTTCTATATTTATTAGCATAATTTATCTTCCATAATAGATAAAACCTGAAATCTAAATAGTTTAGCATAGTGAACATTTATCTACTTTTCATCTAAAAACCAATTTTGGTTAGGAGGACCTTGCAACTATGTTAATGGAACACATATCCTTCAAGTTCTAAAAAGCAGGGAAATAGAGTGAGTCTCTTAATTGCTTTTAATCTGAAGTGATAAGTTTCAGTTTTGCTCAGAGTCAATTGGAGAGACTGCTCACATAATTCCTACTTAACTGTACAAGAAGTTGGGCAACACAGGGAAACATATGCAATATGTGGCATTAGTGCTTAATATTAGCAAATAAATCCAAATATATATATAATTTGAATTTTGCCTTCCTCTTTCTCTTCTTGGTAGTAAAGATATTAAAATTAAAGTTAAAGCAATTTGAACAATTGTATAAACACAATATATACACATATATATTACTTTTAATTTTAAATATTATATCCAAGATGTCATTTTCAATGCATAAGTATACTCTAATTATTCATCTGAAGTAACTTAGTTGATGCTGTTTTTATGCTGAACTAAAATTCAAGTCATTTCAGCAAGCAATTTAGAAGAATAGAAAAAGAAAAAGCTCTGTTAAAATCGCATAGAGACAAGTGGGTTGAATTCAGCAAGATATGACAAATTGGATGAATTTGGAAGAAAAATGTTGGAGGCAGAAAATGTAATGTGTTTCACTGGAAACCATAAAATCTCCTTTAGAGTCTTCATTTTAGATTTGAAAGTGGATTGGGAGCAAGACAAAGTATGTAATGGAGGAAAATAACTGAAGATTGTGTAAATCTAATCACAGACACTTTGATATAATGACCCTCAAATAATTAACCCTATGACCTTATATTCAGACTAGAAAATGTTCTCAGAAATATATTTTTTTGTAGCAGCTGGCACTTTCTGTAAAAGATTTGAATTTACTTATTTATAACTATATCTGAAACATAAATGGTGTTCTGAAATAACTAGAATTTTGGCCTATCCTCTAACTATATTTACAATAAAGGATCAAAAAAATTAACATAGCATACACTGTCAGGGTTCTAGTATCAGTCTGGTATACCATGTTTTTTCAGTATAAATCAAGAAATTTTACATTTAATTTCTAATACTAAAGATCTCTTGTTTATAAGGTAAAATAGGCCTTCATGAAATACAATATTACTTTAGAACCTCTGACCCACAGTGATATATCATTTTTACTAAAAAAGCTAATTTATTTTCTTGGGTAATATAAAATAAAAACTAGAAATAATAATAGTTTTGGCTTAAGATAAAGAAGATAAAAGTGTATCTATTGATTACTAGGTAATTAATAAAACAGGAATGTTGGATACTATTTACAACAAAAGCGATTAGCATCTAAAGTGTCATATTTAATACAACTATTTGTTTTTTAATATAAATATTATAATACCTATCCTTATTTGCAAACTACATATAGGTACATACAGATATTTTTACCTCATATTCTCATGCATTTTTACTAAAACGTATAATATCATCCTTATTCAAACATAATAGCACCATGAAAGTAGGGATATTTTGGTCAGTTTTACTGTGAATTTTAAATGCCTAGCACTGATAAAAAATATTTATATAGTAATAACTTAAATGTAATAAAGGTAAAACTAAGCGTAATAAATATTCTCAAATGTCAAAAATGTATTGGATGTGTGGAAAGAAAGAGTTAAACTGTCTGGACAGTAATGTACTGATTTTATTTATAAAATACACCTATGAAAAAGCAAAAAAGGCAAGTGATCTTACCCAATATCCATATCAACTGGAACTCCAGAAAAAAATTAGACAAATTACATTTCCTATGAGGAAAATCAAAAATTTTTCTATTGAACGCTTGTAGCAGGATGGTTCCTGGCTAAAGAATTGCTCATAATTAAATAAAACCAGGCAGCTGGAGCTGTGGCTCAGTGGTAGCACACTTGCCTGGCACATGTGAGGAACTGAGTTCAATTCTCAGCATTGTATATAAATAAATAAATAATAAAGGTCTATCAACAACTAAACAAAATATTGCACTTTCAGGTAAATGAATGGCGTTGGAGAAGATAATGCTAAGTGAAGTTAGCCAATCCTCCCCAAAAAAAACAAATGCCGAATGTTTTCACTGATATAAGGAGGTTGACTCAGTGGAGTAGGGAGGGAGAGCATCGGAGGATTAGATTAATTCTAGACAGGGAAGAGGGGTGGGAGGGTAAGTGAGGGGGCAAGGGATTAGCAAGTGCCGCAGTCTGGCTGGGCACACAATCACGAGCCACCACACAGCTTGTAGATTCAAACAGCAACTCTTTATTCCCGAACTCACACCAGCCGTCTACAAACACGTTCTGGGGAAATCCACGTTCTCTGCCCAAATCCACCTCCACTGGGCTTCTGTCTCCCAAAAAATACTGTCTGAATCCCGTGAGAACTCAAGGGGAACTCAGGCAGCAGGATACACCCTATTCCCAGCAGGAATAACCTTAAACCTTAAACCTGGAACCTAAACCGGGAACGCCCTAAACCCGGATCCGCCCTGGTCCTTGAGCAAGGTCACCTACATGCAATGTCACTGCAAAATGTCCTATTTCCACGAGTCCTTCCACTAAGCAACATGGGGTACGCTGGCAAGGAAATTGTCATACCTACTTGGCTAATGGCTCCCAGCATCCAAGGACGGTGGAATGTGATGGACATCATTTTACAAAGTACATGTATGAAGACTTGAATTGGGTGTCAACATACTTTATATACAGAGATATGAAAAATTGTGGTGTATATGTGTATTAAGAATTGTAATGCAAAAAATACAAGTATATGTATAAAGGCATAAATTGGCGTGAACATACTTTATATACAGAGATATGAAAAATTGTGCTCTATGTGTGTAATAAGAATTGTAGGGCTGGGGATGTGGCTCAAGTGGTAGCACGCTTGCCTGGAGCGCTCGATCCTCAGCTCCACATACAAATAAAGATGTTGTGTCCGCCGAAAACTAAAAGTTAAATATTAAAAAAAAATTCTCTCTCTCTCTCTCTCTCTCTCTCTCTCTTTAAAAAAAAAGAATTGTAATGCATTCCACTGCTTTCGTGTATTTAAAAAATATAAAATCAACAAAAGATAAACAGTTAAATATTAATAATAACAATAATAATAAAAATAAAACCAGAGTCTGTGAGGTACACTTCCTGGACAATGTTATATACATTGAACTTTCTGGAATATGTAATAGAAATAAATTTTATAATGTAAACATTACCTCTTTGTGAATTAACATATAAAACTCACTAGAACTTTATGTTTTTCTGGGCCATATGTGTACATTCTTCAAGGAAAGAGAAAACCTATAGAACCAGACACTATGTCCCAGTTCTCCATCTGCTTCATTCAAGTCTCTTGATTGTATCCTTAAAATTAGTAGTAAAGTTTGACACTAGAGTAACATTTCCAATTGTCTGAATCTAATTTTACAATTCAATCATGTTAAAATGACCTATGAATGAGAGATAATGAAGATGTCTCACACTTTTATTACCATACATTATTCAAAATGGGACGTATTCAAGATTGAAAGACACTTTTACACACCAGGACAACAGATAGTAACAGACTTCCCAGGGCAAAACTGGGGCACAGTAGTCATGCTACAAATAGCCATGAGTCTTTCACTCATTTGTTTATTTACTTATATGATAAAGGTTTAAATATTTCTGCCAAATTTGAATGTTCAAGGGAGAAAATGAATGATAAAATATAACTTCATGCAGGAACTGCAGTATTCAGTGATATATGAATTATTATGAATGATCTTATATTAACAATATAAGGGTCAGAACAAATATACAATATAGTATATTATTTCTAATTAAATATTAAGAAATAACATATTACTGCTATTGATTACATATATCTGCAGAAATGTATGTATTTAATAATAATATCTTAAAGTTGGAATGACAGTAACAGGTGATATGAATAGCATTCAGACTAATTCGTAGCTTATTAGAAACACTGAGCACCTCAAATGTCTTAAGTGAAATTTACATAATGTCTGATGTTTAGAAGTTGCACAAAGCACAAAGACATAAAAACAATATGTTTAATTGATGATACACAAACATTAACTATACATTTTAGAGGTTTGTAAAGGAGCACAGAATCTTCTATATGTAATTCCTGTTTTTGTCAACTGATTTAAGCACCTCAGATAGGACTTTGAAGAGTCAATGAACCCCTCACAACCATAAATGAAATTACTTTGTGGTCATGTGTGCATTTTTAGCAGTGGGAAGAAGTTGAAATTTTTATCAAATTCTTCAATTTCTTCAGTTATGTATATGTGACCAAAGAAGCAAAAAAAAAAAAAAAAAGAATCAGTGCTCAAGAGAAATAGTATCTAGAGGATAGCTAGCTCCTATAAGAGATGACCTATATTGTGAGGCAATAATTGCTCACACTCATGCTCTGATTAACATACAGATTTCTGCTCTACTTGAAACAAGCTACCTATTAACAAATATACTATTTTGGAAAATATTAACCCATAACCATCCACTCAAATTACCATAACCTATGAAGAAGGAATAGTAATTGTCTGACCAACCATCTTTACAAGACTCCCCCTCCCTGGCTTATTTACCAATCTATATCTCATAAGATATTCAGAATTAACTTAGGTAACTAAATTTTTTATTGTTAAAATATTCTAATCATAATGTTCTTTCATGCTTTATATACAATAAGTTTTCAAAGTATAAATATAGTAAAATATTCATAACATAATAACTTTGGATCATAATTAAGCATATCTTTTATTCAAAAGGTTTTCTTTTTTTCTTTAAGTGCAATAGGTTACTAAGAACATGAAGGCTATAGATTTTAAAACCCAAGAAAGTAAATATTGACAATATTTTTACTACTTACTTCAATTCATACTTAATCTTCTCCAACATGGTTTCTGCTTATCACTATTGAATTTCTTCTAATAAAGGTCACCATTGGTTTCAATGTTTCAAATTCAAAAAACACTATTTTGTTGTCATATTCTAAGACTTTTCAGTTTTTGTTCAATTGAAGTGAATAGTATGTTCTTTTTTAATTAATTTAATTTTATTAAATTAGTACATGTATGTATTCTTATAAGTATCATAAATCACACAATTAAAAATAAATTTTCTCAAAACAAGATCAAAATTAAAAAATCAAAATTCAGAAGTCTTTATCAGAAATGGTATATATTTTTTTAAGCATCAAATTTGACATAGGGGCAGGGGATCAGTTCAGTGATAAAATACATGCTTAATATATACAAGGACATAGGTTTGATCCCCTGTGTCATATAAAAGCAAACACAATAAAAAATAATATAGAAGCTCGCATTCATAGAAAAAAATACGGTTTGTCATTAAAAATATTGGAAAACAATCTTATCTATAAGAAATAAAATACATATACACATATGTATTTATGTGTATATTTATTCCACATACATATTTTCTAATATACTATATTTTACTTTCTTGTCACAATTAATGTAACAAATAATTTTCTTACCATACCTCATACAAATACTCTCCAAAATCGTTCAGTTTGCCTTAGTGTGCCATACAGATTTTATTATTTTTAGCATATATTCTTATTTTAGAAATGTTCAGAACACAGCTATATAGGCTTGCTGTATGACTGTGTCTTGAGTACACATAGGTACTCAAAGATTACTTATTGAAAAAATTAACAAATCCACAAAAGTTGTGTTTCAGAACAAGGAATAAGAAATTACGACAAACAACATGCTTACTTATTGCCAGGCAATGTACCTTTTCTAGATATAATTTAGTATTGATTTATTGAAGATCATTTACAAAAACTCAGTACACAATGCACTCTCAAATATTACAAGACAAAAGAGAAAAAAAAACAATGACTGTTTTCCAGATATTCACATTTTGGCACAGGAAAATTTGTCAAAAATAATCATAACAAAAGGAACAAATAAGGTCTTATGGGATGAATAAAAATAAGGCATTCATTTGGATTATGGAGGAAACTAAGTAAAATGGAGAATATGAATATAATTATAGTATGAAATAATTTTCAACAGGCAACAATGAATGCACTTCCACATATTCCACATAGAGAGGAACATCAAGCATATAGAAATAGTTGTATATTCTTGTAATTACAAGTATCAGGAACAGTGAATGAATGAACCATTGTTTTGAACTGTCCTGGATAGTAGTGACACCTTCATTGGGAATTTCTGGTACGAAAGTGACAAGAAAACTGCCCATTTGAGGTAGTCCCTGTTAAGAGGAAATATTCTGTGCCACAGGAAAAAAAATTGTTCTGTAAACATTGGTTATTTTTTTAAAGTTTCAAAGCAAGGAAATAAAACAATCATATATAATTTATTGGTAATTAGAAGCTTAGTTGGTAGTAACTGTAGACAAGAAAAAATTATTAGGATGAGGATATAATCTACTGATCGATGGTAGACCATAATCCAGGTAGATATCTTTCTAAGGTTTGGAATATACCTGATCCAAAAAAATGTTTGGTATGATAATACCAAATGGGAATGAGTTATTTGTAGAGTATGGCCTTTGCCTTAAAGTATATTTCTTTTCCTCTTTATGAATTTATTGGACAGGCATAGATTAGAGTGGTTACTTGCAATTTCCCAATACACATTATCAAAAACAGAAACCAAGAACTCCAAGAATATGACCCCATAAGCTAAAATCAAACAACTTTCATAATAAAAAATCTGTTGGAATCAATATTAGATACAATAAGAATTTAAAATAATAAGAATTTAAAATTATTTAATAATTAATAAAATTTCCTTTCTCTGTACATTATATATAATGTACAGAGAAAGGAAAGGGAAGAGAAAACAATATGAACTAAGAACAAAAAGTGATAGTCAATTTTCTTTTAAAAATTAATCTTAGGTAGGCAGAGAATACAAACAGTAAACTGAATTCTGCTACAGAATATTGCATGAGTCTGAAGATCAAATTGAGGAACTATCCCAGAATAATCCTGGGAAAGATAGAGATTCAAAATATAAGAAAAATGTTGAAAGACATGGAAGATAGAAGTAAGAGTACACAGTACATATCCCAGAAGGATAAAAATAAATAAATATTAAGTATGTGAGGAAATAATTGAATATTTGACAAATAAAAGAGAGTAAGATCAAATATGCATACAGACACTGACATGCATACATACTGAAATTTTGAAAGATAACTTTAAAAGATTCTAAAGAAAGATGGATCAAATAGTATTAGATTTTTCAATAGCAATACTTACTGCGAATTTTAGCAAAAAAAAGGTACAATAATATTTTTAAGTATTAAAGGAAAATGCTTTGCCCATAGGCTTCAAAAATTTAGCCAAATAATTGTCCAAATTTGAGAATGAACAAAAATAGTTTGGGGAGAACAAAAACTGTTCAATGAGAAGGTTTCCTACTACAACCTCACGTTAAAAACAGTTGAAAAAAAATCTCTGAAATGTTGCAAATTATTTTAAAAAGTTGAATTAAAAAGGTTTATATTTGCTTTGAAGTGTTTTTAAAGGTAAAATCAAATAAACAGAAAAATTACAGTTAAATTGTAAGGATAGGGAATAAGGTGTCTGAAAAAATAGATAAAATGAAAATCCTACACTAAATTTCTAAGAACTGGGTGATTCTTCTTATGTCATAGCAGAATATCAGAGAATTATTCTTCTGGAAAAAACACTGATATTTTTGCTCACAGAATCGAAAGTCTAGACACCACCTCATTCTCATACACTAAAAGTCAAAAGTTGAGGGGCTGGGCTGTTGCTCAGTGGTAGTGTACTTGCCAGGCATGTGTGAGGCACTGGGTTTCAATTCTTAGCAATGCACATAAATAAATAAAATAAAGGTCTATCAACAACTAAAACATATTTTAAAAAAAAGATCAAAAGATTTTAAGGAAACCATACATATATAAACGGAGTTTCCAAAGATTATTTCAGAAACTTATACTTAAATATGGGTGAACAAATAAGTATCATCAGCATTATTAAAAATGCTCTAATTAAAAAGTAACTTGGAAGGAAAATACAATATGTAGAAGAGCCATCCATAAAAATTCAATAACTATTTATGACAAAATCACTCAAAAATGTAGAAATTGAAGGGAATTACTTCAACATAATAAATGCCAAATAAGAAAAACCCACATCTACCATTATATTCAATAATAAAATATCTACTTGCCTTTTTTCTTTAAGAGTAGGACTAGGACAAGGATGTCCATTTTTACCACTTTTTTGTAATATAGTAATAGAAGTCCTCGCCAGAGCAATGTAAAAAGAAATAAAACATACAAACTGGAAAGGTGAAGAAGTAAAAATCATCTGTCCACAAAGAACATGATCTTTATTGAAAACTCATAATGATTTTCACACACACACACACACACACACACACACAAACACAAACACACACGGAATAAATAAGCTTGAATTAATGAAGTTGCAGGATGTAAGACCAAACCACAAATATCAATTAGTTCTATATAAACAATTCAAAAAATCAAAATTAAGAAAGTAATTCGATTTAGTGTCAAAAATAGAAATAAAAGCTTGACAATAATTTAACCAAAAAGGTGAAAGAGTTATACACTAAAACCTACAATACTTTATTAAAAGAATTAAAGAGACAGAAATAAATGAAAAGATATCTCATGTCCATGAATTGGAAAACCTGAGATTGTTAAATACTACCAAATGAATCAACAAACCCAATGCAATCCTTAACAAACTCCCAATGGCATTTTTAGTGGAAATAAAAAAAAAAATTCTAAAATCAAACCAAATGTCAAGCAACAACAGAGTTATATATATATATATGTGTGTGTGTGTGTGTGTGTATACACCTATATATACTATATATACACGTATACGTATATACTGTGAGACCAGTAACTTTTTTATTTATTCATATATACTGTGAGACCAGTAACTTTTTTATTTATTTATAAAAAAGTTACTGGTATCACAGAATCTGGTTTCAAAACTTACTTCAAAACTATGGTAATTAAAACAATTATGATACAGGCAAAATAGGATGGAAGTAAAATTCTCTACTGATAGCTTCCACATAAGCTAACAAGGTTAACAGTTAACTACACTCTAAACTACCTTCACAAGAGCTAAGAAAATTAGGTGAGAGACCACAGTGACTACTTGTAGTATAACAAAATAGAGGTCTTGAAGAAGGCAGACAGGAGAGTTGCCAGAGTCATCCCTCCCCCAGTTCTAATAATCCCAGCATGGAGAGAGGCACATCTCTGCTTCAGGAAGGGAGACAGCTTTAAGTCCAGGCCTTAGATTTGACACCCAGTGCCAGGTTTGCTGTGGTGATTCCCAATGCCAGACATGCCAGATAAATTTCATTAGCCTTGCTGCCAGGCCATTTCCCATGGTCTGAGCTGGAACTACTACAGGCCAAGGACTGACTGCTTCCTCCTTCCATTCTCCAACCTCTAACCTCCAGAGGCAGAACAGGAAATAAGACTCCACCTGCTCTTGAGCAGTGCACAAAAAGAAACATAGGGCTTTGTTTTAGAGCTCAGTGGGGTGAGAACCAGCACTCACTATAAAGTGAAGACCAGCACTAGATGAGAACCAGCACTCACTATAAAGTGAAGACCTGTATGTAGGCCAGAGCCTACAATCAGAGCTAGAACAGGTCACCCGGTGACTTGTGCACCACTAGGATAGAATCAAGTTTTTGCTTGAATCATTGCTAATCATTAGGCATATGTTCCCTCCTAGACTACATTTTTCTATGGCTGTGAGACTTGTAAGTAACCCAGTTTAACATGAGACTTGGTAGAAGTCAACCTTGAGCAGAACAGTGTGGTGAAAGACCCCATTCACTGGGTACAGGATATGATAGAAAGCACAAGATTCAGTTAAGGAACTTAGTGGTAGTTTGGTAAAACTTAACACTGGGAGAATCCTAATGGACCATCTAAAGTTTCCCCTGACACATCTCCAGTGCCAGGGTAAGACATATGCATGACCCCAATCTATGAGATTTGCATTTCAGTTAGCATCATCTGAGGCTGAATGCAGTAATTTTGAGTCATACATGAGTCTGAGAAATAGGCAGCCCATAGATAGCAATGTGAGCCTTGAGCCTAGCTCAGTTTTGTTCTGGTCTTCATATGCTATGGGATAAGGGTATAGCACAGTTTGTTGGCAATGGTGACCACAGGTATTATATAGGAGCTGAAGCTGGTCATTTATGATGACTCTGCCCAGACAGAGTTGGTCAGAATCCCCAATGTCTGACCTCAGGCTGGTTATAGAGGAGGCCTAACCAAGTCCTAGGGAGAAAGCTTGTGAGAACAGACTACTCTTTTTATGTGCTTTCCTAGTTCATTCTGGACAATACGCCAAAAAGTGTATTGGAGATAGAAGTAGGCTTAAATTTGTCTCAAGTACTGAAATAATGACAACACACCAAGAGCATGCACATAGATATTATCCAGTGCTGAAGCAGCAGAAATGATAAGGAGCTCAGAGAGAATCAGTGGCACGGTTAGAATTTCTGGAGAACATACACGTACACACACACACACACACACACACACAAACACATACACACACAATAGGCAACAAGCATCAAAAGCATTCAGATCTTTTTTTTCTTGAGATGCTGGGGACTGAACCCAGGCCTTGTGCATGTGAGGCAAACACTCTATCAACTGAGCTATATCCCCAGCTCCCATCAGAAGCATTCAGGAAACCATGATCTCACCCAAATAGTGTACAAGAAAATGACCAGAAAGTAATCAGTATGACAAAATGCTCAGAGGATTTAAAACAGTTGTTTAAAAAGAAATTCAATGAGCTTGAATGAAAGACAGAGAAACAATTCAATACACTAGTAAGGAAATTTTATAAAGAGATGGAAGCAATATTAAAAATCAAACAGAAATTCTTGAGCTGGAAAATACACTCAAGAAAATTAAAAATATAATAGAAGTTATCAATAACAATAGATGAAACAGAAGAATTAGTGTACTTGATGACAGGCTAATGAAAATACAGAATTGGATGAGAAAAATGGAAAAAGAATGATAAGAAATAAAGAAAGCATGCTAAAAGAACAAATATTTGGCTTCTTGAGGTACAAAAAGGACTGTGAATGTCAAAAAGGTAGAAAATTTATTCAAAGAAGTAATAAAAAAACTTCCCAAATCTAGAGAAGGATAACATATAAACAGAATTGGAAGGTCAAAGGTCATCATTTTAACTCAGCCAAATCTATCCCATGACATCTTACAATAATGATCTCAAAGGTGAAAGATATAAAAGATTCTCAAGGCTACAAGAGAAAAGAAACAACACAGAATGGTATCCCAATTCACCTTGTAGCCAACTTCTCCATAGAAACCTGGCAGGCCAGGAGAAAGTATGGCAAGATTTTCTTAGTACTGAAGGAAAAAAGAAATCTGTCAGCTGAGAACAATGTACCCAGCAAAGCTGTCCTTCAGAAATGAAAAAAAGATAAAGATGTTCCCAGATGAAAAAAAAAAAAAAAGCTAAGAATAAGAACCTCTGGCAAATCTGTTCTACAAGAAAATAAAAGGCAGTGCTTCAAACAGAAAGAGATACTGAGAAATAAGAAAAAATCATAGAAGACATAAAATTCTCTAGCAAAGTAATTACACAAATTCATAATGTTCTAATATTTTAAAACTGGTGCATTAATCATTCATTTCTCTAGTATGAAGTCTAAAAATAAAACAATTAAAAATAATAACTATATTAATAAATGCAATTAATATGTTAAAAGAAAGATGTAAAATTGGATACCAAAAATTTTAAATATGGAGAGAAATGGAATGAAGGTGTAATTTTCTCATATATTTTCTCTTATTCTTGTTTTTTTCTGTTCTTATCTTTAAGATAATGTTAAGCTGGTATCATTTCAAAATAGTTTTCTGTAATCAAAAATGTATTTTTGTAAGCCTCATGATAACTAAAAAGCAAAAATCTATAATAGGCAAACTAAAAATAAGTAAGTAATTAAAGCAAACCAGGAGAGCAGATCATTTTAATGCAAAGGAGATCTATAAAACAGAGAAAGAAAAATAAACTAGAAAACAAGTTACAAAGCAGTGGTATTAATACTTAATCATCTTGAGTATAAATGGATTATATTCTAAAATTTTAAAAAATAGAGTAATTGAATAGATTAAAAAATAAGACACAACTTTACGTTGCTTACAAAACACAAAAGAAAAAACAAACAAACAAAACAAAAAAAAACTGCACCTCTAATGACACATAAAGATGAAAAATGAATGGATGAAATAAGATATTCCATGCAAATTGAATCCAAAGGAAAACAAGAGTAACCATACTTGTATAGAATTAACTTTAAACAACAATCAATAAAAAGAGATGTACATTATTATGTAATGATACAGGGGTCCATTCAGCAAGAGAAAATAACAATTTTCAATATGTATATACCCACTATCACAGCATCTATATGCACATATACAAAAATCGCTCAACATTATTAATCATCAGAGAAAAGCAAATCAAAACTACAATGAGATATAATTCTACCCCAATAATAATAACTATTTTAAAAAAAGTTTACAGATAACAAAAACTGGCAAGTATGTGGAAAAAAGGGAATCATTACACACTGTTGTTGGGAACGTAAGTTAGTATAGCCATTATGGGAAACAGTAAGAAGGTTTCTTCAAGTAATTAAAAATAGAACTATTAAGATTTAGCAATCTCAGGACTGGGGTTGTGGCTCAGCAGTAGAGTACTCGCCTGGCATGTGCAAGGCCCTGGGTTCGATCCTCCGCACCACATGAAAAAATAAAAAAAGTAAAATAAAGGTATTGTGTCCAACAACAAAAGATTTATCAATCCCACTCATGGATATATATCCAATGGGAATTAATTAGTATTCTAAAGAGATATCTATACTTCCATATTCATTGCATCATTAATCATAATACCCAGGAAACAGAAATAATTTATGTGTCCATCACCTGATAAATGGATAAGGACAACTTGGTACATTTATATGGGAATACTATTCAGTCATAAAAAGAATTAAGTCCTGTCATTTACAATAACATGGATGGAAATGAAGATCATTATATTAAGTGAAATAAAGCAGGTGCAGAAAAACAAGTACTGCATGATCTCATTCAGAGGTGGAACCTAAAAAAATCTAGACTGGGGGATACAAGATGCAGGGAGAGTGTGGTAGGGGAAGGGAAGGAGAAAGATTGATCTATGGTTACTAAATTCCAGTTAGATAGAAATAAGAAATTCTGGGGTTATTGTAAAATGATAACAATAATGTACTGTGCATTTCAAAAAGCTAGAAGAAAGGATATGAAAAGTTTTCACCATGAAGAAATAATTAATGTTTGAGAAGATATATATGTTTATTTAAATATTACACTATACATATTTGTTAAAATATATCATGGTATCCCTTTTATATGTACAATTTTATGTTTTATACATAAATTTAAAATGAATATATTTTTAAAACAACATATGGAATAACAAAAGACATTTATACCAATAGAATAGAATAGACTGCCTAGATATAAACTATTTCATATATGGTCAAATGATTTCCAATAAAAATTTCAAGAACATTCAGTGGGTAGGAAGTCTTTTTTCACAATTAGGGCTTTGAAAACTGAATATCCACATGAAAATAAGTGAGTTTGAACTCATATTTTATATAAAAAATCAATCCAAAGTGAATGAAGAACCTAAACATTGAGTTAAAATTATAAAACTCACTGGGTACAAAGACTCATGTCTATAATCTCAGCGGCTGGGGAGGCTGAGGCAGGATTTGAGTTTAAAGCCATCCTCAGCAACTTAGCGAGGCCCTAAGCAACTCAGCAAGACTCTATCTATAAATAAAATATTTAAAAAGGTCTGAGAATGTTGCTCAGTGGTTTAGTTCCCCTGGGTTCAATCCCTGACCCCCCTACCACCAAAAAAGATCATAAAACTCATAAAAAATAGAGAAAAAGCTCCAAGATATTGGTGTTCTCAGTGATTTCTTAGATATGACACAAAAAGCATAGGAAATAAAATTAAAAGTAAATAATTTGGACTTAGAATGCTTTTGTATGTTACAGACACTACTAATAGAATGAAAAGGCAATTCACACAGTGGAAGGAAATCATTTTCAAGTCATTTACTTGATAACAGCTTGGTATCCAAAATATATAAGAAATCCTACTATTAGCCACATTTAAAATAAACAATCAAATAAGAAGATTGTTACTTGCTATGTTGGCACATTCCTGTACTACTGGCAACTCAGGATATTGAGGCAGGAGAATTGCAAGTTGGAGGCCAGGTTTTGCAACTTAGTGAGAACTCTTTATCAAAATAAAAAATAAATAAATGAATGAGAAATTAGTTAGTTACAAGTTTTGACCAAGATGTGGACCAACTTGTACAATTATATACTGGTTTGTGGGAACATAAAATGGTAAAGCTGCTATGGAAAATAGTTCCTGAAAAAATTAAAAATAGAATCATCAAAGCTGGATGCAGTGGCATGCACCTATAGTCCCAGTTACTTAGGAAGCTGAGGTTGGAGGATCACTTGAGCCTAGGAATTTTAGAACATCCTGGACACCATAATGTGATCCCCATATCAAAAAAGAAAGAAAAAGGAAGGAAGGAAAGAAAGAACATAGATTCACTATATATATATATATATATATATATATATATATATATATATAGAGAGAGAGAGAGAGAGAGAGAGAGAGAGAGAGAGAGAGACACTAAGTGAGATCCTCCCAAAGCAGGGGTTCAAAGACATATTCCACATTCGTGTTCATAGCAATATTATTCACAATAACTAAAACATGGAAGAAAATCAAGTGTCTATTGGTGAAAGAGTGGATAAGCAAAACAGGCTATATACATACATAGAATTTTATTCAGCCTTAAAAAAGAGAGAAATCCTGATACATGATACAGCACAGATGAAGGTTAAAAACTTAATCCTTAAGTGACAAAAATCAATTATGCAAGAACAGATAGTGTATGAAGTCTCTTGTATGAGATAATTAGAGTAATCAAATTCCAGAGAAGAAAAGTAGATGGTGGTGCCAGGAGGTGGAATGCCAAGGATGATCAAAGTAAATGTATAATGAGTATGGAGCTTCAGTTGAGGAAGATGGAAAAGTTCTGGAGATAGATGGGTGATTATGATTGTTGCACAATAATATAAAAGTGCTTAATATTACCAAACTGTAGAATTAAGATTATGTTATGGATGTTTAACAGAAAAATGATATAAGAAAAATGCCCAGAACTGAAGGACAAAATTTTTCAGATTGAAAAGGCACAATAAACTGAATAGAGAGAAAACCCAGCTAATCAAACTAAAACTGAGACAAATCACTTATGAAATAGTTGAATACCTGACATAAAAACTGCTTATTTACAGTGAAAGGTGACAATCAACAACAAACAGAAGTTCACACACATCAGATCGAGAACTAAATGGCAATGGATGCCAAAAGTAACACTGGTATCCAGAAAGCAAGGAAGTAATTCTAAAAAAAGAAAGAAAATTGAAAAACATTCTGTATTTAATTGCACTTAATCACATCATCGACCAAATTAAGTGTGGCATAAAGACAAGCTTAGGCTTTTAAATTTTAAAAAATTTAACCTCTATGCATAAGTTCTCAGTAATAGAGAAGGCCTCTCATTAAAAGAAGAAAATAAACCAAGAAAGAACATGATACAGAATCCTGGAAACAAGGGTTTCAACAGATTAGAGAGACAGATAAACTCTCAAGATCATGGTGGAAGGGAAGTGCCAAGATAACAGCTGTCATAGGAAGTACAGCAATAAAATTAAAAGAGTAAAAAGATGGGATCCAGAAGGATTATCTTTTTTTTAAAATGTGGGTATATTTGAATTGGCAGTAGTTTGAATGGTGTAAGAGATTTGAAAACACATTTTCAACAAAAAAACTGCATAAAAAAACAAATTTATTCCTAAAATAATGTGGCCCAGCTGTGAGCAGTATTTACTTAGTCAAAATAAATACAAATGAAATATTAGTTAACTCCAAATAGTGATGTTATAATTCTATATAGAGAGAAGGTTATAGGTAAGTGTATGTGTTAAGGAGAATTATAAGAGAATAAAATCTCAATATTTCATAGTAGAAATCTATAGATTAAATCTAAATTTGAAAAAGAGATTTTCTGATTAAGCTCAAATTATTTACTTTTAATTTTAATATAATAAAATTATTGAATTAAATGGCCTTGGAGTAGTAAAAGGAATGAGTGGAGGGGTATGTGGCATGGGAATCCTATTTTTCCTTTTATTCCAGTTTGGTTTATAAGCCTAAATGTTTAAAACGTCATATAAAAATAAAATTACATTTAAATAAAAGACATAGAGCTTTATGAAGTACATGAAAATAATGATGTACAGATAAAATAAGCAACAAGTCACTGACAAATGTGGATCTAGCAGAGTGACCAGTTTTACATGCAAGAAAAGAAAATAACCAAGATAAAAGATACCAACATGCAATTTTATAAAATAGAAAGAATTGAGTATTTGAGAATTAAAGAGGATCCCTTGAGATAACTGATTTTCAAATTAAAAGGCTTTATAATATTTCTATGAAAGATGATAGAAAAAAGAATGTCTCATAACATTTTCTCATTTTAAAAAAATCTTTAAAAATAAAAGAATGCATATTAACAACCAAAATTTAATAATATTCATTTATATAACAAAAATAATTACAAAGTTGAAGTAAATTTAATATCACTTTTTAATTTCAAAATTTGTGATTAATCTGATACTTCATATAGTTCTCAAAGAAGGTGTAATACTGACAAAAGCATAAAATAACAAAACAATCAGTTCAGTGTGATTCTTGCTATACAATTTACCCACTTCCAAATATCTACACGAAATTAGGTTCTTGAAATTCATGGAATTTCTGAATTTGTATATTTCATTGACTCTTGTATTTATTTAGAGTTCAAATTATTATTCCCAATGGGCAGTGCTTTACTTAGTGATCAAAATATATTCTTTAAATATAATTTAAATTTATATAACTTACCTTCTTGAAAGAGGTAACTTGATTTTTTTGATTTCCTGCCAATATCTTTTGTTTTTAATCCATATATAATAGGAGAAACATTTTTTCTCTGTCCACTAGCTTTTTTAAGATCAACAGAAGAATAAATATCCTGTGAAAATAAAATAAAAGCACTGATAGCATCTTATATGTTTTAGAGTTCCCAAAGGGTTTTCATATGCAATATATAATATTATAATTGACTTTAATTAAAAATAAATCTGGAAAATAGGCAGAGTTAAGAAAAAAATTTAAAAATCTCCCTTTCTGTAATATTTTGATAAACTGTCCTTCTATTAAGAGTTATAATATACCTTAGATAAAGCTACAAAAGAGATGGAGGATAAAGGAGACCTGTCAGGAGAATGCCATAAGGAGACAACAAAGAAACACACTATAGTGTTTGCTCAGAAAGTCTAAAGGAATATTCAGAGAAAGAAAATTTATTTCACAGAATAATGATGGCAGCAACATAAGCTGGAAAAGGAGGAACAGTAACACAAGAAGAATGTGGTGGGGGTGGTCAGCATAATTACAAATCTGAAAAATACAAGTGGATCAAATATGACTGGGAGGAATAACAAGTTGAAGAGGAGCTTCATCAAAAAATGGGGGCATTGTCAATGTAAACTGTATGTCTGTATTGTAATGTTTTATTAACACTCTTCTCTCTTTTTCTCTTCAGAGTCCAGCCAGGACTATTCCAGAGGTTTTATCAGGTCATGAGGGAATCATCTCTATTTTATTGCATGCATTGCTTCTATCCTCAAAGTTCTCTCATCATTCCAGAGAGATTCTAGAGCTCCAAACACCTTGTCTACATTTCAGTCTGGAAGATGGAAGAAGAGAAAATTTAAAAAGTGCACAATCATATTTCTTATCTCTTCTCAGAGATTCTACTAATATCTTCTACTAAGATCTCATTGACCACTCACAGTTACAAAGGAGAGGGTAAGGAATATGGCCTTTAAACTAGGAAAAAAAAGGAGGGGGTACTGGAATAAAATTGAAGGCCTCTTACTAAGAAGAAGAGAAGGGGGAACAAAGGATAGATAACAATGGGCAAATAATTATCTCTGTCACAGGTAGAAAAACCAAGACCATAAAAGGATGTATATGTTTGTACATTACAACTTTTGCAGGATAATGTGCTTTCCTTGATAATAAACACTGATCTAAATTCTAAAAGCTTAGCAAATATTCACCTAAAGCTAGATCTTTCTGAGATGTTTGCTTTTGCATATTTGTATATATAACATTTACATAGTTTATCACCTGCCATTATTTTAAGCTCTTTACAGATATTAGCTCATTTAATACATAAAAAAAAACAGGAGGTGAGCTTTTTCACCGTGCAAGCTCTCATAGAGATCCTTATGTCTATGAGAATTAAAGAGAATTAAAGTTATAGAAGAGGATTTCAAAATAGAGAAATCATTCTCATATTTTCATCAGTATTTTTACTTGTCCACTGATTCAAACCTCGTTTATTCTTTTATTCTACCTTTTAATAAAAACCACTTGGATATGTTTTCTCTCTACACCACACAATATAGATATATTTAATGAAATCTATATAATTATTATTAGAAATCTATATTATTAATACATGGTATTCTCTAATTTATCATATTGAAAACAAGTCTCTGCAATGACTCAAATTCCTAGGATGTTTTATTATTCATTGCAGGTACTAAGTATTATGTGTTCATGAATTTATTCTTCAATGAAATAGCTTTCACTCATCAACTCTAAGATAATTTCTTTTAAGTCTTTACATGACAATATCACTAGTTTTTGCTAGAATACAAATAAGCAGGGTACTTTAGACCTCAAAAATGGTCTTGGTACTTTATATATTTAAAAATTTTTCTTAAGGTTACCAAGAATGATTATAACTCATAATATCAAAATGTGATATGATTTTTAGGTAATGTTGAGTCTGTTTTCATTTAAATTTATTTTTATATTAAATATGACAAAAATAGCATAGAACACTATGTTGCAATTAAATCTGTAAAAAAAATTGTCAAATGATTTTCCACCTCAAATTTTCTATAAATCCTTATCAAGTTACAGTATGATTCTTGTATCTTCCTACTTCTGAGAATTTTACTCTATTTTGATAACTTCCCTATCTTTTCTTGCTGACAATACAATTCACCACATGTGAAAGAATCACTTCAAACTCCATTTGAATCATAGAAATAGTCTTTTAGATGCCACATTTTTATCCTACCCATAAGAAAATAATGCATGTTCTCAACAATTCGGTTTTCACAAGTATTTATTCCTTTATGTTGCCTCAGAATGATAAAGAAAAAAACACTACGTCAAATCTGAGATGCATTATCTCTATCATAGTTAATTTATAGAATCATGAAATTTAAAAGGCTAGAAATTAAATAAGTAGCTAGCAAATTTCTTTTCAAAATATCATTTCTTTAGTTTCCCCCATTTGTCTTTTATCATGTATCCAAACGTCATTGTTTGTCATAATTTAAAATAGTTTTCCTTGTTTACTTTTAGAAAAGAAAAATTTATTACCAAGATTTCATACTTTAGAGTGGAATAAATCTGTAGTAAGATAATCAGTCTAGATCTCTAAACAAACCTATTTATATAAGCTAAAGTCTCTAAATTAAAGCTCACACAAGCTACCAACATAATGAAAATGTACTTTTCTGTTCTATATATTTCAAAAAGAAAAAGAAACAATGTGACCATTTAATGATTGATCTATGAGACCATGGAGAAGGAAAAGTTATCAGAAGACTAAGAACGATCTACTAAACATTTTGTTTTCAACAGCAAAAGCATATTCTATTCTCTGTAGCACTCTAATCCTCACACTGGTCTTCAATAATTTTAGGAACTATTTTAAGAATATTTGATAATATTTGACATTATAAGTTGACAACAAATTAATTGCATTAGATATAATTTAATTTTTAACAGGCTCAAGGTAATTCAGTTCAAATATTTGTGTATGGAAAACCTAAAGTCAGTAGTATATTTGATATATCTTTCTTTACTTATAAAATAACAATATGATTAGGTAAAGCACTTGAGTGATCACATGGAAAAAAGTGAGAATTAATAAAATGATACCACTCTGAAAGAACATCTATAATTTCATTATAAACAGATCTGTTCTCAATCATATCTTGATCAATATGTGTATGTATGATTTGACTCAAAATATAAAAGAAATGTTTATCACATTTTCAGAGGAAATGGTAAAAGAACAAAATCTATGAACACCAGACAGCAGTCTAAAACATGGCATATCCACAGACTGGAGCAGTGGGTCAAATTAAATAGATGAAGTTAAATAGGAAGAGATATTACATTTGGGCAAAAATACTTAATTACTTGAATACATCATATGATTTAAAGGATGAATGATAAGAGACCCAAGATATTTAATAGTAAACTAATTAGAACCCCTTTGTACAATTTGACCCTAACTTATATTTACTTTAGAAAGGGAAAAAATGGCACTCTTATCCTATCACTTCTGATCAGAACAATAGTTGGTATATTGTGTCAGGACAGAGAAACATGTTTAAAAGTTATAGAAAACCAGGAACATGAAAAGATAGAAGTTTACCCACTAAATTACTGTGAAATTAAGCAGTGTATAAGTCACGTTTAAGCAGAGAAAACGTAACAGAGATTTGGGCTCCACTTTCTTATGACGTACATCTTCCTCTTCTTGGAAAATACCATTCTCCTGTTCAAATCAGAAGAACTTTGTTCTGTAACCCTTTTATGAAACTGTATATGTAAGTCATGAGCATTCTTGGCAAATTCAACCTCCAAAATAGGTCTCAAATCTGTTCAAATTTTTGCATTTCTACTGTTATTTCTTTAAAGTTATAATTATCTCTTCCCAGTCAAGGTCAATCACAAATATCTTCTTTTAGTATATACAAGATACATTTACATGGTTCAAGTTGTAAAACTGATTATATTTCTTTTTGGCTTTAAATGTGATTTAAGAATGCTAAGTCTTTACTATGAGGTACAAAATCTCAGTAAAATGAGGCCTCTGACTATATAGCTAGCTCATTTATCTCATGCTACTCTTGACTTAGTTCATTATACTTCTGTCACTCTAGACTTCATTCAGTCTCCTGAAGGAATCTCAAACAAAAGAAGCTATTGCTGTGTTCTGCTGCCTATCCTATCCTCTACTATCCCCCCTCCCCTCCCCTCCCCTCTTCTCTCTCTACCCCATCTACTGTAATTCATTTCTCCCCCTTGTTTTTTTTTCCTTTCCCCTCACTTCCTCTTATATGTAATTTTGTATAACAAGTATGAGACTATGTAAAAAAGTGGATGTGTAACCGATGTGATTCTGCAATCTGTATACCGGGTAAAAATGGGAGTTCATACCCACTTGAATCAAATGTATGAAATATGATATGTCAAGAACTATGTAATGTTTTGAACAACTAATAATAATTTTTTTTTAAAAAAAGAAGCTATTGCCTGCCTCTAGTCTTTATGCAAACTCTTCCCCCTGCCTGGAACACTCTCCTTCCCATACTTCACATGATTAGCTCCTACTCTTCTGGTCTGAACTTAAAATATTATCTCCTCAGAAAATCCTATAACAACCTTGTGAAAAATAATCTCCCTCCTCTACTTGGTTTTTTCTTTATATTATTTTTTTGCAGGGGAGGGTATCAGGGGTTGAACTCAGGGGCACTAGACCACTGAGCCACATCACCAGTCTTATTTTTTTAATTTTATTTGGAGACAGGGTCTCACTGAGTTTTTTAGTGCCTCACTTTTTGCTGAGGCTAGCTTTGAACTCGCCATCCTCTTGTTTCAGACTCCTGAGCTGTTGGGATTGCAGGCATGTGCCACCGTGCCCAGCACCCTATTTGTTTTGATTATAAGATTTATCACAATTTTATTTGCTTGTTTGCTTGGGTTACATTTCCCCGCCTAGAATCTAGTTCACAAGGATGTACTGTTTACTCATTACTGAAAATGGTCTATGGCATTCATCAAATAGATGAATTCTAGATAGGGAAGAAGGGTGGAAAGGAAAGGGAGGGGGCAGGGGATTAGCAAGGGCGGTGAAATGTGATGAACCTCATTATCCAAAGTACATGTATGAAGACATGAATTGGGTGTTAACCTACTTTATATACAGAGATATGAAAAATTGTGGTATATATGTGTAATAAAAATTGTAATGCAAAAAAAAACCCAAAGTACATGTAAAAAGACATGAATTGGCATGAACATACTTTATATACAAAGATATGAAAAATTGTGCTCTATATGTGTAATAAGAATTGTAATTCAATTTGCTGTTGTGTATTAAAAAATAAAATCAATTAAATTAAAAAAATAAAATTATTTGTCAAATTCTGAATGAACAGTGCCAAAGAGAAATATAAACAAGAAAAGTGAAAGTTTAGGAACTTTATTTCAATATGATATGAAATGGACCTCCATGTTTTGGAGAAAAACCAATAACCATAAATAATTTTAAAATAAATTTATAGCTTTTATTTTTATATGACTTTATCCCTATGACACTTTCAGCATTCTTTTATTTCTGAATTATTTCACACCTTACATTTACTCCAAAGCTTTTCACTTAGCAATTCTTCACAACTCTCACATTTTTCTCCTAAGCTCTTTATCATGTACATCAACTTAGACTCGCCAGAATTTTCTAGGATCTCTTCTACTTTACCAATTCCTGAATTTGTCACACGCACACAAAAGCATAAACATAAGCATCTGGTAGGAATAATTTTATCTTTTTCAGACACATATCTCTACCCATTCTGTTGATTCTATATCATAATAAGCCAAAGAACCAAAATAGTATTGAAGAGCTCTTTCATGGTTTAGAGTGGAGAAGCTAAGAAAAAAAAATCATCTATAAAAGGTTTGGAAGTGGGAGAGACATGCATATATTAATATATCTCATCCAATTGTAATAAGAAAAAAATTTAAGACGTTGCTGAAAATTGGAATAGATTAACTGAGGATTAATGATGTCCCATTAACTGACAAACTACATATGTACCCAGTTGTTAAAAAAAAATCCAATGGATGCTTGTACTAGATATTTTTCCCCTAAGAAAGATGATGATTTATTATTTAAAATCTGAGAGTGGATGACAGTGGTAATAATTCCCTCTATCTTCTTTCTAGACCAAGAGTATTATTTTATACTGAACTCTTCTATCTCCCAAACTCAAGGTATATTTCAACTCTTCATGCTTTGTTTACCAACTTATCCTAATGAGAAATCTATTGTATGAAATGACCCTAACATTAGTATTCCCTAACATTGTAGTTTTTTATTTCATTGTGTGTTACGCAAATCACAATGCTTTCACTTTTTGATCAAAGCAGTTTAACAAAGAACCACTGTTATACTATTCCTGTACTATCTATACTATTCTATGCCTAAACAAACATTATACATTTCTCATTACAAATAGGCTGTATTTCAGAGATCATCTCAGAAACCTCTTTAGAATCACAGTAATTCTAATTAGGATCCCATTCTTTTGGTTGTACATGATGTGGAGTTTCACTGGTGATACACTCATATGTGAACATAGGAAAGTTATGTGCAATTCAACTGTCTTTCCTAATTAGAATAAGTTATATTCCATGTATATATAAAATGTCAAAATACACTCTACTATCATGTATATCTAAAAATAACAAATACAAAGTAAACCATTAAAAAATAAGCTAAAAAAACCACAGTAACTCACAGTCATTGGGTATCCTATCTCCTGCTTTTTTTTTAATTTCTCTTTCCTATTTTCAGACAATACATCCTTTTTTTTTAAGTGCTAATCCAGATCTTAGGTTTTCCAGATAATACTCAAAGGGATAACCCTGGGAGTAAAACACAAATTAAACTGTTTGTTTTATTTGTCTCAGTGGAATTTTTAGCTCTACTGTTTGGCATCAGTCTCTAATGAAATTGGAAAGCAAAGCTTTCAATATAAAGGAGGCTGATGTATAGTAAGTAATAAACTTATGAAAAGAAGATAGAATTTTCCTCCAAGTGGTTAATTTGTAGGGTGGCATTTGGATCCTACTTTCAAGAGTCAATGCTGTTTAACAGGAAAAAAACATAAAGAAAGGGACATGGTTTAAAAATAATGTTTTATGAGAATAATTACTTTTGAAGATATTACTCTTTAAGTAATTTGGAAGGTTTAACTGACTTGAAAAATTTTTACTACCTTGCATGTGACCCTAAACTTAATTTATGTTAACAAAGTAGACTAGAAATTATAACACTCTCAATGTATGAGGAAGAGACTTCACAAAGGAAGACCTAGATATAAAGAGAAATGTGACAGTTTATTTCTATACAAAAAGTAATCAAGAGAAATGAGGTTTCCCAAATATGTTTTCCATAAATGTCCAGTTTAATAACACATGGAGGAAAAAAGAATAAGAAAGCTTATGCCTCCTCAGTTCAAAAAATCTAAGGTCCAGCATTACCAATATTAGAAATACCAATATGTACATCACTGTAGCCACTATTTTCTATGGTACATACTTAGTGGTAGCAGATGTAGAACCCAGTAAAAGGCACTAATATTTCCATGAGATTTTAGAATATAATTTCAAGTTCAGAATAATTAATGCTAGTTTGTGAATGTAAAATAATTGGTATCACATAGAATAAGTTAAAAAAAAGATACGAGGAAATTTCAGAGTGTTAGAGTTTTATTGAAAACTCAATTTTTTTTTTGGAAAATCTCTCCAGAAAGGCATTGGATTATATTTATCTATATGGAATGCAATTCCATTTACAATCCTACCTTACTTTTTTCTGATACATTCATCACATTGTCTAATAGCCTATATTCTTTGTACAGGATGCAACCTTGTCTGAAATGTCTGGGACTAGAAGTGTTACACATTTTGGAATATTTGTGTAAATGTAAAAAGCTATCTTATTGAATAATTCTGAACACAAAACTTATTTATTTTTCATAATACCTCATATACATACCCTAAAGTTAATTTTATACAATATTTTTAATGCAATTGAATTTTGACTATAATTCATCACAAGAGATCAAGAGTGTAATTATACTTGTGGCATCATTCAGATGCTCAAAAAGTTTTGAACTTTGGTATATTTTGGAATTGTATTTCAGATTAAGGATACTCAAACCTCTGAAATACCTGAGACTTATTCAAAATACTTACTGCAGAGTATTTATTGCATCTTTCAAAGTATTTATTGCATCCAGCCTTATGTCAATCATGTATATTTTTCACCTACAGGAGAGTTTTTTTTTTTTTTTTGAGGACTGAGTCTGTGAATTAATTATCTCAATATCCCTTTAACAGTTTGATTGGATTCTTTAACTTCTGTCGTACTATAAACTCAAAAATAACAAGAGAATGAAAAATCTGATTATTTATTTACAAAAGGTGTATCAAGTGCCAACTATCTACATGGCACAACGCTAAGGCCTAGGTATGAAGCTAGTTGGAAGATTTAAATTCAATTCTTCTCTTAATATAGATGTTAAAAGCATGAAAGGAAAAGAGTATTGAAGTTGAGAAAAACAGTAGAAAGTGGACTAAATAGTAACAAAACTCCTGATAAAAGCAGGCATTTTATTAACCTGATATCTTAGCACACTTGGTTAGAATAATACTTTTCAATTGGTAAGTCTAATAATTTTGAAGTGAAATGAAAAAATATGTTAATACTGCTAAGGAATCTTCAAATAAGACCAGTTCATAGGGTGATGTAAACTTTAATGATAAGCAATAAAACAGAATTTTCAGTTGAAGAAAAAAAATGTTTCCTTAAAAACAAAATATCTAGCTTGAGAGACTATATCTTAAGGTATATTTGAAAAATATTTTTATTTATGAAAACAGAAGAAAAGAACAGTAGTTTGGGACTGCCAACATTTTGATGATGTTTAGGTTGCTTTTCTTTAACCCAAACACTTAAAGCAAATCCAGTACTTTAGAGCTTATAGGCTTTAAACTGGAGTTTGAATCTCAGGAGGGGTTTATATTATCCATAAGGAAAACATCTCAATGAATTAACATGGTATCCATATACATAATTATGTTTCCAAAGTAAAGCATGGTACAAGATCCTTGAATATGCTTTAGAACTGCATTATTGATAAACTACCAAATTGACTCATATTTTCTAAAACTGAGGTTTCATAATCCTGCAACTTGGAATAATATACTCATTTTGAAAGTTTGAAATATATGTAAATGTTTCTTCACATTGCTTTTATTACAATATTAAGGCCTAAAAAGACTATTTTAAAAAGATTGCTTCAAATGTAGTGTAATTATGATTCTTCCCACTAAATATCACATATATCCCAGGAATTGCAGGAACTCTTTTGATCTAAAGGTAGATTACATAAAAATGTGAAACAGAGACACACAAATGTGTGTGTGTATTTGTGTATGTGTGTGTGTGTGTTAAATCCCTGAGGCTCAGTAAAGTGTTCAGTGACCCCAGATATACATTTGCAAGTTTCTGTGCAAATCTCAATCTGTCCAATATAATAGTTTATTCACCACAATTTCTTTAACAGCCTCAGGCACGCAATTCACATAAGAAATATTTCAGCAAATGCCAATATGTAAGTAAGTTACATGCAGTCCAATATCCCTGTAACTGGATAAAATGACTCAAAACTATAGTCGGTAGCAGAATTAAATGTCAGCTGAGTAATATCCTCTAGCAACCATCTTCAACAGACACACCAAATTGAATAGCTATACCCATACCAAACTACTTTCACAAGAGGTTTGGATATCAGGTGAGAGATCCTGGTGCCTGCTTTTAGTATAACAAAAAGAAAAGACATAACAAAGTAATCAGGAGAGAAGGAGTTGCCTTCATCACCTCTAAAAAGCAATGCAAAATATCCATGAAACAGTGCTGGTTCTTTGAAAATCTAAGCAAAAGAGAAAAACTTTTACCTAAACAAATTAAAAAAAAAAAAAACTTCTAGAAGTCTTATATAAAATCAGAGATAAAAATGAAGACATTACAAATGACACAACAGAAATAAAATCATTAGAGGTTTTTATGAACAAATACATGCCAACAGATTGGATAACCTAGAAGAATTTCACAAATTTCTAGACACATACTAATAGCCAAGACTAAACTATGAATAAATAGAAAAGCTGAATAAACCAATCAATAACACTTAGTGGATTCAATCAATAGTAGAAAGTATCCCAATCAAAGAAAAGAACAGGACCAGATGAATGTACTGGAGAACTCTACGGAACAGTTAAAGAACTAATATCATGTCTCCTTAGGACATTCCAAAAAGGAGAATAGGAAGGAATTTTTCCAAATAATTACCCTAATAAGGATATAATCCAAAATAGAGAATTATAAGCCAATTTGATGTACATGCAAAATTCCTCAAAAACCAGGAGCAAGCAAAATCCAACAGCATATCAGAAAGATCATATACCTTGATCATGTGAAATTCATCTGAAGAATGCAAGGATGGTTCAAAATATACAAATCAATTAACAAGATTTACTATATCTACAGGGCAGACACATATCATATAATCATCTCAATAGATGCAGAAAGGGCATTTGATAAAATTCAACATTCATCCTTTATAAAAATGCTGAGCAAAGTGGTATAGAAGGATTGTATCTCAACATTGTAAAGCTATTTATAAAAAGCCAATGGCTAAAATTATATAAAATGGGCAAAAGCTGAAAGATTTTTAAGATCTAGAACAAGTCAAGGAGGCCAACTTTCAACCCTTCAACATAGGGCTGAAAGTTCTAACCAGGGCAATCAGGCAATCAAGCAGAAAACAGAAATAAAATGTATATAAATTGGAAAAGAATGGTTTAAACTGTCACTGTTTGTATAAAACCTCATCTAATAAGTTGATAAAGACTACAACAAATAAACTATTAGAATTACTAAATAAATTTGCAGATTACAAAATAAACATCCCCCAATCAGTAGCACTGTTATAGGCCAATATCAAATTCTCTGAAGTTAGATAGAAACAATTTAGAATAACAACAAAAACAAATAAAATGCCTAAGAATAAATTTACCTGAGAAATTTAAAGCTCATTCTAATGAAAATTATAAAATATTTATTAATTAAGGAGAATGAAAGAAAGCTACCTCACGTTCACGCATTGTAAGAATCAATACAGTTAAAATATCCATAATATCCAAAGCAAGCAAAATAGCAGGATATAAAATCAACACCCATTAAATCAGAAGCATTTCTGTATATCAGTAACAAATTCTCTGAAAGAGAAACGAGGAAAACTACCCCATTTACAATATCCCCAGAAAAATAAATAAATAAAACACTTGGGAATCAATATAATGAAAGAGGTAAAAGACCTCTACAATGAAAACTACAGAATGCTAAAGAAAGAAACTAGAGAAGACCTTGGAAACTGGAAAGTTCTCCCTTGTTCTTGGATAGGCAGAATTAATATTTTTTTTTAATTTTTTTTTAATTTTTTTTTAATTTTTTATTGTTGGTTGTTCAAAACATTACAAATTTCTTGACATATCATATTCCACACTTTGATTCAAGTGGGTTATGAACTCCCACCTTCACCCCATACACAGATTGTAGAATCACATCAGTTACACATCCATTGATTTACATATTGCCATACTAGTGTCTGTTGTGCTCCGCTGCCTTTCCCATCCTCCACCATCCCCCCTCCCCACCTCTCCCCTCCC
>NW_026000068.1:21683651-21710836 GCF_001458135.2 Marmota marmota marmota
GACCGCTGGGCCTGATCTGCAGGTTGGTTGCAGGTCTGCTCACCCTGCGGGCACGGGTGGCGGTTCCGCTCCGCCCCCACTCCAATTGGGGTCACGTGACCACCACACCAGCAGGGCCTGATCCAGGCGCGGGCGGCGGCTCTGCCCTGCCCCTCCTACCACACCCGTGTACCACTGGGTCGTGGGTCTGCCCACCTTGTGGGCGCGGGTGGCGGCTCCGCTCCGCTCCGCCCCCTCTCCAATTGGGGTCACGCGGTCACCACGCTGGCGAGCTGCTGGGCCTGCTCCGGGCGCTGGCGGCGGCCCGGCTCCTCCCCTCTGGCTCGACGACAAATCGAGGAGACTCGGGTGTCTGTGCCTCACCCCCCCTACCAGGAGACCAACTGTTTCTGTCGCCGCTAGTATTGATGAAGTTCTCTCCTCCGCCGCTTTCTGATGACATCAGATCTCTGCCATGTTGGTATCCTATGCGAATGGCAGCATTTCGTTCCCCTTGCCGGGCAACCAAAGCAACAGGTGAGTCCTGACTGGCCCTCAGCAGGACCTGGACCGAGAAGCAGTTTCCCAGAATTAATATTGTCAAAATGATCATACTACCAAAATCACTATACAGAATTAATACAATTTCAATCAAACTTCCAATGACATTCCTCATAGAAATAGAAAAAGCAGTCATTAAATTCATCTGAAAAAAATAAGAGATCCAGAATAACTAAAGCAATCCTTAGCAAGAAGAGTGAAGCACATGGCATCACTATACCAGACATTAAACTATATACTACCTTGCTTCTGACACTTCTCAGAAGATGTATTACGATTGCAATAGTAACAAAAATGGCATGGAATTGGCACCAAAATAGACTTGTAAACCAATGGTATAGAATAGAGGACACAGAGAAAAACTCACACAAATACAGTTATCTCATATTAGACAAGGGCGCCAAAAACATACATTGGAGAAAAGATAGCCTCTTCAACAAATGGTGCTGTGAAAACTGGAAATCCATACACAACAAAATGAAATTAAGCCTATATCTCTCATCATGCATAAAACTCAACTCAAAGTGGATCAAGGACCTAGAAATTACACTAAAGACCCTGCTCCTACTAGAACAAAAAGTAGGCCCAAATATTCATCACATTGGATTAGGCCCTGACTTCCTTAATAAGACTCCTATAGCACTAGAATTAAAATAAAGAATCATTAAATGGGATGGAATCAAACTAAAAAGCTTCTTCGCAGCAAATGAAACAATCATTGAAGTGAATAGAGACCCTACAGAATGGGAGCAAATTTTTACCACACACACATCAGATAGAGCACTAATCTCTAGGATATATAAAGAACTCAAAAACCTTAACACCAAAAAACAAATAACGCAATCAATAAATGGGCCAAAGAACTGAACAGACACTTCTCAGAAGACGATATACAATCAAATCAACAACCACATCAATGTTTATAGCAGCACAATTCACAAAGCTAAATTGTGGAACCAACCTAGATGCCCTTCAGTAGATTAATGGATAAAGAAAATGTGGGATATATACGCAACAGAATATTACTCAGCATTAAAAGAGAATAAAATCAGGCTTTTGCAGGTAAATGGATGGAGCTGGAGAATATAATGCTAAGTGAAGTTAGCCAATCCTCAAGAAAAAAAGCTGAACGTTTTCTCTGATATAAGCATGCTGATCCATAATGAGTATGGGGGTGGGGTGGGGGGAACATGTGAGGAATGGAAGAACTTTAGATAGGGCAAAGGGGAGAAAAAGGAAGGGAGGGGGTTCAGGGATAGGAAAGATGGTGGAATGAGACAGATATCACTATCCTGGGTACATGTATGAAAACACAAATGGTGTGACTCTACTTTGTATACAACCAGAGACATGAAAAATTGTCCTCTATGTGTGTAATATGAATTGAATTGCATTCTGTTGTCATATACAACAAATTAGAATAAATAAAATAAAAAGAATCTGTTTTTAAAATGGGTAATAAACCTGAGTGAATATTTCTCAAAAGACAACAAATAAATGGGCACCGGTATATGAAAGAATGCTGAGCATCAATAATCACCAAGTAAATGCAAATCAAAACCACAATGAGATATCACCTCACCCCAGTAAAATAAGTTATTTTCAAAAAGACTAAAGATAACAAGTGCTGGTGGAGATATAAAGAAAAGGAAAGCTTCCTACCCCACTGGTAAAAGTATAAATGAGTATAGCTATCATGAAAAACTGTATGGAGATTTCTCAAAAATTAAAATTAGAACTACCATATGAGGCAGCAATCAGACTCTTGGGTACATATTCACTGGAAATGATGTCCATGTGTCAGAGATATCTACATATATTCATTGCAGTACTATTCACAATTCCTAAGATATAGAACCAGTATAAGTGTCCATCAAATGATAAATGGATAAAGAAAAGTGGTATATATAAAGAATGAAATACTATTCGGCCATTAATATTATTCATCCATTTTTATAACATTAGTGGAAAGTAGAGATCATTATGTTAAATGAAATAAGAGAAAGACAAATACTGTATGATCTCTCTCAGATGTTGAATCTAAAATAGTTCGTCTCAGAAGTTAAGAGTAAAATGGGGATTACCAAAGAGCAGGGACAGTGGGGCAGGTCAAAGGATAGGGGAAAGGTTGATAAATGGGTCCTAAGTTATAGTTAGATCAGAACAAGAACTTTTCACTATAAAGGCATGATAAATTGTTTGAGAAAGACAGGAATAATTAATATGTTTTAAACATTACCCAGTGTATATATGTACTGAAGCATCATATGTTTCCCAACAACATGTGCAATTTTTATATTTTTATATACCACTATAAAATAAAATTAATTATTAAAACCAAGCTGTAATTGAAAAAATTTGCAAAGACACAAAGAAGGTCTACTTAGGGTTTCATAAACTATTGAAATATTGATTATCAGAATCATGTATATTTTATTAATCAATATTTAAATATAAAGGAATCCCAACTGTTTACTATGAGTCTCTACAGGCTTTCTAGGTGAATATTGTCATCAAAACCCCTGGTTTAGATGGAATATTTTGCAAATTACTTTAAATACATAGAAGTATCAATGTGATTTAATAGTTAATATTTTCTTCCTAAATCATGCTGGCTGAGTATATTTTATGAATTTTTTAAAATATTTATTTTTTAGTTGTAGTTGGACACA
Source organism: Marmota marmota marmota (assembly GCF_001458135.2). Taxonomy (NCBI): domain Eukaryota; kingdom Metazoa; phylum Chordata; class Mammalia; order Rodentia; family Sciuridae; genus Marmota; species Marmota marmota. Next base: position 21,686,864 of record NW_026000068.1, read on the forward strand.
ATACCTTTATTTTATTTATTTATTTTTATGTGGTACCGAGGATGGAATGGAGGGCCTTGCATGTGCTAAGAGAGTTCTCTACCGTTGAGCCACAATCCCAGCTCCTTTTATGAAAATTTAGTGATGTTGATGTATAGAGTTATCATGAAACAGGAATAATCCTATTCAAAGCATAGTTCAAAATTGAAATATGGTGAAATAGTAAAAAAGTTTAGTTTGAATAAATCAAGATCAATTCTAAGTAAATGGTAAAGAATGGCTCTTTTATTGATTTTGTAATCTTGTTTATTAGAATACGATGGACAGCTTAAAAGTTGTGCATTAGCAGTCATTGCAACACAATATTTGTATGATCATATATTTCATTCAATTTAAAAATTGTGATCAGGTGTTTGAGGAAGAAAATGATTTCATGAACATCTGTATGTTAAGTTTTAGTTTCTTAAAATATGCTGAAATGGATGTATAACTATGTGTATTCCTCTTTTCAATTTTACACTTATCTTATGTGTACTGCTGATATCCCTAGTATCGAGTCAGAGACAGATTTTCATCCTGTTGTCCAGTCAATGATGTGCACAATTCCTTTTGACATTGATGAAAGGTGAATACACACATCCAGCCCACTTCAGTGAAAATTGACCCATAATTTTGTTTTATCCTGAAGAAAAATACAGTAATAAAGTTTAAAGATAGAAAAAAATGTTTAACTCTTCAGGTGAACCATTAGTTAACAACAATTCACAAACATTACACTTTGTCTTAGGACAGTGAGCTCAAGCTTTGTTTTTAGGTATTCATTAATTCAAAATATTATGGCTCTCTAAATGATAGCAAAATATCTAAAATTGAAATTTAACATTTCAATGAGATCAAAAGCTAAAGGTCAAAAGGAAAGCATGTTTTTACATCATTCTATCTCTATTGTCCCTTAAGATTTTTCATGTGAAATAAATGTATATATTTCCTGTAAATATTTAGTAGTTGAAAATAAATACTTATTTCCCACAAGATGACTATGCAACTAAAGGTGTGGATCTTGCATAGTCTACTGATTATATATATAAATTAATCAGTATTTTCAAGAATATACCAGAATCCTAAATATTGTAGGAAAATGACAGAATGCTGATTCAGATCAATTGCTCCAATCCCAAGTTTCTTATATCTACTAGTAAAAGAAACATGATATGATGAGTTAAGATTATCCACCAAAACATTTTTGTTTTCTCTAGTAATCTTTAAGGATCTATTACTACTCATTAATTTAACTATACCATTTAATTTCAGTCTGTTAATATCATCAGGCTATAGAATTTCTAGAATGATAACCTTTACTGTAAAGACTCCAGAATGCAATAAATGCTTTATCACTTTTGTCTTTGAAGGGTATCTAAGTTCTAGTATAACAGAATCAGCAAGAAAATCGGTTTTGTTTCCATAATTTATAACTTTATATCATTGTTTTGACTTTCATCTTATTTTAAACTATCTTCTTTCAATGATGGCCTTTATTCTTCCTACTGACATAAAGACATCAGTGATGAGTTGCTGTTAAATACTATTTCCATCATAGCACAGCGAATTAATATTCTCATAAAACTCTGAGTTATAAGTTATAACCCAAAATAATTTACATAGAATTTGGATTATGCTTCTTTTAAATAAAAAGAGAGTATTTCAAATAAATATTTGTTGATTGCCTCCTATGTGCCTATCACTGTGGTAGGTAAAGGGTAATTAAAAACAAATAAAATACAATCTGCTATAAAGTGCTTTGTATTCTTAAAGATATTGACATAAAATAGTCATCTTTGAAGAAAGTAGGGTATAAATGAACTTTAAAAGTCACATGCAAAGATAGATATGAATCGCAATATCACAGGTAAGTCAGAGAAACTAATTTCCCCTAGTAGTAAAAGAGAACTTTATTAAAAAAAAAAATCAAACCTTTGTTCCAGTTTACATCAGGAAATGCATCCTTTTATATAATTTTGTGAGCTAAACTGAAAAGGAAAACAGACAAAGGGATGCATTCTAGAAATATTCAGATTCCTAAATAAATGGAAGGAAGAATAGGTGCCAGACCTTGGAGCCAAGAACAAGTGAAGGCAGGTTAGTGCCAACTGTGAGATGACAACTTATTCATAATCATAACTGTAGAATAAAGGCAATGTGGCAGAATGGAGGTGAAGTGGAAGAGAACACAAAATGATGCTTTTCTACATTAGGCCATATGACGATGAAGAAACTTGCTCTCAATAAATGGCCATCTGATTCACAGGAGTTAAGGTCAATTATGGTTGATTCTAATAAATTTAAATTCTTATACTGGAATCTCTCATGATATGAAGGTATGGATCTCTTTTGAGGGAAAAGCTTCTGAAATAAATATGTTCTTTTTCTGTTTTATCCTTTTATTCCTTTGGAGTTACTAAATCTTCAACATAGCAAAGCCTCCTCTTCTAATTATAGAACCTGCCACAAGAGACAACTAAATTTCCAAATACTTAGAATTCCCTATTAATTTCCCTTTGCTCATAACCTAAATAATCATGCTGATATTTAGATTTCTGACTTAATTTGAGTCTCATATTTTTCTGCCTTTGCAATATTTCCTGTTCTCTTGTGCTTTGACATTTCCCAACTTGCCATCAATCCATCCAATCTTTTAGGTCCAGTTTTCTTCTAAGACAGTATGTAAACTTAGTGTCTATTTCTATATGTTGTATCTCATTGTAGATATTTTTTTTAAAAACGTGAAGTTGACAACATTGTCTCAGTAAGTTAGAATTATAATGGAATGTCAAAAACAAGATATCAAAAATACTTAACATAATTGAGATTAGAGAAAAATAATTAAAATTTTTATGTAATCCAGAATTCAAGTAATTAAAACTACAACATTCTTTAGTGTTTCTCATGAAAATTCAACAATGAATGAAAAGTAGATATTCATTTTTCTATTATTTTACCATTTGATAAAACTGAAATTATCTAAAATAAAGAAAACAACACGTCAGTATTAATTATAGTACTCCCATAACTTTCATTTGAACTTATTAATAGTATTTTTGTAAGTTCCATCTCTCTTTTTGAATACAAATATAATTTTTGTGACATCTATGGAGTCATAATAAATCAGGTTTCAAGCTAGATTACATATAAGTAAGTATCTACAAACTCATTAAAAAATAAAACTAAGTTAAAATTCTTTTATGGTTTATCTGGAAGAGAAGAATACAATTAGTAGGATCATGTTTTTCAAAAATCAGTTTAGTTACTTCTTCAGATCTCAAGAAATAATGTAAAATATATACACAATGGTAGTAGTAAGAATAAGAGACAATTGTGAAGTAATATTAACATTTGACCTTATTATCAACACAAAATAAATCAAATTTTAGTCTCCAATACACTCTTAAAAGAAGAGAAAATCTATAAGGTAAAAAATTTGTAATATTAACCACTGAGCCACATTCCCAGCCCTTTTTATATTTTGTAACAGAAAGAAAATCATTGAATAAGAGAAATAAAATTTGGACAGTAGAGGCATCCACATCTAGGATTGGTAAAATGCAATTGTGCGCTAAAATCTCATAAAATGCTGTGTAAAACATGTTTTTAAAATCTGTTGAAAATCAGGGAACAATATCAAGGCAGGATTTTTCAGGTTAAAATTTATTAGAAGGCAAAGTCCCAGAGAAGTAAGTTATCAGATGCTTTTGTTCTAAAAAAATTTGCAGATCAGAAAGAAACATTTTAAAAACTGGACTATAGCACTGGTGACTCAAAATCTCAGGAGTCAAAAATCAAAGCCCACAATCACCCAGAGAGCACCCTTCACTCATTCAACTGGAAATTCCAAGAGTGAAACAATACATGTAACACAGAGTAAAAACAACCATAACATCAAGTGTAAAATGAAAAGTCTATAATAAACTTCAAGCTTTGAAAATTTTTTGTGGTTCAATATTGGCGGGTGATCCCTAATTCCTAGCAGCAGGAAATTAAAATATTATTTGGAGGAAAGTATCTTCATTTTAGAGTCTAGGATTTCCACACATATTTAAAATATAGGGAAGAGTACACAAGAACCAAACTAGTGAAATTAATAGACATAAGAATTTTGCCTTCCCTCTATGGTTCATTGATTTAGAGAATTTACTTTTGGAGCTACTATTGAAATATAGGAATTTTGGTAGAGAACAAAAGCCAGGAAGTAAAAGATCAAGGTTTTCAGGATTATAAACTATGCCTAGACAAGATCTTTATAGTTATTTAATCATAGAACCCAGGTAGATCAAATAAATTTGGAGACTACCAGGTTTTTTAAGAAAATGTATTACCAAATAAAGTCCATTCCAAAAATAGCTGTGTTTCCTGGTTTATTTTGTTTGTTTGTTGTTATTGTTGTTGTTTTGGTACCAAGGATTGAACCCAGGGGTGCTTAACCACTGAGCCACATCCCCAGTCCTTTTTATATTTTATTTTGAGACAGGGTCTCCCTAAGTTGCTTAGCACCTCTCTAAGTTGCTGAGACTGGCTTCAAATTCACTGTCCTTGTGCCTCAGACTCCCAAGCCATTAGGTGTTTCCTATATTTTTCTAAAGCAATCCAGAAGTCCCAAAATCTCTTAAGGCTATGAAACTGTGCAACACCCAAGAACAAATTTGCTAATGTCTAATTCTAATGTGGAGATAAATAATAATAGGTAAAATGTTTCAAATGGAACATGTAGGAGATGGTCCAAATGTTACAATGATTCTATTTTAAAAGAAAGAAGTGTTCATCATTCCTATTGGATAGATTTGGTAATTATTATGGAAGAGTGGTAGTTATTCCCACTATCTTCCTTTTCAAAGGAGAGTTTTTATTGTGGTTATCCAGTTTCTATGTCATCTTATATGCTGGGTATATAGAAGGTGGACACTTTATACTTTAACTTGTAGATTGCTAGACCATAAGGTATTACATCTCACTTTAGTGAGTAAGACTGGATAATCTATTAGTATACCAATTCAAATTTAATTTTGGCTACATGTAGTGACATATTCAAGTGTTATGGTTTAGACAGGAGGTATCCCCCAAAAGTTCATGTGTATGATAATGAAAGAAGGTTTAGAGGTAAAATGATTACTTCATGAGAACTTTAACCTAATCAGTGGATTAATCCACTGATATGGATTAACTGGGAGTGTAATTAGGCAGGTAGGTTATGGCTGAAGGAAGTAGGGCACTGGAAATATGCCTTTGAGGTTTATATTTTGTTGCTGATGAACAGAGCTCTCCTTCTGCTTCATTTTTATCATGTTTAAGCTGCTTTCCTCTAACACACCCTGATGTTCTGCCTCACCTCTGGCCCAGAGAAGGGAGTTGGCCATATGTGAAATGAGACCTCTGAAACCATGAGACTTAAATAAACTTTTCCCCTTCTATATTGTTATTGTCAAGTCTCTTGGTCACACACACACACACAAAAAGTAAAAAAATAAAAAAATAACCAACTGAGTAAAACACCAAGATGGAAGTCCATTTCTATTTCACATGAACATCCAATTGTAAGAAGTCTAGGACTAGTAGGACAATCTCACAATCATCTTTAATCAGGGTATTTCCAGCTGTTCACCACCCTAAGTGTGGCTTTCATTCTATTATAGTCTAAAAGTTCTGGCCATGGCATGCCAGCAACAGGATGGAGGAAGGCAAAAGAAGAGAGAAAAGGCTTTACCAATTGTCTTTTAGGAAAACTTCCCCAAGTCTGCAAAACAATACGTTCATTGATGACATGATATGGTATGCAATAATAAAGGCTGCTGTGATGTCTATATCATAAAATCTAGAAACTTGTGAAATGTCACATTTTATGTTAATTTTTTTTGGGGGGGGCCAGGGTGGTTTCAGAAGGTACCATTAATTAGTGACTGAAACACAAACATATTTTCTTACATATATGGAAGTTAGGTTTAACATTAAAATTCTGGCTAATAGAACTTTGGTGAAGGTTGTTACTGGCTTATAGATGGCAACCTTATTATTGTGTACACATAGAGCAGGATAGTGGGGATTCCCTATTGTCAGTTTTTGTAAGAATGCTAATGTCATCAGATCAGAACCCCATTCTTATGACCTAATTTAATCTTTATTACTCCTTTTTTTTTTTTTAAGCAGCAAAGAGGTGATTCTTGCAAGCTAGCTCAGTCCTCGTGCACACAGCAACTGGTGACGCTGAGAGGCCCCAAGCCCAGGGTTTGCAGCAATTTTATATACTCTTTGGGGAAGGCAGGGACTTCACATACATCATAGCATCTCTTAGCAAATCATCACACACCATGCGAAAATAATAAAACAACTCTAAAACATGATTAGCAAATGCACTGGCAGGAACACGTTGGGTAAGTGTGATTGGCTAGTACAAGAGGGGGATTCTTTTGAACAGATTGGTTTAAGCCACAAGGGGAGTATGTGCTGAACTACATGGTTTCCCAACATGTTGTCAACCACCATGAACTACTGGGAGGGTGATCTGGCATCCAAGGTATTTTCCCTATCTCATGCTGATTGGTGGTTGCTAGGTGGTTGCTATGGGTCCCCACCTACCCTGACTGAGTCAGGGATGCTTAGTGCCGAAGATTTCTCCTCTCCTATTATTTGTAGATAAACAACTAAGCAGGGTGGGTATGTGCCTAGGAGTGCTCTGTGTGTCTTTCCAAGGACAAGGGTCATGCCCCCTTCCTTGGAAAGGCTTTGCTCTGAGGTAGAGACTGGTTTCTCATTCCCCCCTTTGTCTGAAAACTTGGGAACCAATCATGGTTCCCTCAGCTGGGGGTCTATTTGGGCTCTACATCCTGGTAGAGTAAACAGTAACCCTTAGGGGACAGTCTTCAACTTCCCAGATTCACTCAAAATTGGCCTCCAAGATCCAACCTGACTTGATTTACCTACTACACTGTCTATCTATTTCTGGCTTCATTCCTCCTCTAATTTTAGGAACTCCTTATTGCTGTAAGGAGAAGGAGCGATGGCTCATTCTGGCTGCTTCAGAGCTGAGAGGGGGCATTGAATGTGAGGGGGCTCGACAAGGACAACATAGGGGATGACGTCAAGGATGACTTGGCGGATATGAGTTCCCTTTTAGAAGTCAGTTCAGTTTGAAGTCTGGTTGGGGAGGAACAGGTTGTAAAGTCATCTGGGGATGAGTGCTTCTATGAGAGAAACAAAAACCATGAGTACTAAATAAATGTTGCAGCAGCTGGAACATGTCACTGTATAATAAACGTTTCCTCACCAGGATTTAACATCCCCAGTTATCAGGACTGTAAACATAACATTTAACTTTTAGTGTTACAGATGTCCTTTCCCATAGGATACATTTGTGTCCAAAAGTTGGTTTTTGTCAAGATTACTAGGATCTCAAACAGGGGATATAATGTATAACTCTGCCAAAGTTCAAGGTAGCTATTACACGAACTAAATATGTTTTTACTCTTATTAATTTTATTTTGTAGTTTTCTTATAAATGGTCTAAAGATTGTCTGTTAATGTTTTGCAGAAGTACTGCTTTAAGAATACACAACCTGGGTTAATTGAAGATAATGAGTTATCACCTACAGGATAGAGAGATAGACATTAAAGCCCAGTACTCTTAATATAAGGCTGTTGAAATTTATTTGCTGGATGTTTAAGATTAAGAATTAAAATTAAAGTTAAATTAAAAGGACCAAGAAAACCAATATTTGGCTCTTGCCCTCTGAGTCAGTCTGAATCCAGGAAACAGGGGACTTCTCTAAAGAGCTTTGCAACTCTGGGCCACATAACCTCCCCATCAGGGAGATTAATGAGACCATTGGAGAACAGAAAGCCAATCAGTGCATTTGCTATGAAGAGGAGGGTCATCGGAGAAGGGAGACATCCCTGATGCTTCCAAGGGAAGCCACACGGTCAAGCAAGACCTGGACCCATCCTAGTGCAAATGGCACTAGCCGAACTGAGAAGCTTCTTCAAAGTTCCCCCAGGATTCCCATGGAAACTCAGCTAACTATTAACAATAGATAGAAATGAAAGTCAGTTTGACTGCTTCATCTTAGCAAAGACAGTTAAAACCAAAACACAGTTATTTCTGGGCATTTTAAATAATAATAATAGTTAAATGTAACTTAAGGTATACACCTTGTGTTAGCCCACAAGAATAAGTAAGACTGGAGGCTATAAAAGAGATTCTTAGGAAGGAATGCCTGATAAATATCAAAAGAAACTATCAAGAGGAACTGCCAGGGTAATTTTAGTTTAAGGCCTACAGATATTCCTAACCTACACAGGTAGGCTTGGTGTTTGCTAGTATGATTATGCAGCCCTAAGTAACAGAATTAAAGGTTTCTCTATTATACACAGAGGTCATACTAGTAAAAGGATTTTGCAAGATCAGATGACATAAAATTATTAAACTGTATCTTAATTACTTATTTAGATAACTGATCTCCAAATATATCTACACTGGAAGTTGGGGCTTAATATATGAAATGCATGGGAATACAAATATTCAAGCCCTAGCACCTTGTATGGCACAAAGAACTTTGAGAGTGTGATTAATGACCTAGGAAGTTTTTAAATGAAATATATGAAATATAAATTAAAATCTCTCCCTAAAACACCTGTGGTCCTTGAGATGGGTTAATTATTGGGATGGGTCAAATCTAATAACAGAAGTCCTTATAAAAGGGAAAGAGGTCATTTAAAAAGAAGTAGAAAATGGGATAATAGAAATGAAAAGTAGAGTGATATGAAGTAGGGATCATAAGACACAGAAGGCAGGCAACTTCCAGAAGCTAAATAGGCAAGAAAACAGAGTTCTCTCCTGGAGCCTCTGGAAGGACAGCCTTCTCAACATCTTGATTCAATAGCAGAAAGAGTGAAGAACTCTGACAACATGATGATGAATAGTTGCTATACTGGTAAGCATTATTTATCTCCTTTTATAAAAGAGAGAAAAACAATCTGTTTTGTGTAAATCAATACCAATCAGGGTAATAATTCCCAGTCCTAATCAATGCACTCCCATTTCTTTTGTATTTCTAACAGAACTATTCATTTTTATTTTCAGTTATTTTTAGAAACATATCCATGACATGTATAACAGAGTTCTGTCTTTAAAATATAACATTGGTACAATTATTTAAAGGTGTATGTGTTGTGAAGTATTTTAATTAAGAGAAATAGAAGATACTTGTTAAATGCATGATGGCCATATGCATTTCATGAGCAACTGACACCAAACACAGGTCTCCTAGCCAATGAAAAAGGACTCTTCTTTGTGTAGACAGCATATTCAACATTGAATATTTTTGTACAGTAAAATGTAGCCATGTATAAATACACCAGAGTTACATGAGGCACAGCAAATAAAAAATATACAAGTACATTTAGGTCATTATCTTTAACTGATATATTTGTACAAACTATACCTAATTTAATTGTTGCTTTATCATTATAGAGTTATGAGTTACATTTAAAAAGATAGTAGCTAGTGGAGTAGAGGTTTAGTAGAAGTTCTCAAATTTTTTGGTCACCAGACTCCTCTATTCTCTCAAAAGTTGAAAGGCTACAAAACATTGTGTGTTTTATTATTTCAATATGAATCATATTGGAAATTTAAAATATAAAATGTTTTAAATATTTATTAATTTATTTTAAATAACAATAATAAATGCATTCGATATTCACATAAATTGCATCTTTATGAAATAACAACATTTCAAAAACAATGAGAAGAGTGGTGGGATTATTCTACATTTTTCAGAATCTATTTAGTGTCTAGCTTAATAAATGACAGATATTTTCATATCTGTATATGTGCTCAATCTCTTATATATATATCATGTAGTCTCTAGAAAAACTTCATGATATGCTCATGAGAAAATGAGAATGGCAACTATCAAGAATACAAGTAATAATAAATGTTAGTGAGGATGTAGGGGAAAAGATTCACTCATACATTGCTGATGGGACTACCAATTGTTGCAACCACTCTGGAAAGCAGTATGGATATTACTTAGAGAACTTGGAATGAAACCACCATTTGAGCCAGTTATCCCACTCCTTGGCCAGTTATCCCACTCCACCCAAAGGACTTAAAATCAGCATACTACAGTGCCTCAACCACATCAATATTTATAGTAGCTCCATTCACAATAGCTCTCTAAGGAACCAGCCTAAGTTCCCTTCAACAGATGAATGGATAAAGAAAATGTGGTACATACACACAATGAAATATTACTTAGCCATAAAGAATAAAACTATGACATTTATTTGTAAACGGATGGTACCGGAGATTTTCAGTACCAAAATGCTAAGTGAAATGAGCCCATTTCAAAAAACCCAAGGCCACATGTTCTCTGTGATACATGGATGCTAACATATAATAAGTGTGGGGGAGGGAAGAATAGAAGTTTATTGTATTAGACAAAGGGGAATGAAGACAAGGAAGGTAGGATGGGAATAGGAAAGACAGTAGAATGAATCAGACTTAATTTTCCTTTGTTTCTGTATGGATACACAAGCAGTGAAACTTCACATCATGTACAACCACCAGAATGGGATCCTAATTAGTGTAAGTTATATTCCATGTATGTAAAATATGTCAAAATATACTCTACTGTCATGTACCTCTAAAAAGAACCAACTTTTTTAAAAAGAAAGTATGATTTTGGAAAAGGAAGAGAAAAATATTCACTTTCTAATGCATACTTTGAAAATAGAGCAGAATCAACTGAAAATAATTTTATTCATAAGTTACCAATTAGAAAAGCTGATATACTTTTTCATTAAAAAACTAGCCTGAAATTTTAATTCAAAATATTTTAAATTCTCAACAAAGATCAAAATCATTTGTAGTAATACTATATATACAGACACTATGTCAATCATACTAGACATCATAGTGAAATCCAAAGAATAAATCAGTGAATGGAAGTACATATATATTGTTATTCTTATTTAGATGATCCAATTTGTCATTATTATTACATGAAGTTTTTAAACATAATGCCACTAAAATTCAAATATTTATTATACTAATTGAATTTAAATTTTATTTGAAGGTATAGAGTACAAGAGTAGCCAATAATAATGAAGTGACTAGCCTTATCAAAAATTAACATCATAAAACTAGAATATTAAAATGATGCTGTTTTTAACTAAATATAAGAATATCTTAAGTGATAAAGGTATTATTTAAAATACATGGAAGAACAAGTGATGTTGGCATAATGTAATTACTGTATACAAAAATATACAGTTTTATCCTTAGCACAATCCAAAATTAAAATAACTTTCAAATAGAATAAGGATTTAAAATTAAAAATAAAAACAGAAAAGTGTTAGAATAAAAGACTTCATCTTTTACTAATCCTAAGGTTGGGAAGGACTTTTAAAATCATTATATAAAATAAAGAAACCAACATACTCAGTGACTTGATCTTATTAAAATTAAAATTTTCTGAATAGCAAAAGACACCTACGATGAAGACAAATTTAGCTGAAATTATCCTTTCCAAATTAAGTGGAATAAAACCCTACATAGCAACTCCACATTAATAGACCAATGAAAAAAAGTTTATAAATGAATGAAGAAACAGACAAAGACTAATCACAAAGGAAGAAATAAAAATGAGCAATACAAAAAAATTACCTTCACTAGTGTTAAGTATGCTATGAGTTTAATCTTCATGCTCCTGGTAAAAATCATTTGGTTTGTTAGTTTAGTCATTTCCAAAGGAAGTATATAATCAAATATATTTAAGTTTTAGAAATACTTATTTAAATCTTAGAACTATTTAAAAATTGAACTGTGAAAAAAGAGGAAAAAGAAAATGACCCCTGAGATTTTAAATGGACAATTAATTGTTGGGTAATAGTGGAAGTAAACAATATAGTAATAGGAAAGGGTTTATTAGAAAAAGAGCCTATAACAAATTTAGTTCATTTCTATTGATGGATAAGGGGAATAAAAATGAGAAATATCTGGAAATATATAATAAGTGTATGGTTTCAGAAGTATAGAATGAAGACCATCAGAATGCCAGAAAATCTGTCTTTAAATAAGAAAGAGTGAGTTTAGGGTATGAAGTCTGGAAAATGAGGTAAATAAGAATAAAAATGTATTTATGTGAGCCATTTGTTTACTTGATATAAAATTAGCCATCCCCTTCCAGTTAGTTGCACCAAAAAAGAGAAAAACATTGAGTACTGACGGGAACTAAGTTAAAGAGGATCAGGTAGGTTTCTACCCTCTCCATGCTGAATTCAGGCAAGAATATTGTTACAGTTCATGGACACAGTGCCTTTACACACAGAACAAATGATTACTTTCAAGTTGTATGCTTATCAAAGGTCTAGGACTACTCTGCCAGTGTTTCCTAACACGTTCCAGAAGACCAAGGAATGCAGATATGTAAGTGTTCTGTGTGAAACATAGCTCAAAATCAGTTATGAAATATCAATAATATTTTCAAGGAGAGAACACTCCTGTGTATAAAGCATGCAAAAAAATCAAGTAGCATGCTCTGAAATAATGAGCTTCTATTATACAGGGAGGGGCATAAGAAACTTAATATGAACTTTACAATTTCACAGAGTATACTATCAACTGGAGTAAAGTAATACCATTGCCACTGAGTACCAGTGTGAAAAAGGGTTTTAGTGAAATATATTTGCCTTTTGAACTTGTGTTATTAATGAAAGGATAACTTTTAAGAGATTTAAGGATTTATGAACATTCCTGTGCTATACATCTAAAATACAAGTTCTTATTTATTTGAAATTAAAGTATTGGTATTCTGGACATTTTGCAGTCACTTTTTATGATGGTAATGTAATGGAAATATTTGTAATCTCCCTCTACTCAGGAATAAGTCCATGTATGAAGGACTTTATCACAAACACACTAGAAATTTAAAAATTAGCTGGGTGTGGTGGCCCATGCCTATAATACCCATGGTTCAGGAGGCTGACGCAGGAGGATCACAAGTTCTAAGCCAGCCTCAGCAATTTAGTGAGGCCTAAGCAACTTATCAAGATCCTGTCTCAAAATAAAAAATAAAAAGGGTTGTTAATATGGCTCATTGGTTAAGTACCCTGGGTTCAATCCCCGGTACCAAAAAAAAAAAAAAAAAAGGAAAGTATAAAAAAATTTACTCTAGTTAATTCCTCTATAATGTTGAGTCTTCATTTCTACCATTACCTAAAGTCCAAATCAAAACGAAGTCCTAAAGAGAGACAAGCACAAACTTTGGTGTCAAAGACTTGTAGTCAAAAGCAAGCTATATCACTTAACTGTGACTTTTTAAAAGTCAATTGACATTGCTGAGCTTTAGTTTCTTTATTCATAAGATTAGATAAAAATATATCACATTGTTGTGGATAATAAACTGCACACCACATGCACAAGACCTTTTAGCACAGTTCCTTGTACATAGTAGGCATTCAACTAATGTAAGTAAATTTCTAACTATTTCCATTTAACCTCAAAGCAAGTTGTGATTTATTATAAAACATTAAATGAATATACTATACTTTAATAACCTAAACATTTCTTTTTTGCTTTCATCTGAGTTTTATGTCACTATTATTATTTCAATAATTAAATAGATTAATATATTAAAGCACATATTATTAAATAATGATGATGTTATTAATGTAGTATATTATAATGTAGTAATTAATTATATGAATTTTCTCATAGTATAAATAATAATATTAACAATATAATGGAAGATATTTAAGATTCAAGAAATTTTTACTAATGCTTCATAATTTAGGACTCTACTATCATAAGGAAAAATATCTCAAAATAATAAACTAACTATACTTACATGTTTCCAATGGGTAAATTCTTCTTTTATATTAGTTTCATCCTTGAAAATGATATCCTTTGGAAACCCGTCCTCAGATCCTTTGGTTATGTAAACCCATTTTGCCTCATAGTCTCTAAAAATTTTTTCTCGGTGTCTTTTACACAAGAAGAAAGGACTTATTATAAAGGAAGAAAAAAAATCCATTAGGTTTTTGCCAGAAAAAAGGTAAAAATTACTCAAATTTACTACATCTTAGATAGTATGCTGATAAATTCAATGAAATATTTGTTTTTCCTTAATACTATATCATTCTATGTAGGGACTGAGGATGTGTTTGTCAATATTCATCAAGGGATGAATGTGTATGAGAAATTTCTGCTACTATGAATGTACAAATGATTTTGTACTTATATAAGTCTATGATTTTTAAAATATAATGGCAGGAAGAACACAACTAAACTATCAATAGGAATATAAGACACTAAGTGTGAAGTTGGATTTTTCTTCTCCAGTAAAGAAGTGCTGTAAGTACTTACTACATCACAAAAATTATATTTGTACTACATTATACATACTAGTACTCTTGATCAGTACTAGCCAACACAATGTAATTCTAAATTTACTGCTGTACAGCCTAAAAAACAATAAAAATAAATAAGTGAGGTTAATTTTGATACTATACTTTACCACAATGTGTCCAAAATATTACCCAATGAATAAAATTTACAAACTAAAACCATACTTAATGGTAAAAACTGAATGTTTTACCCTCTAAGATCAGAAACAAAGGAGGGATATTCCCTCTCATCACAATGAATATTTCACTAGAACTAGTGCCTAGTCAAGTAAGGCAACAAAAAGAAACACACAGAATGACTCATCTTTGAATACAGGTGCAAAATTTTTGAATATTAGAAAAAAGAATCCATGAAAGTAAGCAAAGTATAAGAACACTGTGCTCATGCATTTCATAACTCATTGTATCAACAAATTGATGGAGAAAAAAATGTAAGGTTATATAAATAGATGCAGAAAAAGCATTAGACAAAATTTTTTTCAGGAATCTTTATTTAACAGTTTTTGTAAGAAAGGATCAACTTAAACCACACCCATACCATAGAAACAGCTTACCAAATATCAATAACATCCACTCAATGTGACAAAACAGCAAAGTTATGTAAATTCAAATGATGAACCAGGTAAATTTATTGTTACCATTATTCCTTTTTAAAATTAATTTACCATTATTCCTTAATAGCAGAAGTACAACAAAAATTATCTAAGAGAAGCAAGTCCTACTTCTCATATGTCTTAAGTGGGCACCATTTCTTTATTCAAACTACTTTCATTGGTGACCCAGAAAATAGGGTAAGATGTATTAAGAGAATAAAATTTTTAATGATTTAAACAAAACAGAAGTTTACTTCTCTCATGAACTGTATAGGTTTATGGGGTAGCCCGGTCTCATGAACTCATTCAATCTCATAAACTCATTCAAGGACACTGTCATTGGTATTCCAGCTCAATACAAAGGGAACACATAAAAACAAGTGAAACATAATAACCATTTAAGCAAGTAAAGCAGAAATTGTACTCTTTACCCCTGCTCACTTGCAAATGTAACAAAAATGTAATCAGATAAACACATGTAACACTAGAGAAACTTTTAAGATAATATCTACAGTTCATTCAACTGACAAAAGGAAAGAAAATAATGGATTTTCAAGCAAAAAATAGTATCCTGCAAATGTCCTATAAGTACTGGGTACTAACTGATTGTACCACTGGAGCTCCAGTATCCTGCAAGTGTCCAAAATGTACTTTGTAAAGAAAACTAATAAGTAGAGACAGATCATGAAGAAATAAAACATTAAATATATATTAAGTGAATTACTTTTTACATAGGCTAATCTGAGATAATATTGCTAAGAAGAGACAATAGCATCTCAGGGAAACATTCTATCTAGAGCAAACATCTAGTGCAAAAGTCCGGGAAGGAGTATCCTTGGTGAGGCAAGACTGCACATGCATGTTTGAAGAACAGAAGGAAAGTCACTGAGATGGGAAATCATTGCAGAACTTTAAATAGAAAAGTGGCTTTGAAAAAGATCACAATGGGAAAAGGAGTTCTGGAATGGAGATATAAATAATTCTGTGGAAACTGTCCTTGATGAAACAACCATAACCAGTGCAAATTGTTATTTTTTTTTAATTTAAAGATGTCTGGAAATTCTCCAAAGAAAGTGCTGCAAAAGGAATAAATATTTATTCAAGAAAATCTATTCCCATTAACTTAATATTTTCATTTTCTTGATATTTTCAAAAAATATATCGAGTCTCATAACAATGAGAATCTGTACCATTTAAACCACAACTTGCTCTCTATTCTTCCCTTCTTTCTTTTCATCCCAGTTCAGCATAACAGAAGTTCTACTGTGAATAGGTACATGCTGGAACACAGAATCCCTCTTCCCTCAGGAAGCTCAAGTATCTCACCTAAAAGAGAAAGGCACCACATTTATCACATCTTTGCCCTAGTTCAATATTTCAGAGGTATTATCCCAGGCAAGAATGGCTGATGTCTGGAACTTTCTTTCCCCACTTCAGTTCCCACTCAGGACAAAAGCTCTAACCTAGGTGCAATACCTACAGAACACAGAAACTGGAAATCCATATGCAACAAAATGAAATTGAATCCCTATCTCTCACCATGCACAAAAGTTAACTCAAAATGGATCAAGGATCTAGGGATTAAACCAGAGACTCTGCATCTAATAAAAGAAAAAGTAGGCCCTAATCTCCATCACATGGGGCTAGGCACCAACTTCCTTAATAAGATACCTATAGCACAAGAATTAAAATCAAGAATCAACACATGGGATGGATTCAAACTAAAAAGTTTTTTCTCAGCAAAAGAAATAATATGTGAGGTGAATAGGGAGCCTATATCCTGGGAATAAATTTTTACCCCTCACACATCAGATAGAGCTCTAATCTCTAGGGTATATAAAGAGCTCAACAAGATAAGCACCACAAAAACAAATAATCCAATCAATAAATGGGCCAAGGACCTGAGCAGACACTTCTCATAAGAGGATATAGAATCAATCAACAAATATACAAAAAAATGCTCATCATCTCTAGCAATCAGAGAAATGCAAATTAAAACTACTCTAAGATATCATCTCACTCCACTAAGAGTGGCAGCCATTATGAAGACAAACAAAAACAAGTGCTGGTGAGGATGTGGGGAAAAAGGTACACTCATACACTGCTGGTGGGACTGCAAATTGGTGCAGCCAATTTGAAAGCAGTATGGAAATTCCTTGGAAAACTGGGAATGGAACCACCATTTGACCCACCTATTCCTCTTCTCCGAATATACCCAAAGGACCTAAAAACAGCATATTACAGGGACACAGCCACATTAATGTTTAAAGCAGCACAATTCACAATAGCTAAACTGTGGAGCCAACTTAGATGTCCTTCAATGGATGAATGGACAAAAAAAATGTGGCATATATACACAATGGAATATTACTCAGCAATAAAAAAGAATAAGATCATGGCATTTGCAGGGAAATGGATGGCATTAGAGAAAATTATGCTAAGTGAACTTAGCCAATCCCAAAAAAACAAATGCTGAATGTCTTCTCTGATATAAGGGGTGGTGACTCAAAATGGAGTTGGGAGGGAGAGCAAGGGAGGAAGATTACCTCTAGATAGGGAATAGGGGTGGGAGGGAAAGGGAGGGAGAAGGGGAATAGCATGTACGGTGAAAGGAGACCCTCATCATTATACAAAATACATGTATGAAGATGTGAATTTGGTGTCAACATACCTTATATATAATCAGAGCTATGATAAATTATTGTATAATGGTGTATTAATAATTGTAATGCAAATAAATAAATAAATACATTTAAAAGAAAAAAAAAGAATTCAGAAACTTTGATTGCTCTTACCACAACTCACTTGTGGGGTGGAGAGTCATGTGGAATTGTCACAGTTCAGCACTTTGCTTATGAAAGAAAGGTGTCACTGAGAGAACTATGCCACTGACCCTCCCCCTGCTCTACACAAGTGGCACAAGGGTTCTACTCAGGAATAAATACAGCATATCTGGAGCCACTCTGACCTTACAAAGAGAACTGATTTTATGGAACAGAGTATCAGGGGAAGTTCAAGCCTAAGAGCAATATTAAAACAATGAAATTGTGCAATTAAGAGGAGGCTGGTGGCTCTATTAGAAGAGAAAGGAAACAGTTGACTAGTTTGAAGTTTACCAAAAAGAATCAGGGAAAGAGATAGCTAAGAAGAGCACTTCCAGGGTCAGAACAAACTGCAAAGACTGGCTTCAAAGTTACTTAGTAATGGGGCCCAATTTAGAATGTACCAAACTATAGAGCAATTTATGTCCCACAACAATGTCAGAAACAATTGTGCAATAGAGTGGCAATTAGTGGAGGCTTACTCTGGGTATGGTAACAGAGGAGTACAGAGAATTTAACAGAGAAATCAGGGGAAAAAAAAAAAAAGACAAAGAAGGCCCTGCTAATCCCTGGAGTAAATGCACATGGCCAAACATGAACCCTCTAGTGAGCACTCTCAGAAGCTGCACAGTTCCGGAAATATACATTTCACTAAAATAAATGAGCCAAATCATTAAATTAATAAATAAATGAGCAACAAAAATCCTGGGTGGAGGTGCAGTATACTGGTTTGTTTAATTTATAATCTAAAATGTTCAGTTTTCAACCAAAAGTTATGAGACAGGCAAAGAAACAAAAAATGTAAATATAGACAAGACTAGGCAACCAAAACTGCCTATGAAAGAATCCAGATGACAAACTTAACAAAGACTGCAAAGCAGATATTATGTTTTAAGAAAATGAAACTTTAAGTTGTGGTGACAAAGCCTTTTTCGAATACAGACTATCATTAAAAACAAATATTAAAATAAGAGTCAAACAGAAATTCTACAACTGAAAACAAAAACAAAAACAAATGAAAATCCTAACTAAAGTAGTTCAATTGTAGATATAAATTGGAAGAAGAAAGTATTGGAAAACTTGAAAAGGCTGATGGAGATTATGAAATTTGAAAGAACGAAAAAAACCATTAAGACATATGAACCAACCCACAAACAGTTGTTGGACACTCTTAAGTTCACCAACAAGAGCAATGGGAATACAGAGGACAGAAATGATGGAAAAAGGTAGAGAAAATATAAGAAGAAATAATGATAAAATTTATGAAACTTGATGAAAAAATATTTATGTGCATATCCAAGAAACCAATGAACTCAGAATTTTTTTAAAGTCACATTCAACACATCATAATAAATCTATTGGGCTGGGGATGTGGCTCAAGCGGTAGCGCACTCGCCTGGCATGCGTGCGGCCCGGGTTCAATCCTCAGCACCACATACAAAGATGTTGTGTCTGCTGAAAACTAAAAAAAAATAAATATTAAAAAAATTCTCTCTCTCTCTCTCTTAAAAAAAGAAACATATTTCTTAAAAAAATAAAAAATAAAAATAAATAAATAAAACTATTGAAATATGAAGAGAAACAAAAAACATTGAAAACAGCAAAGGAAAAATTACTAGTCATATACATAGGAGTTGCCATGAGATTACTGACTTTTGATAAGGCACAAAGAGTCCAGGAGACAATAATATGACATAGTGAAAGGGCTGCATGGAAAAAAATCAAAGCCCAAACCAACAAGAACAACCTCAACCAGAATCTTCAATCTGGTAAAACTCTTTAAAAACTGAACACAAAATAAAAGTTTTTCCAAATCAATAAATACTGAGAAATTCAGTTCTATCAGAGAAGCCTTATAAGAAATGTTAAAGGACGTTCTTTTAAAAGCTGAAAGAAATCACATTGGACATTAATTTGAATTGATGTGAAAATACTTGGTAAACATAATTATATAATTTCTAAATACTATAAATTCATATTTACTTTCTTCTATTAATTTAAAAAATTTATATACTTGTATCTCTAATATCATATAAATATATTTGACAGTAACAGTATGAGAGACAGGTGATGGCAAAGCTAACTCAAATTTATAGAAATAAATGAAAAAAAACCTAGAATGATAAATAGGATCATTAACATAACAAATTCTATGAGTATATATATTTTATTTTCGGTCTTCAAATGGACATAAAATTTTATAAAGTGATAGTCATAATAATGAACTATTGAGTTTAAAACATATATAAATGTAATATATAACATTAACATATTAATGTTATAATATTAGTAGTACAAAACAGGGCAAAGAAATAATGCAAGTCTGAAAAAGGAAATGTCACAACAGACACTACAGAAATAGAAGGCTTTTCTTGGTTGGTAGACTTGTGATGGCGTCTTCTATTTCGCCACTTGAAATTGATCTGTTTAAATTGTGTATATCATCCTGATTCAATTTGGGTAAATTATATGACTCTAGAAATTTGATGGTGCCTTTGATATTTTCTATTTTATGTAGTACAAGTCTGTATTTCTGTAGGTCTGTTGGGACATTTCCTTTTTCATCACGTATTTAGTGATTTGAGTTTTCTCTCTCCTTCTCTTCGTTAGCATAGCTAAGGGTCTGTCAATTTTATTTATTTTTTCAAAGAACCAGCTTTTTGTCCTGTCAATTTTTTACTTGTTTATTTAATTTCAATTTTCTTTTTAAAAGACAAAGATTTGCATAATAATTTATTTTTATAATGGCTGATAGAAAGTAAAGCCAAACCATAAAAATAGGTCCAAACCATTCCCCAGTCTGTAAATGTTAAAATTTAATTTTACTTTTAGTGAAATTATTTATTCACTTGCTTTTCTATTCATTGTTCCAACATTCTTTCATTCAAATAACATTGTATTAGACTCTGGGGATATGTTGATTAAAAATCTAAGGTTAGTGGTCTTAACATTGGATGAACTTCTCATGGAAGTTTTTTTTTTCTTTTATTAATATGAATTATTTTAAAAAATAAAGTTTTAAAGAAATAAATTATTTTATATCAAAATATTTTCTTTTTTAAATATATTTATTTTTTAGTTGTAGTTAGACACATGCCTTTATTTATTTCTTTTTATGTGGTGCTGAGGATTGAATCCAGGGCCTCACACATGCTAGGCATGCGCTCTACCACTGAACCATGACCCCAGCCCTCAAATATTTTCTTTATATTTTCATCTCATTTTATTGAGGCTGCTCAAGCAATATTATAAATTGGCTTTTTAATATACTACTGGCCAAAGAATCTGAGTTTTCTGGTTGCCTTGACAATTAAAATTCTATTTATAAAATTGTACATAGCTCATGAATTTGAAAAAAATGGATAGTTGTACAAGTTTGTTCTGTCTTTGACAAATATAGAAACAAATGAAAAATATCTTTTAATATTCTTTCTGAACAACGTAAGTCAGCCTAGAGATCACAAGACCAAATAAATGAGAGTGAGAAAAGGGAGTCTTGGATCTTCCATGGAATTATTTAGATTGCTTCTAATATTCCAAGAATATAGGCTATAAAAGAAAAAAAAATGTAAAAGCTATGGCACATATCAGAGATTAACTTGGGGATAATAAACTCAATGAATTTGTAAACTTTTATTTGAATGCACATGTACAGGTTATATAAAAATAATATCTATAGATTTTATTATTTTTATTCTAATTTGTTATATGTGACAGCAGAATGCATTACAATTCATAATATGCAAACAGAACACACTTTTTAATATCTCTGATTGTACACAAATAAGAGTCACACCATTTGTGTCTTCATACATGTACTTAGGGTAATTATGTCCATCTCATTCCACCATCTTTCCTACCCCATGCCCCCTTTCTTTCACTCCTCTCCTTTACTCTAGAGTTGCTCTAATCTTCCCATGCTCCTCCCAACCCCATTATGAATTAGCATCCTTAAATCAGAGAAAACATTCATCATTTGGTTTTTGGGATTGGATAACTTCACTTAGCATTATATTCTCCAACTCCATCCATTTTCCCACAAATGCCATGAGTTTGTTCTCTTTTAATGCTGAATAGTATTCCATTGTTTATATGCAATATACAAACCCTTAGCCATGCTAATGAAGAGAAGAAGAGAGAATACTCAAATTACTAACACATATGACAAAAAAATGAAATATCACAACAATCACTACAGAAATACAGAAGATAATTAGAAATTATTTTTGAAAACTTGTACTCCAATAAAATAAAAAATATCAAAGGCATTGACAAATTTCTATAGTCATATGAATTGCCCAAATTGTATCAGGATAATATATATACAATTTAAAGAGATAAATTTCAAGTGATGAAATAGAAGATGTCATCAGAAGCCTAAGAAAATCCCAGGACTGGAAGGATATACAGCTGACCTTTAAAGAAAAAGTAATACCAATATTCCTCAAATTATTTCATGAAATAGAAAAAAAGGGAGAACTTCTAAACTCTAGGACAGTATCACTCTTATTCCAAAACCAGGCAAAGACACATCAAAAAAAGAAAACTTCAGACCAATATCTCTAATGAATATAAGTGCAAAACTACTTAATAAAATCTGGCAAATCAAATACAAAAACATACAGTGGTTCAGAAGTAGAGCGCTCACCTATCAAGTACCAGGCCCTGGGTTCAATCCTCAGCACCACATAAAAATAAACAAAATAGGGCTAGGGTTTTGGCTCAGCAATAGAGTGCTCGCCTAGCACATGAGAGGCCCTGGGTTTGAACATCAGCACCACATAAAAAAATAAATAAATAAAATAAAGGCATTATATCCAACCATAACTAAAAAACTACATATCAAAAAGTTAGTACACCACGATCAGGTGGGATTCATCCCAGGGATGCAGGCTTGGTTCAACATACAGAAATCAATAAATGTAATTCATCACATCTGGACTTAAAGAATCATATGATCATGTCACTAAATGCAGAAAAATCTTTTGACAAAATATAGCACCCCTTCATGTTCAAAACACTATAAAAAACAGGGGATAACAGGAACATAACTCAACATTGTAAAAACTATCTATGCTAAGCCCCAGCCAACGTCATTCTAAATGGAGACAAATTGAAAGCATTCCCTCTAAAACCTGGAACAGGACAGGGATGTCCTCTTTCACCACTTCTATTTAATATACTTCTTCAAACACTAGCCAGAGCAATTAAACAGACAAAAAAAGAAATTAATGGGATATGGACAGGAAAAGAAGAACACAGATTACTACTATTTGCCAATGACATGATTCTATACCTAGAAGACCCAAAAAATTTCACCAGAAAACTTCTAGAGCTAGTAAAAAAATTAAGCAAAGTAGCATAATATAAAATCAAGAGAGAAGGAAGATGGTGGCGAGGGGAGTGCATTGCCCCCGTGTGCTGCTTCACTGTGTGGGAGTATGACAAGTCAGGACGGCTAAAGGATATCTTGTTAGGAATTTCCAGCAATAGTGGGGTGCTCCGGAACCTGGAGGAAGGATTTCCATCGCACGAGGATCGGCTACAGGGACTCAAACGCGAGAGGTTTGTCGCACGGAGGGTAACACTGCTTATTCAGCAAATCGCCCCGCGGCTAGAGTCTGCAGCGCGTGCTGGGATAGAGACGCAGGGTTACAGCGCTGCAGTTTCTGCCAGCCGCGCAAGCACCGTACTCAGGGCTGAATTCTGGGTTTGAGACGGGGGAAGGAAGCGGTCCATCTCGGTTCTCCACACCGGTCAGACCACAGAGGAGGCCAGCAGCCACCATGTTGGTAAACTGACGTCACCTTCCCTGTTTTCGACTGACCGCAGCTCATTCAGCCATAGATCAGGGAATTTCAGGCTGCAATTCGCCTGCAGCTTGCAGACAGATTGCTAGGATTCAGCGCCTGGGTGCTTCTTAGAACCTGAGCTTATTGGAGCGAACACCGAGCGCGGGGCGGCCGAGTTCCGGCTCCCGGAACCGTCCCGGAACCGCCCTGGCACAGGGCCGCGGAGCCTGCGGAGGCTGCTTCTTGGATACTGCTCCTATCAGAGCATACAACAAGCACTAAGAAGCCGAATTCCGGCTCCCGGAACTGAGCCCGCGGGGACTGCTTCTTGGAGCTTAC
>NW_026000068.1:21716505-21733086 GCF_001458135.2 Marmota marmota marmota
AAAAAAAAAAAAAAAAAAAAAAAAAAAAAAAAAAAAAAAAAAAAACCACCCACATAACACTGCCCTTTACCTGGAGCTCTTACCCTTGCTTCACTGAAATTAAATAAGGTTTCATTCAGTCTGTTATTACTCTGGAAAAGTGATACTATATATTAAAGTATACTATCATAGCTTGAAATTTGAGACTAGAAAGACATATAAATGAGATTATAATGGATCAGAAATAGTCCTCTAAAATAAAGACATAAACTAGTCAACAAGGGCCAGGTAATAACTTAGGCAATTTAGGAAAGAAAAATAAAAGTCTTCTCTGACCAATTAAATGTCACAATAAATTATTGATTTAACTATTATTTATAATTGAATACACAGATATTATTAATAATATTGAATATTTTTAAAAGCTTGCAATCTCAAGTTCATAGTTAATTATCTAAGTTCAATGGAAAACTACTGGGAGGTGAGCATAAAAATTCAAAGGAAGTACTGATCATGGTAAGTTTTCAGTGAGAAAGAACATACATTCAGCATACTTTCAAAATATCTACAAAATATTAGCTGCAAAGAGCATTAAAATTTGGATAGTAATGAAAATTTGAAGTCACTGTGTAAGTATTAAGATTTTATGATAATATGTAATGTTCCGTTAATAAATAATAAACTTCATATACATGGAAAACAAAAGAACTATAATTCAAATAGTTATTATTTTAAGGGAATATAGTTGCCCTATTATAGACTTAGACAGTAGCTCTATTTGTCCATAAAAAATTATTAGTTTTCATACTTTCAGTACTTTTCTACTGTAAAATGAAGAAAAACAAAATAATGAAAAAATTAAAATTACAATCAGCAAAATAAAAATTATCATCTTTAGAACATATGTACCTCAAAAGATTTTAAAGAGAGTTTAACCCAGGAACACATAAAGATTATAATTTTTTTTTAAAGAGAGAGAGAGAGAGAATTTTTTAATATTTATTTTTTAGTTCTCGGTGGACACAACACCTTTGTTTGTATGTGGTGCTGAGGACCAAACCCCGGCCGCATGCATGCCAGGCGAGCGCGCTACTGCTTCAGCCACATCCCCAGCCTAAAAGATTATAATTTTAAGGGTAACTTTCACAGTAGTTGAAAGTAAAAATGTAGACAGATACAATACAATTAGAAATACTAGTTTTCAACAGTGCCTTTAAATACTACTTTCAAATGCATTTACCCATGTGTCTCATCCCACTAGAAACTTAATGACAACTGTCTCTTCCAGAAACTTTAAAAAAAATGTAAGCAAATTTTCATAAAATCCTATTTTACAAGATATATTAATAGTAGCATTATTACTAGTAGAAATAATAGAAAACATTATCTTTATAATATTAATATACAATGTAATTGTCAATTACTTTTACTAGTAATACAATTATAAAAAACATAATTCTATATACCAATTGCCATGGCAATTCAAATTCTAGAAATTGTTCCAAAAATATTATGCATAAATATATTAACTGAAGAGGTATCTCCATCTTTTTTTATAATTTGGAGAAAACAGAAACAATATTATTATTCAAAAAGATGGTAGAGATTCAAAACAAATCTTGTTTTGTAAAAAACTACATATATACATGTATATATGCACTTATTTAAAAATGTGTATTTATACACAATTATCAATCATTACTATTCATTCTTCTTATGAATATTGCCAAATCGCCCACTCATACATTTGTTCCATATTTTTATCTTGCTCATATGTATATAAGTTTTTGCTTTTGCTGGTATACACATGGAATTTTGTTACATTCATTTCCTTATAACTATTTTAACTTACTACGTTAACTCATTATTTTTAACTGCAAAATATTTCTTACTGTCTTTTCATAACAAATTTTCAATGATGGACACAGAATGTTTTCAAAACTAAAAATAACAGTATCTATATATTTTTATTTCTCTCTCCCTTTGCCCACCCCCCTTCTGTCTCACACACATGCACGTGCGCGCACACACACACACACGTGCGCGCACACACACACACACACACACTTTATCTTTGTAGTATAAATTTCAAGAAGTGTTATTGATGGTGTAAGAATATTAGTCAAGATTCTCCAGAGGAACAAAATCAAAATGAAATAGATATACATAGAAAGGGAGATTTATTTTAAGGAATTGGCTCACACCATTGTGGAAGCTGGCAAGTCTGAAATCCACAAAGCAGGCCAGCAGGGAAGAATTGATGTTGCAGTCTTACTACAAAATCTACAGTTTTAGAGCTCAAGCAGGGATTCTATGTTGCAGTATTTTGGCAGAAATACATCTTCAGAAAACCTTAGTATTTGCTACTGATTTGATGTAGCCCACTCACATTATGCAATGCAATTTGCTTCACTCAAAGCCTATGGATTTAAATGTTAATCACACCTAAAAAATACCTTCACAGAAATATCTAGACTGGGATTTGACCAAACAGTTTATCAACATCACTCAGCTGAGATGACACATAAAATAAATTATCCCAAATAGTGTAACATTTTTTATTATTTTAAATTAAAAAAAAAAATCTGCCATTTTGCTTCTTAAAATATCTGTAGCAATTTTCACTGGTAGTATAATTCCCCTTTCCTTAAATCTTCCTAAGAATTATAATCACACTTTAAAATATTTTTCAATTTCTTAAGGAAAAGTTGAATCTCATTAGTGCTTTAATTTGCATACCTTGAGTGTTGATCTAGTTAAAAATCTTTTCATAAGCATGTGGGTATATTTTATTTCTTCTTCTCTGAGGTATCTGTTCATATAATTTATTTTTCTTTTTAACTTGTTTTGCTTGATGAATTTATATAAGCTTTTTATATGTTAACATTCTTTAATTTCTATTGTCATATTCTTTCTAACGTAGTTAAATATCTCCTTTATAGCTTATAAAAACTATGAAAGGTCTCTCTCACAATAAGGTTACAAAAATATTTAGCAGAATTATTTTCTAAAGTTTTACATCTAATGCTTGAACCTATTTGAAATGTCTTTCATGGTACATGATATACAAGCAGCAAAAAAACCCAAATTTTGTTCATAAAGATAACCAATTTTGCCAACACCAATTATTAAACAAACCATAATTTCCATATAAAGTTCAAATACTACTTGATTACTTTGAAATCTCTTTATGCACATGGCATTATGATTTATTAATGTTCAATTTTGAGTCTATACATGTTCCTGATACAGGACAAAAATGTTCATTTTCTTTACAACATGTTAGAATTAAAATTATATAAACCTTATAAAATGGTGTTTTAAAACCTTTTCCAATAGATAAGACTAGTCTAAACACTATTATAAATTTGTGTATTAAAGACTAGATAGAATTTAGCAATAAAATAATCTAGAAAGTGTGCTTTTTTTTCAATGGTAACTTTTAATTCTATTGTTTGTTCATTGGTCTATAGAACTATTAAATTCTTTTTGGATCAATTTAATAGTTGTATTTGCTTAAATATTATAGTCATTCTGGTAAATAGGTGCCATCAAAAATTTCAATGTTATGGAAAACAAAGAAAATGATTTTCTTGTTTACTATTGAAAACAAAGCAAGTTGTATCTGGAAGTGATGTGCCAAAGGCTCAGGGAATTATGGCTACCTCAGGTCTACCCTGGCTGCTTACTCATTACCATTTATGGAAGTTATCAATATGGCACACAAAAGTGGTTAAATGTTTTACTCTAGATTTTAAATGTTGATGATTTCATGTCTAGTGAGTTACATGATTTTAAACTTATTTTTAACTGTGGATATAGGTCACTTCTTATTGGTTTCCTTATATATTTTTACTGGACTGGGCCTATCTATTATATTAGTCCTTTCAGGCAATAAGCACTTATTCCAATGAAACTGCAGACACTTTCATACTAAATTAAAAATAATAAAAGATAAGTTCTAACTATGAGAAATATACAAGAGAAAGTTTAAACTTTTGTTTTATTTGTTGCATGCCATACAAGCACTATTCCACTGAGCTACATATCTAACCTGACACTTTAAAGTAAAAGAATAGAGAAAAATATTCCATAAAAAGAGTAACTGTATACTACACTAACATTAGACAAAACAGACATTAAGTTAAAAAATGTTATTGGAAATAAAAAGGATAGTGTTATATTGATGAAACAATCAATTTTTCAATTATACTTAACAAATCAAAACACATACCTAACAACAAGGCTCCAAAGCACATGATGTAAAAGCTAATACAACTGAAGAAAAAAGTAGACAATTCAACAATAAAAGTTGTAGACTTAAATGTCACACTTTCAATAGTAGGTGGAATAACTCCAGAGTAAATAAACAAACATATAGAAGATTATGAGAACACTATCAATCAACTTTATGTAACTGATATTTATAGAATTAGTCCATCCAATCACAGAATAAGATTTCTTCTCAAACACATGAGACATTCTTTAGGATATATCACATAAATAATGCTATAAAATAAGTATCAACAAATTTTTAAAAAACTGGTATCAGTAAAATATGTTCTATGATCATGATGAAATTATACTGGAAATTAAAAATGAGGGGAATTTCAGAAAATCAAAAATAGTGGAAATAAATAATTACTTTCAATAATTCTGAGTTAAAGAAGAAATCATAAAGGTAGAAAATTTTTGAGATGAATGAAAAGTAAACATATCAAAATTTGTGAGAAGTACCCCAAAAAATGCTTGGATGGAACTTGTAGCTGGAATTGGTCATGTTAGAAGAAAGATCTCAAGTCAATTGTCTAAGCTTCTATTTGAGATTTTTATAAGGAAAAACAAAAGAGTAAATTAAATATCAAGCAAAATGAAAGAAATAAAGAGAGAAAAATAGTGACATAGAAAACCAAAGAAATAATTCAAAAAATAGTGAAATAATTGTTTCCTTAAAAATATAAACAAAAGTGTCAAATCTCTAGATAGGCTCATCAAGAAAAAAGAGAAGTCATAAATTACTAAAGAACTACATTATTAATGATTTAATTAATCATTAATTAGTCATTTATTTTCTCAGGATACTTTTAATATCTTGAGAAAATATCCTGAGAAAATTTCAAAAAATAGTATTATCCCAATAAACTGGAAAAGACAAATTACTCAAAAGTCAGAAATAAACAAAATTAGCATAAGAAGAAAGTCGAACTACTTCTGTAATAAAAATAGGAAATAAATTTATAATTTAAATTACTATAAAGGAAAGCTTCAACCAAGATAACTTCACTGATGAGTTTTACCAAATATTTAAAGAAGAAAGAATACAAATTCTTTATATTCCTTTCCATAAATGTAGGATAGACTATTTCCCAATTCATTTTGTAAGGCCAAAGTTTTTTGCCAGCCTCCTAGATGCTGGCTTCACTTTTGGTAGCACATCAGTGTCCCAGAGGAACTTTCTGGCATCGTAGTGGGCCTCTTATTAGTAATCTCAAGAAAAAATAATCCTACAGGAATCTGTGAAGCATAAATAGATCTAATAATATATACATATTTTAGAAATAGCAAATATTCCTCAGGATTTCTGGTTATGTGGTTGGTATTATTCCTTATTTTGAGCAATAATGAGTCATAAATACCTTCTACCCATTTCTCACAATATCATTTTACTTTTATTATTCCAATTTCTGAAAGGCATACTGGGAAAAGTGTTCTTAGTCATTATTTTTCCTGACTGTAAAAACAAAACTCTAATATCCTTCCTTCTATTCCCTCTCTTTAAAATCCTTCAGCAGAAACTGTCAAAGATGAAGGGGGAAAATAGTTTGTTCATTTTCATACTGTAACGCAAACCAAAAACTGTTGGAATAAGAAATATTTAGAGTCTTATTTTTGATCCTCAATCTGATTCCTCATTTACTTTTTCTTTAAGCACTAATAAAGTTTGTTTCCCTTCTTATTAAAATATATTAAGAATTATTAAGGCTGGGTACAGTGGTGCATGCCTGTAATTCAGCTTGGGAGGCTGAAGCAGGAGGATAGAAAGTTCAAAGCCAAACTCAGCAAAAGTGAGGCACTAAGCAACTCAATGAGACCCTGTCTCTAAATAAAATACAAAATAGAACTGGGAAAGTGGCTTAGTGGTTGAATACCCCTGAGTTTAATCCCTGGAATGCCCCCGAAAATTATTTTTAATGTAATATTTATGTTTTTTTTGCATTCATGTTTGCTTCTATTTCCAAACGACAGCTCCTATAGAATAGGAGATATCTGTTTTCAAATATCTGGAAACATATCACATATATGTAATAGAACATATATTTAGTATAACTATAAGGAAAAACATCTTTTGTTTAAAATTTTGTATTCTTTGCCATCCTATTCATGACACTTTTTGTAGTTAAATTATCAACCAAACAAAGTAGCTTACTTACTAAATTCCTACAGCAGCTACCATACAAAACCAGTAACTTTGTATGGACTATAAAATTTTATATGTAAATGAAGGAAGGAAGAAGAATGGGAAGGCAAAGGGGAAGAAATTAAAGGTGAAGAGAAGTAAGAGTGGCCACTCTCCATGCAGTTTTATAAATCAAAATCATTACTGTCATCCACAAAGTAGTCCTTTATTCCTGTCACAATCACTGCTACTGAATTGCTCATCAATTTCTCCCTATTTGTACACTAAATACATTTTATTCAATTTTTTTCTCTGTAAATAGATTTTAAACTGTTGCTTGAAGAATAATGACAGAAAAAGTCTGTAAATGTTCAATACAGATGCATATTTTTCTAAATTTTGGGCTGTGGTTGTTATTGAATTTGGGGACAGAACCCATGGATATAGAGGGCCCCACTGTACTGTAGGCAGGTAACAGGAAGAATGTAACATCTGACTATGGAGTCCCACTTATGTAGGCTCACATTCGAGCTTCTCAGATACATTCATTCACCTACTCATTCTTTTTTATATAATTTTTTATTTGTTCTAATTAGTTATACATGACAGCAGAATGCATTTTGACACATCATATATAAATGGAGTATAACTTCTCATTCTTCTGGTTGTACAAGATGTAGAATTACACCAGTCATTTAATCATATATGCACATAGGGTAATAATGTCTGATTCATTCTACTATCCTCCTTACTCCCACATCCCCGTTTCCCTCCCTTTAGTCCCCTATGTCTAATCCAAAGTACCTCTATTCTTCCCTAGCCACCCCCTTATTGTGAATTAGCATGCAATCCAGGCCCTTATGACTCATCTAAACTCTTTTAGTAACCTAAACTTGCTGCATATAGTCTTCCTTTGTTGCAATTTTCACTCTAGATAACTTATAGAGTGACAGCTGATGATTATCTTGTGTTTGCTTAAACTTTTATAATGGCTTGCCAATATCCATAAGAATGGACATTTTTTAACTTTTTAGTGAATATTAATTGCACAATGAATGAATTGCATTGTGACATTTCCATACATATATATATAACTTGCTTTCATTATATCCACTCTCTCCCCCTGAACCTCTTCTTCTCTAATAGTCCCCTTTTTACTTTTATTTTCTTTAAAAAACAGAAATATTTCTTGATATGACAGTTGATTGCATAAAAATAAGAATACCAATGTCTTTCATGACTCAGAGATAAATAACAATACATGTTGCTATTACAGTGTGATCTTAAATGTCCATCAAAGGTCCATGGAGACTAAAGACTTAGTCCCCAGCCTATTTGGAAGTGGTGGAAACTTTAAAATGTGAGGCCCAGAAGGGAAAACAAGTAGAAATAGAGTCTCTCCACCTCACAGAGCTTACATTATATCTGGTGATACAGATAATTACATAGACAACTGCAGCATTGTATGGTAAGTGTTTGTGATAACCAAACTGTATGATATCACTTGCAGGATTTTAAGTAAGTGAATAAAATGATCAGACATCTATTTTTGAAAGATCACTCTACGCTTCCTATGGAAAATATAATTGAAAGGGAGCAAGAAATCCAAGGAACTTATCCCCCAGAGTCAAATAATGCAGACAACACCAAACACAGCAACAATGATGATGATATTTTTTAAATAGCAGCTAATGAGAATGTAATATCCACCTTTGCTAGGTGGTATGTGCATTATATTCATGATTTCAATTCCCACAAGCAAATAGAGAAATAAGTACTGCTATTAGCCCCTGCTCTTTACAATTTTACAGATGAGGAAATTCATGTTCAGAGTAGTTAAGTAATGTGCTCTTAATAGAACAGAACTTTAAAGAAAGCAAGAATTTCCAATCAGTCTGTCTTGAAACGCTGTGATGTATTATTATTACTGATTTCTCTCCCCACAAAACTCATTCAAACTATTCACTCATGCTGAATGCCCTTAAAGAAATTGTGTCACCCTTCTGTGCTATCTTTTGTATCTCAGTCATGACATGAATGGTTTTGCTCTGTCACATGTTCCTATCATTATATGCTGCTCCCTCACTGGAATCTACCAGCAGTGGGGTCAACCAATCTCAGACTGAAACTTCCATAATTGTGATCCAAACTAAACCTTTTTCTCTTTGTAAGTTGATTTGTTTTAGTGACAGAACTATACCATACCACTTCTTATAAGGAACTTGTGCATCCATGGATTTTAGTAGCTATTGAAACAAATCTACTGATACTAAGAGATGACCTTATGCTGCCTACCTCTTAGTCACTTTATAGCCATCTTATTAATCATATCAAACTATCAAGGTTTGGCAAAGTTTGTGTTCAAGTACCCCTAATTTTACTTCATAATGTCCTAAAGTACAAAAGTAGTGATGTTGGGAAATTTTATTACACTTTATTGTTATAATTGTTCTATTTTATTATTTTCTTACTTTATGCTGCTATAACAGAATAACACGAATTGGATACTTTATGAAAAACAAATATTTAATTCTGAAGTCTGGGAAGTCTAAGATTGGAGGGATGCATTTGATGAGGGCCTTCTTACTGCGTCATAGGTTGGTAGAAGTTGTCAAATGACCAAAAATGATACTAGAGTTTCAACTTGCAGCCTCAAGCCCTTTTTCTAAATAGAGTTTAATTCATGCATGAGAGCAGAGTCCTCGTGACATAAATATATCCCACTCTGTGCCACTTACCAACACTGTGCACTAGGGATTAAATTCCCAGCGCATGGAAATATATTCAAACCACAGCAGTACTAATTTTCCAAACTTACGTAGGATGGATAAGAAAAGTACATGTTTTAATAATTTTATGAGTAACAACTCATAAACTATTTATCATCACACGATTAGAAAACTACCAGAAACACAAGTCCTCTGAGTTTGATGCTCTTTTCTAGACCTACTATGAATTTGAAAAGAATTTGGAGATATTCCACTATTAAAACATAATAAACTACTTAGATTTTCCTTAATTATATTGATATTAAGTAGCTAAGTGTAGTACTTTTCCTTTTTTTTTTCTTTTGGTGCATAGGAATAAGGAATTGAACCCAGAGCTTTAAACATACTAAAGAGTTGCTCTACTACTAAGCTATTATCAAAATTCCCTATTTCTCTTACTTTTAGAATGTATTTTTTATGAGTCCTCAATTTTTCTCGATTTTACATGAAGTAATTATTTATCTTATAGAGAGTTGTTCTAAGAACTGAGATAATAAATATAACTGTATTTATAAGTTTAAACATAAGAAATTTTAGTAAGAATAATTTAGTAGTAATCAAGTACTTGTAAGTTATTTATATAATATAAAGTAATACATAAAGTTAGTGCACTGTTATATGTATTCAATTATATACCATTATGTGAAAATAATGCTTCCATTAAATGTAAACTTCATGAAGGCAATGGCTTTGAATATTCTATCTATTGTTGTATGTTCAGGACCTAGAAAGTGCCTACCTTATAGTAGGCGTTCAATAATTGTGTCTAGAATGTAACAATGAAAATTAGAAATTGAATATCCTGCATTATATTATGACTATGAGAGAGGTAGGACACTTTTGCATAATTTCATAATTTCACCAAAACTAATTCATAAGGGCACAATATTTTCCCAGGACAACATAAATGTTAGCAGAATGAGAAGAATATTTTAATTGGTTAGAATCCATAAGATGTAACCCTATGTTCTGTTCTATAAATTATGAGCTTTTTAACCTCAGAAAAGTTATTTGTAAGATTACTTATAGGATTAAATGAGAAGGATAACATAAAATGTCTGGCATCCTATGCAAAGCCAGAACTTGATACAAATCTGCTGATTTTAATCCACTGCCAACTTTGGATAACACCAAAACATTCACAATAGTTAAGGTTACTTGATTATACCAAAATTTTGAGATTTTTATTTTCTAATAAATGAAAAAGAAGGTGAATAGTTCTTCACAAAAGTTACTTATAAAAAATTTAAAAATAAGGAAATTTTATTTGATACATTCAAACTCTAGTTTTCCATGCTTCTCACTGTAAGATAACAAGAAAATTCTAAAAACTTAATTTGAAAAGATTTTTTATTATTTTGAGATATTAATTTCTTTGATCAGTCATCAAAGACTATAGTCAATGATGATAAAAAACATTTGAAAGTACTACACAAATCCAGATAATTTGAGATTTAATAATAACATGTGATGCTAATATGACAATGATAATAAAGAACAATGATTTTGTCAAAAATACTAATCACTTCAGAAGAGTTTTCAAGTACCTAACATATTATCTAGAAAATGAGGTAAAAGATCTTTTAAAAATAATTATTGATTTTAAAAAATGCATTATTGATTTAAAAAAATTGCTTGCATTATTGATTTAAAAAAAAAATTGCTTGTGGCTTTATCATCTTTTGGGTTACTGTGACCAAAAAACCTAACAAGTTTGGGAGAAAAAGTTTACAGTTTCAGAGGTAGAAATATATAGACTATATAGTCTATATATAGACTGCTAGCTCCATTGGTCTTGGCCCAAGGTGAGCCAGAACATCATGACAGAAGAGAAAGGAGGAAGAAACCAGCTTAGGATATGGCAACCAGAAAGCAGAGCGAGTTCTGCTCACCAGGGACAAAATATATACCACAAAGGCATATCACAAAGATCTACCTCCTCTAGCCACACACTACCTATCTGTAGTTACCACCTCCTTAATCCATTCAAGTGAATTAATACAATGATTAAGTTAAGGATGTCATAACCCAATTATTTCACTTCTAAACTTTCTTGCATTTCTTCACACATGAGTGTATAAAGGGACAGGTAGATAAGAATGGTGGAAACACAAGGTTAAGAGAATAATTCTATAAAATGGACCCACTTTGCTGTCCTCCATATGCTTTCTTTGCCAAAAAGCAATCCACCTGCAGCCCTTCCTGGCCTAAGTGAACAGGATATGTCACATTCCTCAGCAAACTGAGGCAGGGGCAAAGTTCGGGCAGGCTGTGTAGGTAATCAATGACAACTGTTTATCAAAGAGAGTACAGTGGATTGTTAACCTCCACCATAATGCTCCTGGGCATGCTGGGTTGCTAACAATCCACCTCTGTGTTCCTGCCCTTGGTCACAGATACAGGGAAGAAAGAGAAGACAATAATTAAAGTGGGGAGTTCTAGGGTCTATAAAAGAGCAAGATGTATCCACTCCAGTGGGTTCCAAAGGCTCCTTCACTTCAGAAAAGTCTGACTTTGTCACTTTCGTAAATAAAACTTGCTTTCTATACTTACCTGGGCATTTCTTGGGTGTTTAATCATTAACACTGGGGAACAAGGATCCATTCCTGATTTCTAAAATCAGTATCAAGATTTTGGGAAATACCTCATATCTAAAACATTTTACCCTTGGTCCTCCAAACCTCATGCCCAGCTCACAATGTAAAATATATTTAGTTCATTTCTACGAATCCCCATAGTCTTAACAGTTTTAGCACTGCTACACAACAAATTCAAAGTTTCCTCTAAGACTCAAGGCAAACTATCAGCACTAGCCCCTCTAAAAATCAAAAGATAGTTATATATGACCAATTTATAAAGGCATATAGTAAAGATTTCCATTCCAAAAGAAAGATAAAGGGAAAGAGAAGGAAGGTATGAGACCAAAGAAAGACCAAAATATAGATGGGCAAACAAGTTCTGTATCTTCTTGTCTAGCATTTGGGGCACATGGCAATGTGATGTTCTCTCCAAAGTGTTTATATAGCTCTGCCCCTATGGCCTTACTGGTTGCAGTCCACTTGGCAGCTTCCTTGGATTGTCTCTGCTAGATTCCTGCAACTTTGCTAGGGAGGCATTGACACTTTTGGCATTTCTTAATCTCCAGGGTCTCCAATGCAGCTTTGGCTTCTTTCTCCTATCACCATGGATCACCATATCAGGGGCAGTTTAGGTATACCAACCCCACTGTATTTTGCCTGGTCTTCCAGGTCTCCCTTTGAAATCTTTATGGAAATCTCCATGATCACCTAATTTAAGCACATGCATATCTACAGAATCAGCACCTTGAAATTGCTGTCTGCCAGCATCTTAATCACTAGCCAGGTTTCCAGGGACAATGGCTGCAGCAATTTTGAATGCCTGTGTGGCTAAATTTTATAAAACAACTTCCTATCCCCTGCTGTGTAAGCCAGGTGTGTGTGGCCCCCACACCCCCTCTTCTCAAAGGAATTTCTGCTTTTATATCTTTGAGTCTGAGATAGGTGTGAGCTTGCCAATTCTGGAGATTCCTTCAAGCCTCTTTCTTATTGTCTCTGAGTAAATTATTTAGCATTTATCTAGAGGCTGTAATGTCTTTAACAACCT
This sequence comes from Marmota marmota marmota, assembly GCF_001458135.2. Lineage (NCBI taxonomy): Eukaryota > Metazoa > Chordata > Mammalia > Rodentia > Sciuridae > Marmota > Marmota marmota. Next base: position 21,729,274 of record NW_026000068.1, read on the forward strand.
CACATTCTTTAGCCATGATTTTATTAGCAGTTTTCTGGCCAGCCTGCAAGTTTTACAAATCTTTCTGCTTTGTTTTGTTTACCATTAGTATAATAAACTTGGCTAAAATCCATCACCTATGTCACTCTTTGAAGGCTGTGCTGCATTTAAATTTCTTCTGCCAGATTAATTAATCCATTACCTTTAAATTCAGTTTCACAGAAAGTCTAAGGACATGGAAATATTTAGACAACTTCTTTGCAGAACATAATGCAAATGGCCTTTAGTCCAATTTCCAATAGAGTCCTCTTCTCTGCTGAAACCTCATAAGCACAGTTTTTACTATCTACAGTCCTATCAGCATTCTGGTCTCCTGAGCTCTCACCAATCTCTCATTAAGCTCTGCTTACAATGATCTAAAATGTTTCCAGCTTGCATATCTAATTTTTTTTTCAAAATCTTTCTCCCTAATTTCAGAAACCTTCTGAACCATATGTTCAGATTAGTTACAGCTATGACCACTCTTCTTAGTACCAATTTCTATTTTAGTTGGCTTTGTTTTGCTGTGACCAAAAGACCTAAAGAGGACAACTTAGAAGAGAAATGTTTATTTTGGCCCACATTTTCAGAGTTTTAGTCCACAGGCAGCTAACTCAATAACTCTGGATCCAAGATACGACAAAACATAATGGTAAAAGGGCATGGCAGAGGAAAGCAACTCAGGACATGGCTATCAGAAAGTAGAGAGACAAAAAGAGCACTCCACTTACCAGGGACAAAATATAAACCCCGAAAAACACACCCTCAAATACCTACTTCCTCCAGCTACACCCTAATTGCCCAAAGTTAGTGCCCAATTAATTATAATAAATCAGTTGATTAATCCACTTATTAGGTTACACTTCTGAAAATTCTTGCATTGTCTCACACATCAGCTTTTGGGGGACATTTCCTATCTAAACCTTTTAACACCTAGGTTATAGGTTTCCAAGTACCTACAAACATCCATCTGCTTTCTATTTGTAAATTTTTAAAATCTCTTTATCTTTGTCCTTTTCTTGTCCTCCATCTTTCTATGGTGTTGTTGTTGGATTTGGGGGGATTTTTTGCTTGTTTTTTGCAGGGGGATGTTGCTATCTTTTTAGTGGTAATTTGAGAATGAGTACAGACCAACCTGAATTTCCAACATAATATTATTTTTCAAATGAAAAAAAAATTCCTACAGTTTTGATAAGGAATACGTTGTGATTACAGATCAATTGGGAAAATTTGATATAATTTACTACATTAATGTCATTTAATTAATTCATTTTACTATATTAATTCATCTACTACTACAAAAGTAATATATCCTATATTCATTGTGGTTTTGCTATATCAGGAAAGCTTGATAGTTTTTTTTTTTTTTTAAAAAAGAGAAATTCATATCTTTCCTAACATGTGTCCTAACTTATGGTATATGGTGTCCAAAAGTGTGATGCTTACATAGTCTTTTAGAACCCACTATGGGGTGCATAGCTGACTGACTTCTGCCCAGCCACTGCTACTTTGAAACTACCACTATGTTTGCACCAATGCTTTTCCCAACCAATGACTGAGCACATCAAAAGTAATCATGCTGGCCCATTTATGCCTGATACTGAATTTCTCCAAAGTACAAATTTGTGTAGGAATTCCCAATTGGCATGGTTAAGATTTTTTTTGAATTATGTCACTCTCTGAGGCTCTTTCTGTCCAATCTGTTTTTCTCTTTGCCTTCATAAATATCAGATTCATGTGATACCAAAGACTCTCCCTGCCTATTCCTGTACTTTCCCTTTGGTACATGAAAGGCATTTCCTCAATATATCATTTGCACATCTAATCTTGTTTTCCTGCCTCTCAAAGATTAAATCAACAAATGGTGTTTTTCATATCATTATCAAAAGTAACTTCTCATTCTCTAATTGTCAATTTTAATGTTTATTTAAATAGCATTTTAATTGAATTTATTTTTCCACTAAGACTTTCCTACCCTGTACACAGAATCATGATATGGGTAAGTAATTAAAGTTTTATTTCTTCCTTTCTAATCGTTTGGCTATGTTTTTATTTTTCTCACTTAGTTATATTCTTCTCCATCACAATGTTAAGACAGAGTACTAATAGTTGACATATGTGTTTGTTTCCTGATCTCAGGGAGAGCAATTTCAACGTTTCATCTTTAAGTGTTAATAAACATACTAGAAGATATCTAATATTTAATTTTAAATTATTTTAAATTCTATTTGCTAAATTTTATCTTAATCTTAAAAAGGTCTTAAATCTTATCAATTGATTTGTTGTACAAACAGTGAAATAATTAGATACATATAGATCTCAATTTAGAAGATGCTATGTTCACGAGAGTCCTTATATATACCAAAACTATTCATCATTTTATATAGTTTGGCAGTATTTTTATTTATTTACTTTAATTAGATATATATAAGAGCAGAATGCATTTTGATTCATTGTACACAATTGCAGCACCACTTTACGTTTCTATGGTTGTACATGATGACATAATGTAGCATCACACCATATGTGCAGTCATACATGTACCCAGGGTAATGATGTCCATCTCATTCCACCATCTTTCCTGCCCCCATAAACCCCACCCTCTCTCCCTCCCCTTTGCCCAATCAAATTTCCTCCATTTTTCTCATGCCTCCCCCCATCCTCCTCAGTTATGGTTCAGCATCCACTTATCAGAAAGAACATTCAGCCTTTGGTTTCTTGGGATTGGCTAACCTCACTTGGCATGATATTCTACAGCTCCAACCATTTACCTGCAAATGCCATAATTTTATTCTCTCTTAATGCTATGTAACATTCTATTGTGTATATATACCACAGTATTTATCCATTCATCTATTGAAGGGCATCTAGGTTGATTCCACAGTTTAGCTGTTGTGAACTGAGCTGCTATGAACATTGACATGGCTGTGTTACTATAGAATGCTGATTTTAGGTCCTTTGGGTTTAGACCGAGTAGTGGGATAGCTGGGTCAAATGATGGTTTCATTCCAAGTTTTCTAAGGAATCTCCATACTGCTTTTCAGATTGGTTGCATCAATTTGTAGTCCCACCAGTAATGTATGAGTGTGCTTTGTCCACCACATCTTTGCAAACATTTATTATTGTATGTATTCTTGATAGCTGCCATTCTGACTGGTGTGAGATAAAATCTTAGAGTAGTTTTGATTTGCATTTCTCTAATTACTAGAGATGTTGAACATTTTTCATATATTTGTTCTTCTGAGAAGTGTCTGTTCAGATCCTTAGCCCATTTATTGATTGGGTTGTTTGTTTTCCCTCTAAAAACTGGAACAAGACAGGGATGCCCTCTTTCATCACTTCTATTCAACACAGTCCTTGAAAGTATAGCCAGAGCAATTAGATGAAAGAAATTAAAGAGATATGGGTAGGAAAAGAAGAACTCAAAGTATCATTATTTGATGATGCCATGATTCTATAATTAGAGGACCAAAAAAACTCCACCAGAAAACTTCTAGAATTAAAAAAGAAGAGCAAAACAACAGCAAAAGAAGTAGAAGGCAAGAAATAATTAAAATCAGAGCTGAAATTAATGAAATCGAAACAAAAGAAACAATTAAAAAAATTGACAAAACTAAAAGTTGGTTCTTCGAAAAAATAAATAAAATCGACAGACCCTTAGCCATGCTAACGAAGAGAAGAAGAGAGAGAACTCAAATTACTAGCATACGGGATGAAAAACGCAATATCACAACAGACACTTCAGAAATACAGAAGATAATCAGAAATTATTTTGAATCCTTATACTCCAATAAA
>NW_026000068.1:21733497-21760996 GCF_001458135.2 Marmota marmota marmota
AAAATAATACAAGGGGGAGAAATGAATGACAGTAGAGGGGGTAGAGAGAGAAGAGGGGAGGGGAAGGGAGGGGGGATAGCAGAGGATAGGAAAGGCAGCAGAATACAACAGACACTAGTATGAAAATATGTAAATCAATGGATGTGTAACTGATGTGATTCTGCAATCTGTATACAGGGTAAAAATGGGAGTTCATAACCCACTTGAATCAAAGTGTGAAATATGATATATCAAGAACTATGTAATGTTTTGAACAACCAACAATAAAAATTTTAAAAAAAGATAACAATATAAAAAAACTTCTAGAATTAATTAACGAACTCAGCAAAGTAACAGGATATAAAATCAATATGAATAAATTTATTGCATTTCTTTACATCAGTGATGAATCCTCTGAAAGAGAAATTAAGAAAACTACCCCATGCATGATAAACTTAAAAAGAATACTTGGGAATCAACTTAACAAAAGAGGTGAAAGACCTCTACAATGAAAACTACAGAACACTAAAGAAACAAATTGAAGAACACCTTAGAAATGAAAAGATCTCCCATGCTCTTGGATAGGCAAAATTAATATTGTCAAAATGGCCATACTACCCAAAGCGCTATACAGTTTCAATGTGATTCCAATTAAAATCCCAATGTCATTCCTTATAGAAACAGAAAAAGTAATCATAAAATTCATTTGGAAAAATAACAGACCCAGAATAGCCAAAGCAATCCTTAGCAAGAAAAGTGAAGCAAGAAGCATTATAATACCAAACCTTAAACTATACTACAAAACTACATTAACAAAAATAGCATAGTATTGGCACCAAAATAGACAAGTAGATCAATGGTATAGAATAGAAGACACAGAGATGAACCCACATAAATACTAATAAAAGGTGCCAAAAACATACAGTGGAGAAAAGATAGACTTTTCAACAAATGGTGCTGGGAGAACTGGGAATCCATATGCAGTAAAATGAAAATAAACCCCTATCTCTCACTATGGACAAAACTCAACTCAAAGTGGATCAAGGACCTAAGAAAAAGTCTAGAGACCCTGCGCCTAATAGAGGAAAAAGTAGGTCCAAATCTTCATCATGTCAGATTAGGCACAAATTTCCTTAACAAGACTCCTAAAGTGCAAGAAATAAAATCAAGTATATTACTTTTTGCTCTTATCTGGAGATTGAAGGAAAAATTCATTTCCAACCTTTTCCAGGTTGTTAGCAGAATCCTGTTATTTGTGCAGGGCCAAGGTTCCTGTTTTCTTGTTGGCTATTTGTAGTGAGTCACCCCCAGCTTGTAAAGATCACACTCAAATCTTTCTTCCTACATGATCAGAAAAGCAGCAGCAAGCCAAATTCCTTTTGTAATTCAAGTGTAATTCTTATGTTCTGTTCTATCAATGCCAGTAAAACCCTGTGTTTTAACATCTCACATGCATAGGTTAGAACCATTCAGTTATTCTACTTTAAGTTCAACTGATTAATAAGTAGCTTCAAAACTTCATTTTGTCTTCATCAAAATATAATTATGGGAGAAACACCTGGAAGTAAAGGTCATGTGGATCACCTTGGAATTCTGCCTAGCCCATGTGAAAGATGATCAAATATCAATTACACAAAAATTCACAGAGCTTTCACAAGTTTGAGTAAACATCCTAATGAGTAAACTGAAGAAAACTCATGGTAGTTCTTTTTTTCTTCCTTTTTAGTCTATTGATGTGATTTCTAATATTAAATTATCCTTGTGTTTTTGGAATAAACATTGTTGATATGGTGTTATTCTTTCTTACATATCACTGAATCTGATTTTCTAATGTTATTCAAGATTTTTACATCTATGTGCATGAGAAGTTTTTTTCTTGAAATGTTCTTATCAGGTTTTGATATCCACAGTCTGCTGAGCTCTCAAAATGAAAAAATAAATAAACAACTTTGAAAGTATTTTCTTTTGTTCTCTGGAAAATTTATGCATGAGTATATGATGGTGCTATATCTTCCTTATCCATACAGAATAATTTACTATTAAAGTTATTGAGGCCTTATGTCTCCTTGTAGATTTGATTTCAAAGACAGATTCAATTTCTTTAATATATATCCAGTATAATTCAGCATTTTCCTTTCTTCTTTTGTCAACTTGAAAATTGTGTTCCTTCAAAAATTTGTCCAATTCACATAAAAATTATTAAATTATTGGCTATAAAGTTGTTCATTATATTACCTTTACTATATGTAAAACTTGCAATAATATCATTTTTTTCTTTTCTTTTCTTCTTTTTGGTGGGGGGATACTAGGGATTGAACTCAGGGGCACTCAACTACTGAGCCACATCTCCAGCCCAACCCTATTTCATATTTTATTTAGTGACAGGTCTCACAGAGTTTCTTAGAGCCTCACTGTTGCTGAGGCTGCCTTCAAATTCTAGTTCCTCTTGTTTCAGCCTTCCAAGCCACTGGCATTACATGCATGCACCACCATGCCCAACCCTTTTTTTTCTTGGTAATATGTATTTTATTATTTATTCTTTATTTTGGTAATATGTATTTTTTTCTTTACTTCTCAATTTCTTGCCCTTTGATAAAAACTAATTCCAGTTTTATTGATTTTTATGTACATTTTCTAATGCTCAATGCATATTTGTATTCTATTTTACGAATTTCTTATAGCATTTTTCTTATAAGCTTTTTATAATTATACCTGAGCATTATTTCTGTTTTTTTCTCTTCACAAGACAGATATTTAATCAATAATATGCTCCTTTTTTTCATATACACATTTAGTGCTGCTGGGCAGTAAATATGATTATTTTGTCATTTGCTTTCATGTATTTTGTGGTAGAAATGCTAGACATTGTTCAATTCCCATTCTCCCTTTTAGCTTTAGTAATAGAAGTCAAATTTCAAAATGTGACAAAATAGCCAGACAAAAGACCGTATTTCTAGCAACCCTTGCTGCCAATGTACCTAGATGACTAAATTCTGGCAAAGAAAATGTAGGAAAAAAGAAATATAGTATTCCTACTAAGGCTTATTATAGTTGCTGTTTTAGTAAAGTGACAAGTTCTTTCTGAGTTTTCCAAATGCAAAATGATTTGAACTGGGCGGCCATTTTGGACCACAAGAGTGTTTGGGATAGAACACAAAACATAGAAAGATAAAGTAGGAAATTAAAGGAAGCTTGGGTTCCTATGTTTGTGCAGTCACAGGCCTAGACTTCTTGAAGTATGGACTCTTCTGTTGTAAAAAGAAAACTTTAGCCTGGCTTAAACCACAGGCTGGGGAATCTCTGTTACATAAAACCAAATCAAATAAATAACTAAAACAAAGAAACATATTGTTTCTTCTTCTAGAAAGAAATTTTATCACATTCACCAAAGGTTTCAGGAAGTTATAATAGTGATAATTTTAAGTTTCCTTGTTCCTAATCTAAATATAATCGTATATTGTTTTCTTCCTGTATTCTGATGCATGTACAAACATATTTAGTCATATTTACTTGGAAATACAGTCTAAAATATCTTCAGCATTATAACTAATAAACTCTGAACTGTGCTAAAGTATTCTTTATTAAATTCCAATGTTCAAAGAACTCCTATTTTAATATTACTTATTAAAAGAAATTCACTACTATATCATTCAGATAAACATAATTAGCAATTTTTCTTGGAAAATGAGATGAAATCTATCTTCCTGCCATTTACATCCACTATCACTGATTTTTTTAACCTACATACACTATCACTAATTTTTTCTTTGTTTAATATACAAGAAGTAGTCAATTATTTGAATTATACTATTTAACTTTCTTGATTCTTAAATAGCTATTTACCTAACCATTCATCTCATAATATGACTATAGAATAATTCATTATGGAAGATTATCCTTTGGAAATCGAAATATGAATCAATTGGGGAAATCCATTAATATTATAAGGCACTCTGGTGTTAGCAACTATGCAGGAGGAAATTGATGGAAGCATTTAGGTATCTGAAGAGTAAAAATAAAACAAAAAAAGTTAGACACTACTTGGAAAGCTTGTAGAGTTAATTTAAGGACAAAAACTAAATAGTAAATGCAAATCTTGGTGGGGGGAGTTACATATTTCAACAGTATGTAAATGGATTCTCCAGTAAGGGTCTGGAGCAGTGGGACAGTGAACCCCCAAAACTAAGCAGCCAAAGCTGTACCCTAGGTCGAATTTCATAACTATGGAGATGGTCCTGAAGACAGAATCCAAATTGAGCAGGAGCAGCTGCAGCAGTAGTAGCAGAGAAAGAGACAGAGAGAGAGTCCACATTAAAAAGGGGGATAGTAAGGAAGAGAGCCATAGAAATTGGAAAGCAAATCATGATATTTTTAATATTATTCAAAAACAACAAAGAAGCAGTGTTAGAACCAAAAGTAAAAAATCTTCTTAAAGTTCAGAAAAACTAATTTCTCATAACAAGAGCAATATAATAGTATTTCTATGTAATCAAGTATAGTTGTTATAATACAGAAAAAAGAAAATAATAACATCACTATAGACATGAAAGAAAGAAAGTGAAGCCTATCTTAAAAAAAAAACTATGACCTATTATTTCAAAATGAAGTAAAAGCAAGAAAATCATATAAAACTTACAAAAGCAACATAAGCTAGAATTTAAAAGAAATAGAAAAATAGAAATAGTGATAGGACAGAAAAAGAATCAATACTTTAAAACCCCATTTTAGAAAGAATGAATTAGAAGAAGCATAATTACAAATAAAAATGAAATAAAATGCTCTAGAAAAATGGATTATTAAAATATGAAATATATTTAAATTAAAATGAAACAAAATCATTAAATAACTAATATCATTTTGCTAAATAAAACAAATAACTATTCAACAGAGAATGTAAATTACATATCTCCATTCTAATGACAAAAAAAATAACCTAACAAATCTCGAGTTTTATTAAATGTGTATTGATAGTAGTAAACATACAATAATTCTAAATCTATTTTGTATTATGGAGTTAACATGTGAAAATACAGATAATGTTGATAATCCTGATTCTCATAGTAGAAAGAAAGTATAATGTTGAAGGAAAGCAGTTAAGAACCCTCTGTGTTGAATTAGTATTTAAGGAATCAATATGAAATCATAATGTACAAAATAATCAATTTAGATTCCGTTTGCTGAAATGGCCCAGGAACCATGACACCCCAAGAGCAATTAACACATGAACTCCCATATGAGTTTCCAAATATCAGTCCCCACTAAAAAGACCAGAGCTCTCTGGAAATAGTTAATTTCAGGGCTTCAGAAAGTAAAAGGAGCCCAGAAATGGAATTCAAGAAATAAAACCCAATATTTACAGACTTAACATACACAATTTCATCTCCTTGTAACTAACAACAAATGACCAACACGAAATAGTTGCTGACAATCAATAAATATCTTAAACTCTCCACCAAGTTTAAATCCTTAATGTTTTACTTATCAACAGAAAATACAAGACAAACTCAAAAACTCTGTGGACTAAATGATATAAAGTGGATTAACATAATTCTTTACATAAATGGTACCTGTAATAAATGTTTTTTTCCCCATTTTCCATGTTATATTTCTTTCACAGCTCATCAACCAACCAATAATTTCTCTATGACCTCAACATAATTGCCAACTATGTTTAGGAGGCTGCCAATTTGATCATAGTATTTTATTCTAAGAATGAAAACGTACTCCCCGTAGTATATCCTATCATCCGTATTAAAAACACTTCCATTCTAAAATGTAGTAGCATTAATCATAATGTTAAGTTTAGTCTGTATACAATATTTCAAGTAGTTTAAGCAAAAATTTTCAAGCAAGATTAAAAAATGTTTTGAGTGTGGAAAGGCATTTCTCAAGGCTAGAAATAGTTATAAGAAGACTAATCACTTGGGATCTATACTCAGAGGAGCCTCTCAGGGCAGCATTTTGTGTCCCCAGTTCTGGATTTCACTTTCCCGTAGATGAATTAAGAAATACTTTTCTGATTACAGCTCCCATACTCTTTTCATTTATTGATGTATTAATCAACTCCACAAACATTTTTGAGCACTCAACATGTGTCAAGTACTGTTACATGCTACAGATAAGGAAAACAAGTAGAAATGGAGTCTCTGCACCTCACAGAGCTTACATTATATCTGGTGATGTAGATAATTACATAGACAACTGCAGCATGTATGGTAAGTGTTTGTGATAACAAAACTGTGTGATGCCACTTGTAGGATTTTAATTAGGTGAATAAAATGATCGGACATCTATTTTTGAAAGATCACTCTATGCATGCTGTGGAAAATATAATTGAAAGGGAGCAAGAAATCTAAGGAACTTATCCCTCAGAGTCAAATAATGCAGACAACACGAAATACAGCAACAATAATGATGATTTAAAAAAAAAACCAGCAGCTAATGAGAATGTAATATCCACCTTTTTTAGGTTCTATATGCATTATATTCATGATCTCCATTCCCACAAGCAAACAAAGAAATAAGTACTATTAGCCCCTGCTCTTTACAATTTGACAGATGAGGAAATTTATGCTCACAGTAGTTAAGTAATGTGCTCTTAATAGAACAAAACTTTAAAGAAAGAAAGCATTTCCAACCAGTCTGTCTTGAACCACTGTGATGTATTATTATTACTGATTTCTCTCCCCACAAAACTCATTCAAACTACTCATACATGCAAAGTTTTCAGAGATTGTTTCCATGAAGAAAGATTTTTATCTCACTCACATTACTGAGTATCAGAAGGTGCCTTGATTATAAGAGAGAAAACTCAATCCTGGGGAATAAACTAAAGCCAATTTCACTGAATTAGATGTTTATTTCATTTAAAGTACATACTAAATTTAAATAGAACATACGAGACTGAAATAATATTTAAATAAAGATGCACCTGTCAGCAACCACCTGATCCTTTTCCATATCCTTTATTCCAATGTTTTCACATATTCCCATTTTCTGAACACATTCTTCCTTATAATTTGACCTTGGTTTGAAAAGTATATGGAATCACTCCTCAGAACTTTCAGACACTGTATTACTGTCAACTTTGCTACCTGTCCCTATACCTGTCTCTCTTTATCAGGACTATCAACAAGTATGATTTAACACATGTAGGCTGAGAAAGGAAGACATTCTACCTTACTACAGAATGCTGAATCTCATTTTGGTGAAACTTCCTAATCTTGCGTTCTCAGGAAACATTCACTGTTCTAATCTGTACCTATTTTAATTCTACTTATATACAAATTGCATTTCCATCTTCTGAATATTGTCATTACACAACTGAAAATAAGCTATATGAAAATGTTCATTTATTTTTCACAAGTTTGATATTTGGAAATTACACATATATTGATGACACAGTATCCTACTTTACTTCTCCAAGTACAATGTGAAAAGGTTCTAGCAAGAAAGATTTTCCTTTATTTGCAAAGATCAGTTCCAGAGAGGAAAGAACAACTAATTAAGGATAAAACAGATTGATGTATTAGCAGATATCTCAGCAAAATTATCTTTAGATTTATACAAAACTTAAAATCCTCATACATATTTTAATGTTTATATTTTTATTATATTACATTATGTAGTTCATGATTTCTATTTCTATTATATCTCATTACATTACAGAATATCAATGTGGTTTTGATTTATACTTTTAAGTATAAACTTTGAACACTATCAGAATTATTCAAACAATGCTTATAAAAAAGTATTGATTAGTTACTTTATAGTTTATTTAAACAAAAAATAATGTATCAAAACTTGATAATTATAAATACTCTAATACATCAATACAAAGTCTGTTATTTTCTTTAACTTAGGTCAAATGGTGTATAAATATCATTTTAAGGAGAGAGAATACAAAAATGTGAATTATTAGAGAATTTTTATGACAAATTTTTGAATTATTTGAATATTCAAATGGGAAAGAAAATAAAACATACCTTAATTTTTTTCTAATTAAAAAGCCACGTATCCATCTTTGAACAATCAAAACTGGTGAATTATGAGCCAGAATTTTATTAATACTTGAAATAACATATTTAATATTATTAAGCTCATCCTCATAGGTGGTTCCCTGTATAAAGAAAAGAATTCAATAATTTTATCTTTCATAAAACTTTTTCCAGAAGGTATTTTATACTTGGTAATCTAGTGATATAAATAAACCCATAAAATATTCATAGGTATCTTATAGGCATAATATTTAAAAAGTAATTTTTAAACACAATGGAGTTTTATTCAACCATAAAGAAAAATAAAATTATGGCATTTGCAGAAAAATAAATGGAACTAGAGACCATCAATAAGTCAAACTCAGAAGCTTAAGGTCCTGTGTATTTTCTCTCATATGTGGAAACTAGAGAGGAAAAGGGAAGATAACATTGGGAGTGGATCTCCTAAAAATGAAAGAGAGATCAGTAGAGGAAAGGGATTAAGGGGCAAGAGGTAGGGAGGGAGGAGGGAAATGCTGGAGTGTGATATGGGTCAAATTATATTGTTATATTGTGTGCATGTACGAATACATAACAATAAATCCCATCAATATGTACAAATACAAAGCACCAAAAAATAATAAAAAATTCATATTTTTATTTAAAAATTATCAAAAATTAGAAGCATCAAATAATTTCAGTGCTGTGTACAGCATGCAAGATTCTTGATAAGTTTCTTCATTCAAGATGTTTCTTTCAATGTGCTAACACAGGTAAAAGTTTGACTATAGTCACCTTGTTTTCTGAAAAATAGTGTTATAAGCTGTGTCCAATGAAACTCTTAGTTTGTGAATCACCATAAAGAAAACTAATTTATAGCAGTTAAAATTTTTGTTATACTTAACTAGGATGTTAGATGCTTTTTTTTGGAACATAGCACACTCCTTTGAGAAAGATATCCTATATAACTTGTAAAATTTTGTCCTAATTACTTATACATGATAGTAGAATGCATTTTGACATACTGTACACAAATGAAGCACAACTTCTCATTCCTATGGATGTACATTTTTCAGAGTCACACCAATAGTGTAATCATACATGTATACAGGGTAATAATGTTACTCTCATTCCACCATTCTTCCCATCCCTGAGCTCCTCCCCTCCCCTCACTCCTCTGTGCACAATCCAAAGTTCCTTCATTCTTCCCTACCACAACTTCCAATATGGATCAGAATCCAATAATTGAGAAAACATTCAGCCTTCATTTTTTGGGGGATTGGCTTATTTCACTTAGCATGGTATCCTCTAGTTCCTTCCATTTTCCTGCAAAAGTCATAATTTCATCCTTCTTTAACCTGAGTAATATCCAGTATGTAAATGTACCACATTTTATCCATTCATCTCTTGAAGGATATCTAGATTGGTTCCATAGTTGAGCTATTGTGAATTGAGCTGCTATAAACATTGTTGTGGCTGGTCCACTGTAGCATGCTAATTTTAAGTCATTTGGATATATGCCAAGGATTGGGATAACTAGCTCAAATGTTGGTTCCATTCCAAGTCTTCTGAGGAATCTCCATACTGCTTTCCATGGTGTTTACACAATTTGCAGTCTCACCAGAAATGTATAAGTGAACCTTTTTACCCACATGCTCACCAACACTTATTGTTGCTTGTAACCTTGATATTTCCCACCCTGACTAGAGTGAGATGAAATCTTAGAGTAGTTTCAATTTGCATTTCTCTAATTGCTAGATATGAAAATGTTGAACAATCAATTGTATTTCTTCTTCTATGAAGTGTCTGTTCAGTTCCTTAGTCCATTTATTAATTGAGATACTTGTTTCTCTTGGTGTTAAGTTTTTGAGTTCTTTATATATCCTGGAGATTAGTGCACTATCTGAGGTGCAGGTGCAAAAATTTTTCTCCCATTCTGTAGGCTCTCTCTTCTGTTGGGGTTTTTAGCTTCTTCTATCCACTCCGTCCCACAGAGAGGCTTAGGAGAGCATGCCACAACCCGGATGGATCAAGAAAGGTGAGGGTTGGCCAGCCACCCACCCAGCCCTCCCCACTGGAGGACAATCAGACCCGGAGACCAGTCAATGCAGGATCTCATTTATTGAGGAAACACACACAACATACATAAGGAGTAAAAGCCAAAAACATGGAAAAGCCAGAAACAATAAACATAAAGGTCAAATCAGCAGAAGGAATCCACATGTATACCCATACCATAGTTTCTAATGAAGATCACGAGCTGTGCACGAGCACGGAATTGAAGTAAGCCAATCAGGGAGGTTTCAAAACAACTTCAGTGTCCTCCTACTGGCATTTAGCTAGGCGCCATCTTAGTTTTCAGCCCCACCCTCTTCATGTTATTGTTTCCTTTGTTCTTAGTAAACTTTTTAGTTTGAAACATACCATTTATTGATTCTTACTTTTACCTCTTGCATGTTAGAAGTCTTGTAAAGGAAGTTAATTCCTAAGCCAACATGGTAAGGATTTAAGCCTACTTTCTCTTCCGTTAGGCACAAGGTCTCTGGTCTAATTCCTAGGTTCTTGATCCACTTTGAGTTGAGTTTTGTACAGGAAAAGATATAGAATTCATTTTGCTACATTTGGTTGAATATGCTATCTTTTCTCTAATTTATTTTTTTGGTGTCTTTGTCTAGTAAGAGATAACTGTATGTATGTGGGTTGTCTCTGTGTCTTATATTTTGTACCATTGGTCTACATGTCTATTTGGTGCCAATACCATGCCTTTTTTGTTACCATTGCTCTCTAGTATAGTTTAATATCTGGTACTGTGTTGCCTCCTGCTTTACTCCTCTTGCTAAGGATTGTTTTGACTATTCTGGGTCTCATATTTTTCCAAATGAATTTCATGATTGCTTTTACTATTTCTATGAAGAATTCATTGGGATTTCAATAGAAATTGCACTAAATCTGCATAAAACTTTTGGTAGTATGGCCATTTTGACAATATTAATTCTTCCTATCCAAGAGCATGGGAGGTCTTTCCATCTTGTAAGGTCTTCTTCAATTTCTTTCTTTAGTGTATTGTAGTTTTCATTGCAGAGGTCTATTACCTCACTTGTTGAGGGTATTGTGAATGGAGTAATATTCCTAATTTCTCTTTCAGGGGATTCATCAGTGATGTATAGAAATGCATTTGATTTGAAGGTATTGATTTCATATCCTGCTAATTTGCTTAATTCATTTATGAGTTCTAGAAGTTTTCTGGTAGAATATTTTTGAGTCTTCTAAGTATAGAATCATATCATCAGCAAATAGTGCTAATCTGAGTTCTTCTTTTTCTATCCATACCCCTTTAATTTTTTTTGGTCTGTATAATTGCTCTGGCTACTATTTAAAGAAGTATGTTAAATAGAAGTGGTGAAAGAGGGCATCCCTATCTTGTTCCAATTTTTAGAGGGAATGCTTCCAACCTGTCTCTATTTAGAATGATGCTGGCCTGGGGCTTAGCATAGATAGCTTTTACAATGTTGAGATATGTTCCTGTTATCCCTAGTTTTTCTAGTGTTTTGAACATGAAGGGGTGGTATTTTGTCAAATACTTTTCCTGCATCTATTGAGATGATGATATGATTCTTGTCTTTAAGTATGTAGATGTGATGTCTTACACTTATTTCCGTAAGTTGAACTATCCTTGCATCCCTGAAATGAACCCCACTTGATTATGATGCACTATGCTTTTACTATGTTTTCATGTGCAATTTGCCAGAATTTTATTAAGAATTTTTGCATCTATGTTCATCAGGAATATCAGTCTGAAGTTTTCATTCCTTGCTACGTCTTTTTCTGGTTTTGGTAGCAGGGTGAGGATGATACTAGCTTCATAGAATGAGTTTGAAAGGGTTCCCTCTTCTCTATTTCCTGGAATAATTTGAAGACATTGGGTGTTAATTCTTCTTTGAAGGTCAGGTAAAACTCAGCTGAGAATCCATCTGAGCCGGGGCTTTTCTTAGTTAGTAGGGTTTTGACAGTGTCTTCTATTTTATTGCTTGAAATTGATCTGTTTAATTTGTGTATGTCTTGCTGATTCAGTTTAGGTAGGCAATATGTCACTAGAAATTTGTCAATATCTTTGAGATTTTCTATCTTATTTGAGTATAAATTTTCTAAATAGTTTCTAATTATCTTCTGTATTTCAGTAATGTCCATCATAACATTTCATTTTCATCGTGAATTTTAGTAATTTTTATCTCTTTCTCTTTGTTACTGAAGCTAAGGTCTTATTAATTTTATTTATTTTTTCAAAGAACTTTCAATTTATCAATTTTTTGAATTGTTTCTATTTCATTGATTTTAGCTCTGATTTTAATTATTTCCTGTCTTCCACTGCTTTTGGTTGATTTGTTATTTTTTATAGGGCATTGAGATGTAATGTTAGGATACTTATTTGTTAACTTTTTATTGTTTTAATAAATGAGCTCAATGCAATTAAGTTTCCTCTTAGAACTGCCTTCCCCATAGTGTCCCAGAGATTTTGATATTTTGTATTAGTGTTGTCATTTACCTCTAATTATTTTTTTTTATTTCCTTCCTGATTTCTTCTGCTACCCACTGTCATTGAATAGTGTATTATTTTATCTCCAGGTGTTAGAGTAGCTTCTATTTTTATTTTAACGTTGATTTCTAGTTTTATTCCATTAATGTCTGAGAGGATGCAAGGGTTTTTTTTTTTTTTTTTTTTTTTGTATTTGCTAAGAGTTGCTTTGTGGCATAACATATGGTCTGTTACAGATAAAAATCCATTTGCTGCCAAAAGAAAGTGTATTCAGTCATTGATGAATAACTCTAAATTATTGATTTTATTATTTAGTTCTATAGTTTCTTTGTTTAGTTTTTGTTTGGAAAATCTATCCAGTAGTGAGAGAGGTGTGTTAAAGCCACCCAGTATTATTGTGTTGTGGTCCATTTGATTCATAAAATTGAGAAAGGTTTGTTGGAGATGTATATTGATGTTCCATTTTGGGGGGCATAAATATTTATGATTTCTATGTCTTGAAAATGTATAATTCCTTTAAGCAGTATGAAATAGTCTTCTTTGTCCCTTCTGATTAACTTTGGCTTGATGTCTCTTTGTTTGATATGAGTATAGAAACCCCTGCTTGTTTATGAAATCCATGTGAATGATGGTTTTCCCCATCTTTTCAGCTTTGATCTATGGATGTCTTTGCCTATGACCTGAGTCTCTTGGAGGCAGTATATTGTTGGGTCTTATTTTTAAATCCAATCTGCCAGTCTACGTCTTTTGATTGATGAGTTTAGGTCATTAACATGCAGAGTTATTATTGAGATATGGGTATTTTCCCTGGTAATTTTGGTTTATTTTTTTAACCTGACTTAGTTTATCCTTTGATAGACCTTTCCTTTAGTGTAGTTCTTCACTTTGCTGATTATCTCTTTTTTTTCTTTTCCTCCTCAAGAAATATTTTGTTGAGAACATTTTGCAGTACAAGCTTTCTAGTTGTTAATTCTTTTAACTTTTGTTTACCATGGAAGCTTTTTATTTAATATTCAAATCTGAAACTTAATTTTGCTGGATAAAAAATACTCAGTTTGCATCCATTTTCTTTCAGAGCTTTATATGTTATTGAGAACCTCCTGGCATTGAGGGTCTGGGTTGAGAAATCAGCTGAAATCCAAATTGATTTCCTCATATGTAATTTGCTTTTTTTTTTTCCCATCACAGCCTTTAAAATTCTATCCTTATTCTGTATGTTAGTCATTCTCATTATAATGTGCCTTGATGGCAATCTGCTGTAATTTGGGGTCTTGTAATTGTAATCTCTTGTAGTTGATTTTCCATTTAATTCTTTAGATTTGGGGAATTTTCTAATATTATGTAATTGCAAAGACTGTGCATTCCTCTGGTTTGTATCTCCACACATTCACCTATTCCAATGAATCTTAAATTTGGTATTTTCATGTTATCCCATATTTTTTGGAAGTTCTGTGCATGGTTTCTTGTCATCTTCTCTGTACAGTCAACTTTATTTTCAAGAGTATATATTTTCTCTTCATCACCTGAGGTTCTGTCTTCTAAGTGGTGTAGTTTGTTGGTAATACTTTCCATTGAATTTTTAATTTGGTTTAGTTTCCTTCATTTTGAGGATTTCTGGTTGATTCATTTTATAATATCTGCCTCATTATTGAAGTGATATTTCACTTTCTGTATTTTCTCTCTGATACCAACTTTATATTGAAGATTAGTCTAATCATGTACCTTCTAAACTCCTTATCTGACATTTATTCTACTGTGTTGTCTATGGATTCTATTTTCAGAACATCTAGGTTTGTTTGAGGTGCTTTGTTCCCATGTTTTTTCACATTGTTTGTGTATTTTCCCATCTAGTAGTATAAATCTGAGGCAGTACAGTTTCTACCCTGTACTTTTATAGTGTCCTTGCAGGGTTCCAATACATCTCCTTTAAGGGGAGAACAATATTAACACCACCCAATGCAAACAATACAGAACCTTAAACCAAATAGCTCCTGTTTGCAATTTTGTCACAATAAACAGAAATAATGTGTTCAATTATTGTCTACAATATAAAGAGTAAGTTTGCTAAATGGGTTTACCATTTCAAATGATGGACAATGAGGAAACTGAAGTATTGTAAGATGTGATGTTTATGAGGGAGGAGGAGAAAAGATAGAGGTAAAAATTTATAATAAGAGCAAAGGAGGAATTAATAGAGGTTGACTTTTATACGAGAGAAGTGAAAAACATAATCCAGATAGACAAATAGGTAAGAAAAAATATATATAAATAAAAATATAAGAATATACAATGAAACTGTAACAAACTATTCAGACATCCCATTCCTCAACATATTGATGCATGAACAATATTTGGATTCAAAGATGGTATAGATGTGAGAGAGAGGCAAAAGAGAAAAGGAAAGTCTCAATGGAAAACTGAATAATTGCTCCTGTTGGCTTTCAAATATTTTCTCAACTTCCTTTTTCTGCTGATAGGTAGGGTGGTCTGTAATTCGATGGTAGCTCCAGTCCCATGGGTGCTGGACCAGTTGGCTGGGTGAGCCAATAGCAAGATGACCTGATACCCTCTTCCAGTCTTCCCACTTATTACAGCCGGCTCCTTCCATCCCCATGCAATTCACAACACACTTAGCTAGAGACAGCCTAGTTTTCTCCAGTTTCTCCAACCTGTGTTCCCCCCAGGGAAGACGCCCCTCAGTCTCCAGCTTTCCACAGGCTTATCAGGTCCAAATTGGCCCAAACAGACCTAGCTGCAATCTGAAAGACCTGGGCTTCATATTCCCCAGGCTCTTCCTTGCTGTAGCCCCAGGCTCTCAATGCCATTTCAACTTGCACAGAGACCACCATGGATGTGCTCACAGAAGGGAGACGCCCTGCAAAGGGGCAGCCAGATAACGGCCACCAGCACACTCAGCAGGAAGACCTCAGGTACAACCAGACCTGCAAGTACCCTGATAATATATATCCAGGTCCTGGCAGGTATCCCCAGATGGAGGCAAATTTGCCCCAATGGTGGTGGCTGCAAACCTGCAGACCCCTTGTCCCTGGACTCCCAGACCCTGTCTGATGTCCCAAGATGGCAATGGCCACATGTAACCAAATCCGATGGAACACTGACAATGGATTTCCAGGCAATAGTGGGCAACAGGAGATCCGCTGGTGGTCTGCGAGCTAATGAGAAATTAGCAGGTAGACAACAGGTGGCAGGTGATGGGTAGGTGAAAGGATGGTGATGGACAGGCAAGAGCTGGGCAAATGGGCAAATGATGGCTGATAGGTGGTGGTCAGCAAGCGATCTGCACTCATGACAGGCAATATGCTGGCAGATGGTGGGTGATACAATGTCCTATATCACTTTTAAGGAAGATATTTCCTACAAGTATTTAGATTTGGGATTACATGCTCACTGTATCTCACTGATCACTTGATTGGTTAGTAATGAAGTCACTTTGTATTTTCAGTATAGAATAACTCATTTAAAAGATGGCATTTATATTTGTCTTGTTTTAAATCACCTATCATGAAGATTACAGACCATATAATGTTTAAAATATACATTTTCTCCTCATGTACATCCAATTGTCTATGGGCTGCTTGAAAAAAAAAATCACAAATTATAGATTGGTGTTACTTCAGATTTATTCTAGCAAATATTCATTACTGATTAGCAAGTTATTTACTTGACCTTGGCTTGCTTCAATTTCCAACAGTAGTAAAATCCTCCTAAATAATATCCAAATTAATTCCTATTTCCTATTTTCTCCAATGATAATATGAATATGCATTATTGCTAGAGTAAATATTCCAAAGTGCAAATCTAATCATTTGACATCTAAGCTTAATATATTTCTTTGACAACTGTGGAAGATCAATTCCAAATTTCTTAATTTTGTAGCAAAGGGCCTTCAGGACCTAATCTTTTACCTCTCATCTCCCTTTGCCTTATATATAATAACTTCTACTCTTGTAATATCTAACTACTTACACCACTGTAAATCATTTGTTGATAAAACTTCAATGATTTTTTACACATTCCATTCCACTTTCTTGAATTACTCTCTCAACAGTTTGTCTTAATATCTTAGTTTTTTTTTTTTGGAGACTCAATTTCTTCCTCTAAGAAGTTATTATTGGTATTGATCTGTAAATGACATCCTTCTACAATATTATCCTGTGCAATAACTCATCTCTCACACTTGACACTGTTGAATTTTCACTGAATCCTATAATCCTGGAAAACAGTGAAAGCTAAGTCCTATAATCATGGAAAACAGTGAAAGCTAAGAGATTTCCTCATCCCTTTATTTCAGTTTAGTGCAAAGAGGCACTCTTCCTCTTATAACTGATTTGAATAATACCCATGGATTCCCCCCTTCTCTACCTATGTAAGGTCTGACACAAATCTTCCAAACTCTCATTCTTTACCTTTTAATGATTAGGTGAACTATTTTGTCTCCACTGATCTATTGGAATAAAATACTTATGTGCCAAATATTGGTTACGATTCTTCCCCTCCCTAGGCCTGTGAATTTTGGTCCTCCTTCAGCCCAAGCCAATATACTGTATCTGCTTATACCCATCTTGATTATGGACTAGAATCAGAGTCAAATATTCTCTGATCTTACTCTCAGATCAAATCATTTCCCTTTATCTCAATTCCTTTCACCAAACTCTTTCCAGCCTTGCTTACTCCTCCCTTTTAAAGAAAAAAAAAAAACTTTTGGCTAACCCTTAAGTCCTTTGCAGATCTTGCAGTAACAGAATTCTACTACAGTAATCTCCCTCTGCCTTTAGCAAAAGTCCCTGTCCCTTACTTCTCCTCACCAAGTTCTGCTTTGTTTGTTTAACTTGACAAGTTTATGCCATAAATCAATTATTGGTCTATCTTTACCACATAACCTCAGCAAGTTCAACAAATTTTTATTCTATGTATCTAGGACTAAGTTAGTTTTTGTTTTATAATTGGTATTTGGTCATAAGTTGATTATTAAATCACTAAGTAATCAGCATTATTGATCTTCAATCTAGATTTGGCAATCAATTCTTATAACTCAATTCTTTTATTGAGTTGCAATTACGTCACATTTTTAATGTTTCTACCTTTTTAATTTTTAGTTATCCATCTGTATTGCTTCTTACTTTTTCCTCAAGCGATTTAAACAGTGTTAGAACTTAGATGCTCTTTTATTTTTTTATCTCTATTTGCTAATATTTTTCAAATGATCACTTTCCAAACTACATCTTACTGCCTCATATTTGCATATTAGCCACAATCATAATTTTCTATCAGAAATTATCTCTTAAATTACAGACCTACAAAATAAATTTCTACTTCCATTTCTCTACCTGCCTATCAAGGCTGAAATAATTATTTTCCTTATTTAAATCAATATAATATTAACTATGTAGTCATTAAAATTATTCATCTTACAACTGTTGTTAAACCCACACTCCTCTTTCTCTACCTTTCTATCCAACAAATTACTTAATTCCTAAGCCCACACTCCTCTTTCTCTACCTTTCTATCCAACAAATTACTTAATTCTATCAGATTAATATCTCTTCAATCAGTCTTCTGTACTCCATATACCCTGTACCAATTTATTAAATCATTCCTTATAAGGTAGGCCCAAAGTGTTGTAATAGACTACTTACTAAAACCCCATGTTATGGTTTGGATGTGAGGTGTCCCCCAAATCTCATGTGCAAGACAATGCAAGAAATTTCAGAGAAAAAAATGATTTGGTTATAAGAGCCTTAACCCAAATAGTGAATTAATCCCATGATAGAGAGTAACTGAATTGTGACTGAAGTGGTAGGGTGTGGGTAGAGAAGGTGGCTTTGGGTTATATATTTGTACCTGGCAAGTGGGGACCTCTCTCTCTGTCTCTGCTTTATGATCACCACAAAGCTGCCTCCCTATCCACACTCTTCTGACATGATGTCCTGCTTTACCTTGAGCCCTGAGGAATGGAGCCAACTGTCTATGGACTGAGACCTCTGAAACTGTGTGCTCTCAAACTTTTCCTTCTCTGCAATTGGGCTGGTCTGGTCATTTAGTCACAGCAGCAAAAAATCTGACTAAAACACTATTTTAATCCTGTTTTTGTTTCCAATATTACTTGACATGCACAAGTTTGTCCTCTGAACTCCAAGAACAATAAACTACTTTTTGTCACTTGAATTTGTCAACCCTTTCAAATGCTTTCCATGCTGCTTCACTTGCTTAACAGACATGCCAATACTTCAATTTGCTTAGAGATTTCTTATATTCAAAAAACTACTCTGAAATATAAATACTTATGCTTTATTTTTCATTTTCTTTTTGATTAGAGATATAAACTTTGAAGATTTTTTTGCTAGTACTCAGGTCCATAATATTTTTTCATAATTTCTTTTAAATATTTCTTCACCTTTGCTTGCTTTAATTTTCTCCATTATGACTTCTATTTAATTTTAATTTATTCATTCATCCATTTATTTTGTAGTAGTAGGTATTAAACCAAGAGTGTTTTTCAACTAAACTACTTCCCCAATCCTTTATATTATTTTTTTGAGAAAGGGTCTCACAGAATTTCACAGTTTGATGTTGACCTCAAACTTCTAACCTTCTTATATTGAGTTCTTGTCAACCTCCTGCTTCAGTCTTCTGAGCTTCTTATATTAAGGTTTCTACTGAACTTGTCTACTACTCCAGTTTATGGCTGAGTTTATGCTCATTTCGGGGGTTCCCAACTGCTCTGTCACAGATGAGTCCTGTCACATACTAGTGTTTTTATGATTTATTGTAATTGTGCCTATAGTTGGGCCTGTCCATGAAATACACTCCATAATCCATAGCAATGGATCTTATCACTTGGCCCATTATTATTTGCCTCAAGTGTAATTTACAGTTTCCTCTAGTTCCTGGCATTTTACTATGTTTATCAGGAAAAATAGCTTAAGGTTGGACTGCCCTAATTTCTTCCTTTAATTTAATCCTCTTTTTAGTCCATTCTGCTATTAAACAAAATATCATAAACTTCCTAGCTAATAAGCAATAGAAAATATTCCTCACAGTTCTTGAGGCTGAGAAGTCCAAGATAAAGGCACTGACAGATTCAGTATCTGTCTGATGAAGGCTTACTTCCTGGTTTATAGATGATGTCCTCCCACTGTGTTTTCACATGGTAGAAGAAGGAAGTGATCTCTCCAAGACCTTTTGTATAAAAGTATTAATCTTACCTTCATGGTCTAATCATCTCTCAAGTTCCTATCTCCAAAAGCTACCACACTGGGAAGTTTCATTTTGAGGAGGGCTAAACATTTCAGAACATTGCAAGTCTCATCTTTATTATGTCTTCGAAAAAAATCTTACACTATATCTAGAAAGTACCTCTCAGAATTAATCTTTTAAAATATATATATATATATATATATATATATATATATATATATATATATAAATAATATCCTTGACTAGTATAGAGGTTATTCCCACAAATCTTCAAGTTTCTTTGTATTTGAGCTTATGGTGTTTATGTGTAGCTTAGGGAAAGGGGTGGTGACAGGTAAGTATATAAAAGTGCATAGTTGAGAAAGTGAAAGAAGTTAGGGGAAAGAACACAGGAGGAGATTTTGATGGCTAAGCTCAAGTAGTCCTGGTCAGATTCAATTCACATCAGCAAAGAACTATTAAGCTCACATTGTTTATAGCAGAGCCTTACTTGCCAATGACTCATAAATAATCCCTTCTCTTTAAAGAGATATGCAGAATAATCATCAGTTAGGGGCAGTGTTAATGCCTTCTAGGGAAAAAGTAAACTCCAGACAGTTTTCCAATGTCCTGAAACAATTATATTGTAAAATGCCAATTAAGATATCACTGTAAACTTGTACAAATGCCAAAAACCATTTGATATCTAAAGACAAGTGAAAGTATACTATTTCCAAGGAAAAGTATTGCATTTCCTCCACTATAGAAGTAATGGCACTATGTAAAATATGACTAGGTTAAATTCTAATTCTACCACTTGTCAGCTGTGCAATCTAGCATAAATAGCCCACCTATCCCTTATTTTCATCACCTGCAAAATGCAGATAAAACTGGTACCATCTCATTTGTTTGTTATGAAATAATATTTACAAAGCATTCACAATACTAGCTGGAACATTTCAAGCATCCAAACATGTTATTTATCAGCAGTTGCACAGAATTACTTAAAACTATACAGTATTTTAGATTTTTCAAAGGACTTCCATATAACTTACCATTTTTATATTCAAAAATTAACATAAAGGAAGGTATCTTGAAAACAATTTACAGAAACTAACATAAGATTATAAAATCAATAAATTAATTATAAAAACAATTAGTAAAAGACGGGTTAATGATAACAATGCAGCATCAGAAGGAAAAGAAAATGTTTTGTGGACCATTTTGGTTTTTTTTGTGTGTGTGTGGCAGTTTTAAGTTATTAGTTTTTAAAATCAGTACTTTTAATGGAAATAACTTGACCAAAAATCTGTCACAGAATTTTGAGACCCAATAAAACAAAAGTTTAATGAGAAACCTGTGTCCTTTTTGGTCAACATGAACTTATACAAATGTTAGGCAAGAGTTCCTCCATCTATTTGTGGTGTTGAGAATCTGTTAACTTTATAAGAATGATTAAGTTTTCTGGTTGGAAATTTAGTTAAGAAGGGAAACTGTGAGGGATCTTCAAGTACCTAGTGAGTATCTGGGAGGGGTATATTGATTACAACACTTGGTTAGGGTAGAAAAATAACTTTGTAATTTACTTTAGAGGACCAAATCCTGTAATATTAAAGGCTGTTACTTCTGAAAAAAAAAAAAAAGAACAATTAGTACTAAAGTTTTCAATTCAACAACAACAAAAAAAACTGTTGTAATTTTAGAAAACAATATGTTTAGCCAGGAATTATCAATAATCAATACAATAAGTGATAGTAATGATATATCTATACTCAAATAATTGCACGGAAATCAAACAGGGTGGTATGATTTCTACGTAAATATGGAGCATTAACCCATGTTTTGCAAATAATTTTTCTAATCTGTTTCTAGATGTTTCACTTCGTTCATAATTACTTCTTCAGAAGTTTTTAGTTTGATGTAATGCCATATATTCATTTATTTATTTGTTCATTGTTTTTGTTGCCTGATACACACTCACATACACACTCACAAAAAAAAATCCTCACTGCCAAAACCAATATCAAGGAGCTTTTCTTCTATGTTTACTTCTATGAGATTTATGGTTTTGGCTTAGGTTGTGATCCTTTGTCCATTTTCATTTGACTTTTATTTATGGCATAAGATAGAAGTCCAATTTCATTCCTGAATGTAGAAATTCAGTGTTCCTAACACTATTTATTGAAGAGAATATTCTTTCTCATTGTGTCATCTTGGATTCTTTGTTGAAAATTAGTTGACTTTATATTTGATAAATTATTTGACTCTATATATTTGGAATCTTTATTTTGGTCACTGGTCTGTATGGCTATTTTTATGCTAGTATCAAGCAATTTTGATTACTAAAGGTTTGTAATAAATTTTTAAATCAGAATGTATGATTCTTCCAAGTCTGTTTTCTTTCTCAAAATTACTCTATTTTGGGTCTTTTGTGGTTACGTATGAATTTTAGAGGTTTTTTTTTTTCCTGTTTCTGTGAATGCCATTGGTATTTTGATAGAATGCACAGGGATTATTGCCTTGAGTTGTTATATTTTAACAATATTAATTCTTCTGATCCATGACCATGACTTTTCATTTATTTGTGTCATTATCAATTTCTTTCATCATTATTTAGAGTTTTCAATATACAGATCACTTGCCTTTTTAGCTAAATTTATTACTAAGGAGACTAATTTTTGAAGCTAATATAAATGTGATTGTTTTATTGATTTATTTTTCATCCAGCTCATTCATTTTATGTGTATAGAAATGCCATACATTTTTGCATGTTAACTATGTATTATACAAATTTAAGTTTATTTATTAATTCTAACAGCTTTTTGGTAGAATATTTGGGGTTTTTCTTAATGCAAGATCATGTCATCTATAAACAGTGACAATTTGATTTCCTCCTTTACAATTGAGATATACTTTATTTCTTTCTCTTGCCTTATTACTCTGCCTAGGACTTCCAATATTATGTTGAATAAAATTAGTAAATGTGGGGATTCTTACCTTGTACCAAATGTTAGAGGAATAGCTTCCATTTTCTTCCAATTGATTATGATATTAGCTGTGTTTGTTTTTTCAGAAATGGCCTTTGTTATATGAACAAACTGTCCTTCTATAATGAAACTGTTGAATTTTATTAAGTATGGATGTTGAACTATTTTGAATGCTTTTCTGGGTCAACTGACATGATCATATGGTTCTTGTTTATTAGTCTTTTAATGTTATACTTATCAATGTGATGCATCACATTGATTGATTGGCATTTAATAATCCAACCTCAAATATCAGGGATAAATCCCACTTGATCCCTTTTTTTAAGAAATTTTTATTTTTTTAAATTTATTTATTTATTCTAATTTGTTATATATGACAGCAGAATGCATGTCAATTTATAGTACACATATAGAACACAATTTTTAATGTCTCTGGTTTTACACGAAGTAGTCACACCATTCATGTCTTCAAACATGTACTTAGGGTAATGTCCATCTCATTCCACAAGCTTTCCTACCCCTTTGCTCCCTCCCACACCCTCCTTCTCCTTTACCCTATCTAAAGTTCCTCCATTCCTCCCATGCTCTGCACCCCCATCCCAATTATGGATCAGCATCCTCATATCAGAGAAAACATTTGGAATTTTGGGGGGATTGGCTTACTTCACTTAACATAATATTCTCCAACTCCATCCATTTACCTGCAAACACCATGATTTTATTTTCTTTTAATGCTGAGTAATACTTCATTGTGTATATATACATTTTCTTTATCCATTCATCTACTGAAGGGCATCTAGGTTGGTTCTACAATTTAGCTATTGTGAATAGTGCTGCTATAAACATTGATATGGCTGCATCACTATTATTAGTTGTATAAGATAGTAGAATGTATTTTGACATATATGGAGTATAAATTTCTGTAGTTTGACATATATGGAGTATAATTTTCATACTTCTAGTTATACATGATATAGAATTACATTAGTCACATAATCATGAACGTGCATAGGATAGTAATGTTCAATTCATTCTACTGTCTTTCCTATTTCCATTCCCCCTCCCATCACTTCATTCCCATATGTATAATCCAAAGTACTTCTATTCTTCCCTATCCCCGCACCCTTATTTTGAATTAGCATCTACACATAACAGAAAACTTTCAGCCTTTTCTTAATCTGGTTGGCTTATTTCACTTAGCATGTCATTCTCCAGTTACATCAATTTGCCAGCAAACATTATAATATCATTTTTCTTTATGACTCAATAGTATTTCATTGTGTGTATATACCAGTTTCATTATTCATTCATCTATTGAAGGGCATGTAGGTTGGTTCCATAGTTTAGTTGGATAAACACTGAAGTGACTGTGTCACTGTAGTATGCTGATTTTAATTCTTTTGGGTATACACTGAGGAGTGGGATAACTGGCTCATATGGTGGTTCCATTCCAAACATTCTGAGGAATCTCCACACTGCTATCCATAATGTTTGCAGAAATTTGCAGTCCCACCAACAATGGATGAATGAAAGCTTTCCTCCCACATCCTCACCATCATTTATTGTTGCTTGTATTCTTGATAATTTCTATTCTGACTGTAGTGAGATGAAAGTTCAGTGTTGTTTTAATTTGCATTTCTCTAATTGCTAGAGATGTTGAATATTTTCTTGAGAATTTTTTGACCATTTGTATTTCTTGTTCTGTGAAGTGTTTGTTCAGATCCTTAGTCCATTTATTTCTGTGTGTGTGTGTGTGTGTGTTAAGTTTTTTGAGTTAATTATATATTTTGGAAATTAGTGCTCTATCTGAGGTTCACATGGCAAAAATTTTCTCCCATTCTCTAGGCTTTCTCTTCACATTATTGATTTTTTTTTCCTGTGAGTAAGCTTTTTAGTTTGAACCCATCCCATTTGTTGGTTCTTGATTTTATTTCTTGTGCATTTAGAGTCTTGTTAAGGAAGGTGGTTTCTAAGCCAACATGATATAAATTTAGGCCTATTTTTTCTTTTATTAGATGCAGGGTCTCTGGTCTAATGCCTATATTCTTAATCCACTGTGAGTTGAGTTTTATGGAGGAAGAGAGATAGGAGTTCAATTTCATTCCACTATATATGGATTTCCAGTTTCACCAGAACCATTTGGTGAAGAGGTTATCTTTTCTCCAATGTATATTTTAGGCCCCTTTGTCTTTGTCTTTAACAATTTTGAGTCCTAAGTATTGTATTTTTTGAGGCTATTGTGAATGGGTTAGTTTTCCTAATGTCTTTTTCAGTGAATTCATCAATCATGTATAGGAATGAAGCTGTTGTTAATTTTATATTCTTCTACCTTGCTGAATTCATTTATGATCTCCAAAAGTTTTCTGGTGAAATATCTTAGGTATTCTTAAAATAGAATCATGTCATCAGCAAGTGGGAATAGTTTGAGTTCATCTTTTCTTATTTGTATCCCTTTAATTTTTTTCTTCTAATTGCTCTGGTTAGAGTTTCAAAGATGATTTTGAATAAAAATGGTGAAAAGGGGCATCCCTGTCTTGCTCTTGTTTTTAGAGGGAATGCTTTCAATTTTTCTCCATTTAGAATGATGTTGGCCTGGAGCTTAACATAGATAGCTTTTACAATTTTAAGGTACATTCCTACTATCCCTAGTTTTTCTAGTGTTTTGAATATGGCAGGGTGCTATATTATGTTAAATGCTTTTTCTGCATTTATTGAGATGATCATATGATTCTTATCTTTAAGTCTATTGATGTGATAAATTACATATATTGATTTCCATATGTTGAAACAACCTTACATCCCTGGAATCAACCCCACTTTATCATGGTGCACTAACCTTTTAATATGTTTTTATATGCAATTTGCCAGAATTTTTTTTTAAAGAGTGAGTGGGGGGGGAGAGAATTTTTTAATATTTATTTTTTAGTTTTCGGCAGACACAACATCTTTGTTTGTATGTGGTGCTGAGGATCGAACACGGGCCACACACATGCCAGGCAAGCGTGCTACCGCTTGAGTCACATCCCCAGCCCATTTGCCAGAATTTTATTGAGAATTGTTGCATCTTTCTTCATCAGGGACACTGGTCAGAAGTTTTTCCTTGATGTGTCTTTTTCCGGTTTTGGTATCAGGGTGATACTTGCTTCATTTGGAAGGGTTCCCTCCTTTTCTATTTCATGGAATAATTTGAGGAGTATTGGTATTAATTCTTCTTTGAAGGTCTTGTAGAACTTGGCTGAGAATTCATCTGGTCCTGGGTTTTTCTTTGTTTTAGGCTTTTGATGTCATCTTCTATTGCATTGCTTAAAATTGATCTGTTTAAATTGCAACTGTCCTCCTATTTGGTTTGGGTAGGTCATATGTCTTTAGAAATTTGTCAATGTCTTTAAGATTTTCTATTTCACTGGAGTTAAATTTTCAAAATTTCATCAGTTTTTCAATAGTATCTGTCATATTTCCTATTTCATCATGAATTTTAGTAATTTGAATTTTCTCATTCTGTTCATTAGCATGGATAAGGGTTTATTTATTTTTTCAAAGAACTAACTTTTTGTTTTGTCAATTTTTTGAATTGTTTCTTTTGTTTCAACTTCATTTAAGCCCTGATTTTAATTATTTCCTGTCTTATATTGTTCTTAGTGTTGATTTGTTCTTCTTTCTCTAGAGCTTAGAGATCTAATGTCAGGCTATTTATTTAACTATTTTATATTCTTGTAATGAATAAGCTCAATACAACAAACTTTCTTCTTAGCTCTGACTTAACAGTGTCTCAAAGATTTCAATATGTTGTGTTGCTATTCTCATATACTTCTAAGTATTTTTTTCATTTCACCCCTGATTTCTTCTGCTATCTATTGGTCATTGAATAGTGTATTATTTATTCTCCAGGTGTTAGAGTAGCTTCTATTTTTTATTTTATTGTTGATTTCTAATTTCTTCCCATTATGATCTGATAGAATGCAAGGTATTACCTCTGTTTTCTGTTTGTTTTGTTTTTTTGTATTTGCTAAGAATTACTTTCTAGCATAAGTGTATTTTAGAGAAGGATCTGTGTGCTGATGAGAACAAAGTGTATTCAGTCATTGATGGGTAAAATACTCTATATGTGTCTGTTAAATTTAAATTATTGATTGTATTACTTACTTCTATACTTTCATTGCTTAGTTTTTGTTTGGAGTATCTATCCAGTGTTGTTAAATTTACTCGGTATTACTATGTTGTGGTCTCTTTGATTCATGAAATTGAGAAAGGTCTGTTTGATGTATATAAATATTCCATTGCTTGAGGCATAAACATTTACAACCGTTATGTCTTGAAAATATATAATTCCTTTAAGCAGTGTGAAATGGCCATCTTTGTCCCTTCTAATTAACTTTGGTTTGATGTCCATTTTATCTGAGTATAGAACACCCTACTTGTATACAAGATCCATCTGAATGGTGTTTTTTCCCATCCTTTCTCCTTCAGTCTATGGATGTCTTTGCCTATGAGGTAAGTCTAATGGCAACATCATATGGTTGGGTTTTATTTTTAATCCAATCTGCCAGTCTATATATTTTGATTTATGAGTTTAGGCTGTTTACCTTCCATGTTATTACTGAGAAATGATTTGTATTCCCTGTAATTTTGGTTTATTTCTAGTTTTTAGTTTGAATTATTTTCTCATTTTATTGACTATTTCTTTGGTGTATTTCCTCCCTTTGCTGGATTTCACTTTTTTTTTTCTCACACTTCATCTTCATGGATTATTTTGCTGAGAATATTCTGTAATGCAGGCTTTACAGTTGTGAATTCTTTTCTTTTTTTTTTTTTTTTTTTTTTTTTTT
>NW_026000068.1:21764751-21801135 GCF_001458135.2 Marmota marmota marmota
AATTTTTTTTTTTTTTTTTTTTTTTTTTTTTTGCTTTTTGTGGAAGATTTTAATTTCACCTTCATATCTGACGCTTAATTTTTCTGGTTACAGTATTCTTGGTTGGCATCCATTTTTTTTCATAGCTTGATATATGTTACTCTAATACCTCCTAGCTTGGAGGGTCTGGATTGAGAAATCAGCTACATTCTGATTGTTTTCCCTCTAAATGTAATCTGACACTTTTCTCTGTAGCCTTTAAAATTCTATCCTTATTCTTATGGTGGCCATTTTCATAACAATGTGCCTTGATGTGGGCTGTTGTAATTTTGTATATTTAGGGTCCAGTGTGCCTCCTGATATGATTTTCTATTTCATTCTTTAGGTTTGGGAAATTTTCTGATATTATTTCATTGAAAAATTTGTGCTTTCCTCTGATTTGTTATCTCCATAACTTTATCTATCCTAATAAGTCTTATATTTGGCCTTTTCATGTTATCCCATATTTGTTGGAAGTTTTGTTCATGGTTTCTTTTCAACATGATATTTTGGGCTGGGTTGCCCAGTTGGTAAAGTACTTGCCTCAAATGCACAAGGCCCTGGGTTCCATCCCCAGCCCCTCCCCCCCCCAAAAAAAAATCATATATTTTGTCTTCATTACCTGAAACTCTGTCCTAAAAATGTTCTAGTCTGTTGGTCATGCTTTCCATTGAATTTTTAATTTGGTTTACTGATTCTTTGATTTCAAGGATTTCTACTGATTTCTTTTCAAAATCTGTTATCTCTTTATTGAAGTGATCTTTCATCTCCTAAATTTTCTGATTTCACTTCTTATATCTTCCTTTAGCTCATGTATCAGTTTAACTATGTACAGTCTAAATTCCTTCTCTGACATCTCTTCCATTGCAGTATCAATGTAGAGTAACTATACAATGTATACACTGTACTGCCTCATAATCTACACTTCTAAATGGGTAGACATACAAACAACATGAAAAAAACGTAACAAATCACCTCAGACAAACCAAAATGCTCTAATAATAGAATCCATTGATACCAAGGTTTCCAGTAACTCAGTGTTATGGGGGAAAAAATAATAACAGCAACCAATGCAAACAATATACAGACTTAAATCAAGTAGCTCCTACTAAGGTGTCTACAGTTTTATGTAGAAATGATATGTTCAGTTTATTGTCTACAATAAAAACAGTAAGTTTACAAAAGTGTTTACAATTTCAAATGTTGGACAAACAGAGACCAGAAGTGGTGTAGGATGTGATATTTATGAAGAAGTAAGAGAAAAGACAGAAGTAAAAAAAAAAATTAAAGAATGAAAGAGGGAATAATAGAGCTTGGTTGTTAGCAGGAGAAAAGACGATCAAGGAAAACAGATAACTGATTGAAAATATATATATAAAGTAAAAAGTTAAAAAAAATAAAAATAGAAAGGAAGAAGTAAAATTAAAAGAATACTGAAATATACCAATCAGATATCCTAGTCTTCAATAAATCAATAATTTATACATGGAAAATAATTGGTTTCAAAAATAGTAGAAATGTGAGAGAGAAAAATTAAACAATTGTTTCCACTGAAGTTCAAAAGATACCTGGCTTCCTTTCTCAGTATTTAGATGGGTTTGTTTGTAATATGATGCATTCTCTACCCTCAGCAGTTAATGGGATTGCTAGGGTGAGAAGTTAATCCTGAAGGCAGAACTTCTAGAGGTGGGTTTTAGGCTTAGGTATGCTCCAGTCTCTTCTCTGAATGCCAATTGGTCTGGTGATTTTAAATCAGCTCACCTCCAGGAAGAGTATGCCACAGGAAGCCACTATGGTTCCACTTGTGTGGTATAGGTGCTTGTTGTTAACCCACTATGTCACCTGAAGACCCCATGATTTCTGGTCTCTGATTCAGTCTCCAAACTCAATTTCTCCCCCACAAACCCTTTTGAATTCCTAGTCAGGTGTTTCTCTCCCAACCAATCCAGCAGACAGCCAGACTGGAGGGTAAGGGAAACCAGGTGGGTTTCCATGACCAGTAGTTCCCTGTGTAAACCTTTCTCCACACTTGATTTTTCTCCTGGTCACTTAGGTATCTGTCATGCACTGTGGGTTTGTCCAGCTTGTTTTTCAAGCCAGACTTGGGTCTGCCAGAAATAGTCTCCCCTAGCTACCAGCCCCTGCAACACAACTGCAGAATAATTCC
This sequence comes from Marmota marmota marmota, assembly GCF_001458135.2. Classification (NCBI taxonomy): domain Eukaryota; kingdom Metazoa; phylum Chordata; class Mammalia; order Rodentia; family Sciuridae; genus Marmota; species Marmota marmota. Next base: position 21,766,937 of record NW_026000068.1, read on the forward strand.
TTCCACATCTACCAAAAGCTGAGAGATGGTGGTTTCTTTCCCATACAAGAATTTTGTGCAGCACACCTTACTCTTTTAAAAGTCAGTGACTTTGATCTCTAAATTCTCTGTATCCTGACATGTCTCAGTGTTCCTGAGAAAGGGAGTTCCTTTAATTCCCTTATTGGCTAACTGCATTCACAGAAGTATTCTGGCTTGTACCTCCAGTTACTGCTGCGGTTGTAGCACTGGAGATTTCTTCCTCACTTTATTATATTTGATCTCCTGAGTCCCCAATCTATTCTGAGAGTCCAGTATTAAATTCCATTAATGTCCCCCCTAATTTTTGTTCATTCACCCAGATTGCTGAAAAGCTGCCTGTCTGCTCTTCTTGGTTTCAAACCACATAGCAACCAGGGAAGCAAACTTTATATTCTGCCATCTTCCTCTCTCTTCCCACTTGATCCTTAGGTATAATCTTTTTGATGCGTTGTTAAATTAGGTTTGCTAATATTTTACTTAGGATTTTACCATAAATGTTACAGATATTATAATTTTCTTTTCATGTGGTATCTGTATGGTTTAAGCATCAAGGTAATGATGGCCTGTTATCAGATATATCCTCCTGCTTTTTTTTTTTTTAAGAGTGTAAGAGGTATTTTAATTCTTCTTTGAAATTGGTAGAATTCAGGGTTGAAGCATTTGGTCCTGAACTATATTCTTTGTTGGGAGGTTTTTCAGTACCTCTTTAATATGGTTAGATACTAGATGTCTCCCAAAAGTTCATGTTTAAGACAACATAAGAAAGTTTAGAAGTAAATCAATCAGGGTATGATAGCCTTAACCTAATCAATGCATTAATGTCCTGATAGGGATTAACTGGGTGGTAACTGTAGGCAGGTAGGGTGTGGATGGAGGAGGTGGGTCATCGGGGCATGCCTTTGGAATTTATATTTTGTCTGTGGAAAGGAGAGAGCATGAGCTCATACTTCTCCCCACCCTTCTTCCTCTCCCTCTCCCTCCTTTGGTGTGATGTTCTGAGCCAGTTTCCTCCACCACACTCTTCCACTATGATGTCCTGCCTCACCTCTAACCCTGAGGAATGGAGTCAGCTATCTGTGGACTGAGACCTCTGAAACTGTGAGCACCAAATAAAACTTTTCCCCCTTTAAAATTGTTCTTGTCAGATCTTTTGTATACAGTGTGAAGAAAGCTGACTAAAACATTCTTGAATCTCTTTGTTCATTATTGGCCTATTCAGGTTATTTCTTCCTGATTCAATCAATTTTCTAAAAATATACACACAACCCACTGGATTAGCAAGTTAGTTGGCAAACAATCGTTCATAATAGTCCTGTACAATCCTTTTTGTTTCTGGAGCTTCTTTGTAATGCCTCCATTTTGATTCCCTATTTTATGTTTGAATATTCTAATTTTTTCTTTATCTAGGTAGTTTTGTTGATCTGTTTGTATTTTTCAAAGCAACTCTTAATGTCATTGATTTTTTTTTCCCCTGTGGCTTTTTTGTTCTCTGATTTATTACTATTCTCTTATTGGTAGTCTTTCTTCTTCCCCTTCTCCTTCTCCTTCTGTACTGGGAATTGAATTCAGGGGCACTCGAACACTAAGCCACATTCCCAGCCCTACTTTGTATTTAGAGACAAGATCTCACTGGGTTGCTTAGGGCCTTGTCATTACTGAGGCTTTGAACTCAGCCTCCCAGGCTGCTGGGATTACAGGAGTGCACCACCACACCCAGCATCTGTCTTCTTTTCTGATGTAGGTATTTACTGCTATAAATTTTCTCTTTGAACTGCTTTTGCTGTATCATATGTTGTGTATGTTGTGTTTCTATTGTCATTTGTCTCAAGACAGTTTTAAATTTTATTTTGACTTCTTTTTTGATCAATTGGTTATTCAAAAATGTTTAATTTATATATTTGTGAATTTCTAAAAATTTCTTCTATTATTGATTTCTAGTTTCACTGTGACAAAAATGATACTTGATATGATTTAGAACTTCTAAGCTATGTTAAGATTAGTTTTGTGGCCTGATATATTCTATCCCAGGGAATGTTCCACGTGCAGGAAAAGAAGAATGTGTATTCTACTGCTGCTAGATGTAAAGATCTGTATGTCCGTTGGGTCCATTCTTCTCTTAAGTACTTTTCAATATCATCATTTACCTACAAATTTTCTGATTTATCTGTCCATTGATGAACGTGAGATATTGAAAACCACCATGATTATTTTATTGCTATCTATTTCTCCCTAGTTTTTCTAGTTCTTTTGTGGGGGTAGATCATTGATTTGAAGATTTCAAGTAGTCCTTCTTTTCTATTTTAGTGTTATAAATTTTCATCTCAGAATTGCTTTAGCTATGTCCCACAAATTTTATAATATTCAATGTTTATATTTTCTTCCAGTTATGCTTTAATTCTTTAAGACTTTTTCTTTAATCAGTATATTTACAAGTGGGTTGTTTTGTTTCCAAGTGTTTGAATATTTTCCTTTCATCTCTGTCACCACTGCACACACTTTGTATGATTTAAATTCTTCTAAGCTTGTTAAAATCTGTTTTATAGAAACATGGAATTACTTGAGCACTTGAAGAGAAATGTATATTTTGCCATTGTTAGAGATAGCACAATATATCAATTAGATCCTGTTGGCTAATGGGGTTGCTCGCCCAGCTTTTATATATCTAATATTATGTCTAGTTGTCCTGACCAATTTCACTGATTCTTGAAAAAGGAGTGCTGATAGCTCCAACTGTAAAAATTAATTTCTCATTTCAATTTTATAAGTTTTTTGTTCACATATTTTGTAGCCTAGTTGAATAATACATTTATATTTAGAATGGAGGTCTTTGTGGGTTGAAACTCTTATCATTACATAATGTTCCTCCATACCTCTGGTAATTTTCTTTGCTCTAAAGTCTAGATCATCAGATATTAAGATACCATTCATTTCTACTTTCCTTTAATTTTTAATAATATGTCTTTCACCACCATTTTATTTTCCACCTGCCTTTGTGATTATATTTCTTGTAGACAGCATATAATTGAGTCATATTTTTAATTTCACTCTGCCAATCTTATAATTACTGTTTTTTAGACCATTAATTTAATCTGCAACATAGTTACTGACAAATTAGTGCTTAAGCCTGCCTTGTTTTCCCTTGATTGTTCTACTTTTTTCTTTGTTTTCTTAGTCCTAATTTTCTCTGCCCCTTAAACAATTTTAGAATTTCATTTATATTAATATATACATACTGTTTTCTCTTAGTGGGGTTTTTGAGGCATAACTGGTAACCCCGAAAAGTGAACATAAATAAGGTATACAATTTGTTGAGTTTGCACATCTGTATAAATTTGTGTTACAATCTCAATAAAAAGAATAAACAAATTCTCCATCACCCAAATTCCCTTGTGTTACTATGCTTTGTTTTTGTTTTGTTGTTCTCTTTGCTTTTGTTTGCTTGTGTTAACAAAGCAAAGAGAACAACAAACCCTTAACATGAGATTTATCCTCTTAAGAACACAACACATTATTGGAATCTATAGGCACTATGTTATACAAGAGTTCTCAAGAATCTACTCATGCTATATAATTAAAAATTTACAACATTAATTAAAGCTCCCAAACCCTCCCCCATCAATCCCTAGTACACATTTATTATCTACTTCTAGTATGTTCTATTATCTATTTCTATATGTACGACTTCAAATGCTTCAAATAAGAGCATTATACGGTACTTGATCTTCTGTGACTGAATTATTTCATGTAATATGATGTCTTTCAGATCTACTCTTGTCATCAAAACGAAAACATTTCCTTTTAAAGGCTGAATAATAATTGTCTGACAAGTCTTTCTTTATGCAATTATCTTTCCATGGACATTTTGGTGGTTTCCATATTATAGTTTTGAAAATAATACTGTATAAACATAGGAGTAAAAATATTCCTTTGAGATCCTGATTTCAACATTTTTGGATATATACTCAGAAAAGGGATGATGTGGTGCCAATAGTTTTACTTTGCTAAGAAACTTCCATGATGTTTTCTATAATAACTCTTACTTCTTTATATTTCCACAATGTACAAAATCTCAATTTCTCAAACATTTATATATTTAATAGTAGTTATAATTAGAGATATGAGGTGATAAAATTGTTTTATCTGCATTTCCTTATGATTAGTAATGCTGAGATAAAGTATTATGTACTCCCTCTATTGTCATTTATGATATATATGTATTTGCATAATTCTATTTTGTACATTACTCAGAATGAAAATAGCTTTATTGTGGCTGTTACTCTTTTATGTCATTTGAAAGAGATCCTCTTTATGCAATCTCGTATTTTTTTTAATTTTTTTTTTTTTTAAAGAGAGAGAGAGAGAATTCCAATATTTATTTTTCAGTTTTTGGCAGACACAACATCTGTGGTTTTTTTGTATGTGATACAGAGGATCTAACCCGGGCCACACGCATGCCAGGCGAGCGCGCTACCGCTTGAGCCACATCCCCAGCCCTGCAATCTCGTATTTTGTGTGTTAAATTCTACATGGTTTGAGACCACTGTTAGGTCCTTTGTTTTGTTCTATAGAATTTTACATTTATCGTTTATATATTACTTTTTTTTTTCAAACTCAATCTTGTTAAAAATCATCTTGATTAAGGCTTTTACATTGATTTATAAAATTTATAATTCATTTACTTTTTGGTAATTCAGGTTACATCCATAGATGTAAAGATGTAATTTTGTAAAAATAGTCTTACTTTTGACATATTTTCATACAGACTATTTTTTGATCTTCACTAATTTTTTAGAAATTAAAAACATTTAAAATTTTAAAAATATTATTTAATATCTCACTGTAAAAAATGAATTATGAGTTGGCATTTAAATATTTGTTTTGTAACTTCATACATATGCATCTTTATGTTGATATTTTCATTGAAAATAAAAGCAAATGAATACCAACTGCTTAAATTACCATTCTACCTTAAATTACCATTCCTAAAATATCATTATAAATTTCTATTTCTCTATATGATGGGAATTGTTAGCTGCCTTCCAAGAATCTATTATCCTTTATTTCCTCATTAATAGAATATAAGTTTTTTTTAAAGTGAAGGTTTGTATTTAAGAATACTCATTGTAACAAATTCCCTTCAATTAAGTTGTAGCCATGAGAGTCACTTTCAGTAGTGGAATTTTATCAGAAAAAACATAGGAATTATTGTTTCCCTGATACAAAGTGACAAACTTGGCTGATATGTGCTTTCTGATCTCACCCTTCCCCTTCTTTCTGCCACATACTAGGCAGGATGTGAAGAATCTCTTGCCCATCAGAGTAAATGTCCACTAGCTAAGATAGCAGAGGAGGAGGATAGACTAAGCTATGTTTCTTTATGATTTCTTAAACAATTAACTACACAGAGGACTGCCTGTCTTTGAAATACATATTATATGATTAAAAATATAATCCTTTAACATATTATATGATTCAAAATATAATCCTTGATTAGTTGTTCTTTTATTACATGCAGACAAAATGTGATCCCAATTGATAAAATTGGCTATTTCCCAGATCACTCCATATTTTAAAAATATTATATAGATTAATATATAAATATATATTTCTCTATCGTAAGTTTTTAGATAAATAAGCACTTCAAATTTCTAAAATTACTTTTATTTCATATAATCATCTATATTCTTATCTTTAAAACAAAAGTATTATCCAACTATACCCACAAAAAAAGGACAAGAAATCATTTTACCTCACAATTAGGGATAAACAAGACCCTTCTCAATAGTTTTTAATGTTTTATAAGGTATAAGCAATAATTACATTATTCAATTGGTTTCTTTCAAAATAAACATTCTTCTTGAATTTCTACATCCATGATTTACTAAAAAAAAAGAGTGGTAATTCTTAGAGAAATCATTATGTGAACACTTATAGGATGATTATTTTCAGTTTTCATAATATTCTGTGTTCATTAATAAGTACAATGAAATATTATATTTAAAATATTGCTGAATAAATATCTATACTAATAGATTTACATTTGTTCCTTCTCAAAATTTATGAATAGTGCTATAAATTTTTCAATTATCAAAGAATAACCAAAAGAACATTGCTTACAGCAGAATCAACAAACTGATTCATAAAGTAACAAAATGTTATTAAAATAGTTTTTTAAATCTCTATAACTCAAAAAAAATTCTGACAGCACTTTAAGGTTTGTTGTGTATGTGTTGTTTTGCATTCATACGTTTTTAGTAGTGGTTTTCTTCATTTTTCCCCTCATTATAAAATTTTCACTCTTTATCTTCTTAAAATATTTTCAGCAGATTAAATATAAGTTGAACTTAGTATCACCTCATTTTTAAAAACATCTTCTATTTATTCTATTTCCTGCAATTAAGGCTTTATATTTCCTTTGCCCAAAATTTTTAGAGAAAATATTTTATAATTGGCAATCAGTTACTCATTACAATTTCATACTTGCATCTGAAAACTACTGAAATTCCAATGATTAAAAAAAAATTCTTCACCATCAACATACATTTCTTTCAGTGCTAAATTTCTTTGACCCTTTAGAAACTTTCTTCAGTTTTTAACCACTTTTTTTCCCCTTAGCTTAAGTGATAATAATGCCCATATCTCTCCTTTTACTCCCTTTTATTCTCATTGGTTTCTCTGCTTTCTATACACAAATTGAGCCTGAGGGCTTGCTCTTAGTTCTCAGTCTTCATTGATCCCTATATTTTCCTGAAAGAGCTTGGTTTCAACTTTGCCTTCAAGCAAATGACTACTGGACTGACACCTCTGGACTTACACCAAGCGCAGAACACTATTTCTAAATTTTAGTTCTTCGTTTTTTCTAATACCTAGTATATATACCTTCACACACACACACACACACAAAAAAAAAAAAAAAAACCTAGAACAAACTCATCTTTCTACTATAACTTTGAAAATGCTGTCCAATCCACTAAATTATTTTTTTCCCCGTTATAAAGTTTCAAAATTTTAGAGGTATATTTCCTTATTTCTTCTTCTTCTTATCCTCCCACATCAATTTATTAAAAATATCTCATCAAATTGTGATATCATTTATGAAAGCATCTGTCCTTTACTTTTATATTATTTTTGTTGACATTGTAGTCTGCTCTATAAACCCTCTAACATCCCTTCCTGTCAGAATAACTAATCTCCCTGCTGTCATTTGTTTTTTACCCTCATCTTCTTTAATCTGCTACCAAAATATTGAATAATTGCCTTTTAACTTTGGTAATATCATTGGTTTATGAGCACATACGATGAGAGAACCATTCTATTTTCTTACTCAAATAACTTCAATTGATCTTCATTATATTCACTAAGAAATCTAAACTCTTCTGTATTTTATCCAACTTACCAAACTTTTCATCACTTCCTTAAATGTCACGTGGTCCTCATTTATTTTGATTGTCTTTAATAGGGTCATGTATGGTTCTATCTTTGATTATATCAGAAATGAAATACCTAAATAAAATTCTTCCTTAAGAGTCCAGATTAATATACCAAACTTAAATACTCCCTCATTTTTTAAATATTTTTAATCATTATACAAAATTATTATGACAGTCGGGGTGTTGCACACCTGTAATCCCAGCAGCTTGAGAAGCTGAAATAGGAGATTTGAGAGTTCAAAGCCAGCCTCAGCAACAGAAAGGTACTAAGCCTCTCAGTGAGACCCTGTGTCTAAATAAAATACAAAATAGGGCTAGGGAGGTGGGTCAGTGGTTGAGTGCCCCTGAGTTCAATCCCCAGTACCAAAAAAAAAAAAAAAAAAAGACTAAGAAAATTATTATGAAAAACCCAGTTTTTAAAACTAATATTACAAAATCATTACTATATTCATAATTTTTAAAGAATTGTATCTACTTATACATAATTACTGTTTAATATTTATACATACCTTTTTACTTTTAATCATTGTTCAAAATAATTTTCTATTCTTCCTCAAAATGTCTGTGCATATTCAATCATGTACCACATAATGACATTTCATGAATGACAGACTACATATGCAGTCATGGTATCATAAGATTATATCACTTAATGATGTCATAGCTATCTTAGTTCACAGAAGTACACCTATGATGTTTAGACAGTAACAAAATTGTCTAATAACATATAGGCATTGTACCATTACTCAAAACATACTCCCATTGTTAAATGATGCATGACTATATATATGAACATCAGAATTAAACAGTGCTTTGCAACATACTTGTTTACTTACTGTATTTCAGATTTTTTTCTAATAGCTGCAGAGTTAATCCCTTCTTTTGAACTTTTATTTATTTGCTCTAACATTGATATTCTATGAAGAACATTTTATTTTTTGTATATCCAGCATCATAAAGATTCTAGGAATCAAGTTTTTCTAATCATTTCTTCAATATTTTATAAATCAACATATAATGATGGTTTGATTATGCTAATGTCACAAAATTAATTGTTTAAGAATGAATATTTTTGCTTTTCCAAAAATAATTTAAATTGTACTTTATAGCATTCTAAAAATACCAAATATTTCTCAAAGGAGTCATTTATATACCAAACAAAAATGAATCAGAGCTCTATTTTCAATTAAAAAGCAAAAATATATTTTTCTACAACTCCATGATTTTAGGATCAATGTCTTCATACACGAAGCATATGAGTCTTTATGAATGCTCAGATAGAAAGCCATTACTAATACATTCATTGATTTATTATATAAAAATGATAAAACTACTAAAAAGTTTATAAAATTCAAGTGTAGAATTTAGAAGCTAAAATTCTACTTCTTTAAAAAATAAAAAATCATTTCTAATGAAATCCTAATGAAGCCAATTACCTTTTTCAAAGCAGCGCAAAAATTGAAGAAAAGTCGCTGGTTATATGCTTTGAATCTTTCAGGAAGTTGCCAATTCTGAATTATTTCTTCATCAGAAATCACATGATGATCCAGTGCTTTGAGAGGCCATATACTGTTAACAAGAACATGTCTATATCCTTTCTTAAGGCTTACCGGACAATCAAACAGAGTGAGAGCAATGAGGCTTGGACAGGCAGACAATACACATAAATTCTTTAACTTTGCAAATGCATTGTCATGAAGATAGAGGAGTTTTAGGTACTTTAATCCACTCCAAAATTTCGTATCTGGTAGATTCTTGATCTGAAATATTATCATGAGTAAATTTAGCTCAAATACTACTTTTCTAAACATAACATGGAAAAATACCAAAATATTAAACATCTTCTAAAATTAAGTATCTTGCAAGTTTCTAATTAATAATAAGATAAATACTTCCAAGTATCTAAATGATTTCTGGGAAAACAACATAATACACTGAGTATTTGTAATAAACTATTGTTATTGTTATAATTAAATGCATAACCATATATATTTGATTCAATGAAAATTACTTGGTAAAAGCTGACTCTAAATTTTCAAAAATACTTTTCTTCTATAAAGAATTGGAGTCAAGAAGTATCCTTAATCTGGATTATAAATTTAAGAAATAAAATATACCAAATCATGCATTGTTTATGTGCTTTATTTTTAAAAATATTGTACTTTTAATTTTGTATTAATACACATTTTTAAAATTTATTTTCAATTTTTATATATATATTTTAGATAACAGATTATCTAAAAATAATATTGTGGGTAGATAACATAAGTTCATTACATATAAATTTCATTTATATTCAGACATCTTAAATGACTATTGCTTACCTGATTTCCATGAAGGTCAAGTTTCATTAATTTTATACAATTTTGAAGCGGATGAATATCTGTAATAAAATTATTTGAGAAAATGCATACTTTAAGAGAGATATAAGATTGCAAATATTCCATAGATTTTAAATAAAGTCCACTGAACTTCACAAAAACAAAATCTTTTTGATCTTCAATTATATTTTCATTATAGTGACTCCATTCTTCATGACTGGTTAGCTCTTTTGTGATTGTTCCATGAAACATCTAGAAAAGATGGAAAATTTTTCAACTTTTAAAAATCTACCTGAAAACAAAATAGAATATTTGCTAAGATATAATGAGAATTAATATGAGTATAAAAGATAAAAATTTTAAAAAGGAGTATCTAATTCCCATAGAATATTTGATCCTGAAGTATTTTAAATATCTAATTACTACTGAAAAAGATATAATTGTATTTATCAAAAACAAAATCAGTGAAAGGAAGAAAAATATTCTTTTTCATAGAATGGAGAACGTAGAATTAATAAAGATGTCACTTCTAGACCAGACAAGTAACAAAAAACAAAATTGTGTCTTAACAAATAGCTAGTATAATTATTTTGGTTTAACAATGTTAAATAAAAATAAAATCACTAAATATTTAACAAGTTAGGAGAATGATAATCTGTACAGTGGCTGAAAAATGCAGTCAGAAGAAAATAAAAAGTAACAACAATTTTCAACTGGTATCAACAATATTTATATTTTAAAGAAAAAACTTACCATCACATTATAGATTTTTATGTTCAATTCAATTAGACAATTAGGATTCAGAATTCTAAAAGCTTTAAAATTTGACTAAGTTTATCTGAAACTTTTGAATCAATACTTTATTGTATAATCTTATATGATATATCTCATACATATGAATTTACCCTTAGTATGAGTAATTTTAGTTTTCATAAAAGGTAGTCAATTAGTGATAGTTTAGAAGAGAATGTATAAGCACAAGTAGTCTATCTGGGCTTCTCACACAATAAACCACCTTCCCTACTAAAGGAATCAGTTTTTATGCTGTGCAGGTAAACTCAAGTTAACAAAAATTCAAATGAGAATGTGAAATTCCAGATAAACTCATAGTACAACAAGACATTGGCTATTTTTTTAATCTCCTAAGGGCTAAACCTATAACCCTGCAATTCTCAAGCATCATCTATGTAATTAATTAAAAGGATGAGAAATTTCTGAGCACCACCTTTATATCTATGTATCAGAATCTCTGGGTTAAGGGTGCAGCAATGCATTTAAGCAGGCAATTCATGGATATCTTGAGAAAGTTCAATCTAAACTAAAAGTTAACCAGCCTTCCAAAATTAAAGAGCAAAACAGCACACATAGACACAAGCTCTTTCAAAATCAAAGAGCAAAACGGCACAAATAGGCACAAGTTCTAGAGGCACTGAAATGTAAGGCAATATATACAATGCATCTTTATCGTTTACACTCTTTTTCTAAACAGAAAATATTGTTAGGAAGTCCTTCCTCAAAGTCTCCTTTCAAAGTACTACTTTTCTATTGTCATCTGAAAATATGCTAGCTCCAGAACAGTTTATGACAAGAGCTTAAGAGAGACTATATAAGGGACATATCAGCATGTTTCAAAATAAGACAATGGGGTGCTCAAAAATTTCATCTATAGCATCCACTTTTTGAAAGCAATATCTATTCTCCAAGAAATCTGCAAAGTAAGAATCACATACCAAAGAAGTGTGTTGTTTATTTTATGATCATGTGTGACTTAAAAAAACTTTTTTTGAAGGTGGGACCTATTTTATGTCAACAGAAAAAATAAGTAAGAAGTACGGAGTTCCTATATACGCTCTCATTAACCCCCAACCTCTGTAGTTCTCTATTATTAATATATTGCATTAGTGTGACACATTTCTTAAAATGAATGAGCCAATGTTAGTACATTATTATTAACTAAAGTCCATATTTTGGACTTCACTGTTTGTTGCTACATGTCTATGGGTATCAACAAATGTATAGTAACATGTGTCCATCATTATTGTATCATGTAGAATTGTTATTATTTCATACCATAGAAGTCCCCTGGACTTCACCTCCTTCCCTCCTCTCAAGCCCCTTACAACCACTGATCTTTTTAATGTCTCCATAGTTCTGACTTTCCAGAATGTCATATGGTTGTAGATATACAGTAGGGCCTCTTTCACTTAGTAATGTGCATTTAAGTTTCCTAAATATCTTTTTTTTCTAAATGTTCATTCTTAAAGCACTGAATGTATAATGGTTTATTAATCCATTCACGTACTGAAGATACTTTGTTGGGTTCCAAGTTTGAATAATGATGAATAAGTTTCTATAAGGATTTGTGTTTAGGTTTTTGTGTGAACATTAGTTTTCAAATCATTTGGGTTAATATCAGCAGTTTACATATTAGATCATATAGTATGTTTTATTTTATGAGAAAGTCTCTCTGTTTCTCAAAATCATTGCCCTAGTTTGCATCTCCCTATGTAAGGAATAAGAGGAATTAATTGCCCCACATCCTCACCAATATTTGGTGTCAGTATTTTGTATTCTGTTCATTCTAATAGGTGTACTGGTATCTCACTGTTCTAATTTGCAATTACTATGGACATATGATCTTGAACATCTTTCTATATGCTTATTTGCTATCTGCATTTTCTGTGAGATATCAATATCTTTTGTCCATTTTTTGACTGTATTGATTTTTTATACTTGAGTTTAAATTTCTTGCATTATTTAGGAAGCCAGCCCCTTATCAAACACGTTTTGCAAAAATTTTTTCCCAGACTACATTTTTCCTTTTCATTTTCTTAATTGTTCTTTTATATTTCACCTCCAAAATTCATTTTAAAAACTTTTGGACAATTAACACCCATCTACCATGAAGTATTAGAGATCCTATTTCCTCCCATAAGGATGAAAGTGATTTTATACTTTTCATTACTGCATCCCAACAATATATACACATACACAAAATTATATAGTTAATGTTTATTTCTCACACAGATCATTACATCTCTAATACTCTATTTTGATGCTTATTTCTACAAGGTATAATATTTACCCTGACATTTATTTCCAGACATTCTAAACAGTGATATCAACTAAGGATAGTTATTAATGTCTGTAGGCTCATTACTTAGCAATGAATTTTTTTATTTTAAGTTGTCTTCTATCAAAATTGGTTTATCTGTATCTTGTTTTATTAATATTATACTACAGCAATTCTATTAATGCAATTTTCATTGATTCACTTCACTAAATTTTCTGAATGAATGATGTCTGTATGTCATCTGAATATGTCAATGATCTTCTACTGGCATTATTAAAAAGCTGAATTCTTTTCTGTTTTCTATACTGATCTCAGACATTCTAGATAATTTTATGAAATGAGAAGTTCCTGCAATTATGTGAAGCATTCAAATGTATCTATTAGATGAATAAATTCACTAGCTTTGGGAAGTTTACTGATACAATTATAATACTCCTCAAAATGTTGTACCCTCCCCACCAAAATGTTAAATATGTTCACATTTTCTACATTAGAATGAATGTATGGTAAGGGAACTAATTTGATTGGCATTCTTCACTCACTCGAAAACTTCTTGCCAATAAAACATATAGTCTGACAAAGACAAGCATTATTGAGTTAAATCTGAATTTCAGGTAATTTTTATATTATGTAATACAATTCCTTTATTTTCACTCATACAACTTTTTTTAACCTTTCATCAAAAAGATGTCTACTGTAAGTAAAAATAAAATCTGTAAGAATTAAAAACCAGTGTGATTAAGGGGCTATTCAATCTAAATTTGAGATAATCAGCATATTCCTTAATTCAGTGCCCTTTCTTTCCATTTTGTATAACTGTCTACTTTTAGCTTTAATCAAAAATATTTCTATTATAATCAAAAAAGTAAGAACTAAATACTAGTATGATTAAGCAGACTCAGGTTCACAGCTTAAAAGGATTTTTTTTTTTATGAAAATAAAACTAATTTTCTTAATTCTTAAAAAAAGTTTTAAAATAATACACTGGGGGGGAAATACTGAATTATCTACGTGGTAAACAAAAATAAGCACTATTTAAATATTAGTTTTTATCTATTTTTCCAATTGTTAAAATTCTAAACAATTAACAACACTGAATCTTAGCTATTGAAATAGTTGAACTCTGTCATTACAGGATGTCACACCTCTCTGCCTTGGTGCAATCCTCTTACAAACTGAGAAATCATAAAAAAGGTTAAGATAAAAGAGAGGACAGTTTTAGCCTGGTATGGAAAAATTTGTTAATTGGGATCATAGGCTCAGTATTCTTTTGAAGGAAAATGGACTTCAGCTTTTTTCAGGTCCAAGGTTTGGAAAATGAGGCAAATAAGGGCAATGTTTAAATTTTCTAAGTCTACTGAATGTCGGTCAAAAGTAAACTGGCCAAGCTGGTGTTGCTCAAACCTTGCAAGGCAGTGTTAGATTCTGGCAAATAGTTCCCTCCCTATGGTGGATTCAGTTCCTCCCAAGAGTCTATAGGGCAAGTTACTGTTGTCAGTAAGATCTCTTAAGGACAGAATAAAAATTTTTCCCTTTTTTATAATTATGCAGCCATTTTAATTTTTATTATGTTTCTGTGCAAAATCATTGTCTTTTATATGATAAAGATTTACTTTTATATGATGTAAATCTCTGTTCCATTCCCACATCTCGAATTTAAGGTATTTAAATGTCCTCTTTCCCATTAAATTATATGTACTCTGAGAACAGGAAACTTGTTCTGTTTAGCTAACATGTAAAAAATTTTAATATAAGACCTAAAGTTCTAAGTCAGACTTCAATACTATTAGTATACATGGATATATCTGGCCGTCTTTTCTTTCCCTCAGAGAAAAAGAAAACTTTCAGGTGAGAATGTGTGAGAGACTACTAAGTACAAAGAATAAACTCTCACTTAGGTAGAAATCTATGTTAATTCCTTGAATTCTTTATTTTGAATTCACAAACAATATTCAATCTCTTGCAAAAATTTTTAAAAACATGTACTTTTCAGTTATTTATGCAGTGTAACAAATCACTCCAAAATCTATGGACTTATAACAAAACCACTTTATTATCTCTGAAGATTTTGTTTTTATTCCACTCTTGCAAGACTACAAAAGCAAAAGTAGTTGATTAGCATTCATAAAACATATTTTTATCTCCTAAAGTTGGACCACTAGTATGTTTCTATTAAAAGCAATAAACATTGTACTAAACTAATTGAAATCTATTTCTTTACTAGTTTAATTCTATCTCCTCATCAAAAAAACAAACAAAAAAGAAACCCCAAACCTCATGTTAATAACTGCACACTATAATATCTGGATAATACCTGGACATTTCATTTGAGGTCTACAAAAAAACTAAGGAAGAAAGTAAAAATAGAAGTTTGGAAGCAGGAGGAAGGTGGAGAATTCTTCTCTGAAAGAATTTTTCTTTCTCCTCTTCACAAGGTAAGAGGGAATGAGAGTTCCTTCAAGAGGGTTCATTGGGGAAAAATATTTAAGAAATAAAGTTCAAAAAGGATAGCTGAGTAAACAAATTCAAGTAAAAAAAATAACTATAAAAAGAGTTGCTATTGCTGAATGTCATGAAAAGTAGAAGGAAGCAATAGTTAGATAAGTAAAAGTACTGGTAGCAAGCAGAGCTGTACCATGGCCTGTCTATGTCATGCACCATGAACTCCATGGCTCAGGAGCCATGACCCTCTTCATTTGGTTTCAACTTCTTCATATGAATAGGAAAGGGGGATTAAAATATGCTTCTCTAAAACTCCAATTCAACAGTCATATTTATGCCCATAGTAATTTTAAAAAATCTAACTAGCATTAGCTATAAATAAAAAATATTAAATTGTTCACTTAAATCAGATTAAATTAATGGCATAAAAGTATAACTTAAGAAAGCTGTGTTGTTGTTGTTTTTTTTATGTATCTCACTCTCTGTAGCAACTCTTCAGATAATCTCCTCCAAGAGAGGCACAAATGCCTTCACAGAACATTATTTTTCAATTGATTATACTCTAATTTGCTCAATGTCTTTATTAAAATATGGGATCTAAGACCAAGATTGTTTCCAGTGTTTGATTTGGCATAATTAATAAGCTTACTATTTAGCTGGATTGGTATAATGTACACTGGTAAAATAACACTCTGGCAAATACCTGGTTCATTCTTTGTGGTAAATGCTCAGGTAAAATAATAATGCTCTGATAGTTTAACTGCTTAAACAGTTATATCACACTGTGTGATTATACTGAATATAGACTTAAAACTTTTTACTTACTATAATTACAGCCAAAGACATTTGCTACCACTCAGTATACTGAATTTTTTAAAAAATTACTTAAAATTTAATGAAATGTGATAAAAATAAAAAAAAAAAACACAAGAGCAGAAAAACCATAGCTCATAATGTGGCATATTCACTTCCAGCATATTTTATGTGAATAATGTAGTCATATTTGGAATAAATAATTCTATTTCTATGACACCCTTCATAGAGCCAAGAAATGCTCAATTTATACTCTGACAAAGTATTATTATTATAGTTCTTTACACTCTGAATTTTTTTTTTGGTTACTCTTTTATTGTTCACTTCACCTTATTAAAATGTACAGTACCTGAATATGTAGGACCTATTAATTTCCTGAGGAGCTCAATCCAACTCATAAACTGTAACTCCAGCGCAAACGTCTCTCCTCAATTCCATGTTCACATGTATGGTGCACACAGACATAAACAAACTTCTACTACATAGGCATATATGTTTATTCCACATGTCCAAAATCAAATTATGTTCTCTACCCAACCAAGCTTCTTCATCCTTAACTTTCTCCATCTCAACTGATGACCACTCCAACCTCAGGCAGTCATTTTTTACTTCACTCTCTAATACTCCACACCCATTCTATCAATAAATTTTATTGGTTTTGCCTTCAAAATTTATCCAGAATCTGACCAATTTCTCACCATCGTCACTTTTACCATCTTGGCTAACTATCACTTTTATGCATTATTCCAGTTACCTCCAAACAAATCTTCCTGCTTCTTTCTTTATTGATCCCCCACTATAATCTATTTTCACAGTTCTGAGTGATCATTTTAAACATAAGGCAAATCACATAAAAACTCTGGAATAGTTTGTTTTACTCAGGAGTAAAAAACAAAATCCTTTCTATAGCCTTTCTCTTTTTGACCTATCTCTTGTTACTTTCTGTATTGCTCATTCTCAATTCAGTCAATCTGTATTTTCTATATGTCCTTCAAAAAGAATGTAGTTTTTAATAAACAAAAAGAAAAGTTTTAAAAGACAAAACTGAAAGAGCGACTGGGATTGTAGCTCAGTGTTAGTGCACTTGCTTAATATAAGCAAGGCTCTGCGTTCAATCTCCAGCATCACAAAACAAAACAGAAACAACAGTAATATGCCCTTTTACCCAAATGCTTTCACTATTAAGTACAGAATTATATATCAAGGTCCACCACCTTTAGAAGAAAAACTATGTTACCTTACAATCTATGTAAGTTTCAAGGGCCTTGGTTGCCTAAGCTCCTAATGAAGACTTTAGTGGAGAGGCTTCTCAAATAAATCAAAACATATGGTGGAGTGCCACAAATTCTGGGTTTGGGATTGAAATATAGTTCTCAAATCTTGTTATTTACTAATTTTCATACCTTGACTAAGTCATTATTCCCTGATTCAGTTTTCTTATGTATAAAGATGAAGAGCTTAATTTGTAGAGCTCACCATAAACTTGGTGTTTCACAAAAGAAATATATAATCAACAAAAATACATCTAAGGCTGACTTATCCCCAGTAATGTTACCAAATGTTCTAAATTAATTTACACATACAAAAGAACACTGAAGCGCAAAATAAAGAAATAAATAACAAATATCAGAGGCCTGAATTTTATACAACTTCAAAGACCACATCTGGGAGACAGGCATGTGTACCCGGGAAGCCAACTCAAAAAACAGCGGTGGTGTGTGTGGCTCACTCTTTTAGGAGCTGCAAACGCAAAGAAGCCACAAACCTACAGTTCCTGAAGAGAATACTGACTTTACTCAGCTATTGTATGGCCCCGGAGTAGGGGACAGATGGCTCCAGATGACTCGGGGGTTGAATTTATCTGACAAGATGTTAGGGAAGTGCTTCTGACTAAAACAAACCTCCAGGTAGGACTAATCACACGAGCGAGAGTGTGGGAATCTGGGTTGCACGTCGTTTTCTCTTTAGCGGGTTGGTTCCAACAACTGTGTCATCCAACCTGAACTACTCACCCGGTCAACTGGGCCGTAAGAACTTATGAGCTGGGGAAAAGTGGCCCAGATCCTGCACAGTCCAACAAATTGCTAGCCGGCCATCTGCTACAGAGACCGTTGCTAAGGAAACCGGCAAAGATCCAGCTCAGCCCATCAACGCCTTCCGGGTGGAGACGAAAGCACTCCTGACGTAGTTACGTGAGGGACGCACGGAGGGGGCGGGGCAGCGGTAACCGGGTCAGGGAATGCGTGGCGTCCCACCGCGCATGCGTGCTGTGCTGCGCGGGCTCTGGAAAGGTGGGGCCATGGCCAGCGCTAGGGTCCCTCTTGACGTAACTCTGAGAGAAGCCACCCAACGAAAATTGCGGAGATTTTCAAAACTGAGAGGTACCGAAGGAGGAACCGAGATCTCCTGGGCAATGAAGAGGGAGGGTGTCTTCCGAGGATTGTCGCTTCCTTTCTGCCTCTCACCTGCAGTCTTTAAGTTGCTGACCCAGGAATGGCAAATACTTCATTTGAGTGTTTGTCACCGTCCTCTCTTTACGTTATGCTTAGTGCCTTTTTAAAACTTTATTCCTGGTAGTGTAGACATCAAAATAAAGGAGGAGGAAGGAGAAAAAAATTTAATCTGACTTTTGAAGCTCTAAATCGAAGTTATGCATTGCTTAGTTCATTAGAGGAGATCTGGAGCACGCTGTTTTGACCCTTATAAGTGAATTTGATTTTGCCCTTACTCCCTGCCGGCTACCCCTCACCTATTTGTTCTCTAATGCAAATGCTTACTGAGAAGGGCAGCAATAGAACATGGAGGAATTATGGCTTAAGTTTTTAAGTGGAAGTTCCGTATTTAAAAACTACCTGTGCCATTTATCATTCCTTGTACAATTATCTAATAAAAGTATTTTATTTCCAGTGATTGCCTAAAAGCTACTAGTATTTGGATAACAGTAAAATATTATCCGCTATTGAACCCTAGCTTACAGGTCTTGTTTGTTAGCTAATAAAAACCCTGGTTCATCCTTTTTATTGATAAAGAAGTGACTCAAACTGTTTACCAAAAGTGCATCTGTATTTTAAGGAGTTCATCAGAAAATTGGGACCTTTTATGTTATACAGTACCTGGTGTCATAGTCCAATAGCCTATGTAAACTTCCATGACTCATATTAACGGAAGAAAAAAAATGAAGTAATAAACAGCAACATTGAAGAAATAGGTCCTTGGATTGAATGTTTCGTAGCCAACAAGCCCTAAGTGGCTCTGATAGATGAGAACTGATTTTTAAAGCAGGATACTCGATTATTTGGTTCTTTGTGTATTATTCTTATTTAAGAATTGAAATAATAGTCTTTGGAAAATAAAAAGAACCTCACTTAATCAAGAAACATTAAATCTTTTAGAATTTCTTAAAAAATAAACTGTAAACCCTGAAAGGGGAAAAAAAAAATTGAGCAGTCCTCATTAGAACTATTTTAATCATAAAAACAGGACACTAATTATTCCCTAATTTTCAAATGCAGAAGATGCATTTTTGAAGAGAATTATGGAAGTTATCTTTTCTTTTCCCTTAAGAGAGGCAAACTTGTAACAGCTAGAGAATTCTGATAATATTTGTTATCATTTTCTTGCTTTTTCCAAATAGGCAAACCTGTGGCAGCTGGAGAATTCTGGGACATCGTTGCAATAACAGCAGCTGATGAAAAGCAGGAACTTGCTTATAGGCAACAGCTGTCAAAAAAGCTGAAAAGAAAGGAATTACCCCTTGGAGTTCAATATCATGTTTTTGTTGATCCTGCTGGAGCCAAAATTGGTACGCATTTTATGAACAGGTTTATAATACAAGATTCTGGGCAGAATAATAATTGAAGAAAAGCTTTTCTGGGTTTATAGTTCATAAGCTCCACCTATAGCCTTTACAAACTTTAAAATTTGAATGTAAATTGACCTTTCTAAAGAAAGATAAAAGGCATAGCCACTGTTCTTAATCCATTGTGACTTATAGTGGAAAATTTCCAGAATGTATTTGAAAGAGAATTTTATTAGTTTTAATGAAATTTTGTAACTATTCCTTTGGACATTATCAGTAGACTTTTTACGGTGCCTCCCAAACCCACTGTTTTTCAGAAATTTACATAAAGAAAGCAAATCAGAAAAAAAAATTAAATAAATACATACATACATCATATATAGATGGCCACTTGGGAACACAATGCCGAACACAAAATACAATGCATAACATACATTCATCGTATATAGATGGTCACTTTAGAACACACTGCAGAATGTAAAGAACACAAGTCTAGTGGTTTAAGTGTCATAGAATATTTACTTGAAAATTCCAGTTTAAGTCAGCTTTGTTCTTTGACCTTCCTTCTTTCCTTTGCAAATAAAATTAAATGCTGTTTTTCTAAAGGCTGTTTTCCATATGATACTTAAAGCTGAAGTCCCTAGCCACCAGCATGTATGTGTATAATTCTATCTTTGTTCTTATTAGCCAGTGTTGTCTTAATTCCATCAACAATGGGGTCAGTACTTGTATTATTCTATTGTATAGATAAGACTCTAAGGTACAGATCTTGCCTAGTTGGTAGTTATAACTAGTGTGGTTGTTATGTTTGGGATGGTTTTTAGTCCTAAAAATCTTTTTAGATTTTTGTGAATTTTATTATGTCACCTTGGGTTTATTAAAATACAAATCAATAGAATAAATTTTATGATTTGTAACTCCATGTGTTTATATGTCACAGTCTTCCTGTGTTAAACATTGTATAATTTAGCATTTTTTTAATTACTATTTTTAAGGAGAATATTAGCAAATCTTTTGTTACTGAGGGCTGCTTTCTAGGTTTCTTTACTGATATTCATTTGTTTTATTTGCTATGGCATGTATTTATTTTATTTTTTACCAGTACTTTTGCTGTCAATTTTAGCCAAAGCCATATTCTTATCCTTATCTTTAAAATAATCATATCCTTAAAATTATAACCTTGATTTTAGTAGGTTTCTATTAAACAAGTCTTCCTTTTTATTTACTTTAAAGGAAATGGAGGATCGACGCTTTGTGCTCTTCGATGTTTGGAAAAGCTATATGGTGATAAGTGGAATTCTTTTACTATCCTGTTAATTCACTCTGGTAAAGTTATAACTTTATTAATTTTATTTTCTTTTGAATTATTCTACCTTTGTTACCTTGGGGACTGTTTCTCCCTTTACTCCTATTTATTCTTTGAAATTATTTTACTTTGAAAAAAAATTATCATACTTTTCTTGCTATTTTAGGTAATAAGTGTACAATGATTTTCACAAAGTTTATTGTAAAAGTTATTCATCTCATACATCATCATCTTTTCATGGATATTGTTTTGTCTTTCATATGCATGTAGAAAATTATTCTTCCTTAAATGGAACTCATTGAAATATGATCATTTCTCAAGAGTTCTTTGGAGGAGATTCTTGCTGTGGGGAAGAGGCCAATTTAGCACTATTATTACTAGACTTCTGCTAAAACTTTCAGTCTAGCACTTTTGTCTGATTATTGTTAACTAAAGGCCATAATCCTTAGAGTTTTAAAAACATAAAGAAAAAATGACAAGACATGGAGTCCTCAAGTATGTATACCAAGGGGGAAACACACAGAGATAAGGAAATTTTAAAACAGAAAATTGAAAGAACATAATTTCAGAATAAAGCGTAGTTTTGGGGGGTTTTTTTGGTTTTGTTTTTTGTTTTTTTGTTTGTTTGTTTTGTTTTGTTTTTGCATTTATACAAAGAATAGTTTGAATACACTTTATTGTGTGAAAATTATGGTTACATGAAAACTTCTGTTATTTTTTATTATATGCTAGAGGACTGATGAAAACTTTGTCATGGATTGTCACTGGTCCAGGGACACATATATTTTAAAAGCATTCATCTACATAGTCTCTAAGGCTTTTTTCATTTCTTATGATTCACATATAGGATCATGATTGTTTGTAAAGATGATGTGAACAATGTACAACCAAGTTCTGGTTTCTAGACTAATTAAATGTAAAACAATTCAATTTATAGTTTTAGTCTAGAAAAGTAACTATAACTCTTACCGATTTAGTGGAAATTTTAATTAGACACCAAAAAATAATACATAGTTAGAAATATAGTGGGCCCTCTATATCCATAGGTTCCACATCTGTAAACTCAATCAACCATGAATAGAAAATATTTGAGAAAGAATAATTGAGGCTGTACTAAACATTTGCCCACATTTTTCTTATCATTATTCTCTAAACAATACAATATAGCAACTATTTAATACATTATTTTAATAACATTACTTTATATTACAATTTACTAGAGATGATTTAAAGTACACAAGAGAATACTGCATGCAAATACTGTGTCATTGGATGTTGATATCCTCCTGGGTCTTGATCCAGTCTCTGTGAATGCTGAGGGACAGCTGTAGATAATTCATTAGTGCTAAATTTTACTATTGTCTAGTCTTGGAAAAAGGAAAAATAGAAAGTTATAATTAGCTGTCATTTGTTGAACAGTGTACTAAGTGCCAAGTGCTTTATCTGTATTATTGATCTCACAAAACATGATAAGGCAAGTGTTATTTCACTTGTGCTGATTTGGAGTAAGTCCAAAGATAAAAAGCTTGAAAGTGGTGAACCAGGTTTGAACTCAATTTTTATCACTCTTTCTACTAAGGTAAGCTACCTCTCACTGTAATTATTTGCATAAAAATGATATACGATATTTAAAGTACTTAAGAGAACACTTTTCAATGAATTAAGAAGTTATGATGTTCAACTTACAAGGAAAAAGCCTGTTTAAATGAAAAGTAAGTATAAATTTTTAAGTGTTTTAAGTGTATATAATTTGAAGGAAGATGATGCACCTGAAAATGAGAGTTTAATAGAAAATTATATTTTGGAATTGTTACATTGTTATTTTTGTAATTTTTTTCTATGAAATAAAATTTTAATGTGTGAATTTAAGAGTGATTGAAATTTATTGTTTAAATGCAAATACAACATCAAGTTTTAGCCCAGTCCTTTTTACTTGTTATACAGTTGTTCAAAACAATTTACAGGCTCTATAATATATTAGACTTCTGTACTAAACTAAAATCTTTAAAATTGTATTATATCAAATGGCTACAGGAGAATTGCTGTTTCATTTTTAATCTGGATTTCATTATCCTTTCTAGAATTATAGTAACACATAGAATATAAATATATTTAGAGATATTTGAGTTATAATGGATGTCCCTGGATTTTGAAAATGTTATAAATATTAGTACACTTTAAATGTTTATTCTTTTTAAATTTTATAGGTGGCTACAGTCAACGCCTTCCAAGTGCAAGTGCTCTGGGGAAAATTTTTACTGCCTTACCACTTGGTAATCCCATTTACCAGATGTTGGAATTAAAACTAGCCATGTACATTGACTTTCCCCCACATATGAATCCTGGAATTCTTGTTACCTGTGCAGATGATATTGAACTTTATAGTATTGGAGAATTTGAGTATATTAAGTTTGATAAACCTGGCTTTACTGCTTTAGCTCATCCTTCTAGTGTGAAGGTAGGTACAACACATGGAGTATTCGTCTTAGATCCTTTAAATTCTTTAAAACATAGGGACCTTGAATACAGATGTTGCCATCGTTTTCTTCATAAGCCCAGCATAGAAGAGATGCATCAGTTTAATGCTGTGTGTAGACCTGGAAATTTTTGTCAACAGGAGTTTGCTAGGGGTGACACTGCCTATCTCCAGTTAGACAGTGAGTATGTCTATACAGATAGTGTATTTTATATGGATCATAAATCAGCAAAAAAGTTACTTGCTTTTTATGAAGAAATAGGCACACTGAACTGTGAAATAGATGCCTATGGTGACTTTCTGCAGGCTTTAGGACCTGGAGCAACTATAGAATACACCAGAAACACATCAAATGTCACTAAAGAAGAATCAGAATTGGTAGATATGAGGCAGAGAATATTTCATCTTCTTAAAGGAACATCACTAAATGTTGTTGTTCTTAATAACTCCAAATTTTATCACATTGGAACGACTGAAGAATATTTGTTTCATTTTACTTCAGAGAGCAGTTTAAAGTCAGAGCTTGGCTTCCAGTCCATAGCTTTTAGCATCCTTCCAGATATTCCAGAATGCTCACGTAAAGCATCCTGTATCATTCAAAGTATATTGGATTTAAGATGTTCTGTGGCACCCGGCTCAATTGTAGAGTATTCCAGATTGGGGCCTGATGTATTTGTTGGGGAAAAATGTTTTATTAGCAATTCTTATATCATAACAAAAGCTGTGGTGCCTGCATACTCTTTTGTGTGTTCCTTAAGCTTGAAGGTAAATGGACACCTAGCATATTCAACCATGGCATTCGGAGTGCAAGACAACTTGAAAAATAATGTTAAAACATTGTTAGATGTAAAGTTACTTCAGTTCTTTGGAGTCTCTTTTCTATCATGCTTAGATATTTGGAATCTTAAAATTACAGAAGAATTGTTCTCTGGAAATAAGACACATCTGAGTTTGTGGACTGCTCGAATTTTCCCAGTTTGTTCTTCTTTGAGTGAATCAGTCATAACATCGCTAAAAATGTTAGATGCTATAAAGAACAATTCACCATTCAGCCTGAATAGCTATAAGTTGTTTTCAATTGAAGAAATGCTTGCCTACAAAGATGTAGAAGATATGATAGCATATAGGGAACAAATTTTTCTAGAAATAAGTATAAATAAAAAGCAGTCTGATTTAGAGATACCATAAATATTGTATACTTTGCCCTTCTATGAACATGATTGAAAATACAGGCATTGTCTGTAGATATTTTGGGGAGGATTTAGTAAAGCAAATTAGTGAAAATTGTATTATTTGCTGTAGTATTTTAACACAAAAATACAGATAAACCATTTTTAATTGAATATTTCAAAACTGACTTCAGAAAAGAAATACATTTTAGATGTTTTTTTTTGTTGTAATTTTCTTTTTATAAGGATGTATATGTGGAGCACTTTTGTTTATATCATGAATACTAGTTTTAAAGGAAATTTTAAACACTAGTCTGTTTAGAACTTATTCATTTGCTTTTGGACTTTGGTTCAAATAAAGTCTAAGTGTTATTGGCAATTCTCTCCCCAAATATAGTCTTATTTTTAAAAACTAATAAAAATGACATCTTACAGGATCTTCCAAATACTGTAGGAATACTTTTCCAAAAACAAATTCATAGCTAACAAATTCAGATTAAATCAATGCTTAATATTTGAGATTATTTTAATTGATAAATAACTAGATACAAATTGTTCTGATAATAACAAATTGTGTCTCATTGATCTTATCAAAATGAAACAAAATTATATATTATTTTATCCTTTTATACTTGAACATGTATTGCTAAAACTTATACCTTTTATCTGAAGTTATATTCTGCAGGAAAACACATGCGTGCTCTCACACACGTATACATACATAAATAAAATCAGTTATCTGTGGGGAAGGTGGTAGGAATAATTGAGGTTCACTGACAATTATATAGTTTCACCATGGACATTACATTCATCTTCTCCTAGCACTCACTTTATCAAAATTGTTAAAGTACCAGGTGGACTGATTTTACTTTCCATTTTTATTTTCTGTCTACATATTAGTGGCAATGCTGAGAAGCAATAATTGGCCAAAAGGTGGACAAAAGGAGCAAGGCAAAAGTATAAAAAAAAACTGTAATAGTACACAAATGATAAATAGCTTCAAGTAACTAAAATTGGCTAGAATCCCAGTCTATATATTCCTATTTTGTTTTAAGCACATAAGTGAAATGTCTTCATATCAAATTCTAATAAATAATTACAGACATGATGTGTCAGTTTTGTGTTCTAAATTAAATTGGAATAAGAACTAGTCTGTGCCAGTTTTATTTATATATTAACGTCAATATAAAAATAATTGGTAAACTAGAAATGACTTATTTAAAACCCTTAATTATTTATGTATGGACATATTTTTATTTTTTCAAGGTTCTTTCCAAGGAGAAAATAAAATGTATAGAGGTTATTTTAACATTTATTGATTTAGAGCTTTCAGAGAATTTTATGTGTGTGTTGTTTATTAAAAGCTCAAGACTATAATTTTACCTAATTTAAAATGCTATTAATTATGAGAATTGTTATTAGTTTATGTTTTACTGAGAGAAAACACTACCGATAAAGTATGACATATTGCTTTATTGAATAATTTTTATGTTTATTGGAGATCTCTTCTATTCATTTAAGCATAGACTTTTATAATTTAATCTTTTGAATGTAATATAAAGGAACAAAAAGTAAAATATGGAGATTTCACGAAGATATTTCTGCAGTTTGACAGAGCCAAACTCTTCTGAAATGCTTTCAATTCACAACTGTTGATACCCATATTTCCACCAAGAACTATCTTCTGTGTCATCAAAGTGATTAGTAAGGCTACATATTTCTAACAATGCCCTAGTGTGCTTTTGTCTAGATTTTACACCAAGTGGCAGATAAGGCACCTGTTATCTGCAAGCAATAGCACCTGTTCTGCAAGTTTTGATGCTGATGCTTTACTGCTTGACAAATGAAGTTTCATTTTTGCTAAAGTTTAATCATGTCCCTAAAAAATAGGTGGCCTCAATTCAAAGTCAGCAGGAGGTCTCTGACAAATTGATATGTTAGTTATGAAAATAATTGGTAACCATAAATGACTTGTCTATCTAAAGTATAGAGTGTGTGAGATAGCGAGAGAGTGAGTGTGTGTGTGTGTGTGTGTGTATGTGTGTTTGTTTCTAAAGTTCTTCCCATGGAGAAAATGTGGTAACTGTTGTTAAACATGTATTGATTAACTTTCAGAGCTTTCAGGAATTAATGTTTATCATTCATTAAATGCTTAATATTATAGTTTACCTAATCTTAATTTTATCATAATCCTGCACAACACATGCATTCTATTTAAAATGTTATCTGTTCAAAAGTTATGCCTGTCTCTTACCTAGGGATGTATTGCTTTGTGTGTAGTATCAGAACCACACATGTATCAACACTGTACCTAACTCAAATGAAGTAACAGTCACATCTACAACTGATGACTAAGTTCACATGACAAGGAACTCCATTACTATTGCTACCTGTCTAATAGTTGTTTTAAAACATATCAATTCTATGATACACTCTATATGTTGAAATGTGGAGAAAAAAAGATGAATTAGGAAATTAGGAACTTTAGTCTGTATTTTGCCTATAAGACCTTCAGAAAGTAAGTTACTCTTAAACCCCTGTGATGATAAGGGGGGACCTTTTTTGGATAAGTGGCTCAATTTTATGACAGTCACTTTTTTTTTTTTACGTTCTATTTAGCCTTTCAAAAAAGATTCATAGTTTTTGTTTCTGAATTTTATCAGCAACAAAAAAGCAAGGCCTGCATGTAAATTGTACATTTCCTCTTGATTATAATTTTAATTTTATAAAAGCACAGCACTTAAATCATATACTCTGAGGCTAAAGGAATGCTATTGCTTGTAACTATTTGTATTCTATAAACTTGTTGACGAGCTAATGATGAATAATGACTTATGATTTGGAGATAGATAGGTCAAGTTTAGGTAACATAGGAATATTCAAAAGTGCAATGATTATGAGAGCTGTAACCTCATCAAGGATTAATCCATTTGGTTTAATAATTTGAATGGACTATTGTGTGAACAGCAGTTGGGGTATGACTGTAGGAATTAGGTCACTGGGGACATGCCCTTGGGAATTATATTTTGTCCCTGGCTCCTCACTCTGCTTCCTGGCTGCCATGGGTTTAGCAGCTTTCCTCCTCCACACCCTTCTGCTACAATGTTCTGCCTCACCTCAAGCCCAGAGTGATGGAGTTGGCTGACCATCAACTGAGATCTTCCAATGTTACATAAGGACTACCAAATTCAACAATAGAATCAAAATCAAACTTTACCAATGGCAAAATGTGTGCGTTATTATACAGCAAAATCAGAGACGCCATTCACATTCATACCATGATGCCCTCTGGACTTGAATAACTTGTAGATGCAGAAATAAGGGAGGGGAGCGGGTATGAGGGTAGGAAGAATAGTAGAACAAATTGGACATAATTATCCTGTGTACATAGGTGATTACATGACCAGTGTGATTGTACAACATGTACAACCAGAAGAATGAGAAGCTATACTCCATTTGTGTATGATATGTCAAAATGCATTCTACTGTCATGTATAACTAATTAGAACAAATTTTTAAAAATTAAAAAAGGAACTTTAATCTAGTCAAGCAGAATTAAGATAGAGGAAAAAAACAAAATATTATTAATTTGCTAAATAATTTCAAATTCTCTTCTTAATGTTGTTCAGTTGAATAACCAAGTCTTCATTTCTGCCAAGAATTATAAGAGAAAAATCTTGAATTTATTTAGGGTAAGTAATAATTAGAGCAACTATTATCTACTTAAATTAACTTGAATTTCTGTTTTTTTAAAATTTTCTTTAGGCAAAGCCAAGTTCCTTTGAGATTAAAGAACAATTTTTATTGTTTATACTTAATGAAATTACACTATCATAATTGACTTGTTTAACTTCATCAGGGATTATTTCACATTGCATATTCTCCTTCCCTCCGATATCTATGCGCTCAACTCTCATATTACTGTGTTCTTCATATTCCCATTTGTCTTTATTTACACAGGAATTTCTGAGTAGATTTTTTTGTATATAAGAAAAGACAATTTACAGCTTGGAAAGTTAATAGTTCTGTACTTGTCAGGGTTACCTGTATGAGCCATGATAAACCAAACTTACCATAGAATTCAAACTTAACAATTTGGCTGTAGTTTAGTAGACCACCATTTTTGGTTATGCTAAAATTTGGTATGAAGGAATAATAAAAAATGATGATTACCTACTGCATTGATACTTATAGAATTAGAGAAAGATACCTGTGAGGAGTAGCTATTATCATCCATGTAAAGCAATTTGACTGTTGATATTTGTTTCTAAAGACATTCACCCCAAGGGCCTTATTCCCCATGCAAGTAAGCAATTGAAACAAAGTTAATGTTTCCTTCTGGGTAGTTGGGCAAGTAGTCTGTCCTTCTGAAGCCACTGGCTGCAAGGATCTCTTACCCATCCAACTTTATAAATTTCAACCATTCAAACACAGCAATTCATTCCTGATTATTGCAGACTGGTGCAGTCCATCTACTAGTGTCATATCCCAGATATCTGTGCCATACTTATTATTTTTCAATGCATTGCTGAAACAATCTAAACTCTAATGTCTGTTTTTTTGAGGGCACTATGTTATGATGTGTTACAGATCTGCTTGTTGAATCTCCAGCCTTCTTAAAAGCCAACACTTTGTGGCTAAGTAAACTGCACATGTGAGTGATTTTTTTTTTATTATTATTCATCTGTATTCACTCTTTTCTCTATGCAAAAGAGTCAGACGGTTCAAGTTAGTTTTAATTTACCACTACCTTGTAAAAAAGTGTCACATTTACCCAGGCAAGAATTAAAGCATTTACACTTGAGGCAAAAATCTTTTAAAATACAACTCTGTTGAAATCGAGTAAGTGTTCATTTCATTTGCAGGTTGAGAAATGTTGCACTGTTCAATGAAGTTTTACATGATTGGTTTCTTTCCTATTATTTTTAGCCTTGGGCTTTGAGGAAGTAAATTATATTCACCAATATACTGTTCCTCCGAGAAGTTTCAAATATTTTTAGTAAAACCTAAACCTAGAAAAATTTACACAAAAAATAATTATGATCATAACTACTGTTAAGTGCAAATATTAAATGTACAGGAACACTGACAAGGATATCAGCTTATAAAACTCACTAATTATATATCATTGACACCAATTTTTAATGAAATTTAACTTTAAAAAAATCACTCACTGAAATTAAAGTTAATAGAATTCCTAATTAACTATTATCCAGTCAAATCAAGAGTTGTTTATGGAAACTAGGTGAGAAAGGTTTTCTCCCTTTTAGTGAAATTCTTTTGTACTTGTTACAATTGATGATACTTAAATAGAAAAATATTTGCCATGAGTTCAATAAGAAAAGATAACAATTTGTGAAGTTGTTCATGTTTCTTATATCATCATTTATCTATATATCTCTAGACTATAAATGTACCATAATTAATAACCTAAAAATCTAGCCGCATTTTGCATTATATGAACCTTAAACTTTTCCTCTTTTCTGTACAACTGTATCCACATCCTCTTCAGGAAAAAAAAATCCCTTCTCACAATATTGTGTGTAGTAGATTTCTCTAAATAATTGTGGCTACAGAAAAAGGTGGTAGGAGAAAAAAGGATATATCAGAGCAATGAAAACACAACAATGTATAAAAATAACTGTTCTTAGAAATTCTTTGCCATCCTCATCACCAAGAATTTCTTCACTTGCTATTTTATTGTAATTCAAAATTACCTTTGACAACTTTTTTTCTCTTTCCTTGACCAATCCCTTATTAGAATACCAATTGTGTCCACATTATCTCTAGGAACTTGAATATTAAGTTTTCATTCTAATAGGTTTCCCAGTTTTGCTGACAACCCTCTTCCAAACACTAGGCTGATCTTCACATATTCAGACATATCAGATATTCAACAGAACTAAAAGAACTTTTCATTACCAAGAGCCACTTTTCCATAGAAGGTTTTAGCACCCTTGTTATACAGTGCTTTCTTTAATTTGAAAGTTGAGTATAAGTGATTCTACAACAATGAAAAAGTGCTCTTGTTATTAGTGGTTGACCACATATTATTACAATCCTTTTCTAGATATTAACCTCTGCTGCTTATTATTGAATGATATTTATAGAGATGGAAGGACCTTAGACTAAACTTCACGAATACTATGAATAGTTATGTAAGGAGAATTTTAGTTTATAAAAACTATAGAAGCTTACTGATATCACCTAAGTGTGAGGCACTTCATTGCCTATTCCTGTGATAAAAGAATATTCCATAATGCTGTATAATCTTATCTCTGTCTTTGTTATAGTAAACCAGTGACTTCACCCAGGCTACAATTTCTGAAATGAAATCTAGAAATATACTTGATAATTCCCGAGTTTATATATCCTCAAATGTGAAGCATATATTTTGAGTGTTCTGAAGCACTGTAATTTAACAATAATATCCAATAAAATGGGACAATTTATTTGTAACATTTTTATGAGGACACCACTCTAGTGATTCTTTTTTTAGGGGGGGAGATTGGGGTTGAACCCCGGCACCTAACCACTGAGCCATATCCCCAACCCTTTTTTGTATTTTATTTAGAGAGCGCATCTCACTGGGTTGCTTAGTGCTTCACTAAGATGTTGATGCTTGCTTTGAACTCAAGATCCTCCTGCCTCAGCCTCCCTTCGTTCTCTTATATCATAATTTTCCCCTCTCTACTGAATCATTCTTAGCAGTACGCAAATATTCTTGTATTTTTCCAGTTAAATAAGAGCAAAAAACACCTCTTTCTTAACTCTACTTCCTTCAGTGATTAGTTTCTTCTCCCTTTACACTAAAATCTGAAATAAATTGTGCCATTTATTCTTCAGCCCAAAGTAGACTTTTAGCCCCACTTTTCCACCATCACAGATCTCCTGGGCTTGTTCTGAACATTCTAAGACCCCCATTTGCTGAATGCAATGGTCATTCTCATTCACATCTTCATGGCCTTTCATCAGCATTATCTCAACTGACTACTCCTTCTTTGACCTATATTCTTTAATTGACTTCAAGATTCCCCACAACTCCTGGTTCTTTTCCAAAGTCATTGGCCACTCTTTTAAGTCTCTTTAAACTGTTTCCTTATCATGATCCTTATGTCTCCTATCACTAGAAAGAGGTCTTTGTGTTTGGATTTCTGTATACATATTCACTTCTCAAGAGATCCATTCTCATAGCTCATATTTGCCATGATTTCTCAAATCTTCATTCCTCATTATTAAACTATAATTCTTGCAAAGGGTAAAAGTATAATTCTATAAGTTGTGAGCATGTTTCAGATTTATACTTAGTTAATTAGGAAACCAGTAGCATAATGAAGTGGGTTTTATACAAGGAAGAAAGATTCTATATATTTTTATAAGAATTTTGTCCAATAGCACAAATACAAAGTGCTGGAAGACAATTACCAAGAGTTTTTCTAGGCAGTTCTTGTTTCATATAAGAAGTAGGATTATATAATTACTACAGGTCAGATTTTTTAGAGTAGAATTTGAGATAGAGTTCAGAATACAGCATAGATTTTTTAAGGAGTATCCTTAAAAATAACATTGATCAAGATTGGACAAAAGAGAGAAGTCAAGCTAGTCTGCAACAGTCTCAATTGGCTGATCCAAAGAGGAACTTTGGTAGAAGACATTTCAGTATCGTCCCAAATTTAATGTGTGTGCCCAGGATTTATATGACACATCATGTAGGTACCCTAGGTACCTTTGAAAAGGTAGTTCTTTGTGACTGAGGCAAGTGTGAGGCACTTCTAATATTTTTCATTTCTGTGAATGGAGCTAACACCTGAAGGCCCTCTACTAACAGCATTCCCAGTAGCTCAAGCATCCGGTCTGTCATTGAAAAAGGATCTGGGTGCCACATCACAGTGTCCACCACAATAACTTATAAAGTCCAAATCAATGCCAAGATTCCCTTTTTACATAAAACTATTTTAATGAAATATGCATGTTCTAATTCAAGATGAATTATGATGACTTTCAAACTAATCATGCAATATTGTACATATTTTAAGTGGACTCAATCTATAATGAAAGAAAGAAAATGTAGTAGATGTGTCAATCATTGATTTATGGAAGCAAAATTTTTATAATACTCTCACAAATCTACATGATAATCCCTAGTGCCAGATTTTACTTTTGACTAGCTGAACAAGCTAAAATATTCATAAATTCACATGAAGCCAGATGGCTTTCCACTGAATATGCATTTGAATGATTTATGTACATTATTTATTCCAAGAAGTGCACAAAATATACCATCATCATAGCACAGACTCCTAATAAGTTTATTTAAGAATAAAGGAATAACAGGTGTCCAATGCTAACTGTATTTTGCATTGAACCTTGATTCTATGTATATTTGAGGATTATAGCAAAATCAATATAGTTGTTTTTATTAGTTTCTGAAATATAAGAAATCTGAAATAAGGAGATTTCAGCAACAAAAACTGCAGTTTTGGAAAGAAGAGTTTAAATTTGCAGACATAGTTTTTTAAAATAATTTGTTTAGTTTTCTAAAAATTCAAATGTATAACAAAGTCTTAACCATTTTTATTAAGTTGATCAATATTTTGAAGCTCTAATATTTTCATATCAGTTTAAAATTGTATATACACATTTAAAATAAAAAAATAAGTCATTTAAAATTTTCATGAACATTTTGGAAGGTATGAAATGATAATTTCTGATTTAAAAAATTTTTTTAATTCATAGTTTTTCTGTGTCTGTTTTGTGCTTTATAGAGTTTTTCCTCTGGATATATATTTATACTGATATCTATCTCATTTTTTTACACCTTTAAATGTGGTACCTAAGATGGTGGTTTTGTAAACTATATCTGGTAATTCTACTATGTTAACCTTTTTCATCACTATGTCAAAAATATCTGACATAAACAATTTTAAAAAGTAAAGATTCTTTAAAAGTCCATGGTTGGCTGACTCCATTGCTCTGGACCTGAGGTAAGGAAAAAATCATAGTAGAAGGGCAGGGTAGAAGAAAGCTCTCAGTTCATAGAAATTGGAAAACAGAACAAGAGCAGAAGAAGCCAGAGATAAGAATGTTCCCTCCAGGGCATACCTTCAGTGACCTACTTGCTCCAGTCTTGCCCCACTGCCTATACTTTCCATCACCTCCATAGTCCACTCAGCTATCAGTGCATTAATTCACTGGTGAGGTCAGAGTTCTGAATCCAGTCACTTCCCAAAAGCCTCACCTCTGAACATCACTGAACTGGGGCCCAATCTTTCAACAAATGAGCCTCTGGGGACATTCCAGATCCAAATATCTGAAGTCAGTAAGGGACCACTTTTCTTTGGGGGGGGGG
>NW_026000068.1:21801159-21815412 GCF_001458135.2 Marmota marmota marmota
GGGGGGGGGGGGGTGGTACTCAGGATTAAACTCAGGCATCCACTGAGCCACATCCCCAGCCCTATTTTGTATTTTATTTAGAGTCAGTGTCTCACTGAGTTGCTTAGTGCCTGGCTTTTGCTGAGGATGGCTTTAACCAGAGATCCTCCTGCCTCAGATTCCTGAGCCCCTGGGGTTACAGGCATGATCCACCGAGACAGGCTAAGAGACCATTTCTTATGCTTGTTTTTCAGCACATGTTGCATGCTCTGTATTTTTCATTAATTTGTTTATTGGTTATTGTCCATAATAAAGCATCTTCTAGATGTTCCCCATGACCTAAGATCACTGTATTTGCTTCTATTAGGAAACAGGGGAGATGTTGTCATTTGAAAGCAATCTTAGAATAAATTCAAGTCTGAGGTTATTCGGCTTATCAGACTCTGCATACCCAGGAGCAAATGCAAAATGAGCATACTTATGGCTGTAATTTCTCAACAACCTGGTTTTACTTTCTTTTTTCTTTCTTCTGCTGTGCTCAGCACTTAGGCGGCCTGATCCATAATCCCCTCAGTTCAGAATAATGGATGGCAGGTTTATGTCTAGTTGATCCTTACCTGAAGGCATATTTTTTAGAGAGTTCCAGCTGAATATGTGAAAGTTCCCCTTTGAGAATTCTAAACCTGAGAGAGCCCTGGGCCAACCTCTGATTTCTCAGAACATAAGTCCTATATGCTTTTGGCAAATGCCTTAGTACAAAAACTTACCCCATATTCCACTTATATGTCTGAATTCAAGTTTTTTCGTATGTATACATAGCCTTATTGTTTTTAGTTCTTTTATGTCTCTGATTATAATTTTATATTTTATTTAGCTAATATATAAAAATCAGTTCATCCTCATTTATATGAAAAATCAAATATAATTCTATTATTTATTTACTTTCTATTCAACATTTTTCCTACTGATGATATATTTTTGTTAGTAGAAGAGGTGGTATATTACTGAAGGGGATAGTGGTAGTAAACGATGTATTTTTCCAGTGATGTTATGATATGGAATGTAAAGATAATGAAAGAAAAAAAAGGAGTAAGGTAAATGTCTCTATTCTCAATCCTTTAAGTCCATGTCAAATAAACTACATGATGAGGGTAGACAACACAGAACCTAGCATAATGCCTCATATAGAGATGATAAATCACTTTAAATATTTTATAGAGAAAGTCAGATTAAACATAAGCTGTCCAAATGTTTGTTTAATGTTTGTATCTTGAAATAGAAAATCTACATAATTTCTTCAAAAGTAAGGACATCATTTAACATAGATAAATCAGATACACTACCCTTTCTAACTTCAAGTGATCAAACATATACCAAGTATTAATTATGTTCCAGAGACTTTGATAGGAATTAAATGTATTTCAGAGTTCTTCCAGTTTAGACAATAAGGAAAAAAAATATAATTCTAACCAGAGCTACAATAAAGAAAGTAGAGGATGTCATTAGTACACTCAGCAGAAGGCATTAACAAAAGCTACCAATCAGGAAATTTACTTGAGACCTAAAGGAGGAATAGGAATTATCCTGTTTTTGTTTGATTTTTGTGGGAGGTTGGAAGAGAGATGGTGAGAAGGAGAATATATTTTGGCAGCAGGAGTAGCACTTAGGTAGTTTGGAAAGCAAGAATGCCTTGTGCATAGTAGGTTGTAAAAGAAGCCCAATCTAAGGGTAGTTTATGAAAGTGTTTTAGTCAGCTTTATTGCCACTGTAACTAAAAGATCTGACCAGAACAATCATAGAGGAGGAAAAGTTTATTTGAGGGTTCACAGTTTCAGAGGTCCTAGTTCCTAGAAGACCGGCTACATTCCTCTGGGCCTGAGGTGAGGCTAAACATCATGACAGAAAAGTGTGGCAGAGGAAAGCAGCTCACATGATGAGGAGAGAGAGAGAGAAGAAACAAGAGAGAGAGGAGAGAGAGAGAATCTCCACTCTCCTGATACAAAATACTCCATAGCCACGCCCCCAGTGAACCACTTCCTCCAGCTACTTGCTTCCAAATTACCATTCATTTAGTTTCAACAGAAATTAATTCAGTGATTAGGTTAAGGCTATAGCCCAATCATTTCTCCTCCAAACCTTCTTACATTGTCTCATACATGAGCTTTGGGGAGGAAATACCTCATAGACAAACAATAACAGAGTGGACTGAAAAATGTCTAAATTTTAGATTAATTCATAATATTTTACCAAAATTATGATACCTTCTTAGAAATTTAAATAAGATCAATAATCCCTTTCAGAGAAGAGGAGAGAATAACAGAGGAAGTTACGTGTATAGTTAGTTACATGTGTGTGTGATGGAAATGCAAGTCTCAGTATTTGGCTGCCAAATGACAAAAGTTGACTCTACATTCAGGTGAACTATAAGAAATAGGGGAGAAAAAAAAATTCAGCATCTCCCCACAGATCACTTCCTTATAAACACTATAAATTAAAGGAAAGTGGTGATTCATATGATAGCTTTGCTTAGCCATAAGCTATGCAAATTGAACTGTGAACAAATAAATCAGGAGAGAACTGGAAAACAGAAACTTCATGAGTAATTAATATAGTACAAACATTGTGATGAAGCTTATTTACTTTGAACCTAAAAAAAGAATTTAGACTTTGAAACTTTAATGATTAATCCTGTATTTTATATTCTCCTTAAAATGTGTATTTCTGGAAAATGTTTTTGTTTAAACATGAACAATAACCTTTTGTCTTTACAAGTTTATAATCATCTGTGCTGAACTAAAAATTTAGTATGCAAGTGGTGTTTTTAATGATACAGAGATGACACCCCATATAACATTATTGTGTCAGTGCGATTTAAAAAGGAAAAAGAATGTGTTTAGATATTTAACTCCACTTCATAAAACTTTTCTTTCATGGTCTTTATAGAAAAATAACATTGGTAACAAAATACTTACATAAATGCATCTTTTATGGTCTATAATCAGACATTAGTTAAAGAATAAGATAATCTTCAAGTTTTTTGTGAATGAAAACAAAAACAATTTTCTAGTTAAGCAAAAAGCTCAACAAAGGCAACATATAAAAATTGGACAGCATTTTTGCTCTATTCTCAGCTATATCATTAACACACTGTGATCTACTTTAAAACAATAAAGTCAAGATATACAAGTTCCAAGGGCACAGAGTATTGTGAGTCTGAGATGGTTAGATAAAAGTTATTAGAAATTGTTTTGAAATTGAAAGAAAAAAATCTCTCCAAATGGTGAAAATATGCTGCCTATCAATTGCTAAGTAGGAAACTTATGTAATTATTA
Source organism: Marmota marmota marmota (assembly GCF_001458135.2). NCBI lineage: Eukaryota > Metazoa > Chordata > Mammalia > Rodentia > Sciuridae > Marmota > Marmota marmota. The sequence goes on from NW_026000068.1 coordinate 21,804,471, forward strand.
AATAAACATTTGGAGAATATGTACAATTTTTCTTTTTAAGCAAAGCGAGTATATTTAATGATTCATTTCTTCATTTTCAAGAAAAATTTTCTTGATCTTTTTTTCTCGTAAGGTAATAAGGTAGGTATCCAACACTGAACATTACATCTCAAATGTAATCTCAATAGACATGCATCCAGCAACATTTTTATGTTCTTTATAAAATGCCTCCTCTGTTTTAAACATTCCCCTCAATTTACCATGAATTTACATATAATTTGCCTGTTTCTCTCACTCATAGAATACTGGCTCATACGATTCCCCAGATCCTTCTCTCCTCCAATAATTATGATTTTCTTAGCTTTTCTAAGCTCTATTGGTTTAACACTTTTTCCTTTTGAAACTTTTCATCTTTCCTCTTCATATTTTCCATCACTGCTGCTACTATATATATAATTTCTCTGTCATTTGGTATTTATGACTTTGCCTAATTTAGCCTCATCAATTTTTAGTCTCAAAAAATATCCAAGATGAAATTTAAATTACTTTGGTCCCATCAGTTTTGTTTAATTTGTTTTACTGTGTCGAGCAATAATAGGGATTTTAATGAACATCATCTTAATAATTTCTGTGAATCCTCTGAAGTGATATAATGATATAAATTGTGTCCAAACTCTCAATTTATCATATGCTAGAGATTAAATAGTTATTTCCTTTTCCTCTAAGATTTTGAAAACTCCACAAGTAGCAAGACCTATTTCGAGACATGCCATGTTCAAAAATTTTCCTGCAGCCAGTCCAACTTAACTCTTTCCTCTTATTAACTTGTATATTATGTATTTTTTGGATCAATCATTTGAGTCTCAACAAAATGACTTTGTAGAGTAAGTTAGATTATCAACTATCAAATTAGGTTGCAAACTCTACAGGCATGGACTCTGCTGTGTATTTCTTTTGTGCACAAGCTGTGTTCCAAACACTTTTTGGAGTTTTCCTATATTTATTCCTAATTCAAGGGCTTAACCCCACAGATTTTGTATTTAGTTGATCATGGGTGTGTTCTGATAATTGTAGTTTTTAAATGTTTCCTGAAAAATGCTCATTTATAAATTATTTCTAGGGCATCAAACATCTTGTATTAATGACTAGTGCCAATAAACTCCAAATAACAAAAAGTTCTTAATGGGTAGGTAAATATTTAGAATGAAAATGAGGAAAATAGAGATTAAAATCTGCTTATAATTTCAAAATGCTACTTATAGTGCAGAATTGGCAATAACTTCATCTATATTTATTTCACTTTTCAAGACCTTAGCAATATTTCTCTTATTGAAGAGATTGATTCCATTCAGTTCAATTGGTTCAATCCTCTTCAGTTTGGTTTAGTTTAGATCAATTTGATTAAATACAAGCCAATTAACATCTTACTATATCTGTTGTCAGACACTGTACTAAGCTACTTTTAATGCAAAGATCCTTGCTTTCAAGAGGCTCCTCACATACCAGGAGAGAGAGAAGCATTAGTTCTATCTTCTGTGAAAAGTGCTTTAATAAAAGTAGATGTTGCATTCATAGAAACAACTTAGAGTATGCCTTTGGAGTACATAATTGCCAAATATAAATATGATTAGGTATCCAAAAGAAATGGTTACAATAGAATAGCCATGCTTAGTAACATTAGAGGATGCAAACTTAATACACCATCTCCAGATGATTTTGTGGATTAGCACATGTCCCGACTATCTAAAATAAAGTTTCTTTAATAGTTCAGAGAGGAAATGTGATATTTAGAGGATCCATAGGTAAAAAATGTGGTCAGTTAATAAGTTATTATAACATGACTACTTGAAATGGATTTTTGGACATGATGGAAAATGCAAGGTTCAGAAAAATAATGATGGAGTTAATTTGTGAAAACCTCAATGTGATAAGCCTGCACTTATCTCTCATTATGATATACCTAAGGTCCACATAAATTTCAAATACCTTGTACCACTTTACACAAGCTCCATAATTTCTTCTCCGGATCCATGTACAAAGCAGAGAAATATGAGTATATTTTTATAATCAAACCTAGATATAGACTTGGGAAACTAACCAGCAGTTATAAAATGGCATCATACAGTGAGTCACCTTAAACAATGAGACTGAAGACTTGAAATCCATGTCCACTGTATTCTACAAGACTTAATAAAACTAGGCATCAAAAACACCCATGTTGGAAATGTCTTTTTATCATTTTGCTTTGGACTTAAAGATTTGATAATTCATATTAAAGAAGGGGAGAAAATTGTAAGGAAAAGTATGTAGTGTGTAATTTTCTCAATAATTCTAATTGAAAATTTAAATTACTTGCTATAGCAAGTTCCCTGAAAATTTAGCTTTAGAGACAATAGTCCCTTCAAAACCAAGTCAGAACGCTGTCTGACCCTCAACCCAGCCAAATATAGTGACCCACTAATGGAATTGTGGGCAAAAACTGACTTTCTATGCCTCCAATAGCATTACACTAACTCCTTGTGCTTCCTTAAATATTTATTCCCAATGTTCAACATTATATGGGTGAAATTTCAGCAGTGAAGGAAGCCAGCCTAGTTCTACAACTAAAGTATAAAATGTATAATAGTTTATGAATGAATCAGTCAGTTCTGGTTTTCAGGGTGTTGAAGTGGACATTGTGATGCAATGGTTAGCCAAACCTTTGAGCACATGTGAAATAATTATGGCATTGTGGCAGTGATAAGTAGGATGAAGGGGGCATGATAATCGCCATTACCATTCTGCCATTGAAAAGATTTAGGAAGAGATGTGACAAATAATAATGGTAACTATGCTTGAAAAAAACGGTTGATTAAGACTGTCTCTGCAGGAAGGAACTAAAAATTGGTCATATGGAAACACTCAGCAGGCTAACTCCAGGATTATATATGAACCCAGAGACATGGTACTTTGATAATACACTTTGGTTTCATGGCCTTCAACATTTGAGAAAAGCAGTTATAGAATTCTCCCAAAGTTAAAGGTTACCCTGAATGACTTCTCAAACTTTTGAAACTACAGGACACTCTAACAGATCCAACTATTTGTTTTTCCCTGTAGATTGCTGCAGCAAAAAATAAAGAAACAATCACTGAAATAACCACATGTGGGTTCCAACAGAATCTCTTCATCAAATCAGCTACAAAATAATTAACTACATGTCTATAGATTCTCTGAAAACCACCTTGTATAGTCCCACTTTTTATCCTTGAAATAATTGTGAACCCTACATCAAATTTGCTTTCTTTTCACTTTGAGGGACAGCCATGGATGGGAAATTGTTAATTGAAAAGGAAACTAACTCAATATAAGTAGAACTAATTATTTTTGTTTTTATCCTCCACACTGTTTTACGAATGACAAACTTCAGGCATGGAAATGCTATTTGCCCAAAACAATAATTAGTCATTAACTGAACTACAATTATACCACAATGTCATTTCCTCAGCAAATGAACTCTTGGAAGAAGAAAAGAAAGGATGAAAAAGGCAAGGTAGGGGCCTAAGTTATTATGTTACTCTAAATGTTTGATATATCAAAGAAACTTTTTTCTGATTGGAATCCAGTCTTTATCAGACGATCATGTATCTCTATCATAATACAAACACTGTACTGCAGTTTCCTGTTCACTTACCCATACTTGATCCCCAGAAGCTTTTTGGAGTAATTGGTACAACACATACTTCAGTGGGTAACTGAATGAATCCATCAGTGAAGAGCTAACCTGACAATTGAAAGAAGTACTATGAATTTGGAAAAGAAAGCTTTGTCCAGTGACAGAAATGTAACTCTTATTCCTGTTGAATTTATATCCCCCCTGCCCCTAGAACTGGGGACTGAACCTAGGGACACTCTATCACTGAGTAACATTCCCTCAGTCCTTTTTGGTGGGGGAGGTGTTACAGAGCAAGGGCCTTCCAAGAAACTGAAGCAATGCAAAGACCTCACCCCGCTTTCAAATCCCTGTTTTTGCAAATAAGTCAGATTTCAGACATGTTGCTCAGAGTAACATGTCTGAAATGAGTATATTGATGGAATAGGAAAAGGGAAAGGGGGTACTCTCAAGAGAGTGGGTCCTCTCAGGAAAGGGATTGTGTTTTATTGGGTATCTCAGAGAAATTTCCAGAGAGTCCTATCCAGGTTTACCTCTTGACTTCTGACAGCAGGGTGACATCAGTCCCCACTGCCATGGCAACCTTAGGTTTCCTTGGCCCATGCTGACTAGTTCTAATTGGATTCTTAATCATAACATTCTTACATATTTTATGGTGAGGTGAACTATCCTTATCTTCTAGAATCTAGTCTTTGGAAAGGATCACAAAAGTTCCTCCCTTCAAAGTAACTTGGATTCCTCTTATCAATGTTATTTCCATCCTGCATTTCCCTGCAGATTACAGGTAGTATGCTGAGGAATGTGACATATTCTGTTCACTTAGGCTAGGCAGGGCTGCATGCAAATTGGTTTTTGGCAAAGAAAGCATGTAGGAGTCAGTGCAGTGAGCCCATTCTATAGAATTATTCTCTTAACCTTGTACTCCCACCATTCTATCTGTCCCCTGACAAGTATATGGGGATTTAGCCAGAGGTGTTTTATCCGTAAGCTACACCCCCATCATTTTTTAATTTTTTATTTTGAGACAAGTTCTCATTAGGTTGCTCAGACTGGCCTCAAACTTGTGATTGTGAAGCCTCAACCTCCCAAGTTGTTGGGATTACAGGTGTGCACTACTGCATCTAGTGAATTTATATCCTTTAACAAATATTACTTCATGATCACTTACCAACAAAGGAAGGCACAAAAAAGATTAAATTCTTTGTATTTACCACTGGAAATGAAAATATCAATATTGTTTTTACATTTCTTTAATATACTCTCATAGAGATACTGAGAATACCCGTTTAAATCACTGTGATAGCAATATCTTATTTATTTTCATTATATTTTCAAGTCCTATTTTTTTGATGATTTACCTGAATATTACCTCAATAATGTTCAGATTTATGATGTAATTTATAATTCTATACTATAAATTCAAAAATTCTAGTGGAAAATAAATTGGAAAAATAAGAATTTTGTGAATTTTTTTGTGAAGATGTACAAATACATTGTTTAAAAATATAATCAATTTTGTAAACTAGAATAGTTGCAACAGTTTAAGGCAATGGTCAATATCTCATTTAAATGACTGTTTCAGCATAAATCATGTAATGCTTATTTGAAAAAGTTAAAAATAAACCAGTTAATAATTCTGATTTATTATGTTTGAAACAATGATTCTCTTACTTGCTTGCCAACCAGATAGGACACATCAAAACTCTAGACTTCTCCAATAAGGAATATATCAATAAGAATTTATAAAATGAAAAAGTGGTCTTGATTTTAAATATAAATCTCTATTTAAAATTTAGATTAATTTAATTAATATTTTAAATTAAAATCTAGATTTTAAATGTATATTTCTAAATATGATAAGAATTATACCAGGCCATCAGTTTGATTTTGTGGAATACATGTTTCTTTATAATTTTTCTGTTGGGGCTATAAAAGTAGAGATGTCGAGGTTAATTTTTGTCTTTTCATCGGGAAAGCATCCTTTTAAATATTTATGAAGAAACCAGTATAAAATATAAATAGCACATTCAGAAGGATAGATTGAGATAAATAAATCATATGAACTCAAAGGAATTCAAAAAGAATGTAAATAGGCACATTGAAGGAGTATTCGAACATATCTATATCTGTGAGGAAGTGGCCTGATAAATCAGTGGAGGCATTAATGCTGGATTCAGGCAAATCAATAGAACATGAAGCTTAGTCAAAAAGGAATAGTAGAAGAAATAAGGTATTTATTAAATCCACCTTGACATTTTTGAATAAAAAAATATCAAGCAAGTGTAAAAGAAAAGATACTATTAATCATGCAGTCCTTAGAGTACTTTTATTTATAAATTATGAACTTTCCTTGAAAACCTCAACTGGTTGTCTTAAGAAATTACTTGGGGACCTTATTTATTTGTATCATATTTTTCCTTAATTTTTAAGATTAATAGATATTTTTGCTATAGTAGATTTAAGTTTATCAAAAAAATTAAGTAGCAAGTATGATTTCCTATATACTTACCTCTCCCATACTGTTTTTCTTATTATTAACATCTAATATGGCCTTAGCATATTTGTTACCCTTAATGAACCAATGTTAGTACATAATGATTAACTGAAGTCCATTGTTCATGTTAGTGTTACAGATTTCTCTGGATTTTCCCAAATGTGTGATGGCACACCTCCATCATTACAGGATCATATAGAATAATTTTCCTGTCCTAACATATCTTTGTGATTTACCTTTTTATCACTTCCTCATTTATTCCTATCCCTGGAAACCACTGATCTTTTACTTCTCTCTAGTTTTGCCTTTTTCACAATATCATAGAACTGGGAATGTACAGTATATGGCCTCATCAGGCTGGCTTTTTTCACTTAGCAATATGCATTCAAGGTATCTCAATAACTTTTCATGGCTTGATAGCTCCTTCCTTTGATCTCTGAATAATATTCTTTTTTCTGGATATCTCAGGTTGTTTATCCAGTTACCTATGATAGGTTATTTTGACTGATTCCACATTTTTTTGTGGATCACTTTTAAAATTGATACATGCATATCAAAAGCATCTATTGCTCCAGAAATTACCATAGAAAATGGAACTAGTGAGAATCTGAAACAATCTTCTTTCTTTTTCTTCCATTTGTCCCTTCTTTTTTCTCTTTCATGGATCTCGAAGACCAAAAAATCTTCCAGTAAGTAGGCATCTCTAGACCTTAAAATAATGCTTCTTAAAGGAAGTTCTAAAGAACATCTAATTAGAATAATTAAAGTACCTGTTAAAATTCAGATCCCTGGGCCCTGCTCTTGATCAACTGAAACAGAATTTCTGGAAATGGAAGCTAGGTTTATATTGTTTTACAGAGCTCCTCATGTAATATCTAGTCTCAATAAAATTTAAGAAGATGACCACTTTTATACTTATGTAATAGTTTTGATAATGTATACCATAATATATTTTCTGTACTTACAGTCTCATTACTGGGAAGAGTAGGGTTCAATCTAGAGTATGTAAACAAGACAAACTAGAAAAATCTAATTTTTATGAAAGTACACTGAGTAGTGAGAAAATATTTTATAGGTCTATATTGTTTTCCTCCAGCATTATTTTGGAAAGAAAAGCAGGAGTGTTGTACTTAACTCATTTACTTGTTCCAGCTTTTTCTCCACCCTGCTAAAGGTCCCCAGTAGAATTATTATACTGCCTTCATTACCTACAGTCACATTCTTAAAAGGGACTTATAGAGATTGCTTTATTACAATCAAGAAATCTTTGTAGTTTAATAAAGGTCAAACTTTCAGGCAATTATTGATATTATCATTTCTTGTACTTTCTGTGTTGCTATCCTACCATTTTTCTTTTTCTTTTCTAATAAATTTGTTACATTGGGGTATGGGAGAATTCAAATGAGTTGCTGATGGGATTGCAAACTCAAAACAGAAATAATAACTTTGAAAGCCAAAGCTTTCATTTCTAAGTTCCACACTAAAAATATGAAAATTAAAAGGAAAAATATCCTAAATATCTTCGCATCAAATTTGTGTCTCTTATAAGAAATTGGAAACAATACAAGTGAAGAACTAGTTTTTCCTTTATAAGTAGGGGAGATAAAAACAAAACACGGGAGATCCAACATGGTGGTGGGTGCTAAGAGATCAATTCAGTGACCTCTTTTAAACCAACTGAATGCTGTTTGCTCAGGATCACTTGGCAATGCTGGGCTGAAGTGGTCCTGGGGCGAGCAGTTTGCGCCCCTCAGAACCCACACTGAGCCCAGAACGGGTGAATTCAGGCTCCCTGTATGCAGTTTCTGCCTGATTGTCTGCATCTCACCGCCAAAACACCGTGACTCAGTGCCTCAGCGCTACGGATGCTCCCACGGAATAGAGAAACAACTCTTTGGTTCCTCCGTGAACCTTTTGAGGTGATACCAAGCGAGCCTTCATAGGCAGCCAGCCAAGGATTGAGAGGGGACCTGGGAGAGTCGGACTGGACCCACCCTTCGTGTCGGACACCCGGTGAAGGGAATGAATGGCTGCCCTTCGCATTGGACACCATCATGGCAGAGAACTGGCGTCACCAGAATTCGGTGGAGGGGATAGCTTCATTGAAACCAATGTCTGCAGGTGTGTGACCCCCATGGCCCCATCTCTCCACACAGCGGGGAAATCTCAAGGGCCCCTCCCAGCTCTCCCATGAGCGTGATTGGCAGACCGAGGGAGTCAGGAGCAGCGCATGACCCCCAGCTACTGCTCCCACCAGGGCTGACAACCAAGGTCTCTTGCGCCAGCTCCCAGGGCGTGGCTACCAGGGGGCAGGCAGAATAAGCTGATGGTTCCCAGCCCCGCGCTCCACAACCTTAGGGTCTGGGGGAATGGCAAACAGAGTGTGCCCAGTCGTTCAAGAAAATAGGGATCCTGGGAGCGGGTGACCCAGCGTGTAACCAGTTTTGTGGTGAACGTCACTGGTGAGTGGGGCCTGCCTGGAGGAAAAGCAGGGAAGTGACTGGAGACCAGGAAAGGCCCTGGGAGCCCAGGTTTGGAGAGACGCCCAGTGGGGGAGGAGGAGCCGCCTCACAGGGATTGGTTCCTGCATATTGAGAGAAGCTTGGCCCGGTGGGCACAGCTCCACCTACTGGAAGAGAAGTTAATCAAACTCTAAGACTGCATTATTTAAATATTATTTTAATTTATTTTTATTTTTATTTTTATTTTATTTTAATTTTTTTTGTCTTTTCATTTCTTTTCAATTTCTTTATTCCCCTTTTCTTGAATTCTACCTGTTTACTCTCATTCTCTTTAGCAACTTCTTCCCTACCATTCTAATACCTTTCCTCCCAAGCATTACGACACTGTTTCTGTGTAATTTACTAAATGTGTATAGATAAATGTTCCGAGGCGTTATACAGTGCTAACAATTCCCTAGCTACCTCCAAATACTACGGACCATTCTCCTGTTAATATCCATCGTCAGTAGAGCAATCTTCCAAGGTTGCCAAGATATACCAACCTCTATACCATCATATCACTCAACCTAAACATAAGTCCCAAGACCAAACCGCAGATTGCTATATGCCATCAGAATCCATACGCATTTTATGAAACGAAGGAATCTGCTTTAAAGTGCAATAAAATTCATCATCTCTAGTCATAGTCTCCCATCACAAAGGAGAGACTGCAGAGATACACAAAACCAAAATAAATTTATAGGAGTAAACAATAACTCAGCAGTCAAACAGAACAGGAAGTAACATGAGCAGCATGAAAAAGCAAGGAAGAAAAGGAGTACAAACAATGCATGACAGCCCAAATCTACAGGAGAACCTAGAGGCATCAGAAAAATGGTCAAATAAAGAACTCAAGGAATACCTTATACAGATGGAATGGAATCTTAAAGAGGACATGAGACAGCAAATTCAAACAATGAAAGAACACATTGAAAATGAATTACATAAACAGATTCAAGAATCAAATAAGCAACTTTACCAGGAGATAGATTATAAAACAATCAAACAATAATCCTAGAAATGAAGGAAACTATAAACCAAATTAAAAACTCAAACAAGAGTATCACTAGCAGAGTGAAGCAAGTAGAAGTCAGAACGTCAGACAATGAAGACAAAATATATCATTTTGAAAAGAGTCTAGCCAACTCAGAATGGCTGGTAAGAAACCACAAGAAAAACATCCAAGAGATATTGGATAACATAAAAAAAAAAACAAACTTAAGAGTCATTGGGATATGAATACAGGGTGAAAATGGGAGTTCATAATCTGCTTGAATCAAATGTATGAAATGTGATATGTCAAGAGATTTGTAATGTTTTGAACAACTAATAATAAAAAAAAAATTTAAAAAGAGTCATCAGGATAGAGGAAGGTATAGAGGTCCAAACCAAAGGAATGAGCAAATTATTGAATGAAATAATTTTAGAAAACTTTCCAGATATAAATAAGGAAACGGATGTACAAATTCTAGATGCATACAGGACACCGAGCATAAAAAATCACAGTAGACCAACGCCAAGACACATTGTTATGAAGATATCCAACATACAGAACAAAGAGAAAATATTAAAAGCTACAAGAGAAAGGAGGCAGATTACATTCAGGGGTAAACCAATAAGGTTAATGGCTGATTTTTCATCACAGATGCTGAAAGCAAGAAGGTCCTGGAACAACGTATTTCAAACACTGAAAGACAATGGATGCCAACCAAGAATTTTGTATCCAGCAAAATTAAGCTTCAGGTACGACAATGAAATAAAAATATTTCATGAAAAACAAGTTAAAAGAATTTTCAGCCAGAAAACCAGCATTGCAAAGCATCGTGAGCAAAACAGTACACGAGGAAGAAATGAAAAACAACAACCAAAACCAACAGTGGGAAGTACCTCAGTAAAGAGAGAGTGGGGGGAGCTAATCATGAAGAAAGAAACCAAATTTAAAAAAAAAGATAAATAATCAAACATGACTGGGAGTACAAACCATATATCAATTGTAACCTAAACGTTAATGGATTAAACTCACCAATAAAGCGACATAGGCTGGTAACCTGGATTAAAAAAACAGATCCAACAATATGCTGCCTTCAGGAGACACATCTGATTGGAAAAGACATACAGGCTGAAGGTGAAAGGTTGGGGAAAATCATACCACACACATGGTCCTCGGAAGCAAGCAGGGGTGGCCATACTCATATCGAATAAAATCGACTTCAAGACTAAGTTAATCAAAAGGGATAAGGAAGGATATTATATACTGTTAAAAGGAACCATTCACCAACAAGACATAACAATTATCAATATTTATGCACCAAATAA
>NW_026000068.1:21816231-21831951 GCF_001458135.2 Marmota marmota marmota
TCATAGCAGCACAATTCACAATAGCTAGACTGTGGAATCAACCTTGATGCCCTTCAATAGATGAATGGATTAAAAAATGTGGCATTTATGCACAATGGATTATTACTCAGCACTAAAAAATGACAAAATCATGGCATTTGCAGGGAAATGGATGGCACTACAACAGATTATGCTAAGTGAAGCTAGCCAATCCCTAAAAAAACAATTGCCAAATTTCTTCTTTGATATAAGGAGGGCAACTAAGAACAGAGCAGGGAGAAAGAGCATGAGAAGAAGATTACCATTAAACAGGGACGAGAGGTGGGAGGGAAATGGAGAGAGAAGGGAAATTGTATGGAAATGGAAGGAGACCCTCATTGTTATACAAAATTACATATAAGAGGAAGTGAGAGGAAAGGAAAAAAAAAACAAGAGAGAGAAATGAATTACAGTAGATGGGGTAGAGAGAGAAGATGGGAGGGAGGGGGGCGGGGGATAGTTAGGATAGGAAGGGCAGCAGAATACAACATACACTAATATGGCAGTATGTAAAAACGTGGATGTGTAACCGATGTGATTCTGAAATCTGTATACGAGGTAAAAATGGGAGTTCATAATCCACTTGAATCAAATGTATGAAATATGTCAAGAGCTTTGTAATGTTTTGAACAATTAATAATAAAAAAAAACACGCACACACATATACATACACATACATGGAAGATCTGAGATGGGAGAGAGAGGAAAAAAGGAACTGAAATAGATTTAAATTTTCTCAAGAAGGCCTAGAGTTGTGCTCCTACCGGTCCCTCTGAATTTACAGCATAGAAGCCATGGACTGTTTTAGAGATATCTGAGAGGAGAGAGACCTAGAATACTGTTTCCCAAGAATTAGTCCTGGGAGATTGCAAGCCTCTTAAAGAATGCCATGCAGTGCCAATGTCTATAGCAGCACAATTCACAATAGCCCAACTATGAAACCAGCCCAGGTGTCCATCAACAGATGAATGGATAAATCAAAATGTGGTTTGTTTACACAATGGAGTTTTATTCAGCCATAAAAAATGAGATTATGTCATTTACAGGATAATGGATGGAACTAGGGACCATTATGTTAAGTGAAATAATCCAAACTCAGAGAGGGTTGCAAGTTTTCTCCCCTAAGTGAAAGCTAGAGAGGAAAAAGGAACAGAAAGGTGTGTGTGTGTGTGTGTGTGTGTTGAAGGGTGGATTTCATGAAAATCAAAGGTAGATCAGTAGAAGAAAGGGACCAGGGGGTGGGAGGTAGGGAAGTGTTGGGGAGTGATATTGGCCAAATTATATTGTTATTTTGTGTGTATGTAAAAATACATAAAAACAAATTCACCATTAAATACAACTATAATGAATGAATACAAAATGTGAAAAGAGAAACAAAAAAGCAACACTGTGCAATACAGTCTTTAAGATTGAAAAGCATTAGCCAAGCCTGGTGGCATAAATTTGTAATCCCAGCTAAGTGTGTAATCCCAGAGATTTGTGAGGCTCAGTCAGGAGGATCCCAAACTTAAAGCCATCCTCAACAATTTATAGAGGCCCTAAGCAACTTAGTGAGACCCTATCTCAAATTTAAAAAAAAAAAAAAGGACTGGGGAAATAGCTCAGTGGTTTAGAGCTGGTAGGTCCAATTCCCTGTACAAACCATTAATTAATTAACTAATTAAAAGATTGAAATACATTAAGGAATTCCAGTTCCTGGGCTAACGGACCTGAGGACAGCATATCTGGGGAAGGCAAAGGCTTTCAAAATTAGGGAATGGGGATCACACCATGCTGAGGGACAGTTTGTGGCACTGACTGTTACCATCTAGGGGTGCTGGGTTTGTTGCCTTTGTTTCAGCAAAGACTTGAAGAACAGGACACAGAGAGAGCAAACAAAAAGTAGGTTTATTGCAAAAGCAACAGATAGCTAGACTTCTCTAAAGAGAAGTTTCCTCAGGGCTGGGAATGTGGTGGAGGAGTTTTGGCTTGTTCTTTTTGTGGTCTCTGGAATTTCCTCCTTTCCTTATCTCCTCTCCTGTCCACATTCTCTTCACTTATTGATTGGTGGCCCCTCTGTCCACACATCTGTTTTACTTTTTCTATTGAATCCCTGCTTAGGAGCATGAGTATGGAAGTGTCTGTCTGACTGGGTCCCCTGCTTGTGTCCATCACAACTTTTGTCAACTAGGAAGTTGACCTAATCAGAAAACGTAATCTATGCTCCTTTGTTCTGGCCTGCCCCCCCACTTCTTCATTTGTCATCTTTCCCTGACTACTTAAACCCTTCTATATTTCCCTCACAACCATTCTGGCATTCAAACAAGGAGAATGTATACAAAGAATATATAAACCAAGAAACAAGAGGTTCCTGCATCATGGTAACTATCAACAGTCACAACAGCAGGTACTGATAAGGAAAGAGAAGGAGGTTATAACTAGGCAAGGACAGATATGCCTGTGAGCCAAATTCTACTTCAACTTTTTCTTGACAATATGGAAACCTATTCCTTAGGAACTTAGATTATCTTTGCATAGAAAATGGTGTGGGCGGTCCTGAATTTGTCTAAGTATTTTCTTCTAAAGTTGTTGGAATGTTGAATAAAATAGTAAATATAAAATCCATATGTGTTAAATTAAAAGTATATTCTTTACAGGTGAACTTCAAGATTCAGGTTTATACCTTCTAGGTATAATAAGATTATTTAGAAAAACTATGCAGTTTAAAAATCTGATAATTTTTTTCCTATGGTTTTCATTTATTCTGCTTCATACCCCAGGTTCATTTATATCAACAGAAAAATATGCATACAAAAAAGTAATACCCCCTGAAATAAAGATAGATGAATGAAGGAGGAATATAAGAGACCTATCAATAATACTATCCAGCCCTGATATTCAAGTCAAGTAGTCCCAGGAATGATTTCAGATTCTACCACATATTAGCAACTCTGAATTGTCTCATTCATAAAATGTGAATATCTACCTTATAGGAGTATATGAGGTAACAATGACAAAATGGATGTAAGGCTTTTAGATTAGTATCTGGCAGGCAGCCAACATCCAAGCTCTTTATCCTAATTCTTATTGTTCTTATTATTTTGTGAATCACTGTGTATAAATCTCTGTCTTAGATTCTTATCTTTAATAGTTATGATCAGAATAAACAATTAGTATAAATGAGTCATGATTTATTTTGAAAATTCCTACAAATATTATTTCATAGCTCTTATGTAGGCAAAAATTTACATTTATTTCTATTAATATATGCCATAGAGTATCAATCCATTAATTATTTATGTAAACAAATTCTATCACCAAATACTTTTCCAACAGCCATTATCTTGGCTGAGGAGAAAAAGGATCCTGAAAGAGGATCTAGATCATTTGAATAGCATTTTAGTGGAGCTCATATGTCATTGAACCACTTTATAGATTTACCTATTAGATGGTCAGTCAAGGTATCTATGGGTAAGTCAGTTAATAAATGCAAATAATCCTATTGAAACATTTGCTGTTTATAGTTTGTATAGCTCTTTTAAACAGACTGATTACTTCCCTTTATAATTCCACCCCTGAAGGCACACAGAGTTTTGTTCTTTGTCATCATTGCATGACATTCCATTTGGCAGCTTGCTTATTTTTAGCCAGACTATCAAAGTATTTTTCAACTGGACTGTCACTGCACTTGAACTTGGAATCCTGTGACCTGAAGAACTGCATTGGAGAAAAGTAAAAACTTCTGACAAATGGGGAATTATAAATCTAGACCAACCCAAACTTGTACTGGTAATTTTTCTCAGTTTCTTAAATGTAACGGTTCAATTATAGTTACAAATAACTAAATAACTCATTGGAATATGTGTTAATTTGTATACAGAAGATATTACAATGCATTATGTAAAAGTGTCGGGAAGAGTATCTGAACTTAACTATTTTTTCTCTGAAAGGTATTTACAGAAAACAGAAAATTTCTTATAAAATATTATTTTAATTTCTTGGTATAATGTTATAGAAAAAAATTAGAATACTGTTGAATATAGAGATTTTAGAATTATATCTTTAAGTATCTAGTACTTAAAACCTAAAAACTCTAACAGCTAGAGATTGTTATAATTAAAATGCAATAAAATCAAATGAAATAAGTCAAATATATTCTTCTATGTAAATATATTATCCAATATCAAATGGATTCTTAATTACTACAATTCAATATGATTGCATTTTAAATATAAACATCTGCATTTTAAACTCACAATCAGTAATTTAAATTAAGTATTGTAGAATCCAGAATAACAAACAGGGTTTTGATTACTTGTATGTTATGATCTGTGTCTACATTTTGCAAAACACAACCATCAATCAATCTCATTTGTTTTTCTTTGCTAGACGAATGGAAGAAGAAAGTCAGTGAATCTTATGTTATTATAATAGGAAGATTAGAAGATGACCTGCAGATCAAGGAAAAAGAATTTACAGAACTAAGGAATATATTTGGGTAAAGTTCTCAGAGACAAGACTTCTTTGTAGAAGGGTCTTCATTAATGATCTTGTTTTTAGATATATCCTTTTACTGTGTGAGTCTGAGGGGGGAAGAGGAAGGGAAAGAGAAAGACAGAAAGATAAAAAGAGAATACATATCCATAAAACCTTAGATATAGCCAGTCATGTTCTGCCTTAGAGTGTCAGGTTATCTCTTTTTGTATGCCTCTCAATGTACAACTATCTCACCTCCTTAGTAAGACTTGCATTATCTCCTCACTAAAGTTTTAAAAAGAGTAGAACATAAGGGCTAGCTTTTGAATCCAAACTGTTATGGTCTAAACAATCTTATCTTTTCCTATGGTGGCAATATGTTAGCCACATTGCCCTTCTTTGGACTACTGAAGTAAGTCCAATTCTCCTAAACTCTCTTGTCTCTGGACATTGAAAGGCTGTCCCTTAATGAAAATGAGTATAATTCTGTACCCAAACAATCATATAACAACATGAAATATTGACTTCAAGCTTTTAGTGGGGTTTGTTTTATAATAACAAGAGAAAAAATAATCTGGGATAGTATCACAATCATGGGAGGACAGAGAATGTTCAGAAAGGAAGGGAAACTAGATGCACTTTGGTATAGTTATATACTGAGGAAAACATAAACATAGAACAATTAAATATGCCCATTTCCAGGTGTATTACTCATATAATGCACTCATGGCAAAGAACTCTATTTTATTTAGAAAACAAGTATAAAGCAATGATGAAGTGATTTTAGATTTTTCAAAAGAAATTCAGACATAATAAGTATATTATAAATATCATGTAACTAGTAAATGAAATCATCCATGAATCCTATAGTTTATATGAAATTTGTCAATAAAATTAATAAGGTCTTCACAGATATTCAATTTATTGTTTGAGAAACAGTTGATTCTCTCTAGTCCCAAATGATGCACTCAACATGGACATTTGTGATGAGATACCAGTGGAATATAACTTTTTCAAGTAGAATCACATGATTCTGTGGTGTAGGAGAACATTTGGCATTCTTGTAGAGATACGATTGACACTTTGGAACAGAAGATTTGTACATACATATTTATTTTGTCGGAAAAGGAATACGCATGTAGAACTTAATCATAACACTCTACCTCTTACTGACAAAATTAAATATACTGAATGAAATGGGACGCTGAAGAGATTTTTCTCAACTTTGTGAAGTCAAAGCCTCATCTATTTATTTATTTGTAATTTAGGAAGTATTGGGCACATATGTTAAGTTTAGCTAATACTAAATATAACCTTTTGATAATTGTTTGAACTTAATGCCTTTGAGATATAGAGTTTTGTTGGTTTATTTATTTTTTTTTTTGGCACCACATTAGCTCCCAGCTGTCTTAACAATTCCTCTGATAGCTGACATTTCTTATAGACCCAATAAATGGAATGATTTTTGCTGGTTAGTTCTAAGGGTGAGAAGTAGATATCAGTGTTAGGAAATTTACAGTCCAGAATTTGTTCACTATCAGCTATGTTCAAGGCATTATTCTAGAAATATCAAATATAAGGCATTATTTAATCTTCACTATAAGCCTATATGGTGGATAATATTGATTTTGGTGTATAATAAACTAAAGACAAGACATGTGACTTGTCAAGATAACAAGGTTAGTAAATGCTGAAATGTGACTTAAAAGATCTGCCTGACTCCATGGACAACCCTTCATACTATACACTACTTCTTGCTTCAAGAATTTACCAATAGATTCTGTAGAGACTGGTATATAGATACACACACACACATATATCAGTCATATGTATATATATACACATACATATATACAGTCATATATATATAGTCTCATATATAGTCATATATAGTCATATATTATCAGTCATATGTATATATATATATATATGTATATATACACATATACAGTTTATATATATATATATAATCATCAGCTATAACTGTCTTCCATGAGGGCTATTTATATATAGAATATATAAATGCTACAATGGGTTTTGATTTATTTGTTGATTTTAAAAAGCATCAGATAGCAGAATACAACAGTCACTAGTATGGCAATATGTAAAAACGTGGATGTGTAACCAATGTGATTCTGCAATCTGTATACGGGGTAAAAATGGGAGTTCATAACCCACTTGAATCAAGTGTATGAAATATGATATGTCAAGAGCTTTGTAATGTTTTGAACAACCAATAAAAAATAAATAAATAAATAAATGATTACCAAATCATCAAAAAAAAAATCAGAGATAAAGAGCATAGTTAAGTAAAGGTGTCTAGCAAGAATGCATTAGTGCCATAGGAATTCTGGAAGAGGTAAGTAAAAATAATTTCTTGACCAAATGATTTGAGTAGGAAAGCTCTGCCACTCAGGGTACTGGTTTGGGTCATAAAGAAATGGTTTTAAATCTGGGTTCTTAATAAAAGCTGTATACCCTTCAATATATTTCTTAATCTCCTGGATCCTCATTTGAATCTGTAAAATGAGATTAATGATAGCTACCTAACAGGATATTTGTGAAAGGGAGAGAAATGAATGCTAAAAATAGGTCAAACACAATAGTTATTGAAAAATTGGAGCTTTCTATTATTAGCTAAATAAGGATAGAATAAGGACAGAGAACTTTATTATGAAAGAGAAAATGAAAAAGTTAAGATAAAATATTTTCATATGAAGAGAATATATTCAGAACTAAAAATTATAAAATGTTGAAGCAATTCAGGATGATACTAAAATCTGGAATAAAGTTCTTGAAGATTGTCATTGATTTTTGAAGAATTTCAAGACCTGAGTATTGACAAGCTCATCAAAATGGATGTCAAATTTCTTGAGATATAGGGTAGGGCAAATTGTAGAGGAAGATTACTAGTTTGGTGCTAAAGCCATGAAGGAAGCTACAGAAATGTCCCATTAGCCAGAAGTGTTGATAATAATGCTGGGAACAGAATTACCCACATTCTAGAGTCATGCTTCTCATGGGTGAGGACGTTCTAAGTTAAAGTAGTCTGTTGTATTTGCTACAATTATAGATTTTGTGACTCAATCTTAGAGATTTTGTGACTGAATCAGATTCTGTGGGGATGATGTCTAAGAATCTGATTTATTAACATGTTCTTCTGGTAATATTTATACATTGTAAAAAGGATAATTATGCTAACCTTTGAGAACAATAGAAAGATATCAGTTGTGAGGAAAAATGTTTGCCTGGGGTGATATTGGTAAAAGGGATTAAGGACATCAGATTAGAAAATAAATTACCTAATATAGTCTGTAGAAAGCCAGGAGTGTTACACAGACACACATATACACACACACACATGCAAATATAGTACTATATTTTTACCTGACTCCATCCTGGAAGGTAGCACCACCTGAAAAGATACTCAACTGTTTATAGGTCAGTATTCTGAGAATGTTTTTTCTCTGGAATAAAATGATGGATGACAAAGAAAGCAAATTGTGCCAAGAATATAAAGTCTTACTCATCAGCTCATCCACCGAATTTTATGAGTAGTTAGGGAAATTATATATATTATTTATGAAATCACATTTGAATATCTAGGGGCTAAATAAATATCAGAATCTCTATTTCTCATCCTTAATCATAGCGTATACAATGCAAAGAGTACTTCCATGACAAACAGCTACTTGACATCAGCCTTTCCCTAAAAATGTAAGTAGCAAGAAAATTGTACATGATATTCAAAAAGATGCACACCAGAGTCACTGGTAGAGGCTCTCTTATATAAACCCAGGTCTATTTGTTTTTATATGTTGATTTGCTCACAAATTTATGGCATTCTTGGTAGATGCTAATTCTGTTCATTAAACAAGACTTTACATAATGCACCATTGCTCTATCAGCTCAAATATGCAATCTCCCTGTCATAAATTTTACCCACAATATAATAAAAAAGCAGTATAGCACTAAACTTAATTTAGACAAAAAATTCTACATCATTATCTTCCTTATGTCATTTTATAGCAGCTTTGGAATGAGAGCTTGATGTGGGAAACAAAGGGAATGGAAATGGAATGTTCTTTCATCTTCTGCCACATGTGGCATTCACTCCTAAGTTTGGACATTTGTTGAAGTAATGAATGGTTAACAAAGAGATAAAGAAGAGGAAACAGAAAAGGAAAAAAGACAGAAGTGATATGTTGTAGTACAATTATCATTTCCTGTTCTGTGCTGCCTCTGATCTTTATGTTTAACAGTAAAACACCACTTCTTACATGATGTTGTCTTTGTCCCCTTATAGGTCTGTCCCTTCAGCCCCTCATATTCTGTGTTTATTAAAAGTGCTTCTTTGTCTTCTACCATATTTATATTTGCATTTATTTATGATAACTATGTATATAGAACTCAAAGGAAAACAAACAAATAACTTAGTGCTTACCATATACCAGGCATACTGCCAAGTACTTTTATGTGCATTAGCATAAGCTCATATAATCCTCACTGTGTATGTGTAAAGTGCACACTATCTAGCACATGGCAAAACTCAACAGTTTTATCTTACTTTCACTTTCCCTCTTTTTGCCTTCATTCTCAATCCCATGGCATACTACCTCCTTCATCTCTTCTCCATCTTGTAAAGAACAAAACAATAAAAAGTGAAAATAATTCATATTGAGGCTTTAGTAAAAATTATTACAGGAGTTAATAATTATAAAAGTGTCATAATGTCTAACCTAGTTAAAAACTAATCATTATGGTTTATTTAATCTTCTGAAATAGGTATTGAAATTTCCATTTTATACCTGAAGATAATGAAGCTAATCAAATTAAACTGACTTGAACTAGGTTGCACAATTGTATAGTTGAACTGGAGTTTCATTCATCTATATTTGATTTCAAAAAGTATTATCTTTATAATCTTGGTTCTCAACCTAGGAGAGGGAAATAGAAATAGACCAGCATTATCTTTCAAAATTTTTTACTTTCCTCATGGTATCCCACAATTTTTTTTATGTGCTTTCCATTAGAACTTTCCTCAGGGAAGCTAGAAGATTATACTTTTTAAAAATTCCCTCCATCCTTCATTCAGGCAATACTTGTTAACTTCTCACAAATCTTGAAACCATTCATATGGTTCTTCATATGCTACTTTTAAAAGACACTCAATTAAATTACATTGTTCTGGTAAATTAAGTCGTAAAAAACTTTAAATCTGTTTGCCAATTTCTTTATCAAGTCTACTTTTTATCTGCTTAATATTTAACATGAAATTTAGAGCTATATGAGAAGATTTCAGAGGAGTTGTAGTTTTTCAATACCACGATTCTTATTAACACAGTCTAAAAACAATGTATTTTTTCTCAGTTTTAATATGTTTGGCACTGAATAGATATGCCTTGGTGAATAATGATAATATCATACTTTGAAATTAATTAGATTTATTAAGTGTACAAAAATGGTCAAAAAATATTCTGTTTCATGAAAGAAGCCACACAATAGTCTGAAGACATGGGGGGGATAAAAAAGAACATCATGAATGATGCTTTCTGATAAGTACCTTCCTGTTCATTTTCTCCCTGAAAATGTTCTCTGGGCCCAGCTGCATTCCACCATATGCATCCTTCAAATGATAAATCTTCTAAAAACCTCTTGCTGAATTATAGCCAACTATGTAATTTATCTATTACAAAATGAATAGCCTCAAAAATGTTTCAGGCTGACCTTATTTAAGAGTAGAAATTTTATATCAAGATGCTTAGTAGGATATTAGGGGGTCAGTGTCATGTTATAATTAAAATAGAATGGAAATATTATTTGGCTTGTTTGAGTAGTGTATTATGACAAGTAGCAATGAAATAGAACAAGACAAAAAGCACCATCAAAACCAAAAAGACTTGGAATTAAATCCATATTAGCCAAAGCCAGCTCCTATGATTTTTGTTTATTTGTTTGTACAAGTAAAACTTAAAATCTCTCTCCTTTCTCTGTCTCACTTTCTTCTTTCTTATCTTTAGTTTTGTGTCTTATTGGCTTTTATTTCCCTTCTTTTGTCTTTCTTCTCTTCCTCCTTTGCTTCCCGTACTACCTCTTACATTTCCCTTTCTACCTTCTCAAAACCAAAACAATAAAAAAGAAAAATAATCCATACCAATGTTTTAGTATAAATTATTCTAGCAGTTAATATTTATGAAAGTATTATAATATATAACTTATTTAAACTTCATATAAACCTTATGCAATAATTAGTTGCTAACCAAATTTTATATTTTTCTACTCTTACTGTCACTGTATCTCAATAATTATTATATGAATTAGTGAATAAATGAATGAAATTCATATTGTATGTTTGTATATTTGATCTGGGTGATACTGAATAAATATGTTTCTGGATATTTCTTGAGGGTATATATTAGGAAAAGATCTTGTTAAATTTTGTTTATATTGTTTTATGGGAAAAATCTACAAGGAATTACATAAGAAGTTACAACTAGTCATTTTAAACTTAAATGATTGATTTGGGAAACTGTAGACTATCTCTAACAAATCCTGATTTTCTTTCTGCCTTCTTGGCTTTTCCCTTAATTTCAGTTAGTAAATTAAATTTTTAAAAAATCTATCACTTCTGTATACTTTGTACAGCAATGTGTCATTTTTGGACCAACTGTACAAATGTTATACTTTAATAAATTTCCACTCTTGGTCATGTCAGGTATCTTCTTGAAAGGATGAGATCACCAGAAAGAAGTTTAATTGGATCACAAAACTGCATACTTTCCTGGGTAAAAGATAAAGGCCAAGAAAAAAAGAGTTCATTATGCTACAATAAAAATAACCTGCAGTTACAAAACTACCATTTTTAATAATTAAAGACAGAATTTACTATTAGAACTATTTTCATAATTGTTACTTCATTTTAATTAGGAATTTTATCCATGCCCCAACAAGCACTATGAACTCATTAGCATATATTAAGTCAGTGTATGCATAACAGGTGATGAAAAATGTAAGGGCAGATTATAACAAATTGAGTCTAGGGTATCAGATTTCATAAATGACATATACATACACAGCTACCTTAGGAGACAAAAGAAGAGAAAGCCCAATTTCTCTCCTAGGAATAGTTGCTTTGAAATCTTAAATATTTTAATCTAATGTATCAAAACAGAAATGTTTGACTAGAAGATGATGGGAAATGAGAATTATGATTCAAATTTAGGAAGAAATTCATGTGTGTGTGCGCACATGCGTGCACTAGGGGTTTTATGGTAAAAATATTTCAGGAATTACACAAGAAGTTAGAATTAGACATTTGAAACTTAAATGATTGGTTTGGGAAACTGTAGACTATTCCTAACTTTTATATATATATAGACACACACACTGGAGATCAAACCAGGGCCTTGCAAATGCTAGACACTGCTCTACCACTGAGCCCTGTTCCCAGCCCAGGAAGTAACTCTTATTGTTGTTTTTTTTTGTTTTTTTTTTTAATTTACATTCTAATTATTAAAGTCAAGCTAAAAATTGTGATATAAAAATCCTCTTGAATCCCCAAAATTTTAAGAGTCTATTCCCTGTTGACTCATTTTGTTGACATGAATAGAAGTTGCAAGAGTTTAAGGAGGATGGAAGGGAAGTACAAAAGCAACAAACAGTAGCTCAATTTTAAACATGGAACTCTGTAAGGTTCTGTACTGAGTCAGTATGGATGAAAGGCCGGTTCAAAATTCAGTGAATTATCCTTTAGAATAGTCATTGCATAAGAAGTCATGAATCTAACCATGCTTTCAGTTTTATTTATAAAAAGTAGGCATTCATTTAGTTTAATATTGCTTTTAAATAAAAAAGCGGACATTGGCATCTTGAATTTTCTTTTTATTCGATGTTTAAGATTTTTTTTTTCTTTTTTGTTTTTGAAAGCTGATCAGGGTTTTAGAGATCTTTGCTAATGCTACAGAGTGGCAGGATTCTCTCTAGCATGAATATTCTTAGGATTGATACATTTAAAGGACCCAGGAATTAGTATAGTGTGTACCTCATATCACTGTTGAAAACAACCTGAAATGAGTATTGAGAGCAGATGTGAACCACTTAGAAGTGTTTAGTAGGTGATGTGTTTAGTAGTTGATGTGCCAGACTTGTTGAATGGATCATCAAAGTTAGATTATGAAATAAGAAAGCAATTGAGTCTATCTTCTTGAAAAAAGCAATTTTCATTTCAACCTCTCTCACCCCCTCTTGGATTTTTTGTTCTTCGAATACCTCCAGTATTGAAAATAGTATTGTAAGGAAGGAACTGAATAAAGAGAATAAAGAGGAGAGGCAACTCAACAGTAACACAGGGCTACAGTATTCAGGACAAACCTGTGGAGTGGGCCCAGTGGAGACTGGGACCCTTCTTATAGTCTAGGGTAGACAGAGGGGAATGAGGGGCGTGATTTTTTTCAATTAGGCAGTTGCTGTGGGGTTGTCAGGGAAGGGTCCTTGGGATGTCACCTTCTTACAGATGAGGAGTTTTCAGGATTTTAGTCCTAGAGGGCAATTTCCTTTCTTGTGATGCTAGAATACTGTGATTATGAGGTGACTCTTGTTCTAGGATGGAGGATATGTTTCAAAATAGTGTTGCCTATGACAACTTATTTCTAATAATTATTACATTTTTTTCCAGTCAAAATATTTTTTATTTTTATTTTTTTAGATATACATGACAGTAGAATGTATTTTGACATATTATAAATGCATGGAGTATAACTTCTATTCTGTGGTTGTACATGATGTGGAGTTACATTGTTGTGTATTCATATATGAACATAGAAAAGTTATGTTTTGATTCATTCTGTCTTTCCTATTTCCATCACCCCTCCCTTCCCTTCATTCCTCTTTGTCTAATCCAATGAACTTCTATCCCCTCTCACCTATTGTGTGTTAGCATTTGTACATCAGAGAGAACATTTGGCCTTTGTTTTTTGGGGATTGGCTTATTTTATTTAGTATGATAGCCTCCAGTTCCATCCATTTACCAGAAAATGCCATAATTTCTCTCTTCTTTATAGCTGAGTAATATTCCATTGTGTATATATACCACATTTTCTGAATGAGGTTTCCAAATTTGTATTACAACACTGTGACTCCAAAAATTACTGACAGGTGCTGGATGCAACAATAGTGAACTCAGTGGGTTCTTTAAAAAAGTCAAAATCAGACACTTTTTATGAGCCTAAGAGTCACTGTGAGCATAAAATACTTATATAAATAGAACTGATTGAGAAAATCAGAAAATTTTATAAATTATTAAATGTGAAAGGTCAAATTGGTATAAAAATTTGTGATAAAAGACTTCTGAGATTTATCCTTCAAAACTAAAGTCGTACATTCACGTGAAATTGGTAACAATAGTAACACCAATACACTAATCATTTTTGATTACACATCATATGCCAGACACTGTAGTAAATACTTAACCTCATTTATTCCTTACAACAACACAATATCATTATGTATCATTTTACTTATTCTATAATTGAAGAAAATGCAGCTTGAAGAGGTTAAATAACTTGCCCAAATTATAAATACAAATCAGGATAGGATTAGAATGTAATTAATAGGGACAGACAGATGAGAATAGTGGGAGCATGAGGCTAAGAAAATAATTCTATAAAATAAGCCCACTGTGCTGACCCCCACATACTTTCTTTTCCAAGAAGCAATTTACCTAGAGCCATGGTGGCTTAAGTGAACAGGATATGTCACATTCCTTAGCAAACTACCTGTTATCTGCAGGAGAAATGCAGGTCTGAAAAAATGTCGATGATGTTACTGAAAACTCAGTACTTGTCCCTGATACTGATGCCAATACAATAATGAGGACACTGTTTTGAGAAACAGGAAAAAAAAATTATTGTTTTGCTAGCAAAGGAGAAATACAGGGGCCTCCTGTCCCTGAAGCTGTGATTCTGCTCCTAAGGGGGAGCAGAGAGTTTTTAAGGAGGTATTTGCTGTTTATATCCCTAACAGTGCTGCCCTTTGCCCCGATTGGAGGAGCTCAGGGGTACAATCTACACAATTGGCTAATTTTAAAATAAGACCAGGAAAAGGGAAGGACTATAATTAAAATAGCTATAATTGGATCCAATTAAGACTATATTCTGAAAATGAACCACCAGACTTTCTATTTCTCTCACTGAGATTCTCTGGAAACTTCTCTGGGCTCCCCAATAATACTGGAGTACAGGAGAGGCATATGGTCCCTCTCTTCTTTGAGAGGATTAACTCTTTCCTTTGAGAGTGTCCCATTTCCCTTTTGCTATCCCTCCAATAAATTTATATCCGTTACTCTGAACAACATGTGAAATCTTTCTGACTTAATGGCAAGAATTGGGGTTTGAAGGATGGGTATGCTGCCTCAGTTTCTTGAAAGGCACCAGCCCTGTAGGATAACTAAGAAGACCAAGCCTTTAAATATTGACTATATCATTGACATGAACTTCCTTTGCAATTTGAAAACAAACCAAAAAAATGGCAAGTATTGCCATATAATGTTGATACACATTGAAAAACTGACTTTTTCAGAACACTTTTTTTTCTACACAAGGAGATCCAAAACTTTTTATTCTTTTAGTATTTGTCATTAAGTTCATTATGGTCAACTCAACATAAAGGGCATTCTTTCTTGTTTTGCTCTTAGGCTGCAGGTTATATAGTTCTTTACATTAACAGAGGCCTCCCTCTCTTCCTCACCCCAGCAATTTGTTTCCTGTCTTGTGTGAACTTTTTGTGTGTTTCATTTGATGGATAAGAGATGGACCAAGAAAGAAATGCCAGAGCAGCTCAGAGCCTCTGAATCTTTGTCCTCCGTGACCTGATGATAGTCTTCTTTCCCTTTGTATTTATGGACACTGATTTCCTACAAACGCAAAGAGAAAACTCCAGTCCACCTAGCTTGAAGAGTGGAGTTCAGGTCTGCAGAACACCTGTACTATTTGAAGTCAGAACCTCAGGCCTCTGTGAGCTAAATGCATTTCCAGTGTTTTTCCGATATAAATAAGTCAGTGGACTTTACTGCTGAGAAGTTAAACATTGAAAGCAAGAAGGGAAGAAGAAAGAATATTACCATGTCTATGAAAACAAACACTGGGTTTGCCATTGCTAATTAAAGCATTTCACTGAGTTCCTTCAATTACCTTAGATTTGGAGGCTTTCTCTCTCTCTCTCTCTCTCTCTCTCTCTCTCTCTGCCCCCCCC
>NW_026000068.1:21831976-21865107 GCF_001458135.2 Marmota marmota marmota
CCTTCTCTCTCTTTTTTTGGCAGTACTCTGGAGAATAACACTTTTCTCTTTTCTATTTTAAAATTCCAATACCTTTTGATGTTCCTAACTGGGTGCCTTGATGATAATGTTCTGAATTCATAGTGCCTTTCATGTATAAGTACTTTACAAATGATAAGAGTCCTAGGCTCCTCCACCAAAGACTTTACTGTCTCTCTAAAGCTGTTGGAGATTTGAATAGGTAGAAGGCAGCTTGAAATTGACCTGTGAGGCTAAGAATATGATCTCATTTCTACTTAAAATTGTCCTGGGAGTACCAATGACCTCAAGAGGTCAAGAATTGTAGCTTTACATTCCTTTTGAAAAGCTACTGATGGCTTTCCAGGGCCTTCCTGGGGCAATGGTCTTTGTTCAGACAAAGGGAGGAATTCATTAATGAAATCATTGTTCTTCTCACCTGATACTCTATCACAGTACTTACCAGAGTTTAGACCTTCTTTATCTATGGAATCTGATCCAGTCAGAGTTCAAGAAAACTTTGCTCCAGGCAAAAGTTGTAATACATTTGAATTATATCCTTTTCTCAAATTTCTTTTCAAATACAAAGTACTACTTTTCCTTCTTTCTTCTTTCCTCCTCCCTCCCTTTCTCTTTCTTTCTTTTTCTAATTTATTTTTTTATTTTCCGAGTTTCTTCAAAGATATAATGTGAAATTTTGAGTGTGGGAAAAATGAGTTTATTTCCAGATATCTATATTTTATACTTACACATAATTTTTTCATTTATCAAGTTGCCCTGAAAAGTTTAAATTATATATAGAACACAGATCTGTGCATGAGATGTCCTGAACTTTTAATATCACTTTCTCTCAATTTTAATTCTTCATATAGATAGTTAAGAATTCTTTCTCTAAATACAAAATGATTTTGGAAAATATAATCCTGAGTTTTTAGTAACAAGATTACCTTTTATAATTTTCAAGTGAAAGAAAATATACTAAAAGATGAATTTTGTAATCATTTATAATGTATTTTTCAGCTCTGATGAAGCCTTCAATAAAGTCAATTTAAATTACCGCACTGAAAATGGGCTGTCACTACTACATTTATGCTGCATTTGTGGGGGTGAGTACTTGAAATTTGCTTTTTAACTTGGGTATATGTATATACAATCAGTAATTTGAGCTGCCTAATAGTCCACAAGAAAATTCTATTTATACTTAATGTTCTCTTTAGCTTTGCCTTCCTTCCAAACCTGATAACCTTTGATTGAAGCATAGATACCAAGCAGTTATTTCACTTAATTTAACTCTGATTTCAAGTTTCAATGTTTTCCTTATCCTAAACCAAGTCACTTAGTGTGCTTGGCAATCAGAAATTACTTTTAAAAATTGGGCTTGCCAGTCAGGAGTTAGGTTAAATTCTGAAGTACCCAAAATATTTCCCAAAATATCATCAAGTAGTTGCTTATCAATAAGCAACTAAAGTATATGAAAATTAACAAATGTCCAAGATAAACTCTAAAAGAGAAGATCAGTCAAAATGAAGATTAAGATTAAATTTAGTTTATTTTCTCTTTTATTAATGTATCCCACACACCTTGAATGGTGTCTAGCATATGGTAGTCAGTCAATAAATTTATTGAATTGACAAATGACTAGTGAATAATTACTTTGTTAACCCAAATTAAATTCATTGAAATCAGATTTTTTAATAGAAAAATAATGTATAAACATCAAATGTAACCATATTCCTTAACCATTCCTCCCAAACAAACTAAACAGTGTCTACTTAGTATATTATTCTCACAAATTTAAACATGGCTACCCAAGTTTGGTCATACCCTCCGTATTTTCTTGATCTAAATAAACTCTACTACTCATGATGTTCTGACAAATCTTCTAGATTTTCATCCAAGCTTTCTCGAGAATTATGAACTTACATTTGTTCATAATGTTTTATTTTAAAGTCATCTAATGATGGAAGCACTAGATTAAAAATGCATGAGTTACAGCATTAATATAAAACTATACAAATATAAACATTTGTAAAGTTTTATAGGTATATTAGAAAAGTTCACTTTTAAGCTGTCAATTAATAGAAAACTTCATGAATAGCCTATGAACAGCAGCCTGACATTTTCATACATCAGAGTGGCATTTATCATTAAGTCAAAGAGAGATTTTAAAGCTACTTAGTTCACCCCCAATGATTCAGCCTTTATTTTTTTTCAAAGGCAACAAGTCACATATTCGAACCCTTATGTTAAAAGGGCTCCGCCCATCTCGACTGACAAGAAATGGATTTACAGCATTGCATTTGGCAGTTTACAAGGTATGACATTTTCATTCCCATTAGTACTGTATTAGAACCAAAGATGGTGGGTATTTTTAGGCTGTTTTGGGGGAGGAGGAGCAAATATTAATCATGAAAAACTTTTAGAGTGACAGAGGCATCACATTACTGAATTGACTTCCTTTTCTTTTTTGAGTAAATATCCTTTATACACTAGACACATACTACTTTTAAGGCTTTCTGTGTTTAACCCATTTAATTCTCACAAGAACTCTGCAAGTCAATATAGTTATTATCCCCAAGGGAACATGGCTAGCTAGTGGTTAGCCAGGGTCTAAGACCAGACCATCTAGTTCCCACACAGAGCTCCTCACCAGTATACCAAGCTACCTCTGTACAGAGAGAGATGAGGTTGCATTTGATTATGATTGAAGCTTCATTTCTTTTCTGAAAGATTTCCTTAATAAAGTGTCTCTAGAGCTCCCTTTAGTTTCTTTTATTTTTTTCTTGCTTTTGCTTTAATTGTTTGTTTCCTCTCAATTGAGCCCTTGTTCCAATCAAATCTCAATACCAGATATAAAAATAAACATGAAAATGAATTGTAATAAGTGGGATATTGGGCATTGGAATTCCCATTGAAGTTATCATAAATATAAATTTATGTGATATAAAAATTATTTAAAATAAATTGTGATTCTCTAATCATAGTAACAATGTGTGCTTAGCTGTACTTACGAGCTAAATATACTGCTTATGTTATTTCTTTAGCTATTGAAATAAATTTGTAGGATGTATATTGGAGTTTATATTACAGAAAAAAATGAATTGAACATTAAAATTACATATCTAGAATATCAGATTACTGTTTAGTTGACTCAGCTATACTATAGTATATATTGTACTATATATACTATATAGTTTAGAATATAGTATAGCTGACTCAACTTCTAACCTTTCGTTGTTATATTACATATTTTGTTCTTTCTCAGTTTCATGTGAATCTGTGGCAGGATTTTGTTTCACCTTTGTGTAGCTAGGGTCTGGGAGGTGGGACAACTACTTGCTTATATTGGGAACCCTCTTCCCTGTACCCTTCCTAATCTCTTGAGAGTTTATCACTGTGTGGGAAGAGGGCCACAGTTTTCCATGATTCAGTTCATATATTCCTATGGTTCATAGTGCAAATACTCTAAAGCTGATGGTCTCTTTTTATACCAAATCAATCTTTGTCCATTCTGATTCCTTATAGGTGAAAGCCATGGTTAAGTGCTAAATTGTCTTTAATACTCATTACTCCTAAACTCAAATGGCGGCTGAGTTCAAAATATATGAAGTAGCATCATACGTTGACTTTTCAGCTAAAAGGCAGGCGGTAAAAGTAAAAGAACTCTGAGGAAGGGGAAGTTGATGATGGATAACCAAGGCAATTTCTGAAACCATGAATTTTGAGTCTGTCTGGGAAATTCTTTCTGTATTAGTTCATTTTGCTAAGATTTAGCATGACACTAGCTTACAACTAGCTTCTAAATGATTTAGAGTTACCATGTTTCGAGAATATATTTCTTCCTCTTGTTTATCAAAACTAAATTTCCATTTTTAGAGTTCTCTTTGCTCTATTTCTTATGTTTCCTTGTATGTTTCAGAAAGGTACATGGACTATAACTTTTTCATAGCAAGTTTACATGAATTTAGATTCTTAGGAAACAAAGTAGGCAAAGCATCTTAAAAGACCATAATAAAAGGCTTGATCACTCTGCTTATTCCTTATTCATCTGTAATAAACAAATTAAAGTTACCATTCACTCTAAATACAAAAATGACATAAAGTACCCTACCAATGCATTAAATGCAGCTCTAATTTTTCCTTGACTGAACTATTGCAATTATCATTTTAGACTCCATTTTCCTTTCCTCATAAATTTCTAATAAATTTTTATTTTAACATTATTTCAAACTTAAAAGAATTTAAGAATGCTGCAAGAAACTCCTGTATACACATTATCCAGGTTAACTGTTTATGTTCTGTCTCATTTCCATTATTTTTCAGTTTTTTTCTGAGCCATTTGAAAGTAATTGAAGATAGCATGCCCTATTTCTACAAAGTACTTTAAACTTTATTTACTAAGAACAAGTCACTAATATAACTCCAATATATACAATCAGAAAATTTAATATACATGGGATACTACCATCTCTATAACAAATTCAAATTTGACCAATTGTCTCAATTGCATGATTTATACTTTTTTTTTTCTTTTTTGGTCTGGCCTAGGATTCCATCCAGAATCATGCATTTTTAGTGTTCTTATTTCTATAATCTTTAGTGAGAAAGTGTTTCTCAGCCTATCCTTGTCTTTCTTGGTTTTAATGTTTTTGATGCTTACAGAGCAGACATTAACACATATTTCTTTAAATTTTTTAAAATATTGCAGTTGAACTTTACTTTGTTCATAGCACTCAAAATAAATAATGTAACTCTCACCACTTTTTTGGTAGTCACAGAAATACTTCTTTTCATTGTATATCTTACATACTCTGACATGCTAGGTCTGCTGCACATTTGAAATTTCTTTTTTTTTTTTTCACCAATGGCATTACCTCTGTTTAATTATAGTAGAACAAATGCTCAGTATTTTAATGCCAAATGGATTGTTTTTACAGGATTTATGTTTATTGAGGTATAGTATATGCACATAAAATTTGAAATTTCAAGTATATAATTGATAATTTTAAAAAATATACCTAATCATACAATAATTATCACAAATATGATATAGAATATTTCTATCACGCCCAAAACTTTCCACTTGACCTTTTATAGCCAATTCTCTCCACTGTCCTTCCATATTTTTTCTTTAAATTTATTTATTTAAACAATACTTTAAATGACTAATCTAAATGCCTATCATTTTTTTTCCACACATGGACTAGTTTAGGGTTTGTTTCTGTTGAATGCTTTTAAAATTGACTAATTATCACATTGTTCTGCTTCATTTATTAATTTTATTGTACACTAGACTAATGTACACTGTTACAGATAATATTCATCTTCCTTTAAAGGATGTTGAGTTATTTATTTATTTACTATTTTGTTTTTGGTATGTGGTTGTACATTTGCAGAATACATTTGATCTACTCACCCTAGTTTGACTTTTTTATTAGAATGAGTCTATTTCAGTTTTTAACTTAGCCCCTTGGCATTCTTTTTCTGGGATATGATCTTTACTTTTGGACATGGTCCTTATTCTTACCTAATACATGGCTTCTTTGTATCTCACCTGAATGCCCAAATTACTTGGAGCAATCTCCCCATTCTGACTTACTAGGACCCCCAAATCTCAATCCTGCCTGAACTCCAGTATCATTACCATTCACCTTTGAGTCATGAGTTTTCATGATCTCTTCTAGATCATAGCCTTTCTCTATGCCTGAAGTCTCATGCCTTTCTTTCTTTCTCTATGCCTCAAGTCCCATGGTAAATCTCCCTGAAGACTTCTGCAATCCTTTCTCTATGGAGTTTTTATTTTCTTCTTATCAGTTATCCAGTACTGCAAATCACAGTCATTTCATAATATCAAAACTATAATCTCCACTATTAAGTGTGAGATCTTATGTTTTGTGCCCTTCCATCTTAGACTCTTTGTCAGAGAAATATATCAGGTGGAAAGCCAAGACAGTCATGGTATACTTTAGGATGCACACTGTATCTTACCCTTGTCTCACAGATTATGGTTCTTTGCTTATGTTGTTCAGTACCTGAGAATTGTTGTATTATACACTTTGTTTTGTAGATTTGACTTGTCAGTAGGAAAAGTTTATAGGAGATGTGCTGTTTTGCTGCCATCTACTTTTACATTTCTTACAGAACAATCTGTGTAAGACATAAATTTATGATGTCAATGTTCTGTTTAAAACTTGGTATTGTCACCAATTGCCTATAAAATAAAATTTAAACTCCCGAATAATGAATTCAAGATCTTTTAATTTATCATTCTGGTGGAGTCACTCTCTAGACGTTTCCTGCAGTCTCTGAACTCCCAACCCTAATGATTTTCAATTTAATATGCATGAGAACCATATGGTAATTATGTGGTGAACATGGATATTTTCCTCTTATCAATCTAATTTGATACACCAATGATGTTCTGGAAATCTAAAATTTCAAGAATTCAGGCAATTTTTATGGAAACAGTCTCAGTGTACATTTTGAAGATCACTCTTCAAAACTCAAAACTCAAAATGGGGTCAGAGAATCAGTGGAATACGCCTCAACAGATGGATTGTAGAAATGTAGACTCTCCCCAAATTGTTCAACACATGTGATAGTCAGTCTTTTCTAAAGAAGCTTAACCAGTAGAATAATCTACTTAAGCTAATAATCTACTTATCTCTCCATTCATCCATCCATCCATCCATCCATCCATCCATATATACATATATACATACGTCTATCAAGAGACAGATTTATTATAAGATATGGCTCACATGATGATTTCATGATTAAGGACAAAGAAATTCTATGACTTCCTTGTATAAACTGGAGAAACAGGAACTCTGGTGGTATGATTCAGACTAGGTCTGAAGACTTGAGAACAAGGGAAGCTGAAGGTGTAATTCTTAATCTGAGTCCAAAAGCCTGAGAACCTAGAGTATCATCCTTTCTCCTCCTTTTTGTTTTGTTCCGTACCTCAATAGGTTTGATAAGGCCTACTCATGTTGGCCTTATCTTTACTCAGTCTACCAGTGCAAATGTAAACTCTTCCAGAAACACCCTCAAAGACACAGTCAGAATTGTATTACCAGTGATCTGAGCATTCCTTAGCTCAGTCAGGTTGGCACAAAATTAAACCTCCCAATCAGAATGCATTTAAAAAAAAAATCCCAATTTATGTGTCTGCAGGCTAAAGTTTGAAGAGCACTATTTTAGATTATGCCATTCTTTAGGCTAAGCACGTTTACACTTCTGTTTTTGTTCAGGTAATTTGTTCTGCTAAAGGATTTTTAATTTTTTTTTTCTCAGCATAAAATTATTACTTATTTGAAACCAAGATAAATTGAGCCTTCTTAAGCCTTCTTGAACTCCCAGACAGATTTTATTGCACTTAATTTTGGATTCCAATTATAAGTTTACATTATCTTTTATTACAGCACTTATGAGGAGTTGTTTGCATTACTTCAAAAGGTGGTCTGTGAACTTTGAGCATTGGGACTAAGTATTTTTCTTTGCTTATTTGTTAGGACTTATAAAAGATCTTTGATGAATACTTTTTGGAAACTAGCAAATATCCAAAAAGCAGTACAAACAATACTTTATGGATACTATGTAACTTAAGAAAACTGTCAACACAGAAGCTAAACTACATGTGTTCATATCTCAGTTCTGAGACTTACTTGTGTGTGTCTTTATTCAAATTGATCTTCCTCTCTACACCTCTTTGTCATCTTTGAAATGGAGCAAATAAAACTATCTATTTTGTTGGGTGAGCTTAGAAGTTTTGTTTTATGTGTGGAAGTGCCAGGAAATGAACCAGTGAGTTTATACATTGTTTATTTTAAAAAGAACAAAACATGTACTACTTAGCAAAATATCTAGCAAGCAGTAAGTACCAAATTAAATATTAATTCTTATGTTGAACATTAATTTTCACCAACATTTACTGGAGACTAATATGTCAGTTGTTTTATAAAGAAAAACAAAAAGAAATGGGCCATGACTTCTGGATTATTACATTCTAAAGAGATGAGAACAAGTAACCTTAGTAACATCAAAAAAGTGAAATCTGTTCTAGGATCAATTGGCTCCAAAGATGTTTGATCATGTTGCTATAACATTAGCATCCCAAATGCATATAGTTTTTCATCAATTATATATTTTAACAAAAATTTTCAATTAATAAATATCTCAAGGCAAAATATGTTTTTTGAAAATAAATTCAGATTTCAAACATCCTTTTGACAAGGTTATTTAGGATATGATCCAATTGTAAATTTGACTTATAAAAGCTCAGAATAGGAAAAAGTATAGGAAATAGGGAAAATATCAACTATGGTTTGTTTTTTGTTTTGTTTTTTTGCTTCTTTTATAGTTATTAGTAATCTATGTAATGTGTTTTCTTCACAGGAATCTTTTTAATATCCTGCCAGTTTTGTCATACTTGGTTCAGTGAAAATTAGATATTTAAATATATAAATTCACTAAATTTGACCCATCTAAGATAAAACAGAATTCCATATACTAAAATCTGATGAAGAAGAGTGAGAGGTTACTCTCAGCTCTTCTCCACAAGAATTCTAGGTATTTATTTTTATATTTTTGATAATGTATACTCCTAAAATGAAACTCAAGATTTTAAGGGAAAAAAGTGAGACTTAATATAGTTTGGAAGATCTTTAATATGACTGCTAATGAAACAAAGAAGACTATTAGATTATCTAATTTAACCTCACACATTCCTCTTTCTCAATACACACCTAAACCATTTAATGAAATTTCCTTAGTGAATGAAAAGTATCACTTTGATACATCAGCTTTTTCTTTAGTATTTTATGTGATAAACGCAGATACTGAGTGATGATGGTCATTTATTCTCTTACTCATTCCAGTCATTCAGAAGAAGTTATTTTTATGTTCTTATTACAAGGGGAAGGTAAAGGAAGGGGAAAAAAATCTAATTCAAATCTATGTCTACCTGGTTCACTAGACCCGGATTTTTTTTCTACATAACCATGCCTATCACAAAACTCTATGTTTTCCATGAGTTTCAATTTATATTCGTATTCATATTCTTTATCCCAATTCAATTTTGCCTCCTTAACACATGTATCAGATTACAAAGTTAATATTTTTTTCAGCTTTTCTAAAATATAGGATGAAGAGCTAATCTTTCATAGCTTCTCAATGTTCTATTTGAACCAAAGTCCTTCAGATGTGGAACGATGGACATTTTGAATTGGATAATTATTTGTTGTGGGAAGTTGTTCTGTGCATTACAAAATGCTGTAGCAGCATCTCTAGTCTCTTTCCTGTAGATGACATTAGTCACTATTCTCATTCCCAATTGTGACAACCAAAATATCTATCCACAGACATTGTCTCTGGAAGGCAAAATCACCCCAGTTGAGAACCACAGACACAGAGGAGATTAAAAGATTCATTAACTTAAATTGATCTTTTAAATTTCAAATTGCCTTTTTATTTGTGCAAATAAAGTTTCTTGATTAAAGATTGCATTTTTCCTCAATGAAAATTTGACAAGAGAGTAATAAGAAATTTTTTGAATAGGAGGAAAAAACCCTGCAGCCAAAAAAAAAAAAAAAAGATTCTATTTTTTTATATACCACCTAAAATTTTTAGTTAATGGTGATTTTTAAATACTATTTAATTTGAAGTTTTACTTGAAGAAACTAGAGAATATAAATTAGAGCAATCATTCAAAATTTTAATGTTCACATTTTTTCTTAGCAAGCAAATATTTCATAATTTCTTTCTAAATTAACATGTTCTCAAGAAAAAGTTAATAGGATATTGGGTTGTTAATGTACTTTTTAATTCATACATCAGACAGCACCATTTTTTTTGATGCCACCCAAGTCTGGGTCAGGTGTTGCTCTAATGTATTCTTTTAGCAGCCAGCACTTACCTTATTCATACTGTGTATGATGCTGTACTTTAATTCCTCGTTATGTCTTTGTAGCTTCCTCTACAGAGTCACAATCTTAGGAGACCTCAGAAATGAAGCCAATTACATAAATAAATAAATGGAGATGTTAGATAATATGGATTCAACGATAGGGACAAACACTCAGGCTCAATGTTTCTGAGTTATAATAAGTGGTGAACACACTGGCAAGTTAAAGAACTTATGTACTATGAGACGGGTTCAATCACTTTTAGCTCCAGCTAATCATTTACATGTAGGAATGTAGACTTGCATTGTGTAAAATTTCAGAGAAACTTTGTAAAGTTTCCTGATATTTTAATACAAATTATTAATTCAAATTTTTATTTATAAATACTGTATGAGCTAAACCATATACATATATTCCCCTTTTAGTCTGTTTATAATCTCTGCTGGTAATTATGAGCACCACCGAATCAGGCACCATATTTAAATTTCTAATCATTTAATTCTGAGCACTTTGAACCATCTATATATTAAGTATATTAATAAATATGTTTCATAAAAGAATAAATGAAGTTAAAATTCTATGATAACTTAAAAGAAAAAAAGTATTTCAAGATAGGTAAAATCAAGTTGACATTGGACAAAATAATTTCCCATTCTGGCCATTAGAATGGAAATTAGAAAATTAGACTCTTTATGAGATATTACAGAGATTGTAGGGGTAGAAGGTATAATAGTGGGTAGAAAATAAATGGGTTTAGGAAAATGGAGGCAATGAACATTGGTTGTTTTTCCAAAAAGCAAAAACAGCAATGTCTTGAGGAGGTGCAGGATCAC
Source organism: Marmota marmota marmota (assembly GCF_001458135.2). NCBI lineage: Eukaryota > Metazoa > Chordata > Mammalia > Rodentia > Sciuridae > Marmota > Marmota marmota. Next base: position 21,842,712 of record NW_026000068.1, read on the forward strand.
AGAAAAGTTGATATAACAGCTTTGTTCAATCTTGTTCAATTCTTACCCATTTGAATAAACATAAAAATTCACATTCCATTTATTTTTTCATTTCAAAATAAATATGTTATAAGTAAAAACAAATTAAAGGATTCATAATATTCAATATGCTTTTTCAAACAGCATATATTTGAATTCCCTCCATGCCCCAGAAACCCCGATTAGCTTTTCTTGGTTAAGTCATCATTATATTATAGAATGAAAACAGCTCACTATATCCATAGACCAATTTGAATAACTCACAGGAAGCAATAAATTATAGAATACCAGAAAAATTGAAGAAGGGTCTGTAGGAAATAAGGAGAAAAAATTAAATCAAAAGCAAATTTGGAGTCGTTACCCTGGAAAGAGTACAGGCACTCAATCTAAGATGTGTTCCCTTTATTTTTTCCTGTTGTTTCAACAATTTCAAGCAAAGCCAAGTTGTTTTTATCACGTTAAAACTTAAAAATTGACATTTTTTTGTGAAAATAGATTCAAAAAATTTTAAATAAGAGATGTATAGTTGTGAACTTTTGTGAGCAGCATTTACTATATTTATTAATAAATCCTTTCACAGAGGATATCTATGATGTACTAGGCAGCTTGAATCCATTAAATTTTAATATCTGTAACTAAATGCATTTCATACTGAAGTTGTGCCTTGTCCCTTATTCTAAAGGAAACCTAGATATTCTTAAAAGTCTATAAAACTATACTTTGTTTTTCGCAGGTTTTTTTTTGTTTGTTTGTTAATCATTACCTTTCCCTTACAAAAACAAACTGAGTTTAACAATTGCTGTGTTGGATACATTGCATTGAAAAAGAAAAAAAAATACTTGGAATAATATAGTATTAGAATATTTATTTATATACCTCTAATTTCACATCCAGAAGCTCATTCTTCTGTCCAACTACTGAAGCTCTGCCTTGGATATGATGCTTCAGAGAATATTGGATGTGGATAGGATATTTCAGAAAACAATTTAGCCCAATTTTGAAAACTTAAAGATGAAAAATTTGAGGTATTTCATAATTAAATATCTCTTGGACAAAGTGAACTGAGACATAATGAATATTCTTATACAGTTGGGTCATTCTTGGTGAGGCTAATACATTAAATAAGAATATTTCTGTAAGGATCCTTTGAGATGCTTGAGTTTACAAACATTTGTGCATATTATTGTATCCCCATTACTATCCTATAAGATAGGTATGGCAGATAGATTCCTTGGGGGGGTCTCTCTCTCTCTCTCTCTCTCTCTCTCTCTCTCATTCTGAAGAGGGGTACATGATCAGGGGTTGAAAATTAAACGTTTTATGATATATATGATATATTAAGAAAAACAGAGTATTCGAGGTCAGTAGACCTAATTTCAAATTCTAGTTCTAGCTAAATTCAAACGTATATTACAGAAGCACATTTTATGATATTTATTGTTAATTGGATTCACTGAAAAGCTAGCTGCCTCTGAGAATGATTTAAAAGTACAGGAGAATCATTTGGAAGTGACACTGAAAGGAGAAGGAAGAATGTAAAATCAGTCAGAAGGAGCTGTCAGACCACAATGCAGACCTTATAAAATCTCTGCCCAATGGAGAGCTACAGAGCGAAAAATTTTCTACTAGAAGAATGCTACACTGGGTGAAAATAGGTAAGCCCTTTTTGCCTTGCTTATTTATCACCTGGGAGCTTGTCTAGGAGAGTGACCATAGCTCCAATGCTTCAGTGGCTCTTGAAAAGAGCTAGCTGAGAAGGCTATCAGCTAACTGCCCTCCTACCACACTTTTTTTTGAAAGGCGATCTGAGTAGCCTATCTCTATATCCGTCACACATGGGGACATGCTGATTATTTTGTACCAAATGAAAAAGGGGGTAGTTTAACTCTATATGTAGTATGATATTCATAGTGTACATAATAATTAATAAAAATTATGTGTCAAACACTGCTAAATAAATTTCAGCATTACTAGATCAATCTTGACAATGACTCTATGAGATTGATGTTATTATCTTCATATTATAGACAGAAACTCCACAGAGTCAATGGACCAAGAAACTTGTCCCAATTGTAGGATGTGGTCATCAATATGGAAACACAGATTTTCCTTGCTATTAGTCTGTGCTCTATCTACTAACATGAACATACATACATAGGAACAAGAATGAAGGAATAAAACACACTTATGGGGTAAAAGTGATTATATGGTAGTATTAGTCCATAATTATATGGATTATTATGATATATATATATATGATAATATTATATGATAGTTATTACACTGTTACTTATTCCTTTTCTTTATTTTCACACTTTCTATAATGACATATCTGTTTTAGACTACAAACAACCCCAAACACAGTAGTACACCAACCCCCATTTTATTATTTTCATAGTGTCTCAGTTCAAAAATTCACACAGGATGCAGAGGTATGGCTTGATTCTCCTCCATAATGTTTAGAACCTCAGTTGAGAAGATGTGAATAACTGAGTATTATTCCATTGGTGAGGGGATTAGAATCCTCTGGAGGTTTCACATGCAGTTGCCTAGGCTGGAGTGATTTGAAGGCTGGACTTAGCCAGGTTAGCTGATTGGAAAGTCCTTGTATAATAGGAACTGTCTCCATGGAGCCTGGGCTTCCTTACATCAGGGCTTTCTCAGATCAGTCAGACTTCCTTTTTTTATCATTTATTGATTTTATTATTTTTTAAATACATGACAGCAGTGGAATGCATTACAATTCTTATACACATATAGAGCACAATTTTTCGTATCTCTGTATATAGAGTATGTTCACGTCAATTTATGCCTTTATACATCTACTTTGTTTATTTTTGCATCACAATTCTTAACACACATATATACCACAATTTTTCATATCTCTTTTATATATAAAGTGTGTTGACACCCAATTCAAGTCTTCATACATGTACTTTGTATAATGATGTCCGTCACATTCCACCATCCTTGAATGTGGTGGCTCAGGACTCCAAGAGCACAATGCTCAGCAAATGAAATGGAAACCATGTGGCCTTCTATAACCTAACCTTGGAAAAAAAACAACTTACTCTGCTGTACTGTATTGGTGTCAACCCAGCCTTATTCAATGTGAAGGGACATAAAACTCACATTTTAATGGGAAGAGTATAAATGGTATTTGCCATATTTTGAAACTAACAGAAAATATATTGTATCCACATCAGAAGAAAACAAATTTTTGGGCATAAATAAATCTATTTCATTTTTTTGTTCTGAAAAAGAATTTATAAAATTCTTGGTTTTTTTAACTTTGTTTTTTACTTATACAATATGGCAGTAGAGGATCTGAGCTCTCTGATACAGTGTCTACTTATTATGGCTTTATTCTCAGTAACAATCACAGAGCCAACAACAGGCAGGATATTAGTCATTCATTTAGAGTGCAAAGTGGTAGTTGCCACCACTACAAAACATTGCATAAATTTGGGGGTCTATTCTATCCCAAATCCTATTTCTTCAAGGATATAGTGAGACTACTTTTTCATATACTCCTTACTCTTCCATAAATAAATTTTCTTTTGTTTCAAAATAATAACTATTGTATACATAAATATGTTAGAGAAGGTTAATATATTCCACACTTTAAAATGCTTTCATGTGTCTTATTGAAGAAAAATAAGTTTAGCTAGAGCGTGCATAAAGGAAAACCTGCCAGTTTCCCAGCAAACTATTGCCAGTTCAAGTTTTAAGAGCCTATCCTTTTACAAAAACTGACATTAGACACTTGTTGTATATCATAACATGCAGGAACTAAATGAGATCAGCCTCATAATATTAGAAACTTGCCTAATATTTATATTTTATATGAAAGCTTTTCCTAGTAGATATGTAGTATATTGTTGACTTTAAATTTTTCCATTAGGTCAAGGTATACCTATAGAGTAGAAGAGAAATGTTTCAGGGCTTGTCCTTTATCTGTAGTAAAGTACCTCATCTCAAGTTTTTCCTTGAGACCAGAATCAAGATCTGCTGAAATACTGTGGAAAGTCAGAAGTGAAGCATGGACTTTAGAGTTCAGAAGTTTTAGGTTTGTATCTATCTCCAACACTTACAAACTATTTAAGGTTCAACAGTACTTTAAATTTTTTGAACCTGAATGTCATCAGCTATAGAATAGGGATAATAATAATATTTCTTTTGTATAGGCAAGATATGAAGCTTATATAAGAGGAGGTAGATAAACCGTATTACTTGGTATTTGGCCCATGTACATAATTTATAAGTAGTAATGATTATTTTGTTACTGTTCTCTTTAATATGATGTGGTAAGATAAAAATTCTTTATCAATAGTGTTCAGTGATATAGAACCTTATACCAGACAGAAGTTGAGCTTGAGAAATCCAACCAAAGTATGAAAGGATGATTATTACTTTTAATTAAAACCATTTACCTATTCTGAAAAAATTATAATATACTTTTTCTTGAATTCCACAAACGTTGACTAAGTAAGAAGAAAACAAAGGCACTTGAGAAAATGATGAATTTGCATTTACTAGAATTTGTCTGATAAATATTTCATATGTTGCATGATTTACATATAACTTATTTTAATTTAGCCTATACAGTTCTTGTCATAAATAAGTACTCATTAATAAATATGTTAAATAAAAAGAATATTCATCTTTTTACTGATTTTTGCGTTCTTTATGTATTAAATATATAAACATTTTTTTCTTTTTGGGAAAAGGTCTCACTGTGTTGCATAGGCACTGAAATTCATGATCCTCCTGCCTCAGCCTCCCAAGAAGCTGAAATAAAGGCACATTCCAATGTTACCAGATCACTTGTCACTTTTATATGTTATCACTATTTCTACAGTCTGTCACTGTTTCTACATTCTGTCACTTAATGTTTCTCAAAAATATTATATATTCCCTGTATTTTTTAAAATGACTTTATACTTAAAAAAAACTTTTTTTTACCTTAAGTTCCTGCCCATATAGATGAAAAAATGTTTAAAGGCTACATCTTTCCCATTTATCTTGGTGATCATGTCTTTAGCCACCACCATTCAAAATTAAAAGTTATTAGTGAAGTTGAAGTTGACTCCTGTGGATTTTTTTTCTCAAGAGTAGGAATTTTCCATCTCTATTCACCATTAAACTAGCAGACATTACTTTATTGCAGTACTGATACAGAGCTTTTCTTGGTTTAGTCCTTCAAGTGTTTCAATGGTTAATTAATGAAGTAGAGGGAATACAGTTATGGAAAGGAGGTAAAGGAAAACAGAAGCAGAAGCTAGGTGATGGACTAAAATCATCACCTCAATTGCAAATTTGAGGGTTATGATAAGCTCCAGACTTCTATGTCCAATAGTAATGAGTTCTATTGAGTATTGTGCCAGGTACCTTTTAAGTGCTTTATATGTATTATTAAAACAGTTGTATACAGTTATCTTGCCAAGGAAATTAGTGAAGAGGGGCTGTAGAATTTGCCCTAGTTCACACAGTCATTAGCAGAGCTGGGAGTCTAACCAGGCAGGCTAAATCTATGATCAATAAGCATATCCTACACTATATGAATCTCAGATTTAACATGTGAAAACATTTTAGTTCTTCCTGATTCTTCATCTCTATATCATTTCATTAACCTGCTACTTACTGTACTTGGAGAAAATCCAACCCCAACCTCCATCATGGCTTTATAAGGCCTTACAAACTCAGACATCTTTGAATTTATCTTCAATATTACTTTTCTCTTGTTGTTTTTAACCATCTACTAAACACTTGTCTTGTTTCTAGTCTTCAATCACACCAAATCTATTTCCATCATAGGACTTTTGCACTAACTGTTAATGCTTATCCTACTGCTTACCTTAGTGGTACAGTGCATATGTGGGGCTTTGGGTTCCATCCATAGAAAATTATTATAGGCTACTTTTAGGCTGAGCAACAGTAGGTTGAAGATGAAATATTTATCTAACTTTTTGGTAGAGAAGATAGGTGGAGGAAAAGAGTTGGAAAATATTAAATTATTTTTTCTATTTGAAGCTCTTTACTGAAGTATTAAAAATATTGGGTTTTTTAATTAGAGAATTTTCTAGTTACAGTGTGAAATAATATGTGTGCAATTTACAAATGCAATGGCATATTCCATGAAGATTTTATTTTATTGCCACTTGGTGTGTTGATGAACCAAGTATTGCGGAAGTTGTGACTTGAATTCTTACTTTGATGGAGAGGGTTAAACATGGAGATCTTTGCATTCCCTTCCAATTCTGGACTTTTGTGAATACATGACCTACCACATCATCCTTTTGAGTGTTCTGACTTGTTAAAAAGAGTCAAGGAAAGAAAGACACTACTGATTAATTATGTATAGGTCCCATGATACTGTGCATTACAGAAGAAGCAATTACTGAACTACTTTGAAACAGTCCAGTGAGCTGCAGTTTGTTCTTCTTAGAAGGAATATTTCATCTTCATCGCTAAAAGAAAAACAAAAATAAACCTTCACACAATTCCTGTAAATTCTTAACATCTTTTGTAATTAATTTTAGTTGCTGGAGAAAGCATATGTATTAGAGTGATCTACATGTAAGATTGAGTTCAGTTGCAAGAACCTTACCATAGATAAGTGTCCATTTGTCTTTCATGGTCAAGTGGTAGAGAATTGATTGGACCTAAACAGCTCTGACATTTGCTCCTACATTTCAACCATGTGAGAGCCACTTTCTGCTATCTAATATATTCTTATGCCAGAAATCACACTTAGATTTTCTCTGAGCACCTAAACTGGCTGACAGTCAGGAAATCAATACATCCTGTTGCACAGATTTCGTGTCTGCTATTAGTAGAAAAGTAACACTAAAGATGTGTTTTCTTGCAGGACAGTGCAGAATTGATCACATCCCTGATTCACAGTGGAGCTGATATACAGCAAGCTGGATACGGTGGCCTTACTGCTCTCCACATTGCTGTGATAGCTGGTCACCTAGAGGTAAGTCATGCCTTTGTTACCTGTGAAAACAAAGATTAGCTACCTCTTCAAATTATTCTCAGTTTTCAACACTGGCTTTTGAGATGATAGAAGTTGGTTTGTTTTTTAGCTACTAAGCACATTAATTTCTTTTGACAGTAAAATTTAGCCATTCGAATGTACTTTTTATAGTTCGGTACATTTTGTAATGATGTAATCAAATATCTACTAATATAAAAATGGCTGTGTATGAGAGACTTTCGAGCAGTGATTAAGATCATAAGTTTTGAAATCAAGTAGTTCAGCTTCCAAAAGTCACCATATTAACTTTGGGGGAATTATTGAATCTCAAAACACATGTATGTTAGAATAAAGTTGTGTTTTAGAAAAAAGCAATAGTGGATGGGTGATGTAGCTCAGGGGTGGAGCACTTGCCTAACAGGTGTGAGACCTTGGGTTCATTCCTCAAAATAGTAATAGGCCTATTGTAATGATTAAATAGTCCATATAGAGCACTCCGCAAATTATTTTGTACAGAGTAAGGACTGAATGAAAGATCATTTAATCTTTCATCCTCTTATGCACTACTTGAATAAACGTTTAGTAAACATGAGTTATGTACCAGATACTGTTCTAGGCGCTATAATAGTGAGATAGTCAAAAATCTCCATTTTTGTGAACTTTAATTATAAACAAGACAGACAAAAAAGAAAATATTATACAATGTCAATTAGTGAGTACTGATAAATAATAAAATGAAAACACCCTGTGGGAGAAATAGACACCATTTTAAGTAAGCTATATAATGAAGGCCTCTGAAAGAAGGTGATACTGGAGCAGAGATTTGAGTGAAATGAGAGCAGCAGCCGCATAAAAGAAGAAAAGCATATTTTGGGCTTAAGTAATAGCACATGCATAGCCTGGAGGCATAAAAAACCTGGATGTGTAGAGGGACATGAGGTAGAATGATGGAGATAAAGTCAGGTGGATGTTTGCAAGTCAGACCACGAAATGTTTTAAAGGCCATGGGAAGCTTTGGATTTTGTCTTAAATTTAATTTTCAAAGTATTAACTTTATATATGCTACTATGCAATTATTTTATTAACTTTACAAATCCTTATGAAATAGTTTTTTATTGTCATTGCTATAATAGATATAAAATCAAGGCTTTTGTATAATAATCATCACTACAAATTGAAAAAAAAAGAGCCACGTCTAAAATCCTAGTCATTTATCTCAAAATCCCATCATATTCATACTCTATCATTTGTGACAACAATGTGAAACTCAACAATGTAATAAATGAACAGTCTAACATCCTCATTATTGAATAGTTATCTTTGCAAATTGTCATATGGCAAATTAAATCATGCCTATTTCACTAAGACACAAAACACATACCAACTATGAACAAAAAGAACTGCATATAAAATCATAAATAAAACCTATGAAATATGTGTGATCCATCTTTCTTGACAGTGTCACTTTAAAGGGCTCTTACATCCAATAAATATTAAAGTATCTCATTGAGAACAAGACAGTTTCCTTCATGTTTATATTTCTGCTCCTTACCAGATCACTTTATTTCCCAGAAAATAAGTCTTTATGGTGAGATTCATAGTATCATTGACAATATAATTAAGTTTGTATTACTTATGATGAAAGGGAAATATCCTGTCAGAATTACTTAAACACAACAGTTTTCCCACAAAAAGATAAATTATCTAAGGGCAATGATAAGTAGATAGAGTGATAAACTTTAAGAAAGCTTGATGGAAAAACTGATGAAGTAAACATTAGGCACTAGTAAAACATGGTCAACATTTCAATGCTAGGAAAATAACAGAATATACTGTTGAAAACAAAATCCTTTTTTTTTTGTCTAATATTGAGCAGATTACTTTGTGAGCCCTAGAATTTTAATGGGGTTAAAAGCAGGGTGTTGGTCTCCTCATCTTCTATTCAAATAGCTCTGTATTCTTGTTTTGTAAATCATAATATAAATAGCAGTATTTTATCTATTCTACCAGCCTTTGGGCAAACTTGACCAAAATAGTTTCCAACACATCTCTACTCTTATATTTCTTTTAGATCTCCAACATCCCTTATCAGCTGATGTACAACATTTAATGACTTTTATAGTCAACCACTTGACACTACATAAAACAGGCTTAGACACATTAACCTTTATTTGCTTTTTACATAATGGATTAATTAAGTTACTGATCAGATAATGAAGGGAAATGGTATCCCACAAAGCAATCTAAAACAATTATATTCTAAATGCAGAATTTTTTGAATTATTTCTTTCAAAACTATTCGCTGTGATAAATACTTTTGATGTGTTAATTTTTCTAGTCCATACTGAGGAAAAATCATTTGGCTCCAAATAGACTGATTTTCTAGAAGATGACATTCAAGTAGAAACATTGATATATTGTATAGTGTTCCCCCTTTCCCTGCAGTTTCAGTTAACCTTGGTCAACCATGATCTGAAAATATTAAATGGATATTCCAGAAATAAACAATTCATAAGTTTTAAAAAACTATTATTACATTACATTGTTATATTTGTTCTATTTTATTATTGTTGCTGTTAATCTCTAACAGTGCCTCATTTGTAAATTAAACTTTATTATATGTATGTATGTATAGGGAAAACATAATATATACAGATTTAATTATTACCTGTGGCTTCAAGCATCCCCTGTGGGTTTTGGAACTTATTCTCTTTGGATCAGGGGTACTACTGTGCACAGTTGGCAATTCATGGAGAATTCTGAGCTTAAAATAAGTTTTGGTGTATATAGATGAAATTTGAAACCATAACAATAATGGAAAATTATGTATCAGGCACAATGGATGGCCCATAAACTGACCCTAAGAATCCACAGAGATTTGAGAAAGAATTAAATATCTATTAAATGAGACAAAGAAGGTTGGTCAGAGTAGTAATAGGAAAACTAGGTCCTTATGGTATCATAACATTTAGAATTTCAGAAGTTTGAGGATTCTGGGAATCAAATGGTGCAGAATAGCCAAGTACTATGGGATAAAGTATACATATAGCATCTCTTTACTAATCAAAATTTACATGCCTATTCCACTGCTGTTTTTACTACTTTGGTTAGGAGGAATAGTAGCAATGTATCAATGGGGTGGGTGTTTCCTTTCATTAGTAGTCCCTGTCTTTTATGGTCCACCTTTCTGTGTGAAACAATAGATGATGCTGAGTCTGACAGGCCTCTTTGTCTCCACATATCAAATTCAGATTTTCCATTAGTGTCTCAAGTGTGTTTGTCCTCCCATAATTGTGAATTCTATTTTTATTGTAACAATTTTACAATAAAATTTACATCGACTAGGCAGCTGTCTCTTTCAATAATTGAAGAGAACGTGTGTTGAAGATTCCTAGACATGCTGACTACAATTTGAGAACTCAGAGTTAAATTTACTGTGACTAAAAAAAGAGAAAAATATTGGTTATCTCAGATCTTAACATTTTTCTTTGATTTATCCATCTATCAATACATACACATATACTGCTTCATATAAAGCCTAAGATTCATATAGTAATCTATGGATCCAAGGTTAGACATGAGTCAGATGCTGTATTGGACCTTGAAAATGTATATATTATATATAAAATATATACTTTATATTTTTCATATACTTATATATAAAATATATATTTTATATACTTTATATATTTTATATATATATATATATATATATATATATATATATATATATATATATATATAAACTTGTTGAAACTTGGTAGTACTTCATCATTCACATACATTTGTCATTTGGTTCTCCTGTGAGATCAGTAGTATTAGACTAAAGAATTATGAAAGTTAAATGACTACTATAAGGTCATTCAGACAATAAATGAGCTGGATGAGACTCAAACTTGATCTCCTAAACTCAAGTCTACGGTTTTGTTAAAAAAAAAAATAAGAAGAAGAATTATTCCCTAGAGACTCTTGTGTGTTTATTGCTAAAATAAGGCTTATACCCATGAGACAGACAGACAGACAGACAGACACACACACACACAGTGCTTCTATCCACAGGCCACACTAACACACACAAATACACAAACTATTCAGAAAAAAAGTATTAAGAAATCCAAAAATACATGAGTATGTTACTACTAATGTTCAGGCATTACTACATAAATGTAATTAAAGCAACATTAATTTATTCAGGTATTAATACACATGTAATTAAAGCAACATTAATTTATTCAAAAATGTCTTTATTTGCCATTTACTAATTGGGGTGCCAAAACCCATGGAGACATGTATACACACATTTCTTTCTTTCTCTTTCTCTGTCTCTCTGTCTCTCTCTGTCTCACTCTCTCTCTCTCTGTTTCTCTCTCTCTCTTACAGATACACAGACACACACACACACTTTATACTTAATATACATATACATATACAAATATTTATACTTAATCACATACTGTATAAAAAAAGTTGTCATGCTGGTGTTTAATGTAGTAGTTTCTGCAGTTATCAAGAGACAAATGAATTATCTGTGGCTGTAGACAATTGTTTGTGCAGCAAACAGAAATGCATATAGCAACAAGATGACACAATGCATATTGTGTAGAAGTTGTGGAATGTTTTATTTTTCATGGAAAGGTATAGTTTCATATACACCCTGTGCATGTGAGAGTAATATTTTCATAGTTAAATTTATTCCATCATACCTTATCCCATTTTCAGATTGTAAACATTTATCCAAGCACGGCTTCAGAAATGCTTCCCAGTTATTTTGGAATTTATTTCTGATTTCAAGGAAATGCAATTGATGTTGTTCTAGTTCATTCTTAACTAAATCATCTAAATGTTTCAGTTGAGAGTTTTGTTTACCAAGAAGCTTCAGACTCTCTACATTATTTCTTTTATAATGGCTTTAGTTTTCTCCCCACAGGCAAAAACAAGAGAATGCTTAGAATTATAAAATGTGGTTTCCTTCTATCTTTCCTTTTTTATAGAGGTAAGATACTCATGAGTTTTATAACTGAGCAGTACCATATTTGTCTCCAATCTCTCAGGAATTTCATTTAGAATCCAATTGAATAATTAATAAAAAATAGTTAACACTTTGAGGTGATTACTTTGTACCAAATCTATTAATTATTAGACATTATCTTTCTTGAAAAAGTTGAGAAGAACTGAAGCATAAAGAAATTAAGTAACTTGTCCAAGATGATAGAGCTAATAATGGTACAGCCAATGTTCCCATGCTGTCCAGTTTGGAGCCAGCTCTCCTTCACAGTGCCCCTCTCCCAATCCAAACAATTCCCTCTCAGCCCACCTGACTAGAGTTTAAACTTTGGATACAGGATATAGAAACTTATAATGTAATAGGAAAACATTCTGTATATTTATACCTAAATTGTTGAGGCAATTTGAGAGGCTAAGGAGGACATTAAGATATTCTGGTTCCTCTTTCTATGGACCCCATCATTTTGGGCTCTGCTCCTTAGCTCTAATATTTTTTCATTACATTTATAATAGCTTGACACATATTCATTCAGTTAAAATGTGGAACTCAGTGGTTTTTAGTATCCTCAAAGAGTTGGGTAATCATCACCCCAATCTAATTTTCGAAACTTTTGTCACTCTGAAATTCCAGACCCTTTACCAGACAGTTGAACCCACCCCTCACTGTCCAGAATCAGACACTGGGCAAGGCCCCTGCTCAGGGTGACCAATCACTCTACTTATTATGCACTCACTTTTTGGATTTTAAGTAGCTATAAACTTTAAAACACCTCAATAAAAATGCAAAATTTGCCTGGGGTTAGTTCTTTGTATTTAAAATTTTAGCAATCAGTTCATAGCTTAAAGCCTTTGCTAATTGAAGTATGATCTATTGACCAGTAATGTAGGATTACCAATGAACTTTTTAAAGTATAGAATCTCACATACTACTTCAGACCCACATAAAATCAATCTTTTAATAAAATTCACAGGTAACTCGTATGCATATTCAAATTTAAGAGGCAATGAGCTTAAAGAGTATAAGGAAAAAACAGATTTAAAAGAGATGTCTGAGAGAAGGATAGAGTAGAAGGAAGTAGTTCTCATTTGCTTTACAATTTTGCCTTTAACTGATACTGGCTCAAGTGTTTTAGTTGCTCTTATGGTAACATTCAGGGCTCATTCTAGGTACTCTGCATGTTACAGGTCATTTCCTTTCTGAGATATAAACTTTTAGGGAATAATATTTAAAATAAGAAGAAAGCTTAAAATGTAATGGAAGAGAATAAAGAGAATGTGGTATATATATATATAATGAAGTTCTACTTGGTCATAAGAAAGATTGAAATTATGTCATTTGGTGGTAAATGGATAGAACTGGAAGATATCATACTGAGTGAAATAAGCCAGAATCAGAAAGTCAAGGGTGGAATGTTATCTCTCATGTGTGGAAGATAGAATAAAACAAGGATTAAGAGAAAGGGATCTCTTGAAAGTAGAAGGGAGATTAGTAGAATAGAGACAGGGAAATAAGGAGTAGGGAGGAGAGGGGAAGGGAAAGAACTAGGAGTGAAGTTAACCAACTTATGCCATGTGCATATATGACAATACCATAATGCATTCCACTTTTATATGTAACTGTGATTCACCAATTAAAAATAAATAAATAGATATATAGATAGATAGATAGACAGATGGAAAGAAGACCAATAGAGTAGAGGAAGGGGATTAGGAGAAGGGACAAGGGAAGGGAAAGGAGAAATACTAGGGATTGAAATAGAGCATACTATATTATATGTATTTTTAAATATGACAGAATGAACCTCATTGCTCCATATAACTATAATGCACTAATGAAGGTATTAAAAGGTATCATGGAAGTCAACACAATAATTATAAGATTAATAACTCAATGTAAAAATGTGCTAGGTGGAACATGGGAATTAGCTAAGACAGGAGGATCATAGGTATGAGACAAGCCATCAAGATTAGTGAGACCCTATCTCACAATAAAAAATAAAATGGGACTGGTAATGTAGCTTAGTGGTAGAGCTCATTATCTCCCCCAACACATACACAAAATAGGCTAAGCATTCAAATTAATATTTCTCCAAAGAATATATATATATAAATGGCCAATAAACACATGGAAAAAATATTCATCATTTGTCATTAGGAAAATGCGTATCAAAACCTCAATGAGATGCCACTTCACATTCAATAGATAATTTAAACAAATAAGCAAACAGATAATAAGAGTTGGTGAGAATTTAAATTTTCTTACTGACGTAAAAAGAGCTTTACATTTTGAGGAGTTCGCATTGGCATACTTATTGCATTTTTTTAAAAATTAGTTTTCTTTCCTTTTTAAAGTAGTTTTTATAAATGTTTTCAATTTTATATGGTCAGAGTTGTCAGTTGTTTGCTTTGTGATGTATACTTACTGGGACCTGTTTTCTTTCAAGATTTTATAAAAACAAATTTCAAGTACATTTAATTTTTTTTCTCCCTGTTTACAGATTATATTATAAAATTCTTTAGGTATATTATAGGTGTGAGAATAAGTTTTAATTTTTCCCCACAAGTTTATCCAGTTGTTTAAACATAATTTATTGAATAATTCATATTTTCCCCAATATATTCAATTTAGATCTGTCTATGTATTCCAATGCCAATACCAAACCCACCTCTTTTATTCCATGTAGATTTAGGTTATACTTTAATATCTAAAGTGCATGCGCTTAATCATGACTTTTTAACAGAACTTTCCTGGCTGTTCTTCCATTCTGTATATGAACTTTAGTCCACAGAGAGGCACTTGAGTGCAATAATAGATTCTGCACTGAATCCATGTGAATATCTATCATTGACTAGATATGGGCCTTGAAAAAGTCTTTCATCCTCTTTGAGCCTCATTTTCTAATTCTAGAAGGTTGATTATATTATTACCCACCTTGTTTGTGTGTATGTACTAAGTGACTTAATTTTATATTGAGTACTTAGACACTGCCTAGCACATAATAAATGCTGATAAAGTTAGTTGTCATTATTTTTATCTGTCTTGTTTTGGTTTTAATTTCATTATTTCTTTCCTAAAGAAAAAATGTGATGTTCTGAGCAAGATCAATTTTAATTTATAAATTAATTTAGGGATAATATTCCCATCATATTAAGTATATTTAAGAATAAGATATTTTATTTCACTTACTCAAGGTTTTTTAAGTCTTTCAACAAAATAATCTCCTTGTGGATTTGTTAAAGTTTATCCCTAGATACTTCGTCCTTTTGTTATAAACGTAAATAGTATTGTATTTTCTATTTTTTTTAGTTTGAACATATAATACTTATTGAGTCTCAACTTTTAATTTTATAAACCACTCATTTATCTCATTGTTTTTAGATATTTTAGGTGAGTATTTTGGGTATTCTTTGTTCACAATTAAATTACCTACATGTGGTGATACTTTTTCCTTCTTTCAAATAATTTAACATCTTATTTTTTTTCTTAATTGCATTGGTTGATACTTCCAGAACAATTTTTTTCTTAGAACAATTTTTATTCTTCAGACAAATCATCATTTCACTCTTAGAATGAATCACAAATGTCAATGGTACATTATTCTCTTATTGCTGAACTTGGTTTGCTAATATTCATGGGTGAGGTTAATAATAATAATAATAATAGCTATTATAATTATTAGTTTGATAGGGCTGTCATAACAAAATAACTCAGGCTTAGTGGTTATAAATAAGGAAATTATTTTCTCATGATTCTGGAGGCTATAAATAAAAAATCAAGTTGTCAGCAAGTTTGTTTTCTTCAGAAACCTATTACCTTAGTTGGTAGATGGTGACTTTCTTACTGTGTATCTACAAGGCCATACATCTGTGTATGCACATCTTGTGTCTCTGTTTCTGTGTCCTAATCTCTTCTGATGAGGACACCAGTCATATTACATAAGGGTCTATTCTAATAACCCTATTCTAACTTAATTATATCTTTAAAGATATAATCCCTAAATATAGTCACATTCTAGAGTTTGGAAGATCAGGGCTTCAACATAAAAATTTGAGGAAGACACAGTTCAACCCATAAACATTATATTTATCAAATTCTGGATAGACAAAAACCTCTCCTCCTCCTCTCCTATTATTATTATTAACATCACCCATGAATATTAGCAAAATATCTCTCCTCTCTCCTATTTTTCTTTCTAAGACTCTGGTATGTAATCTGATGTTATTGCTATTTTATAGTACACAGTGTTATTACCTTTTCTCTGATAAGTCTCCCCAAATTTTGCAGACAGAGAAATTAATTTTAAATTGCTATAGGGGCTCATTAATATAAACACCTTGGGCTACCATAATACAAATGCAGAAAGTATAACAAGTGTCAAATATACTAGTAAATAAACATCATTATTAATTATTGTTTAAATATCACTCTAATGAATCTCATTAGTGATCAATAGGTATTTTATCATTATTCATTGGTATTGACTTTAGAGATTCCCGTATTTATTTTTAATACTCATTTGCAGTTCCATGATGTCAAAGTTCCATATACCATTGTGTCAAGTGGTGATGTTTCTAAAACTAAACTATGATTTTATATATAGTCTTAAATAATAAAGACCTAGGAACCAACATTTTCTGTGACATTCAAAAGTATTTTTTCATGATTTGAAACTGGAAACTCTGGCCCCAATTATTGATTGTGCCCCCTGTTACCCAATATGCTTTATTAAAAGTAAGGAGACAGTCTTTCACAGTCTAGGTTTTTGGTCTGGAGATTGAGACAAGATAATAGATCATACCTCATACTTAGTTTTTTTTTTTAGATTTTTATTTTATTTATTTATTTTTATGTAGTGTTGAGGCTCGGACCCAGCGCCTAGCACGAAGCTAGGCAAGTGCACTACTGCTGAGCCTCAACCCCAGCCCCATACTTAGTTATTTTATAGTCTCAGAGGCAATGTCTTAAACGTATCAGTTGTAAGGAGTGATGTAAGAGAATACTAGCTTGAGTGTCACTTTTTTTCTCTTTATCCCTTTACCATAGAAAGTATTAGCTATTATTAAACATTAAGTATTGCTTTTGGGATGAGGGAGAAGGACACAAGCAGGAAAGGCTTTATAGGCTAATAAAAATGTAAATGAGAGGTTCATCAGCTTGCTGCCCTAGAAAATGATGAAAGAAACATTACCTGAGCAATTAGATTCAAACACTATTGCTAATGAAATCAACCTGAAATGAGAAATCCTTTTGAAACTATTCAATGCTTTGTGTGAATTTGCCTAACTATGCCAACTCTTCTATGCACTGAGTTTGACCCCAACATCCTAGGTCCTCTGAACATTTATATATAAAAAAACAGCTATATTCTTTAATGCATTTGCAGTTAACCTTTTTGCATGTTATACTTTCTACTAAGAATTTGATGTTTGGGTTATGAACCTGGTGTTTTATAGCTTGCTGAAGTCACATTCTTAAAATTTCAGAGCTTCAAAGTTCCGTATGTTTCTGGAGGGCAAGAAATTATAATTCTTCTTTCCCTCAATTAAAAAGACATTGGAAGATCAATATTCCCTACCTGACCTTTGAACATAGTAGTAAAATAGACAGCAGGGGCTATCTACTTTCTCTCAGATTCACTCTGGGATGGTATTTAGGGATAAATAATTGAATACTTTTTGAATGTTTTATTTTCGCCCTTCAATATTATGTGAATTGTTTTCTTGGATTGTTCTCTGTGGTGGATCTCCAAAGACCCTTTAGAAACTTCCTGAGTTTGGGGTAAAAGAGGGGAGAAGCTAGAGTCCCCATAACAGGCTCTCAGCAGCTGTCTTCTTTGATAACATCTCTCTTCTTAGGTGTTTCTCAAAGGCACTGGGTAGCTCTGCCTTTTGTCACTTGTTCTTGCACAACTGTTTATCAGACAACTATAGTTATTATAGATCATTATACAGGATATTTTAAGGAAGGCACACAAAGCCTTCCAGAGTTATTCTGAGAGGAAATTCAGTATAATCCTCTTGCATTATCTTTAACCTTGCTGCCCTTTATGTTTTTTTTTTTTTTTTCTGTACTCTGAAGCAGATCACAGGCTACTAAATCTGCTAGCTTTGGGGTAAGCTATACAATAATTAGTATATGTCTCTGCACCTGGGAAAATCCTGCTAGGAATTAAAGAATTGTTCACACAATTCCCTCCTGAAAAGTTATATATTGAACTATCATGAAGATTTGGAAAAAACTTCAAATTTAATAGGATAAACAGTAATGAATGTAAATCTTTAGTCCAGAATTATCTGTATTCACGGTGTCATCGTCCTGTTGGACTTGCAAAAAAATAATAATAATAATAATACCCTGACTTGTAAAGCATATATGTGGTCACTTAAAATCTACTTCCTTTTAAAAACTGAAAAATTTTATTTGGTTTGATAAAGCATGAGTTTGGTCAAGACACTATTCTGACTAAAAACCTTGCTTATTCTACAAAATACCTACCAAAGGACTTGGTGGAAACTATCTAGTTCTTCTACCTTTGCAGCCAAAACTACTCATACTCTTCGTTTTGCAAAACATGCTCTAAATTAACCTCCAATTTAAGTTCCCTATGCTTTTATTACATTGTGTTCTCTTTATTATTTGCCTCTTCTGCCTATCCTCAAAACCTGGCTAAAAAGCCATCTTCATCAAACTGCTGGATTTTTCCAGTTTGAAGTATTTCCACGTTCTAAACAACCAAAACATTTTAGCTATAACTTTCTAGTAGCATTTAATGCTGCCTGTTTTATAAGCATGGCTTAACTTGTCCATTTTATTACATATGATTCTTGAATATAAGAACTGCATGTTAGAAGTCTTTTTAATCTTCATAGATTTCAGAAATGTGCTTTTGCATATAGTAGATTTTTAACAAATGTTTGATGAATGACTAAACTTATGATTATTCAAGTGTTTTAGAAATTATACAGGATGAAGAAAATTATTTCTCCTTTCCATAAAGGCAAAAGAGATTATAATGATACCTTTCATGAAGACAGTAGCTTACAAAATCACAAGCAATTTTTATGAATAGCTTCATACAAATTAGTATTATCAACATTATAAAATGAAAGTATATCAGTTTATACAAAAAAAAAGTGCTCAAGAGATTCAAGATGGCAGAGTAAAGATTTCTAGTGATTTTCTTTTCATAGAAATATAAATCTGGACAACTACTCACACACAAAATGCCTTCACAGAGGCTAAAGATTACAGAAGAGAGGTTATAGCAGTTGAGTAGAGCACAAAAATAGGAAAAATCACATGAAGTAGTTAGAAGGACAGTTTCATATCAGGGGGAGGGACAACTACCCCTTCCCTAAGCCCAAACAGTTCAACATGTTGAGAGACACACTCTGTATGAGACAGCAAAATGAAGGAAGCCTGCAACTTTACTGTATATCCCAGCACCAGGTCTGCCGAAATGACCTCCCACATCAGGTTAGCCTGTATGTCCCCACATTCCAATCCAGTTCTAGTGCCAAGCTGACCCCTATGGACTCCAGGCTCTAGGTCTACCCCAGCACCAGACCAGCCTTTATAGACTGAAACTTCAAATCCATCCCAGCACAAACCTCCAGGCCTACCCATAGGGACATATATTCTAGTGCAACCCTAGTTCCAGGCTGTCCCCTTATGAGGACATAGACAGCTTATAGACAACTTATAGTTGCTTTGGGCCTTGACTCGAGGCCAAACCCTGAAAACACAAGTTCCAGTTCCTCCCCTATGATTTCAGGCACCAAATCTGCTCATGTAAACCCAAAATCTAGGTGCCCATGAGTGGACCCAGGCCCAAGGTTCATCCACCCACTGACCTAAGAAACAGAACAGGTTGCATGTGGACTATAGGAGAAAGCCTGCGTAGGTCAATAGATGACCCTCCCAGAATCTCTTGACAGGCTTACTAGTAAAGGGGTTTTCTTGCTGAAGCCAATCTGTAAAGACTGAAAGGTGCTAGTTCTTCAAATGCACAGGTACTAATATAAGGCTATAAGGATCACACATGATCAGGGAAACGTGACACTACTAAAATAACCAAATAAAGCACCAGTAACTGACATCAAATAAACAAAGATCTACAAACTGCCTGACAAAAAATTTAAGATATTTGCCTTAAAGAATCTCAGTGAACTTCATGAAAATAATTAATTAATGAAATAAAAAATCAAACAAAGTTCAGAAGCCATAAATAAGAACCATATAGGATTACAGGAGCTGAAGAACACAATGAGCTAAAAATTTTCATAGAGAGCTTCAACAGCATAATTGATCTAACAGAAGAAAGAATTTTAGCTTGGTTATGTTTAGACAGTTTTTGTTTTGCTTTACTTTTTTAATTACCCAGCCAGATCAGGGTAAGGGATGGAAAAGGGTAAAGAAACCCAGTGGCACTTTGAGGACATGATCAAGTATACCAATACATGCATTATGCAAGTGCAAGAGGAAGCAGAGAAAGAGAAAGAAGAAGAAAGCTTATTTAAACAAATACAGAAAACTTCCCAAATCTAGAGCACAAAATGAATATCCATATGCATGAAGTACAAAGAACTCCAAATGGGTAACACATAAAAAGATATTAACTAAGACATATTATAACCAAGTTCTTAAAAGTCAAAAACTGAAATTTGAAAGTAGAAACAGAAAAGTAATTTATTACATACAAGTGAACATTCATAAATGATAAATAATTTTTTTTGTAAAAGTGCCAAGAATTCACAATTGGAAAGGCCAGTCCTATTAATACATGGTATTTAGAAAATTGGATATTCACATGCCTAAGGATGAAATTGGATCCTTACTTTAAACCAAACACAAAAATCAACTCAAAATGAGTTAAAAACATTAATATTAAGACATGGAACTGTAAAATTATTAGAACACATAGGCAAAAATCTTTATTCTAGTCAATAATTTTTTTAAATGATCAAAGCATAAGAAGCAAATGCAAAAACAAACAAATGAGTTTACATAAAATTAAAAAACTTTTTCACAGCAAACAAAATTATCAACAGAGTGAAGATACAACCTGGAGAATGGGAAAAGGTATTTGCAAACATTTGTCTGCTAAGAGGTTAATATTCAAAATATAAAAGAAACTCAAGAACTGAACAAGAAGACCGTAAATAACCCAATTTGAGCAAAGAATCTGAGTAGACATTTAAAAAAAAAAAAAACACAATAAGCAGAAATGGGGAAAAGGGATCTGAAAGAAATATTCAGTATCCATAATAGGGAAATTCAAATCAAAATGACAAATTGTGATATCATCTCACAGTTGTCAACATGACTGTCATCAAAAATATAAAAGAGCAAATATGGTCCAAGTGCCACAAAAATAGGATTACAGGAGCTGAAGAACACAATGAGCTAAAAATTCAATCAATCAATCAATCAATCAATCAGTAACTATTTAAAAAATAATAACAAGTATTAGAATGGATGCTGAGATAAGGGAACCCTTGTACATAGCTGGTGGGAAAGGAAGTTGGGACGCCATTATAAAACGTAGTGTGGAATTTTGCCCAAAAATTTAAAATAGAATTGCCACATTGTTTATTAGTCTCACTTTTATATGTATATCCAAAGAAAAGAAAATCAGTGTATCAAAGAATTATTTGTACCTCTATATCCATTTCAGCATTATTCACAATAGCCAAAGATATTATCAACCTAAGTGTTCATCCATTGATGAATGGATGAAGAAAATGATTTGTATATATGTACAATGAAATATTATTCACTCTTTTGGCAAAGAAAACTGATTTTCAACAACATGGATGATTCTTGAGGCCATTATGCTATAGTAAAATAATCCAGGCACAGGAAAACAAATACTGCACAATATCACTTACATGTAAAAAAGTTGAACTCATAAACAGAGAATAGAATTGGGTTTGGCAGGGTTGGGGATGGAAAAATGGAGAGGTATTGGTCAAAGGATACAAAATTTCAGTTATACAGGATGAATAAATTATGAAAATCTAATGCACAAAATCTAATGTACAAAATTATTAATTCTGCATTGTGTACTTTAAATTTTCTAAAAGAGTAGATCTTAATTCTCACCACAAAAAGAAAATTAACTACATGAGATGAATATTAAAATTGGCTTGTTGGGGCTGGGGATGTGGCTCAAGCGGTACCGCACTCGTCTGGCATGCGTGCGGCCCGGGTTCGATCCTCAGAACCACATACAAACAAAGATGTTGTGTCCACCAAAAAAAACTAAAAAATAAATATTAAGATTCTCTCTCTCTCTCTCTTTTAAAAAAATTGGCTTGATTATTGTAATAATTTCACAAGGTATATATGTATATACACGGATATAGATATATATATATATATATATATAT
>NW_026000068.1:21865132-21897761 GCF_001458135.2 Marmota marmota marmota
ATATATATATATATATATATATATATATATATATATATATATATATATAACCGTGTATATACATAAATATATATAAATTTATTTCTCAATTATACCTCAACAAAACTTGAAAATGTATTTTTAAAAGCTGAATATAGATGAAAGTAAATGTTATATACAAGATGATGGGAAAAATGTATATGTGGTCTAGGGGAACAAGTAAGACGATTACATCTTCAACCTCTACATAGGGCATTTAAACAGGAAAAGAAATCAATATGTATTTTTAAGTCATTTTTTTCAATATGGAAATAAACACCAAAAGCAGCAGGTTAACAGAGTGATTATCTTTGGGAAATGGAATAGAAAGAAAAAGAAGCTAGAAAACTCACTTTTTCATAATTTGTCTTATAGGACCATTTAAACATTTTTAATTATGGCAATATGCTGCTTTGATAAGCACAAAAATGAAATTGAAAAATTATAATTTTTAAAATTTTTTTTGGTTGTAGATAGACACAATACCTTTATTTATTTTTCTGTGGTGCACTGGATTGAACCCAGTGCCTCAGACATGCTAGGCAAGAGCTCTACCACTGAGCCACAATACCAGCCCAAATTATGATAATTTTGTCTTTAAATTTTTCTGTTTAAAATCTATCTCCCTCCCTCTCCTTGTCTAGTATACATTTTGACCTATTTAAAATATAAAGAAGGAATTCTGCTTTAATCTAATGATGAAATTTGATCCTAAAGAAGAGAGGAATACAATTTAAATTTATTCCACTCCACAAATAAGAAGTCCAACACACCATAAAGAGCATCATTAGTTTTTAGGTCTGCATGTAGCTCTCTGAGACTTGGCTGAACTTTTCTAATCTTGATTCTAATCAATAATGTTGTCTCCAATCTAACGTGAGAATTGTGCTCTCTGGCATATAATCAGTTACTGACTTACAGTCCTGTGCTATCACACAGCCTCAACATTGATAGCTTGTGATCCATTTATGAACTGTGAAGATAAATAAAGATCTTCAGATTATTTATACTTGCTTCCCCTTCCCCGCTAAACTCATACTTAGAGAATTACTAGATAAAGTAGTATCTTTCTACTTGATTTTATATCTTTTAGCCTAATAGGTTGCCAACCTGAATATACAGATTTCATACTGATGATACTAAGAAAGGTTTAAATGTATTATTCCAATAAGGGACCAAAACTTGGTGGCACTCTATAAGCCAAGTTGTTTGAAAATCTGGTCAATCACCTCTGAAATTATAAGAGTTTATAGTAAAAGTCTTGGAAATTTGTAGATCAATGTCTCATTTTTTATATTAGTTTCTTCAGACTTTTCTGGGAATCACCATCCCCAAAAAAGTAGAAAATCATGAATCGGGCAAATTTAGTAATCTCCAGCTAATTAAAGCTTTCTGTGAGGTAATATACTAGGCATAGCGTGTACAGGAATGCATAGGATACATTCCTATATATTTAACACATTTCTGCCATTTATATTTCTTTTTTACAAGACATCAAGGTTGAGCCTTCACTGGAGCTTATGGAATTATTGGAATTTCATTTAATTTAGTTAAGTAAGCCTTTTTAAATATCTCTGGCCTTACAGAACATGTGTAATTGAAAACACAGTACCAATATGTGAATAATAAATTTGCCTTTGGTGTACTACTGTCAAAAATTATGAATACTTTCTGCATTTTAGGTCTAAAGTTTTACATACCTTTTGACCCAGCAAATTCACTTCTAACAATTTATTTTGTGGAAGTAAGGGATTGACTTGCAGTGTGCCCATGCAAAATAGATAAGTAAAACAATCTAAATGCCCAGCATTAAATATTGATTAAATTGAAACAATACACAGATACAGAGGAATACTGTGAGATCATTAAAATGACAATGTACAGGATTACATATTGACATAGAAAGAGGTTTATGAGGATTTTACAAAACACAAGTAGTGTTATTTAAGCTTTATTGTTGTGTTGAAGATTTTTTCTTTTTAGTTGTCTTATCACCAGGATGAATACATTTTCTTAAAAATTCAGCTTTACAAATATGGTTATGCAAATAATGGCTACTCACGTCCCCCCATTCCTTTCTACCTGAAAGTAACTGCTATTTATATTTTGTAGGGTATATTTTTAGTTATTTTTTTCATATTTTTTTTCCAAAAGTAGGATCACAGTAAAATTTTCTCTAACATTCTTTCCTAAACTTTAATGATTATTTATTTAGTTATTACTTGGAGATAGGGTCTCACGATGTTACCCAGACTAGTTACAGACTTCTGAGCTGAAGTGATTCACCTGCCTCAGCCTCTCAAGTAGCTGGGAATACAGGCACATACTTGTGTGTACAATGTCATTAATCTCATATTTAAGGTTTTTTTTTTGTTCTTGAACATTATGTAAATGAAATCAAACATACTTTTGTGACTTATTTATTATGATTTATTCATGACTGATTGCTTTTGAGGTTGAAAATATACTATATTTGAATTTTCTGTTTGAGAAAAATGCCTTTTCTACTTTTCAACAGAATTTTCTATTGAATTATTTGTCACTAATTTTAATATATTATTAATAATAAAATTTGATGATAAATATGTACTTATACAAACTTGTTATGTGCCAAGAGAAATTCTAAGTGTATTGTACATATTATTATTATTTTGTCTGCGGGATATATGTTATTATTACTCTCATTTTACAGTTTGAGAAACTGAGTCCCAGAAAGGTTAAATGACTTGATGTACATTCATCAAACAGCTAGTAATTGTTATGTGTGATATTCTATCCTTGGTGGTTGACTTCACAATTTATGATCTTAACCCTTGTTCTAACGACTGCCTTTCCCTTATGGCTAAGTATACTTCAAATGTCTTCTATAAGTTCATGGTTAATGCTTTCATATATTAAGATTTCCCCAGACTCAATTTCATAAATGTTTTTTATGTTACCTTCCTGAAGTTGGTAGATTGATTTCAAGATTTAAGTGCTTTACTAACCTAGAATTGATTCCAATGTATGATACAAGATACAGGTTCCACTTAACTTTTTTCTATATTCTCTTGTTTCAACACCATTTTATTGAAAACCCTGTATGTCTAGTATGTCAAAATACATTCTACTGTCATGTATAACTAAAAAGAACAAATAAAAATTATAAAACAAAACAGAACAAAAACTCAATATTTTCTTTGTGGATAATTTACTATACTAACTTTGTCATATATCTTGTCCATTTAATTGTCAATCTGTTTCTGAATCTCTGTTCTGTTCAATTGGTCTATTTGCTTATACAACTCTATCATGTAATCTTAATTACTAGGTATAAAAGAAGTTTTATATATTCTGTATAACCATTCAAACTTAATATATAAAGTTGCTTGGAATATTTTCTTAATATTTTTAGTTTTTCACAGCATCAATAGTGATATATTGTTCTCATCCCTGATACTGGTTATTTTGGGCTTTTTCTTTTCTTGTTAGTATTATGAAAAGTTTAGCAATTTCAATAGTGTTTGTAAAAAGACTTCTGACTTTCTATTTCTTCTACTACGTTTGTTTTCTTTTTCATCTATTACTATTTCTACAATCCTGTCTTAATTTTCAACTTTATTTAATTTTGCTATGTTTAAAAATTTTCTCAGGATGGATGCATAAATTATTTCATTGTTCTTTAACATTTTTTTCTAATAGCTTTTAAGGTCATACATTTCTAAATTTTATTTTGGCTATGTTCAAACTTTGATATGTTATATTTTGTTATTGTTTGGTTCAGAGTATTTTCTTTTACCCCAAATTCTTTTTTGACCCACAAGTTATTTAGAAAGAAGTTTACAGCTTCCCAACCTTAATTTTTTCATTTACCCTTTTCTTAATTTTGAAGTTCATTGCACTGATGGGAGAACTTTGTCGGTTTTTCAGTATTTGAAATTCATCAAGTATTACTGTGTAAGCTAGTACGTGGTCAATTTGTTAATGTTCTATATATTTTGGAAATGAATATGCATTCTGCTATTGTTTGGTGTGTGTTTTATATATGCCAGATGCTATAATGTATCCGTTATACCTTTTATATCCTTATAGATTCTCTGTCAATTATGTGTTAAAAACTTTTATCATGATTGTGGAACTCCCAGTTCCTTGTTTTGGTTCTTTAAGGTTTCACCTGATATACTCTTACTCTAGTATTATTAGGTCTAACATTTTAATGATTATGGTTTTGTAGGAAGAAATTGATCTTTACATTATAATTCTTTTTCAGAATTTTGGTTTATAATTTATTGGCCATATATTTTTCTATCCTTTTATCTTAAGACTTCATCAATGTTATATTTCAAAAATGTTTTATAAATAACATGTAATTGAATTTTATACCAAACAAATACATTCTTTTACCTAAAAGATTAATTCATTCCTATATTAATATATGGATACCTGACTAGTATAACTTGTAAAGCATATATGTGGTCACTTAAAATCCATTTCCTTCTAAAAACTGAAATTTCACTGGGCTTGTTAAAGCATGAGTTTTATCAAGACATTCCTCTGACTAAAAACCTCGCTGATTCCACAATACACTTACCAAAGGACTTAGTGGAAACTATCTAGTTCTTCTACCTTTGCAGCCAAAACCACTCATTCTCTTCATTTTTCAAAACATGCTCTAAATTAACCTCCCATTTAAGTTCCATATGCTTTATTTATTTATTTATTTTAGCTGTAGATGAACACAACACCTTTATTTTATTTATTTACTTTTATGTGGTACTGAGGATCAAACATTACCATGTTCAACAAAAGAATGGGATCCTAATTAGAATAAATTATACTCTATGTATGTGTAATATGTCAAAATACATTCTACTGTCATGTATATCTTAAAATAAAAAAGAAAAAATAAGATGAAAAATTTAATTATTTAAATTGAATGTTATTACTTATATTGTTGGAGTTAAATATACCAACATATCTTGTAGTTCTATTAGTTTCATCCTGTTTTGTGCAAAAAATGAAGTGATGGTCCTTTTCTGTACTCCACTTTAACCTATTATTAGATTTGTAAATGTATGTCAATACTACTTTATTTTCATTTTTGAGTGAATTTTCATACTCAAGCATGTAAATATGATAATCTTATTCTTCTCTATATTTTTCCTTGCTACTCTGGGCCTTCTGCATTTCACTATAAATATTAAAATCAGGTTGACAATTTCTGTTATGTTTTCATGTGATTATTTTATAAATATTTGTTCATATGAAATTTCTTATTGCTAATGAATACAATAATAATTACCTTTTGTACATTAGCCTTTTACTAGTGGCTTTGTCAAACTCACATTTTGATCATCTATCTATATTTTCTATTTGAACAACCCAGTTTTCACTGAATAGTTAACTCCTCACTTTATTGTCCTTAGTCTTTTATTCCTTTTTCTAATCTTAATTCACTGGCATTTTAGAACAAAGATGAACAGAAGTGATATCAAAGAACATTTTTGATTCACTTCATTTTAGGGAGAAACTTTTATTTTAGCATTAACTTTGATATTTGCTACAGTTTTATATTAGTTTTGTGTGTGTGTACATAATATTACATACTCTCTATATATTCTATAATATTTAGAAAGCTTTCTTTTAGTTTGGTAAGAACTTATTCAAGAATGGTTATTATGTTAACAAATGTATTTTCTTTATCTATTAAGATTATCATGTGATTTTCTTCTTCATTCTTTTAATATGGTGATTTAGGTCAATTTTTGAATGTTAAACTGATCCTGCATGAATTTTGTTTTTTGTGATACACTGTGGTTTTAATATTCATTAGATTTAGATTGTTGGTTTCTCATTTACCTTTTTAATCAACAAAATTGTGTATATTTATAGTATACAACATGGTGTTTGATAGATTTTGTTTTTAATTTTGCAATTCTGTTTTGAGATTAATATTCTGCAATTTATTTTCTCATGAGGTTTCATGATAATTTTGGTATTATAAAAACCCTAACCTCTTAGAACAAAATGGATACTTTTCTTTTTCTATTCTCTGAAAAAATTTGT
Source organism: Marmota marmota marmota (assembly GCF_001458135.2). Lineage (NCBI taxonomy): Eukaryota > Metazoa > Chordata > Mammalia > Rodentia > Sciuridae > Marmota > Marmota marmota. The sequence goes on from NW_026000068.1 coordinate 21,871,196, forward strand.
GAAGATTAGACTTATTTTTCTCCCTAAATATTTTAGGGAAATTTACTGGTGAATTTATCTACTATATGAGTTTTCTTTGTGGAAAACATAAAAATTATGCATTCAATTTATTTTATTTTATTTTATTTATTCTAATTAGTTTTATGTGACAGCAAAATTCAATTAAATTCATATTATACAAATAGAGCACAATTTTTCATATCTCTGGTTGAACACAAAGTAGAGTCACACAATTTGTGTTTTCATACATTTACTTAGGGTAAGGATGTCCCTCTCATTTCACTTTCTTTCCTGTTTCCATGCCCCCCCACTCCCCTTCTTCCCCTTTGCCCTATCTAAAGTTGTCTATTCTTCCCATGCTTCCCACCCCTCATCCCCATTATGGATTGGCATCCTTATATCAGAGGAGACATTTGGCAGTTATTTTTTTGGGATTGGCGTACTTCAGTTAGCATACTCTCCAGCTTCATCCATTTACCTGCAAATGCCATGATTTTATTCTCCTTTAATGCTGAGTAATATTCCATTACTCAGCATTAAAGGAGAATATATACACAATATTTTCTTTATCCATTCATCTACTGAAGGGTATCTAGGTTGGATCCACAATTTAGCTATTGTGAATTGTGCTGTTATAAACATTGATGTGGCTGTGTCCCTGTAGTATGCTGTTTTTAAGTCCTTTGTGTATAAACCTAGGAGTGGGATAGCTGGGTCAAATGGTGGTTCCATTCCCAGTTTTCCAAGGAATCTTCATACTGTTTTCCAGATTAATTGTACCAATTTGCAGTCCCACCAGCAATATAAGAGTGTACCCTTTTTACATATCCTTGCCAACACTTATTGTTGTTTATATTCTTAAGAGCAGCCATTCTGACTGGAGTGAGATGAAATCTTAGAGTATTTTTGATTTGCATTTCTCTAATTGCTAGAGATATTGAACATTTTTCATATATTTGTTGATTGATTGTATATCATCTTCTGAGAAGTATATGTTCAGTTCCTTGGCCCATTTATGGATTGGATTATTTGGGGGTTTTGGTGTTAAGATTTTTTAGTTCTTTATATATCCTAGAGATTAGTGCTCTATCTGATGTGCATGTGGTAAAAATTTGCTCTGATTTTGTAGACTCTCTATTCACTTCACTGATGGTTTCTTTTGTTGAGAAGAAGCTTTGTAGTTTGAATCCATTCCATTTATTGATTCTGGTTTTTAATTCTTGCTCTATAAAAGTCTTCATTAAGGAAGTCAGAGCCTAATCTGACATGATGAAGATTTGGGCCTACTTTTCCTTCTATTAGACACAGTGTCTCTGGTTTAATTCCTAGGCCCTTGACCCATTTTGAGTTGAGTTTTGTACATGGAGAGAGAGAGGGGTTTAATTTTATTTTGTTGCATATGAATTTCCAATTTTTCCAGCAACATTTGTTGAAGAGGCTATCTTTTCTCCAATGTATGTTTTTGGCAACTTTGTCTAGTATAAAATAACTGTATTTATGTGAGTTTGTCTCTGTGTTCTCTGTTCTGTACCATTGGTCCACAATTCTCTTTTGGTGCCAATATCATGCCATTTTTTGTTACTGTAGCTCTGTAGTATAATTTAAGGTCCAGTATAGTGATGCCACCTGCTTTACTCTTCTTGCTAAGAATTGCTTTAGGTATTCTGGGTCTCTAATTTTTTCATATGAATTTCATGACTGCTTTTTCTATTTCTATGAGAAATGTCATTGGGATTTTGATTGGAATTGCATTAAATCTGTATAGTGCTTTTGGTAGTATGGTCATTTTGACAATATTAATTCTTTCTATCCAAGAACAAGGGAGATCTTTCCATCTTCTAAGGTCTTCTTTAATTTCTTTCTTTAGCATTCTGTAGTTTTCACTGTACAGGTCTTTTACTTCTTTTATAAGTTCATTCCTAAGTTTTTTTTTAGACTATTGTAAATGGGGTAGGTTTCCTCATGTCTCTTTCAGAAGATTTGTCACTGATATACAGAAATGCCTTTGATTTATGTGTGTTGATTTTATATCCTGCTACCTTGCTGAATTCATTTATTATTTCTAGAAGTTTTCTGGTGGAATTTTTTGGATCTTCTATGTATAGAATCATATTGTCAGCAAATAATGCTACTTTGAGTTCTTCTTTTCCTACTCATATCCCTTTAATTTCTTTTGTCTGTCTAGTTGCTCTGACTAGTGTTTCAAGAACTATGTTAAATAGAAGTGGTAAAAGAGCACATTCATATCTTGTTCCAGTTTTTAGAGGGAATGCTTTCAATTTGTATTCATTTAGAATGATGTTGTCCTGTGGATTAGCATAGATATTTTTTACAATATCTTCCTGTTATCCCTAGTTTTTCTAGTGTTTTGAACATGACGGGGTGCTATATTTTGTTGAATGCTTTTACTGCATCTATTGAGATGATCATCTGATTCTTATCTTTAAGTCTATTGATGTGATAAATTACCTTTATTGATTCCTATATGTTGAACCAGCCTTGCATCCCTTGGATGAATCCCACTTGATTGTGGTGCACTATCTTTTTGATATGTGTTTTTATTCAATTTGCCAGAATTTTATTGAGAATGTTTACATCTTTGTTCATTAGAGATATTGGTCTGAAATTTTTTTTTCTTTGATGTGTCTTTGACTGGTTTGGAATCAGGGTGATATTGGCCTCATAGAATGAGTTTGTCTTTTTTCTATTTTATGAAATAATTTGAGGAGTATTGGTGTTAGTTCTTCTTTAAAGATCTTATAGAACTCAGCTGTGTATCCATCCATTGGTAGGCTTCGGATGGCATATTCTATTTCATTTCTTGAACTTCTTCTCTTTAAATTGTGTATATCATCCTGGTTCAGTTTGGCTAAACATTTGACTCTACAAATTTGTCTATGCAGTGGGTATTTTGTATTTTATTGAATTAAAAATTTTCAAACTAATTTCTAATTATGTTCTGTATTTCTGTAATGAGTGTCATGATATTTCCTTTTTATCACAGATGTTAGTAATGTGAGTTTTCTCTCTCCTTCTCTTCATAAGCTAAAGGTTTATCAATTTTATTTAATTTTTCAAAAAACCAACTTTTTGTTTTTATCAATTTTTTCAATTATTTCTTTTTTTATTATTTATTTATTTATTTTTGCATTACAATTCTTAATACACCATTATACCATAACTTATCATATCTCTGATTATATATAAGGTATGTTGACACCAAATTCATATCTTCATACATGTATTTTGTATAATGATGAGGGTCTCCTTTCACCACCTATGCTATTCCCCTTCTCCCTCCCTTTCCCTCCCACCCCTGTTCCCTATCTAGAGGTAATCTTCCTCCCTTCTCTCCCTCCCAAACTCACTTTGAGTCACCCCCCTTATATCAGAGAAGACATTCAGCATTTGTTTTTGGGGATTGGCTAACTTCACTTAGCATAATCTTCCCTAATGCCATCCATTTCCCTGAAAATGCCATGATATTATTCTTTTTTATTGCTGAGTAATATTCCATTGTGTAAAAATGCCACATTTGTTTTCATCCATTCATCCACTGAAGGATATCTAGGTTGTTTCCACAGTTTAGCTATTGTGAATTGTGCCGCTTTAAACATTGATGTGGCTGTGTCCCTGTAATATGCTGTTTTTAGGTCCTTTGGGTATAGTCTGAGAAGAGGAATAGCTGGGTCAAATTTCTTTTGTTTCAATTTTATTGATTTCAGCTCTAATTTGACTATTTCCTGTCATCTACTGCTATTAGTGTTTATTTGTTCCTCTTTTTCTAGGGCTTTGAGATGTAATGTTAGGTCATGTATTTATTGACTTTTTTTTCTTTTAAGGAATGAACTCCATGCAATGAACTTTTCTCTTTGCACTGCCTTCATAGTGTTCCAGAGATTTTGATATGTTGTAGCAGTGCTCTCATTTACCTCTAAGAATTTTTTAATCTCTTCTTTGTTGTCTTTTGCAACCATTGTTCATTCAATAGCATATTACTTAGTCTCCAGGTGTGGGAGTAGCTTTTATTTTTTATTTTATTATTGATTTTTAATTTCATTCCATTATAGAACACAGGGTAGTATCTCTACTTTTTTGTATTTGGTAAGAGTTGCTTTGTGGCAAATATATGGTCTATTTTAGAGAAGGATGCTTGTGCTCTGAGAAGAAAGTATATTCACTCATTGATGGATTAAATATTCTCAATATGTCAGTTAAGTCTAAATTATTGTTTTATTGAGTTCTATATTTTCTTTGTTCTGCTTTTCTTTGGAAGATCTACCCAGTGGTGAGAGAGATGTGTTAAAGTCACCCAGAATTATTGTGTTGTGGTCTATTTGACTCTTGAACTTGAGAAGAGTTTGTTTGATGAACGTATATGCTCCATTGTTTGGGGCATATATATTTATAATTGTTCTGTCTTATTGATGTACAGTTCTGTTGAGCAGTATAAAATGTCCTTCTTTATCCCTTTTGACTAACTTTAGCTTGAAGTCTACTTTATTTGCTATTAGGATGGAAATCCCTGCTTATTTCCATGGTCCATGTGAATGGTATGTTTTTTCCCATCCTTTCACCTTCAGTCTGTGGATGTCTTTTTCTATGAAATGAGTCTCTTGGAGGCAGTATATTGTTGGGTCTTTGTTTTGTAGTCCAATCTGCTAGACTATGTTTTTTATTGATAAGCTTAGGCCATTAACATTCAGGGTTATTACTGAGACATGATTTGTATTCCCAGCCATTCTTGTTTATTTTTGGTATTTAACTGACTTGGTTTCTCCTTAGATTAGTTTTTCCTTTAGTGTAATACCTCCCTCTGCTGATTTTCATTGTTGTTTTTCCTTTCCTCCTCATGGAATATTTTGCAGAGGATGTTCTGTAGTGCAGGCTTTCTAGGTGTAAATTCTTTTAACTTTTGTTTATCATGGAGAGTTTTTATTTCATCATCAAATCTAAAGCCTAATTTTGCTGGACATAAGGTTCTTGGTTCTTAATACACCATTCTTTGGTTGACATCCATTTTCTTTGACATCCATTTTCTTTCAGAGCTTGGCATATGTTGTTCCAGGATCTTCTAGCTTTCAGGGCCTGGTTTGAAAAATCTACAGCTACCCTAATTGGTTTCCCCCTATATGTAATCTGATTCCCGTTTTTCTTGTGGCTTTTAAGATTCTCTCCTTATTCTGTATGCTAGGCATTTTCATTATAATGTGCCTTGTTGTGGATCTGTTGTGATTTGGTACATTTGGCATCCTTTAAGCCTTTTATATTTGGTTTTCCAATTCTTTCTTCATGTTTGAGAATTTTTCTGATAATACTTCATTGAATAGATTGCTCATTCCTTTGGTTTGGAATTCTTGGCCTTCCTCTGTCCCAATAACTCTTAAATTTAGTCTTATGTTATCCCATATTTCTTCAATATTCTGCTCATGGTTTCTTACCATCAGCACTGTGTGATCTACACTCTCTTTGAGATTATATACTTTGTCTTCATTGTCTGAGGTCCTGTCTTCCAAGTGGTCTAATCTGTTGGTGATGCTTTCTATTGAGCTTTTAATTTGGTTTATTGTTTTTTTTTCATTTCAAGGATTTCTGATTTTGTTTTTTTTTTTCCCCCAGAACCTCCATCTTCTTATTAAAGGAATATTTTGCTTCCTGTATTTGCTTATGTAGCTCTTTACAGAAATGATCATTTGCTGCTTGTAGTTGTTATCTTATATCATCCTTTACTTCACAGAACATTTTAATTATGTACAGCCTGAACTCCTTCTCTGTAATTCTTCTGTTGTGCTAGCCATGGATTCTAATGTAGTATCTTGATTTGTTTGGAGCACCTTTTTCCCTTGTTTTTTTCATGATGTGTCTGTGTCTTTCCTTCTACCATTGAGGATTCGAAGTGTCAAAGTTTTTTATGCTTTAGGCTTATAGTGCCCCTGAAGTATTCCCATACATCTCCTGACCAGTTGGTGTTCCAAGCTGGGAATTGCCACAACTAAAGATGGTGATACAGTGTCCCAAGATGGAGGCAGCTGCTTTCAGTGATGGAATGTCAGGTCAGGTGGGGGAGGGCTGGTGGTGGGGTTAGGCAGCGTGTTCAAAGATGTGTCTCATAACCAGTATGGGCTCTGTGGGCTTTGGTGGGGTTGTCCTGAGCCTGCCTGTGCTCTGTGGTGTGTTGGCAAGGCTGTCCTAGGCTTGCCTGTGCTCTGAGCTGGCTCACTGGGGCTGATATGGGCCTTCCTGTGCTCAGCAGGTGTCTGCTGGGCTGTCGTCTCAATTTCTTAAACAGATAAAAATAATGGTTTGGGCAAGTCAACTGTCAACTGGCTCACAGAACCAGCTTTACACATCCCTTCTCAACTCTACTCAATGATGTCATGTTAGTATTTTTGAAATTCTCTCTTATGAAAGTATTTATAACACAGCAATCTGGAAAAAAAAAGTCAGGAAAATTTTTTTTTTTTTAGAATTGTGAGACAATTCCTATTTTTTATTTCTTCATCAGGCTATTTTGTTGGGTTGTGATTTTTTTAGGCATATATATATATATATATATATTTCGTTTGAATCTTCAAATTTATTGGCATAAATTTGTTTATACTGCCTCATAAATTTGTATACTGTCTTCAGGGTCTGTAATGCTGCTCTTTTTCATTACAGATATTGCTTGTCTGTGCTTTCTCAGTGATTTTTGAGAAAATTCTTGCCAACAGTTTTTAAATTGCACTTGTAGTTTTTTTGAACTTTTTTCTTTGTTGATTCTCCCTGTTCTGTTTGTGTTCAATTTTATGGTTTTCCTAGCCTTTTATTTTATTTATTTGGTGCTGAGAATATAACTTGTAATTTCTTATTAGTTCCTGAGATGAATTACTGTATCATTGATTTTCCAACTTTGTCCTTATCTCTTATATGCATTTAAGGCTCAACATAGTATTGGTGGTATACCTGAAGTTTTGCTATATGTCCATTCTCATTCAGTTCAGACTCTTTTCCAACTTCTATTGTGATTTCTTCTTTGTCTCATAAATCATTTACTTTTGTACTAGTTAATTTTCAAACATTATAGGAGTTACTAGTTTTTTTTTTTTCTACATTGATTTCTAGTATAATTCCACCCTGGTCAGAAATTGAAGTATGTATCATTGGGGTCCTTTAAACTTCAGTAAAGCTTGTTTCATGGCTTACCATATGGTTAATTTTGGCAAATACACTCTGCACTCTTAAAAAATATATGTACTCTTCAGTTGGTAGTACAATACCCAATTAGATAATATTTGCTAATCACATTTTTTCAGACTATACCTATACATTTATACATTTTTTTCTACAAGTTAATAAGAGCATTACTTTGAACTATATCATCATTATTGCAGATATATATTTTTCTTTTTATTTCTCTATGCTTGATTTGTGTGTTTTGAGCCTGTGTTGATGAGGTACATGCTGATTTAGAATTGCTTTATCTTCCTAATATAAAGACTTACCTTTCATTATAAAAATATTCTTCTTTATATAATAATTCTTCTTGCCTGGATTTCTAGTTTATCTTTCAGAAATGTCTCTACAACAGCTTTCTTTTCAGTAGTGTTTGCATATTTTTCTTTTGATCCTTTTATTTTCAAATTTCCTGTATCCTTAAAGTATGTCTCTTATAATCAGGAGTTTGCTGTAATTTTTCTGCAGATGGACAATATTTAATTTGTTTATATATTTTAGTTAATGGCTACATGCTTGTTTAAATACACTGTTTTATTGTTTGATTTTATTTGCTCCACCTCTTTAGCTTAATATTTTTTTCTTTTTCTTTCTCTCTTTCATTCCTTGCTTTTTTCTGGAATATTTTGTCTATTCTTTAAGTGGTCACCCTACAGATGATACTCTGCATTCTTGTTTTTATTTGTTTTTGCAGCATGTGAGATTGAATTCAGCAACTTAGGCATGCTAGGCAAGCACTTTGCCACTGAGCTACATCTCCCCAGCCCTTATACTATGCATTCGTTACAAATTAAAATTCTAATATAATTGATTTTTTTTGGTGGTGGTGCTGGAAATTGAACACAGGGCTTTGTGCATGAAGAGGCAAGCACTCTACCAACTGAGCTAGATCCCCAGCCCCTAATATAAATCGCTTATTGAATTATAATTAAATTTGCTACTTCCCCAATAATGAAAGAGCTTTAGAACACTTTGATGATATAGCTCTCACTTTTAAACTTTTATTTGTCTTGTATTGTAATTATTTTTTTCTCTTTTTTTTAACTTATTTTTTTTATTAGCTACACATGACATTACAACTGTCTTGGCAATTCATACATTTGAATCATTGGGGTATAATTGAATTGTAAAATCCTTTAGGTATTCAAAATGTTACTACTCATTATTGCTGTTTTTAATACAATCAATAGTCATTGGATTTAAACATATATTTACTGTTTTCATAGCTATTTATTTTATCAATTCATTGTAGATCAACAGAAATTTCTGTGATAATAGAAATTCTGCACTGTTCAATGTGTAGACATTGTCACATGTTGATATCTTCAGGTGTGTTCTGTGTGCTATGGAGTGAATGTTTATGTCTCCCCTATCCCATGATCCTTATATTAAATCCCTAATCCCCAATGTGATAGTATTTGGACATGGGCCTTTAGGAGGGTAAAGTGCCTCAGGGCTACAAATGTTTGTGTTTTGATAAGTTAGAAATTTCTTGGCCTTTATGACCTATCCACGAAAGTCACAACATCACTTCTACTGAAGTCTATTATTCAAAACCATCCTAAGTCCACCCAGTTTCAACAGGAGGAGAAATTAATTCTACTTCCTCACAAATGAGTATCAAAGAAGTTAACACTGTCTTTTAAAGCTTCCACAGTCTATTATTGGCCATAAATTATTTGTTTTAATCCCATATGAAAAATGAATTTACTTCTTCCAGTTTGTCTTCAAAAGCCTCATTCCATTACCAAATCATGCTTATATTCTAGGATGTTATCAAATAAATATGGTCAAAGTAAGGTTAAGGATACTTGAATTTACTTCCTTTATCAAATCAAGAATCAAATTCTTGGCTTATCTGAGTTTGATTCTCTGTTAACTAAAGAAACAAGTTATCTTGGATCTTCCACACAGCCAGCATCCATGATGGAATAGGCAGAGATAATCACAAGAGACATGCTTATTCATAAAATAGAAAATGGAGGCACATAGCAACTAACCTGATGCTGTTATCACAAAGATTTGAACATGCAATATACTCAGGTAGTACAAATAGCAAGTAATTATAGCAGTGATTTTTTAGGTCTTTTCATTACTTTTATGAATTTTGGATAAGAGTTCCAAAGTAACAAATTATATGTGTGTGTATGTATTTGTGTATGTTGTATTTATGTATATTTGTTTGTACAACTGCAAGTTAATGGGTAAAATTTTTATCATGCTATACATGATGCTAAGTTTCATAATTCAACTTTAGAAGCTGAATCATCTAAATGTTTATAGGTTTCATAAACCTGGAAGAGATAGGTTCTAGGCATTTCTAGCTATATTATTTTCAATGACAATTTTCTCTCCTCAAATCATATAATTTTATAATTATCAAGTTTAGGCTACAAAAACTGAGGTCTTTCTCTTATATATTATATAGGACATTCTTTTCTGCATCTTATATGGGGGAAACATCAGGAAACAATATCTAAGATAATCAAATAGTAGCCATCTCATGGCTAAAGAGTCCATTAAGTATTTTAGTTGTTTTAATTTTAATTCTGAAGGAATCAGAAAGTGTCCATCTTGGTATATAAAAGAGCATCAGTGTCTCTTCTTACAATGCCATAAATAAGATAGCAATTGACAGATTTATTGTTGATCTATGTTTAATTTAAAGTTGTTTCAGAATGTAGGAAAAGTGGTGAAAGGAAACTGACAGCTTTGACGAGATATATGGTTTGATACTCTGTACTATATCACTCATTTTAAATTAAGACTTGATATTATTCTTCCTGAATTATATCTGAGGTGGAAGGAGACAGACTGAGGTCCTTTTCTTCAGAGGGGGGAAAAACAGAAATAAAAACACCTCATGAATCACTGATTTCATAAAACATGTCAAGCTACTAACCACTATAAACACGGCAGTCTCTATCCTGAGGTGGGCTGACTGGTGATGACAATGTGTTTGGCTGCCTATGTTACTAGCTTTGGCATGTTGTCATTGTGAGAACATTAGTTTGAAAACTTACATATCAAATAAGTGGACTTTAGAAATCTTGAAAGACATTTTTTATAAAGTAGATTTCCACACCAATAGTATGCATTTGGCTAAACTATTGTTAAGTAAAATATGACACAGATTAAACTAAACTAACTTTGAGAACAACTTTTATTGAGTGTTGTCACTATACCAGGTATATTCCAAGCACTTTACATTGATTATCTTTTTTTCTCGGAATAACTAAGTCACCCTATTGGATATGAGCATATTTATGGTGGAGGAAACAGCATAAATTCAGGAGGAAAGAAATATCATGGTACTGGTAGAGACAGGCAAGAAGTTTCATGTGGCTGAACGTTGAGGTTTAACTTGAGGAAATTTGGAGAAATGATGCTGAAGAGTAAGACACTGCTTCTTCTATGGAGAAACTTGTCTGTCATCTTATGGAGTAAGAAGTCAATGTTCATTACAGTAAATTATCTGAAAACTGAATTATATTTACATATCAACAAGTATGTTGAATTAACGAAGGAACAAATGGCATACATTCCTTTTCCCTTACATGTAAAATGTTTTCCCAAACTTTCTAGCTAAATTTATGTTAGCCTTCTATGTATTTTTTAATTAGTTATTTTATTTATTTTGGTATCAGGAATTGAACCTAAGGGCACTTAACCATTAAGCCATAGCTCCAGCCCTTCTATTTTTTTTATTTTGAGACAAGGTCTTGCTAAGTTGCTTAGAGCCTCACTAAGTTGCTGAGGCTGGCTTTGAATTTGTAATCCTGCTTTAGCCTCCAGAGCAACTGGGAGTACAGGTGTGTGGCCAGAATTCTATATATTTGTTTCCATTCTGAGTTTCTCTCTCTTTACTCTAGAACTATTTTTTGTTTTGCCTTATCAATTTTGTGAATAAGAGTAAATTAAATCTGTCATAATTTTAAAAAAATTTGGTTGTAGATGTACACAATTCCTTCATTTTATTTATTTATTTTCATGTGCTGTTGAGGATCGAACCCAGTGCCTCACACATATGAGATGAGTACTCCATTACTGGACTACAATCCCAGCCCTTGTCGTAATTTTTAATAAGTAAAAATTTAAAAAACACATAGAACATCTAGGGACATAGTAAGTTAAAGAAATATTTCTCTAAAGAAGATCTATACTTGACCAGAGATGCATTAGATCAAGGTTATGGACAATAAAACTCATTTTCTTTGTTTGTTTGTATGAGAAATTGACTTTAAACAAAAAATATTTTACAAAGTAATAGATTATCAGAAGCTCAACTTTCTAAGGGTTTATTTAAACACAACATACATGACAGCAGCCAATGTTTGTTACTGTTACATATAAAAACTATTTGGAATTAAAGATTTTTATTTCAGTATTAGAATTGAAGATTGAAGCACATAAATATTTGCAAGAAGGTAAAGTGAACGTCAAAATAAAGCCTAGAAAGAAACACAGACACTAAGATCTTAGTTTTGGTGCTGTAAACTCAGTAAAGACCATTTTCCTACTAAGACACCTGAATATGGTTGAGTATGATTATTCACAGTTCGTGTCCCAGTTTCTAGCTAGTGTATCTGTGACTATTGTATTTGGCTCACACAGTCATTATCAGTATATCTACTGGATAAAAGTGTAGGTATGCTCTGAAGACAAAGTTAGGTCTAAATCCCAGCTTTGTTTGCTGATATGGAGGTGAAATGTTTGATTTACCTCTACCAAAATTTCTTTCTCTCTAACATGATCATAATAACAAGATTTTACTTTTTATATTGTTTTGTGGAATAAATATAATAAAGAGCCTACTACTATGACTGATGTTGATCTCTGGGGTTCTATTTTCTTTATACATATTCATATTTTTTTATTTGTGGTAAGATGATAGAAAGATAAAAGATGTGGTAAGATAAAGAAAATTAGGAGTAATTCAGATACTTCTAGAAAAAAGTGAGAACAGAAAAGAGATCAGTAGCAGCACTCACATGAAATACTGACATAGACAGAGGGTATAAGAGTAGGTGGTTTCAAATTCACAGATTAGGTACAAATGCACAAAGAAACTTGATTGCAGAGAGTTGATCTACTGTGTCCTGAGATGAAGCCACTGTATGACTCTAGTGTGGCAGAGTGGCTCACTATGTTTTTGTCTTTGTTTTTTTGTTTTGTTTTGTTTTGTTTTGTTTTATTCTTCCTGGACAGTCAGGAAAATTACATTTTCTGTCTCACAGTTTGGTGTAACCTCATGACTGAATACTCAGTGAAGAAATTTATATCATTTCCAGAACTCGCATCCGAGTACTCTATACCTGTCCTACATGTGGTTGGCTAGAATGAAGCCAGCTCTCAGCAAAACCATGGAAAAACATTAGTGAAGATAGTGGAGACTTCTAAGTGACTGTAAGGAGAGGGGTACAATGCTGGCCTGATTACCTCATGATTATTGGTAAATGAGGAAAAATATCACTTCTACTGGGTTTGATACAAACCAAATTTGTAAGTCTGTTTATTATAGCAGCTACTGTTATCCAATTAAAGTTACTAGTTATAATGATATAGTAATGATATATAATAAAAGTAATAGAAAACTGAAGTAGAATATCTGATATTCACTCTCATGGGTCTGTGGAAGAAAGAAGAATCATGGAGAGATGAATTGTAAGTGGAACAAGAATGGAAAGAAGGTAGATATTGTATTTCTAGATTGTGTTTAAATGATGTGGTCAACTTTGTCATTGTCAGGCAGGCTGCAAATAGGTATTCTTTGATTGCCAGGTTAAAAGGAAAGGACTATAGATGTCTACTGTGGAACTCATTGGAAGCCAACTCACATAGATCTTGAAGATCAGGATGTTTATTGAGGAACATGCTTTTATGGTCTGCACTTACAAGGAAAGGGAAAGAAGCAGGAATGAATTTAGTCAATCCTTTGGAGAGCTCTGAAGAGCTTTGCTGTCTGTTGTTGTCCTGGCTATATTCTCAGAATTTAGTAATACAATCTTCAGACACTACAATACCCTCTTATCTCAGGTGACCAGAACCTTGATTTAATTGATTATTTGAAAAAGTTGGTAAAAGAGAAAACTCATTAAAAATGCATGCCATAGATCAATATTTAGTTTTAATTAAGCATAGACACATGTTTATTTGTAACAAGATTAGAGTTTTTTCTATAATTGTAAGACCACTCCCTATCCCAGGTAGGTGGATATTCTTTTGTTGGTTAAACAACACTTGGAATGGATCAACTACAGTTTATTTTAGTATATTTTAAATGAGTGAAGAAAAAACATAAAGATACTTTCAAAGGAATCTGTCAATACAATCTTGCTGCATATTTTCTATATTTATATCTTCAATCTTTTACAGTTATCTTATTTAAACTTAATTTTAGAGAAAGAGCTGCTATATTTTTCCATTTATATCTTATTAGTTTGCATTAATACTCATAGAAATTGCATAAGTTAAATAAAAACTATAACATTATCAGATTTAGAAAGAAGTCTTACTGATCTTTGGAAATCATAAGGTCTAACCAGAGGAAAGATAATTCTAGAAAGATGCTATTAGCCACAAACATTTTTACAATGCATAGTCCAGTCTGTTTTGCTGTATAAGCAGCAAGTCATTTTGATAGTGGCTAAGTGAGCTCCTGCTGCAGATTTTATTATGCTGATTCAATTTGTTCCTAAGCAGATTGCTGACTTTATAGAGCATCATGGGAAATCAACTCCTTCCTGTCTAGCCTACAGGGGCCCACATGCATCATTCTTCCATGACATTTCTTGCTCACTTACCTTCAGTGAAGAGGCATTCTCTTCTACATGGAGAGCAGTCAGGTGAAGTAACTTCTATCACCTTACTGTACTTTAGACTTGTTACTTACATACAAAGCAGGGCCAACCATTAGATGGGTGTAAGTCACCTGTTCCTGAGGTAAACATTATTTATTTTAATAATAAGGATATCAAATGGTAAGTCATCTTATTGTTGGATAAGTTCATTATTTTTATTTTTATTTTTTGATAATCAACTTCTAGGTGCAAGGATCATTGTCTTTGAACTATGCGACTTGCAAAATTTAGAGCTGTTTAACATTTGAAAAAATATAACTTTTAATCATTATTTTTCGTTCACATATGTGGAGCATTTTGGAGTCAGAGAGAGTTATACTAATAAGTTTTCCATTCTCATAACTAGACAAATTAATTCAGAACTTGTAGGCTTATAGCTGACAGGGAAAAAATCTATCATATACAATGGAGGTTTTTTAAAAATTACTATTGCTTAATTAGTTTCCTCCTTATTGAAAAAAAGACATTAGTCCAATTATAAGTCCCTTTGGTTCTAGTGAATTAGGATTAGATATGTTACACCCCTTATTTTTTTTCAAGAAAATTGCTAGAAATACATTATTAACATGGAAGAATATAATACCTGAAACATGACAAGCTTTTCTTTGCACAGTTAACTCCCAGGGCACATTCTATGAAAGTATCAAGAACAGAAAATTGTTTTTATTGTAATTAGGAAATGTCTGTCATCTGAACTAAATTTGAGGTCTTTTTGTTCTTGAGGACATTTTATCATGTAATGGAAGTGAGTTTTGCCACAGATCTGAAAATAAAATTTTGGTCTCTTTGAGTCTCTCCTTTAAACACTAAAAGTTTGTACCTAGAAACCCTCTTGTTTCTTATATGAAGATTTTTGCTAAATAACCTATTTATATTTTACATAAGTATTTGTTATGAAGGAATTTACAAACATTCTGGCCTAATCATGAGTAATTAACACTTAAGCTATAAATTTATGTGTTATAACTCTCTAATTTTATAAAATTAATAGACTTTAAGTTTGATTACCTCTGTGATTTCTATTTCATATTGAATGTATTTAGCATCTCTGAGTGTCTTGTTCTCTTGCTCTTTTAAATGATAAAGATACTCTGGGATATATAAATAATATATTTCTTGTGTTGAGAATACATATGTTTATTCACTCATTTATTTTTTAAATTTATGAAGCATATGACCATAAAAAGAAAGTCAGGAGGGAGGTGCAAATACAGAGAGATTGTGGAACCTCTTTCCTGGAGATTATTGAAAATAGGATAAATCACCATCATTCTCATTTATGATAAGCAAACAGGCCTGATGTTCTTCTGGCTTCTCAGTGATACTCTGCCCTGAGAGATGTCCAACAGTATTTGGCATGAGCTAGTTTATAAATGCACATGTATAAGATATAGGACTTGTCACAGAATGCTTTCATGGAATTGCAACATATGAGTTAAGGGCAACCAAAAAAGAAGCAAACTTTCTTATCCTGAGGTTATTTATGACTAATCTGGCCTTTGTAGCCTTACTAGAAGACAGTGAGATTTTATACATTCTCAATACAAAAACATGACAGAGAATGGAATTTAAATTATTAAGAGAGATTGGAAAAGGAGGTTGATTCTAATTGTTCTTGATTATTTTCTGATTGAAAAAATTTCTATGCCTACCTTTATAAAATGATCTTTTGGGCATTTCTAGCCTCATCATCAGGCTAAGAAGAGACCCTGGCATTTGGCTCTTTCAGTAATCAATCAAAAATCCAATATAGAGGAAATTATAAAATGAGTTAAGGATTAATTGTATATTTCCTGCAATTCTGTTACTATCTTTTCTATCACTCTCCCTGTGACCCTTACCCTAGTTTTTAACCTTTACCACACATTGGACCACCTGAACTTCCTTGAGAATGATCACTTCTGTGTTAGGACCAATCTGGCCCTTAGCAGATGGTATTCAAACAGACTCAGCCACATCTTACCCAGTCTATTCTTATGAAATTAAGACGGTTTCTGTGTCTTAAATCTTAGAGTCTGAGATTCCTCTGATCTTTATATATTTGAAATGTTTCTCACTTTTCTCTTGGATAGCACTTCTGTGTTCTTCTAAGCAAGATTCAAGATAGGCTTTGCCTCTTTGGGGAAGTTATTAACATCTTTCATCTAGTTCCTCCTCTCTGCCCTTTCACACTAGGTTAATCTCTGGCATATTTCACTACATTAATATCAAATATTTATTTCTCACCCTAGACACTAAACTCATTAAATACAGGGCCAGGTCTCTCTATATTTTGTTCTTTGCACAGAATAGGTATTCATTAGGCACTTGTTCATAAATGACTGACTCAATCTGAAGCCATTCTGGACTCATAATATCCTCATATGATTTCCAGGTCTTGCCTTTTTTTTAGGGTTCTCCTTTCCTGTCTTTGGTCAGCCTTATTTCTAAGCCTGGAGCCTCAGCTTCTATGGCTTAGCAGAGTGTCCAAAGAACAATCATCTGCCTAGTAGGTGATATTTGCCTTTCTATATTTGGCCCTCAGGTTTGCCCCACTAGAGCTAGACTGGTTTTGCCTCTAAACATGACCCTGGGCATAACTTGAATCCTCTGCTTATCAGAGGATACTCCATCCATGTGAGAAGCTATTTTCTTTACCTTGTGTTTATGCTCTAACCCTATAGTTGAGGAATGAACAGTTAGTAAGATCTTTTATTTATTTTGTTCTTATACCACGTCATTTCTTCCTTACTTAATTTTACTGGGGCAGAAACTGAGCTCAGAAAGATTAGCTAATTTGTACCAAATCATTCATCTGTTAAGTATTTGAGTCTAAGTCCTAAACCAAGATGTCTCACTCCAAAGACTGAACTCCTAAACAACATTCTGTACAGCCCAAGAGAGGGTATCTTTGGAAAGATTCTCATAAGAAAGTCCATTATTTATGGATATTCTTTAGTATAGTCATCCCTAAATATCCTTAGGACATTGGTTTAAAGACCTCACAAGTATATCAAAACCCATCAATGCTTAAGTACTTTATACAAAATGGCATGATATTTGCACATAATCTACATTTGTCCTCCTATAGCCTTTAAATCATCTCTAGATTATTTATAACTCCTAATACAATGTGAATGTTAATAAAATAGTTTTTATACTGTACTGTTTAGGCAATAATAACAAAGAAAAAAGTCTATGTATGGTTGATACAGAAAACTTTTTTCCAAATATTTTTGATCCTCAGTTGGTTGAATTTGTGGATGTGGAATTGAAGATAGACAGAGCAAGTTGTGTTTCCAAGTTTTAAATTTGGCCTTTTAAAGAATTTATATCCAAGATTCTCCATTGATATATTTTTTAAGAATTATAATTTCTGCCACATCTATTTTCATCTGTCCTAAGTGCAGACAGATATAGAATGTTAAATTAAAGGTACATTTAAGAGGAACTAGAAAAGAAAAAAAAAAGAAAAGAAAAGAAAGAATATGAAAATACCATAAAATTCCATAAAAAAACACTTGTTTTTTCAAAACTGTTTAGAAAAGTGGGTTTTTTATTGTTTCTTGATTGATTCTGATTAGCATTGAAAGCCTTTTTTTTAACATACTATAAAAAAGTGTTAAAATTACAACAAAGAAAATGCCTTTCTTTGTCATTTGTTTCTATCTTATTTTTAAAATATCATTTGTTTCAGCTGTTGTCTTGGGACCTGAAGATTTATGGTTCTGCTTTCTTCTTTCTTCTGAAAATTTTACATTACTGCTCTACTTAAAGATTGGAGTAGTCAGTTTATTTCTTATCTTATCACGTAAGTGTAGGTCTTCATGGAAAAGTAGAAATCCTGGTTTACAACAGGGATAATTTCAAGACAGAAACAGCAGAGCCCTAAAACAAGCACAGGGTTATTCTAAGCAAGGGATCCTGTGCACTTGCATAGGTGGCACACCATGATATCACATGTGATTCAATGAACATTCCTGAAAGTATTCTTAGCAGGAAAATTATCAAACTCATAATGAGAATTGAAATAAATCCTCAAAATAATGAGAACTGAAATGTTTATAGAGATACATATGTAGATATATATCTATCTATATATATATAGATATAGATTCAAATTATCTTTGTTCTTCCTAATCAGATTACAGTTTGGAGGGGAAAGTATATTTTTTAAATAACAGTGATAAGACTTCATAGCCTCTTAAGTTTTACCTTATATGTTGTTAGAGGTCAGGAAAATTATTTCTGTTGCTCATAGTTTACACTTGACAAGTAGGTCAAAGGAAAGGGCAGTATGAAAGTTTTGTTTTAAATATCTATCTCACTTGATGCTTGTCTAATCATGAAAAAAAATCATAATTTTTTTCCTACTAAACTTCATGACTGGTGACCAAAATACAAACATATTGAAGGACAATACTGGAAAAAAATCTCAGTGGAAACTCTCTGTTATAGGAACATTTTATATATGTATATGTATGTATATATATACACATATTTATCTATATAGATATATACATGTGTATATATATATGTGTATGTATATATACACACATACATATATACATATATATGTATAAATTACATGATATGCACACAGTTTGTTCATGAAATAAAATTGGGGTTTGTTTTAATAATGGAAATTTGTAACAGTGAAAAAAGTTCATACCAACAATTTTACAAGTATAGGAATTTTTAGAAGAGAAAAAGCAATCAGAAACAGTGAAGATTCCATTATTGGTCTAATTTGAATACTATTCCTATGACAGGTATTTAAAAACATTTCGCATTTTCAATAGCAAAGAGCCACTAGAGAATGAATAATACATTTAATATATATTTAAAATTTATCAAATGTTTCCAAACAATAAAATGTATTTCTATTGTATATTTTAGTCAACCAATTAATGCCTACATTTGTGTATTACACTGAGAGGGGCTTGGTAAACTAGACTGAGGCTTGATTTGGTAATTTCTGTAGTTTTGGTCTTCTCCATGTGTTTATGACAAAAATAACTGAGTTTTAGGTTTTTTCTCTTTTAATTGGATTTGTAAGAAAACAAGGTAGCTTGCTCCATTATTATTGGTTTCCTAGAGGCAATTTTGCAACTATGATTATAAATACACTTCTATTATCAAGTCTTATTTCCCAAAAGACAGGGAAAAAATCCATCTCTGTTCTCCCTTGTGTGAGATTCATAGTTTCTGGCAATATGTAAACTTTAAGAGTTCATGTTCCCTGTTTAGACTTTATAAAGCTTATCTTGACTTTCTAGAAGTTTTCTATTGTATTATATATATTTTTCTTCAAGGAATTTATACTTTAGAAGATATAAAATTGACCATCGAACAACAAATAAAGTCAGTAAACTTTTATTAGCATATATACACAAAGACATAGGAAAGTTGTGGTAGAAGTTAAAATAAGTATAAAATGCAGCTGTAAATGTCATGTAGGAGCTAGCAATCCATTAAAGAAATCAAAATTTGGAACATAATAATATTAATTATTTCTTTCTTTAACTCAGTTATTAAACAAATGTCTCTTGAACAACTAACAGGTTCCCAAAACTGTCTTCAATGCTGATAATTCAATGATGATTTCTAGCCTAATGGAGCTTATGGTCTAGTGGAGAAGACAGACCATCAAATATTGACACAAGCAAACATAAAATCATCACAATATGACAAAATTAGTTCACTATGTTCCTATTTCTAAAAGACAGTGATTTCCTCTCCCTTCTTATGCCCTTTCCCTTTTAGTCTGTTCTGATAAGGTAGGCAGAGAGAAACTTACAATGTATCACTCCTTCCTACTCTAGTGCTCCAAAGACTTCCTATACTATTCAGAGCATAAGTATTCGTTTCCTTCCTTGACTTAACTCCCATGCTTATTTATTTCTCTTCAACCTTAAATTCCTCAAACATGCTAGGCTTGCTTTCTGCATGAACCTTTCTACTGTTCTTTTCTCAGCTCCAGAAAGTCAGAAGGTCATAAAACTTTACTTTTTTCCCCTGCAAAAACAAACAAAAAATCACCTTACTTTCTTAAGGTCCTCGCCCAAATGGAATTTTCTCAATGAAGCCTTCTTAGATTATTCAATTTTAACTTAAAACATGAAATTGTTCATAATCTCTAAACTTTTCCCTCCTTTTTGCTCCAGCACCAAATATTATAACACAGTATAACATTTATTTTGTTTGCTTTACAATGTCTCCTGTGCTAAAATGTAAGCTCCACCAAGATAGAGACTTTGTTGGTGTTTTTCCCCCCTTCTCGGTTGCTAGCACAGGGTCTGCCTGGCACATAGTAGATACACAATTGATATTTGCTGAATGAGCATATCTATAATCAGATTTGTAGAGAATTTCTGAGAAATTGATAATTTAGCTGAAAACTCAAGAAGATAAATGGATATAAATTAAGTAAAGGGAGAAAGAAATTATAGTGATAGTAGCAGCAGCAGTAACAATTACCTTTAGTGCTTAGTATGTGTTTAGTGGCAAACATATATTGACTCCTATACTAGTCAGCTTTCCATTGCTGTGATGAAGTACCTGAGAAAATCAACATGAAGGAGGAAAGATTTATTTTGGCTCATGGTTTCGGTACATAGTAACTTAGCTCCACTGTTTTATTCTGTGGAAAGGCAAGGGCATCATGGTGGGGAGCACATGATAGGGGCAAAAATACTCACCTCATGGTGGCCAGGAAGTAGAGAAAGGGGAGGGGAGGATGGAATCCATGAAGCAGAGAGGTTCGGAAGGGAAAGAGGAGAATAGGCACAAAATAGACCCTTCAAGGGCATTCCTCCAAGATCTTACTTATTCTCATTAGACCCTGCTTCTTAAAATTTCCTCCTTCTCCCAATAACTCATGAAGCCCTGAATCCATCAGTGGGTTAGTCCTTTAATTGGGTTAAAGTATTCATAATCTAATCATCTGTCAAAATCCCCACCACTGAATACTGCTGCACTAAGGACCAAGTCTTCATTGTGTGAACTTTTGTGGGACCTTGAGATTCAAATCATAAGTACTCAAAATCCTTAAAAACAACCTTCACTTGGCAGAAAAGCTGAAGTACAGAGAGAGCTTTCAAGAAGAGGAAATGGTGTGTCAAAGCTTTCTGGATAGAATAAGTACATTGAGGAGATTGTAAAAAAAAAAAAAAAATCTGCAATTAGAGCTGAGAGAGCTAGGAATGTGATAGAAAAAAAGCCTAGAGAGAAATATCTGGGCATAGGTGACCAAAGGGACTTGCTTGCAGCATGTTCTGGTTTATTCCTTTCATTCTGGAATAATTAAACAAACCCTCTTTTGCTCTCAAAATTTCTCTGTATTAGTTGACAAAGTGAATTAATAAATTCTGCCTCTCATCTCTGAGAAGTGAGAAGATATGAAGAAGTAGGGATGTGATCCGAGTTTTTTTCCTAAAAAAGAACTCTGGCTATGATTTTAAAACTAAATTTAATAGGAGGAATTACACAGTGAGCTTTATTAGCAGGCAATAATCTCTGATGTTTTCTTTCTTTTTTTTAAAGAGAGAGAGAGAATTTTTTAATATTTATTTCCTTTAGTTTTCAGTGGACACAACATCTTTCTTTGTATGTGGTGCTGAGGATCGAACCCGGGCCGCACGCATGCCAGGCGGGCGCGCTACCGCTTGAGCCACATCCCCAGCCCTCTGATGTTTTCTTAAGCATGGGTTGTAGTAGCAAAGATAAAGGGAGAGGAGCATATTTGAAAAATATTTAGAAGGTAAAATCTAATTATAGTGATGATGCATTATGTATGAGAGAAGAAGATAATGATACAGTGACTCCTAGGTTTCTAATTTTAGTAACTGGATAAAGGCTTTGTGGTTTACCATGAAGGGGAACAATGAACAAAGACCATGTATGAATGTGTGCGTATGATGGGGCCATGAAGGGTTGAAGATCAATAAATGTAAAAATATAAAATATTAGTTATGTGATAAAGTATCAAATGTGATGTTTAGTCCAAAAGTAGTATTCCAGTGGTTGGCTGTGTCACAGTGTTTACCTATCAGCTATTGGACATTTGGGTTGTTTCTAGTTGTTAGGAATTTACAAATAAAGATGCAGTGAAGATTTCTGTAAAAGCCTTTGTATGGACATATGCTTTGATTTTTCCTGGGCAAATATCTAAGAGTAGTATGGCTGGATGATTTGGTAGGATTATGTATAAATTATTAATAACTTGCATAATACTTCCAAAATGATTATACTGTTTTACATTTCCATTAACAGAGTATAAGAATTCCAGTTTCTCCATTTCCTTATTAATACTTTATATGTTTAATCTTGATTTTAACCATTCTTATATGTACACAGAGGTATTTAATTGTAGTTTTAATTTATATTCCTTTAATAGTCAATGAGTTCAATATCTTTTTGCAGCTTTTCATGCACTTATTTGCCATTTACATGTCTTTGTTTATCTCCTTCTATGGAGAGTTTGTTCAGTTCTATTGATCATATTATTACTTGACTGAAAAGGCCTTTATATTATTTTGTGTTTAGAAGATATTTTTATCTAGCTATGGAATTCAAAATTATGGATTTTTTTCTTTCAGTACTTTAAAGCTGTTATTCCATTTTCTTGCCACTTAAGTTATTTCTGACAAGAATTCTTCTGTATCCATTATTTTTGTCCTCTGGACATATGTGTTTTTATTCTGGCTACTTTTTTTTATTACAATGATCTTGGCAATTCATACATTTGAATCAATTGGGGTATAATTTCTCATTTTTCTGATTGTACAGATTGCAGAATCACTTTGGTCATACAGTCACCTATATACATACAACAATCATAATTTCTATTCTATTCTGGTGCCCTTCCTATTCTCCCTTCCCCTCCCCTCCCCTCCCATCACTTCTCTCTATCCAATCTAATGTGATACACTTGTTTTTTCTTTTTCTCCTCACAACATCATACATGTATTCTGTGTAACGATGAGGTTCTCCTCCCATCTTCCGCGCAACTCCCCTTCTCCCTCCTTTTCCCTCCCACCTCTCTTCTCTATTTAGTGGTAATCTTCTTCTCATGCTCTTCCTCCCTATCCCATTTTGACACCCCCCTTATATCAGAGAAGACATTCGGCATTTGTTTTTTAGGGATTGGCTAACTTCACTTAGCATAATCTGCTCTAATGCCATCCATTACCTGCAAATGCCATGATCTTGTTATTTTTTAGTGCTGAGTAATATTCCATTGTGTATAAATGCCACATTTTTTTAATCCATTTATCTATTGAAGGGCATCTAGGTTGGTTCCACAGTCTAGCTATTGTGAATTGTGCTGCTATAAACATTGATGTGGCTGTGTCCCTGTAGTATGCTCTTTTTAGGACTTTTGGGTATAGTCCGAGAAGGGGAATAGCTGGGTCAAATGGTGGTTCCATTCCCAGCTTTCCAAAGAATCTCCATACTGCTTTCCAAATTGGTTGCACCAATTTGTAGTCCCACCAGCAATGCATGAATGTACCTTTCCCCCCCTCCTCACCAGCACTTATTGTTGTTTGACTTCATAATGGCTGCCATTCTTATTGGAGTGAGATGATATCTTAGAGTAGTTTTAATTTGCATTTCTCTGATTGCTAGAGATGGTGAGCATTTTTTCATGTATTTGTTGATTGATTGTATATCCTCTTCTGAGAAGTGTCTGTTAGATCCTTGGCCCATTTGTTGATTGGGTTTTTTGTTTTTATGTTGTTTCACTTTTTGAATTCTTTGTATACTCTAGAGATTAGAGTTCTATCTGATGTGTGAGGGGTAAAAATTTGTTCCCAGGATGTAGGCTCCCTATTCACCTCTGGCTACTTTTAAGATTTTCTCTTTGCTCGCTGATTTTGAGCAATTTAATGATGGTCTGGTGATGATTTATAGTTTTTCTTTTCTTGTCCATTTTGTTTGGGGTTTATAGACTCTCTTTAATCAGAGAGTTTGTGTTTTTCATTAACTTTGGCAAATTTTCTACCCTCTAATTATATGTGTATTATGTTGTTTGATGTTATCCAAAGTCTCATTGATATTAGTTTTTAATATATATTTTTTGTTCTTATTATACATGATAATAGAATGTATTTTGGAATACTATACATATATGAAGAATAATTTCTCACTCTTCCAGTTGTATATGATGTAGAATTACATTGATCATGCAATCACATATGCATATAGGATAATAATGGCTGATACATTCTACTGTCCTTTCTATTCCCCTCCCCCTCCCTTCCTTTCATTCCACTTTTTCTAATCTAAAGTACTTCTATTCTTCCCTACCTTCATCCCCTTCTTGTGAGTTAGCATGTGCATACCATTATATGAATTCAGATTTTGGTTTTGGAGGATTGGCTTATTTCACTTAGCATGATATTCTCCAGGTCCATCCATTTACTGGAATTCAGATCCTACCCCAATGTAGTGAAAACTTGGGCTATATTTTTCTTCTATTTGGTGCAGGGTCACTGTTCTAGTACCTATGCCTTTGATTCACTTTGAGTTGATTTTTGTCCAGGGTGAGAGATAGAGGTTTAGTTTCATTTTGCTACATATGGATTTCCAATTTTGCCAGCACTATTTGTTGAATAGGCTATCTTTTCTCCAGTGAATGTTTTTGGCACCCTTGTCTAGTATGAGATAACCATATTTATGTGGGTTTGTCTCGGTATCCTCTATTCTGAACCATTAGTCTATAAGTCTATTTTGGTGCCAATGCCATGAATTTTTGTTACAATAGCTCTGTAGTATAATTTAACATCTGGTATTATGATGCCTCCTACTTTACTTTTCTTGCTAAAGTTTGCTTTAGCTATTCTGGGTCTCTTATTTTTCCAAATAAATTCATAATTGCTTTTCCTATATGTATGAAGAATGTCACTGGGAGTTTAATAGGAGGAATTGCCTTAAATCTGTGTAATGCTTTGGGTAGTATGGCCATTTTGACAATATTAATTCTGCCTACCCAGAAGTATGGGAGATCTTTCCACCTTCTTCAATTTCTTTCTTTAGTGTTCTCTAGTTTTCATTGTACAGGGCTTTCACCTCATTTGTTAAATTGATTCCCAGGTACTTTATTTATTTATTTATTTTTGAGGCTATTGTGTATGAGGTAGTTTTCCTAATTTCTCTTTCAGTGGATTCATCACTGATGTATAGAAATGTCTTTGATTAATGGGTGTTGATTTTATATCCTGTTACTTTGCTGACATAATTTATTAGTTCTTAAACTTTTCTGGTGGAATGTTTGGGATCTTCTAGATGCAGAATCATGTTATCAGCAAATAGTGATAGTTTGAGTTCTTCTTTACCTATTTGTGTCCCTTTAATTTATTTCTTTTGTTTAATTGCTCTGGAAAAACACTATTTATTTACTTTTATTGTGCTTTTTTCTTTGATCTGGGAGATATTTATAAGTGTGCAGTTTAATTTTGAAGTCGTTGAGACATGGGAGTGGGAGTTCTATGTATCTTAAGATGATTGATTTCTAATGTAATAAATAATGCAGGAAATAGTCTGCATAATTTCACATTTTTAAAATTTCTCCAATCTCATTTTATGACAGAATATATTCTATCTTTATTAATGTTCTACTTGTCATTATTATGTATAGTTCTCTAAATAACAAGCAGGTAAAAGTGGCTGATAATGTTGTTAAGTCTTCTATATCATTACTCCTTCCAGCAAAGTGAAGGGGCTTAAAATTTCAAATATAATTGTGGGTTTGTCTTTCTAGTTTTATTAATTTTTACTTCATGTATATTGAAATTTTGTTATTAGGTACATACACATTTAGGATCGTTATACTTTCTTGAAGAAGTTACCCTATTATAGTTATGAAATGTTCCCCTTTATCTCTGAAAATACTTTTCTTGAAATTTATTTTATATTATAACTCTATTTCAGATTTTTCATGCTTATTTTCCCCTTCTTTTGCTTTTACCTATTGGTTTGTATTGATATTTAAAGTGTGACATATGTATAGATCATATAGTTATTGTTTTCTTTTTATACATGTTGAACATTTATACCTTTTAATTACAATGTCTAGTTCATTTAAATTAATTACTGATATTATTGGAAAAAGCAGAATACCTGCCATGAATGAAAACCAGGTAAATGCTAGGTTTGATGATATAATATTTTGGAAACCAGGTTGAATAGTTCTACTGCCAGGCTCAGAGAGAAGATTGTTGGAATCCATTTGTTGCAATTGTTCCTTCTCTCGTTTATCATATGGTGCACAGCAACAGATTAATTTTATTGTTTGTTAGCACTTTTTATTTTGCAAATAACAATTATATATATGTATATATACATACATATATGTGTGTGTATGTGCATGTATGTGTGTGTATATATATATAGAGAGAGATTGTGTGTGTGTGTGTGTGTATATATATATATATATATATATATATATATATATATATTTATGTAGAGAGAGAGAGAGAGAGAGAGAGAGAGAGAGAGAGAACACCATA
>NW_026000068.1:21897767-21931955 GCF_001458135.2 Marmota marmota marmota
AGGTGTGTGTATATTTATGTAGAGAGAGAGAGAGAGAGAGAGAGAGAGAGAGAGAGAACACCATAGGCAATCTCTTGGTATCCCATTATGGCTTTGATGTGAAGTTCTCTAACAACAAATAGTGCTAGGCATTTTTTCATATACTTGTTTGCTATTTGCTATTTGATTATCCTCTTCAGTGAAATAGCCATTTATGTGTTTTGTTAATTTTTAATTGTAATATTTGCAGATTGTTCAGTTTTCCAGTCTTTGTATATTTTGTAAATATGTGTATTGCAGATATTTTTTCAAGTCCATGAATTGCTCCTTTATAAATTATTTGTTGACTAAAATTTTTTTAAATGACTTTGAAGTATATTTTAAGAAATGGTAGAATTTGTCAAGCATACGCTTTATTTTGGGTACTAACTACCAATCTGTAAATTTGATTAATTTTTCATATCTGATTAGAACTTCTACTTCAAGTCCCATGCTTATACCCCTTCTATAGCTTTCTCTGTCTTTCCAAGACAAAATTTAGAAATTTTTATTTTCTTTGTATTTTTTCTTTTTTCTTTTTATTTGTTTTAATTAGTCATACATGACAGTAGAATGCATTTATGCACTTTGATATATCATACATAGATGGGATATATTTTATCTCATTTTTTTCTGAATGTACATGTTGCAGAGTCAATTTGGTCATGAAGTCACATATACACATACAGTAATAATGTCTGTTTCATTCTACTATCTTTCCTATCCCCTTAACCCCTCCATATCTTAAAAGTATAAACAAAAACAAATAACTTTTTTCCTCCAAATTTTATATATGAAGACCAAATAATTTTAAAAGAATAGAGTTGGAAATGACATTTTCCAGATACGAAACCTGTATGTGTTAATCCACAGAGCATACACAAATAGTATATGTCCAGGATTCAGATAAATAAAAACAGAAGTTGTCCAGGATTCGAATAAATGAAAAATGATGAAAACATGGACCAATGGATAGAAATGAAGAATCAAAAGAATAATACATGCCCAGGAGAACACAAGACACTATGTTTGAACTGGGTGTTAAAGAATGATCAAATCCATGAATAATTTATGTCATTGCTGTTTTGTTTCATTTCTTCTGCTAATCTATGTATTGTTATTGGTCAAGTAATTTATCTTTGACCTTCAGAACCTAGCAATACTTAGAATACTAAGGTGTTCAAAAAAAGTGTGTTGATTTGAATAGTTCTTCTTCTTTAATATTCAAAAACATAAATTAAGCAACTAGTTCAATACAACAGTCAGTTCTGACCTGGATGTTTTCAATAATAAATCAAGCAGCATGATAGTGTATTAGTTATCCACTGCTACATTAAAAATTGCACTAAAATTTTGTGGCTTATAAAACAAACATTTTTTATCTTGAAGTTTTGTTTGTTTGTTTTAGTTCAAGTATATCAGTGTCGCTTAGCTGGGTCCTCTAGTTTCAGTTCTTTGACAAGGCTGCGAAGTGTCAGGGGATCTGTAGCCATCTCAGTGACTGATAGGAAGATAATTCACTTTCATGCTCACTCATGTAGATGTTGGCAGGCTTTAGGTCCTCTCTGGCTCTTATCCAAAGACATCAATTGTGCCATGTGCTCCTATCCATAGGATAATTCACCAGAAAGCATCTGGCTTCCCTTAGAGAGAGTGGGGGAGAGATAAAGAAAATGCAAGGGGGATGAAGTCACAATCTTTTTAAACCTAATATTGCAAGTGGCATTCCATAACTTTTGCCACATTTGAATCATTAAAAATGAGTCATTATGCCAAACCAATGTTCAAAGGAACTGTTTGTCCTCACAATAGCCCATGTCACTAATATTTTACCAAAGATACTAGCAAATATATACACAGACAAATTCATAGAGAGATTATGTGTTATAGCTAGATGACAGGGGAAGCTCCTACCCCAGGAGACTTAGCAATAATATTGTATGTGTATTTTTTGCCCCATCTTTTCTTAGGAACAAGGAGGAGGAAGAAAGTAGATATGTGGCAATTCTATTCTTCGTCAATTAACACCTGTCTTCTGTAGAATGATAATTTCTTGTAGGCATTGTCTCAATGTCTAGGGTTCCAGTGATACTTCTGAGGTCAAATAGGGAGCAAGAAAGGTATATTAGGCCCATGCCTTATACAACTAGGTACTACCCAAACCAGTTCTATCATAGTACTTATTCTGAGTTCTAACTTAATTGAATAAAAGTTCTCAAATCTGTTAGAAATGTTTGAAAAACTGGGATCCTAGAACAATGATTTTGACTACAGCAGTAAAACAGCACAGTGATTAGGCATGTGGGCCCTAGAGCAAGCCTGCCAAGGGTTGTTTGTATCCAGATTTGCTAGCCAGGCGAAGGGATTTAGAAGTCTGGGATTGAGTCCCATCCACACTTATATGTTGGCTTTTCTGTTTCTGAAGCCAAAAGTACTTGAATGTATTGATACTGTGCCTCTTTTTACTGTCATTCCTAGCATCTATATGACAGACCTGCATATACCTGAGCATTGTTTAATATATCCAATGGAATGGTTAAATACATTTACCACTATTATGCCTACTCTTTTCTATCTTGATAATAGGTCTCTCACTAAATGATATAAGATCTTAATTTTAATAAACTCCTTCTCTATAAAGAAAATAATCTGGAACTGATTTCTATACCTGTCGACACAGTGTATCATAATCAGTTTAAATATTTTTACAACTGGTGGATATACTAATTTGATTATGTCACTTCTTCTAGAACTTTTGCAGACCAAAATTTTTAATTTTATTTTTAAATAAAGAGACTGTAGGCTACAATTGATTACCCACACCTATTATCCAAAAAGGAATTAAGGTATTATCTTGCAGTACATCAAGTAATAAGTTTTCTGACTTTAATTAATAAGGAAGCTCAAAAAAGACAGTAGTAAATATTCCATACATGTATTTGTGAAAGTAGTAACCCCTGAACCTGAGATTTCATTGTTCATGGTGTCTTTTTTGTTTTTAAACTCCAGCTGTTGGAAATTCTTTAATCACTGATTTGATTTTTAAGAGGATTCTTATTACTAAGCCTCATCTCAGATGCAAAGTCTTTGTTCCTTCTGCTGTTCTATTAGTTGACTCCACCTCACCTCTAGAGTATAATTTTGAATTTGATTTTTTGAGTGGAGGCAAATCGCTTTTGTTTTCAAATGCTTTGGCAGAAGAGCTTCTTTTGTGAAAATAGAGGAACAGGCGACTTGGGATGGGGAAGAAAAGTCTTGAGAAAACTGGCGGTTGGGTGTTATGTGAATTCCTCTGCTATTGTGATATTCAGGCTGTGTGCAGTGTGGAGGGAATGTCAGTGGGAGGGAGAATAACTTGTACTCCAATTTTTGTGTCTTAACAATTGCAATATAGTGAAAAATATGGGGACTGTAGCAATCTATCTAAATAAGTCTCATAAGAAAAAAAATTGTGGCTTTTGAAATGCATAGAACATTATGTGTTCATAACAGTAAACACTGAAAGCCTGTATTCTCAGCCAGGGATTTTAAAATAAGACCTTCACATAAGGAAATGATGGCAAGGGGAATATATATCTAAGGAAGCAAATAGCACAGCAAGATGATGTTTAACTGGAAGGCTCGTAAAATTTTGCCCCTCTTAAAAATATCTCTCCTGTGGACTAACATGATAGGCATTCCTTGTTCTCTTCTTCCTCCTTAGATAATTCTTCTCTCTCCTTGTTTGGCTCTCTTTCTTCCCCCTTTTAAACTATAAATATTCTATAATATGTTCTTTACTTTAATGTAATCATGTTATTTCCTGGTTTCAGTTATTGTCTCTGACACCTTGTCCTGGTTCTACTTCTCACTCTTTATCAATCAGCTTTTTTAAAAGTATTTTTTTAGTTATAGTTGGACATAATATCATTATTTTATTTATTTATTTTTATGTAATGCTGAGGATTGAACCCGGCGCCGCGCACATGCTAGACAAGTGCTCCACTGAGCCACAACCCAGCCCCTATCCATCAGCTTTTATCCTTATATCATCCTCACTTCCAGAGACGTGATGCTAAATTTAATAAGTGGAGAGTGTTGGATACATTCATTCATTCACACACACACACACACACACACAACACACAATTGTTCTGTAAACTTTATTTATGCACTTAGGAATATGAAGCTTCTCATTAGCTTCTTTGATAATAGAATTTATCTAATCATTTTCGGAGTAATTTTAAAGACAAAATTAATTTTAACATGAGATAATTAGAAAGAGATCCTATAAGAAAACCTCATCTCTGTGACAGCCTGAAGAAAGTATTTTTCAATAAGTTTTTATACTTAAATGCTCAATTTAAGATATTTATACTTAAATGCTCAATTTAAGATATTTCAGATAAAAAAATTTATAAAAATATTCAGCTGATGTCATAAGTGAAAAACTCTGTTCCTGCAAGACAGCAAGTTCTTACCAAATATTTGTAATGAATGTCAAGGATTGACATCATTTTCTATTTTTAAAGATGTACATATATTTTTATATTTAATGTTATATATAAGTATTATACATAATGTGTAAATATTATATATATTTAATGTAGAAAAGTCAAAAGAATGGCTTAGTAACTCTGAAGCAAATAGCAAATTCTACCATCTAAATGTTTCTAAGTAATATAATATGACTTCAATACAAATAGTTAAGCAATGATTGTAGCTTTAATTGACACAGAATTTTGTCCATTCATTTGAAAATTTCAGAATTTTATTCAAGTACTAATTGAGTGATTGTTTCCAATAGAAACAGCTTGTGGTGTTGGATAAGAGCACAGTGAAATGCCAGAAGGAATTGGAAAAAAATAGTTATTACAAGTGATTAATTGGACAGACAGAACTGTAGGTGATGTTTTCTTACTTTGTAAATTCAAGAAGTACAAAGTGTTATTGCTGTGCTAATCTCTCCTTATAGCCTTTCTCTTTTATGACCATCACTTGTCTCCTTATCTCTCTATATCTCTTCTCCTCCCTCGTTCTCCCACAATGCTCCTACCATCTTAATACTTCTAAAACCTATTATCAGTCTATAGGTCACTACTACTAACTCAGCTCATTTTATTATTATCTCTACATGAGAGTGGCTGTAAATTCTATCCCTATGCTAATAGGAGTCCAGAGATTTGGGCATGCATGTTTACAATGTCCCTTTCATCAGATACTCACTTACCTCAACAGGTAGCCTAATGCCTAGGTGTCTGAACCATGACTAAGTGTCCCTCTCACAGGAAAATTGTTCATATTGGCAGATCCCAATGTGGCTCTTTTTTGAACTATGTCCAGTTAATTTTAACCAAGATATCCATTTTCTGACTGAGAAAGAAATTAGATTAAATTATTCAGTCAGATTAAACATAAAGGAGGCAATGTAACAAAACACATGAAATAATAGAAGTAGTTTATTGCTTACAGAACCAAGAGGGAAGAGAGCACTATATTTAATAGGACACATGGGAAGCTAGGAACTGTCTGGAACATACATGCTGACTGAGAGGGACATGGAAACCTGTGGGAAAAACCATTATTGGGGATCACAGTGTTACCCAAGCTAGCTTCTTAAGGGAAGTTCTTACTGATAGGTTTGAAAAAGTGGCACTAGTTGTGGAGTCTATGACTGAGAGGTGATCACTGCTACCTGTCTTCTGCTCAGTTCATGTGAAGTGTAGGCATCCAAGGGACAAGTCAAGTAGGGTATACCAAGCTGTTCTGTAGGGAGGGGGTCATCAGGAAGTAAATGTATATGGAAGGCATCTGAATCTACCTCATTGAGGAACAGGAGAAATTCAGAGAATTAGAAACTGCCAACCCTATTGTGGTAAGATAAAGTCCAACTTTTATTCTAAATGGATCACAAAGCAACATAAAATTATAAAAATTCACCACAGATCAAAGAGCATCCACAGGGATGGGCGATTAGGAAGACTTGATGTTGTTTTCCAGGGAAATTTCACCAGAGTAGTGAGTTCCTAGGACAGATTGCAGTAGAAGAAAGTGAGAGAAACTGTGGACATAGGTGTAGAGAACTCTTAAAAGAAGATTGTGAAGTTTCAGAAAGAAGGCAATAATTCGAAGGGATATGGATTGAGAACTGATTATTGTTAGAACTGGAAATAACTGGAAAAATACCAAATAAAAACCAACTTCCATATTAATATCACTGGAATCATTGTGAAGTGATGAGACATAGGCTTTAGAGAACAGTGTTTTTGTTTGTTTGTTTGTTTGTTTTTTAAGCTTGGCTAAGACAGATTTTCCATTAAATGAAAATGAGTTTTGTTACAGTAGAGTCTTATTGTTCTACTCTCACTGTATCTCAATAATAAAGGTTAGATACAGGATTACAGAAGAGAAAATTGTGACTATGAATCTTAAGGAAAACAAGCATAGTACAAGCATGAATTTGAAGATTCCAAATAAGTAATAGGAAGTGAAATATCACTTAAGTAAAGAAAAATTTCATTTTGAAGTGTAGATGTTTTATGAAAGTTTACTAGGTACAAGACACTATATTTGATTTTGGCAATTTCAATTGAGATTGTCATTTTATTTTGTCTAGATTTTACCTCATTCCACCTTCTCTATCATGGGACATTTAGTTCTTCTGTATGTGGTCATTCTTTTCTCTTTCATTCCTGCACAATGACTTTTATAGGATGAAAGATAAAGGAGGGATATAAATAAGACAAAGTCAAATTGAGTCAAAGTCATACTGTAGGAAAAATATGCAGCAAGAACAATGAAGGTCTTTGCTTTTATAGTCATTATATTTAGAGCCTCTGGGATTTTGAATAATAAGATCTGTTTTAGTTAGAAGGATTAAATTCCAGTGTCTCCCAGGTAGAAACCCTTTTAATTGGAGTTAAAATTTCTTATACTTTGAAACAACTTAGAACACTAAAAAAATAAATTTCATATAATAATGATAATTATGCTGCAAAGATAATATGTTTAGACATTCAAGGAAAGAGGGGATTCATAGAATGAAATATTTTCAGAAAGTTTTCCTGAAGAACATGGGAACTGAGCTTGGCCTAGAGACTAGGTATAAAACTTGCAGAAAAAGAGAAGGCAAGACTCTAGGAAGAGGGAGTAGAATGTGCAAATGTGTTACAACCTGGAAATTGAAGGAAAATCACTCAGATATTTTCTGGATATGGATTGAGAACTGATTATTGTTAGAACTAGAAATATTTTATATATACATATACAATATGTATATATAAATATGTATGTTGATTATACATATCTAAGCATAATATAGTTCATATCTTAAAACTGTTAATCATATTAAGGTATTCTTT
This sequence comes from Marmota marmota marmota, assembly GCF_001458135.2. Lineage (NCBI taxonomy): Eukaryota > Metazoa > Chordata > Mammalia > Rodentia > Sciuridae > Marmota > Marmota marmota. The sequence goes on from NW_026000068.1 coordinate 21,905,126, forward strand.
CTGTGATAAAATGTGCTTCTAGTTTATGATTTTAATAGTACTTTTGTTGTTTATTGAGAAATAAATTAAGACCACATATTCTCTCAAAAGTTTTGAAACAACAGAATATAAACCCTACAAAAAGCTTAATTAAACAATGTATTTCAAACTCAACTCACAGTTCCTGGCATGGAGCAAGCACTTATGAATTGCTGAAGGTTAATTTGAAATTTGTTCAATAAATGTTTACCAAATTGAATTAAAGTTTGTATCACATAATTTGTATTTAAATTCCCTTATGCCTGGTGGTAAATATATATCTGCCAATTTTTCACTTTATTATAAACATAGTTTATTTCAAAGATTATTTGATACTTATCATATACTTACTACACCAGTGAGTAAATGAATTCTGTCTGTGACTTCATGGGGTTTCATATAGTAAAAAGAGTGTGAACTTCTTTTACCAACATATTTTAGGTTCTGGAGTAAGGGTAGCATTGGTAATATGATTTAATAGAATTTCTTTAAATCTGTTTATATGAGTACATCACCTTAACCTATCTAACAGGTATATTTTTACATCAAATACAATATATTTCCATGAAGAGTTTTGGGAAACAGCTGGGCATGGTGGTGCATACCTGTAATCCCAGCTGCTGGGGAGGCTGAGATGGGAGGATCATGAGTTCAAATGCAGTCTCAGTAATGGCAAGGTGCTAAGCAACTCAGTGAGACCCTGTCTCTAAATAAAATACAAAATAGAACTGCGGATGTGACTCAGTAGTCAAGTGCCCTTGAGTTCAATCCCCAGTACCAAAAAAAAAGAAAAAGAAAGAAAAAAGAAGTTCTGGGAGAACTCTTAATGACTCCCCATAATGACTCCAAACTCATAGAAATTAATAAGTACATTCTACTCATATAAATAAAATCATATAATTACAATGTACTTTGCTCTTAATGGTTAAATATTTCCTTGAATTTTAAAAACAATTTTTTATAAAAAGCCTACAGTTCAATAATGACGCTATGTGGTTTCATTAAAACTTACATTTTGACAGTTTCTCAGAAGGCCAACACTTCATAATTAATGGATGTTCAGTCCAAAAGTTGACCTTCTGAGTGACTGCATTAGTGCAAACTTAGGAGGGAATTTTTTTTACTTTTGACTATTTATTGAAACTTCAGAGTTGTTATATTTTAGAATGAAAGTAAGTTATGGAACCATGCCTAAGAAATTTGCTTTATATGTTAACATTTGAGGGTCCTTTTTATAATGAAAATTCATGCTGTCTATTTTATGCTATATTTAAAATAAGAGAAATTGTAAAAAGCTTTCTCTTCTTGATCCTTAGTGTCCTCCTTTCAAGGTTTCTGAGATTGAACTCCTGGGCATAGTAAGCCTTAGATTCTAGACACTTGTTATAAATGGCTCTGGCAGTCATTTTCAAGCTGAATCTACAGAGCCTCTATAGACAGATGGCTTCCTCCTATCTGGGATTGAGTTGGTTCTTTTACTTAAAGGTTCTTTTGCTTAAAGGTTAGCATTAATGAGAGCATATTCACAGTCTAATGAAAATAAATTTTGAAGTCAAACAGATGTGGACTTGAATTCTAGTTCTCCCTCTTATTAGCTCTTTGACCTCAAATATGTTAATAGCCTCCCTGAAGCTCAGTTTCTTCACCTTTAAATTGGGAGAAGAGCATCTATCTTTACGTGTTTTGATATGAAAGAGCGTACACTCTAATACCATTGATGAATTAAGTTCAATGACAGACACATACTATTGCCTCCATAAATGTTTATGATTATGTTGTCATTACTTAGCAATATCTGGATATAAGCCAAAACACTATTCTGAGAATGTATAGAAGCCTGTACACCTGTTTATCTGTTTAGACTCACCAACAATTTCAGATGTTCCACGAGAATTCCTTGTCCTTTTTATAAAATAGCAGTATTAGTTCAAACATGCACAATAAATTTTATTTAATAGAAAATAAATAAGTAACTAAATAAAGGAGCTATTTAAAACTGCAGAGTACTCAAACAAAATGAGAGGCAAGAAACTGAAGAGTCACTTTTCTGGTGACACTGACTTTCCCTGTGACCTTGAGAAAATTCCTAATGCCTTTGATTTTCATTGTCTACCTCTTTAAAATACAAGGGCACAATATGTAATATATATGGCCACACTCTGAAGGGATATGATTCATACAAATAAGGAAATTTGACTTAGGATATTTGCTTAGAGGAACAGAAAAGGTGATAAGACATATGTTACTTGAGCTTAGGTCCCCTCTCTGTTTTCTCTTCTAACAGACTCTTGAAAATTTTATCAAATGTATATCATTTTACCAACTGAAGAAGAGTACATCAGGAAAGTCTTATAGAAAATGAACATATCTGAAGGAAGCAATCCAATCTGTTGTCCAGAAAAGAAGGTCTTTGAGAAAAGAAACCTAAAAACTGACAAATTTGTTGTGAAGGATACCCTAAAGTATGCCACATAGGCATATTGAATAATTTTTGTTAGAGAAAACTGAGAAATAGAATAAAATGAGTCTCTGATCTCCTCCTGTTTGCCTAAGAATAGGACATAAATTTGTAAAGTTCTCTCTCCTCCCATGTCTACCAGGATGAACAGAAGTTAATCTCACACCAGAGAAAACTGCAGACCCTTTAAACCAGAGAAAGCTTAGGTCCCAGCTCCTAAGCTACATAATCAACATGACAAAAACTGACCCTTATATTCTACTAGTTTTCCTATATATTTACTTTCCTTCAATTTACTACCCCTACTAGCTCAGGATTTTTTTCCTTTGTCTTATTTTTCTGCAAAATTTACTGCACTTTTGTTAAGATGCTATATAAATAACTACCACTTTGAGTTACTCATTACTGATTGCTCTTATCTGTGTCGATAATGTACTTGTTAATAAACTTCTATTTGTTTTTTTTCTTGTTAATCTGTGTTTTGTCAGTTTAATATATAGGGCCAAGTCAATGAACCTGATAGGTAAAGAAAAAATATTTTTTTCCTCCTCTAAAAAAATTGCTAATTCATGGATTTCCATGAAGACAGTTGGCCAAGGGTTCCTGGTGGTATTTTTCACTGACTTATTCTTTCTTTCATTTATTCAACAAATGTCTCTTGATTACTATTTCTAAGGCAAAATGTTAGAGTAAGTTAAAGATCTAAGATATAGTCTGTCTTTCAAGAGTCTGCTCTTTAGTAGGGATAATAAGACATGTATATCAGTGAAAAATGTTCTAAATGACATGAATTAAAGTTATACGTGAATTACAAGGAAGAAAGCTTTCATTTCAACCAAACAGATGTCAATGAAAGGAAGGAAATCTTGGAGGAGATGGCATTTTGACATTTTAGCCAGGATTTAAACATCTGTAGATAGGGCAGAAGGGAATTTCTGCCTGACAAAATAATGTGAGCAGCACCTCAAGGAGTAGAAAATAAGTGGCAATTGACTATACATTTGACTACAAAATTGTGTTTATGAAAGAGTGTAATGGGTGATATATTAAAAAAGAATATCATCAGATTGAGTGGAACTTATGTGTCATATGAAGAGGTTTAGTCTTTATTTTCTAGATAGAAGCAAGGGGGCATTGAAAGTTTGGTGGAAGGGAGATGGAAGAAAAGGTTGTGTTTCAGGATGAGAGGCCTAATTAACAGTTATGCACATGGTTTGTGAACTAAATTTTGAGTAATAGATCCCCTAAAGAGGTCCCTAATCGAGATCTCTTTCTTGTCCAGGCTGCTGATGTGTTATTGCAACATGGTGCTAATGTCAATGTTCAAGATGCAGTTTTTTTCACTCCATTGCACATTGCAGCATACTACGGGCATGAACAGGTAAGTCTGGCTGCAAAACTTTCAAAGACTGGGGTTCTGTTCCAATGTACCAGACTTTTGTTCAACTGTCCTATCACTAAAGATAGGCTATTTAAGATATTTGCTGAATGTTTTTTTTTGCCATAATCTCATGAGCTCCATTCTTGAAGAGCCTATAGACCCATATGAACATTACAGCTGCCATATTATTCATTTTTACTGACAGTCTTAGTCACAGAGGAGGTAGTAGGGTGCTTTGGTAAGTGTGCAGCCACAGGAATCAGTAAGCCTCAATCAAAAAGTGCCTACCTTGCCTTATGACCCATTCATTGGTTATGATCTTCATTTCTTCATCTATGAAATGGGAAAAAAGATATTAATAGTGACTACTTCTCAGGAATGGTGTTATAATGAGATCTATGTTTCTTCTCAAATGCTCAATATATATCACTGTGATGATACTAATGACAACAGCAACATAACAAATCATAAAAGCTCTTCCTGCAGTTCTCTGAACAAAGATGTCTTACAGAAACTTTATTTCCCCTTTACTACTGTCACAGGATGTTGTAAGTTGAAAAAAAAATATCTCCTGAAATATGCTCGCATTCTAATTTCTATGAATTTTACCTTAAAAGGAGTTTTGCGGATGTGACCTAGTTAAGGATTTTGAGATAGGGAGATTATTTTGGATTATCCACTAGGCCTAATGATTTTCAAGGGTTCATGTAAGAGAGGAAAGGGAATCAAAGTTAAGTAGTAGGAGAGATGTGACAATAGAATAAGAGGATGAAGTGATGCAGGAAAAAGGCTGCAATCTAAGAAATTCAGGCAGCTTCTAGAAGCTAAGAAAACAAGGAAGAGGAAGCCTCCAGGGGCAAAGACGACATCATCATCATCATCATCATCATCATTTTCTAATTTGGTCACAATCTGAAATCAGTTGTTATTTTCCCTGTTCTTACTAATGATTATAAATGAGGTTCAGTCAGGTCAGATTGCATGCCAGAGTCATACAGATAATAAATAGAAAAGGTGAAATATGTACTCAGATCCATCTGATCCCAAAGTTCAGGTTTGTTTTGTTTTGCTAGAGCACACCTTGTTATTTCTCTCCAATCAGTGACGAATGTCATAAAATCTAGGCAATTTGCCTAAATTGGAAAGTCAGAATTCAAGACAATGTGCTCTAATCTAAAATCCATCATGAAAGACAGAATTTGTATATACTGCTTTCAAGCATTACCCTTTAGCTGTTTTCTCAAGAAACTGAAAAGAATCAAATAAAACAAATATAAACATAATTGAATAACCAAACATAACTATTTGCCACTTTCACTCTCCCTTGTTTTTTCTCCCCTGACTCACTTACTTATGGAGAATTATACCCTTTTAACTTCCTGAAGGACATGCCACAGTACTGCCTGAAGACCCAAAGTTGAAAACTAAATTTTCTTATGTCCCTGGCTGTCCTACTTATTATGCCTTTTTTTCTCTGCTTGCTGACATATACTTGGACCCTTTTGGTCATGTGAAAACTGACCTGTAGCTGGGGGGGGTGGGGGGCGGGTAATGCTCATTTAATTGATGTGCTGTTCAGAGTACACTGGAGTGCATTGGAGAGTCAGGCACTGAAAATGGGTTTGAAAATGTAGGATCCAAAAACCCAGGTGATGGAAATATTCCATATTTTTTCTGGCTTCAGGCACAGACAGAATATTTACAATGCATGCTGCTTGTAGAGCCATCTTCTTTGGTGATTAACCTCATAAACCAGCAGAAAGATAAAGAGCCTCGATGCATATTGGGTAGAGAGCTAAATTTGTTTACTTTCCCTGAAAATATAGTCACAGTCTTATAAAATTATGCTAAAATGTGGATGGCCCTTTTATGATAAGGGACTCACTTTCTCTATGTATGAAGGCAGCACATAAGTAATTTATGGAGGCTGTTGTCATTTGCTAAAATATGCTGACAAGGAGAATGGTACATTCAATATATAAATGTGCCTAATGTGCCATGTTCCCTGCCATTTGTTTATTTGCTTATTTTTAAGTGGACGAATAGATGTTTTGTACCAAGAACAATATTTCCTAGGTATATAATAATAGTGCTTAATAGACAATCGATTTCAGAGATAGTTTAAATCTGTCCATTATAAAGTCACATAATCAGAATTTACAGAGTCTGCATAAATGGAAATATTTGCTTACCAGTACAAAGTTCTTGAAGACTAAACTTCTGCTGTTCTAATGTCTCCTGAATTAAGTCTCTGTCTGCCCATTACCTAACAAAAGGATAAGATTCACATATTACCTTGATAGTACCACTTTTCCTAATAGTTATTAGAGTGCTAGGTATTTTTCTGAGTGCTTTACATTTTAAAACTTATTTAATTTTCACAGAAACTTTATGAGGGAGAACTGTTATCATCCCCCCACTCTAGCAATGAAGAAACTGAAGTATTAAAAGTTTAAATAATTTGTTTATGTTGACATAGATAATAAATAGAAGCCTAATTCCAGAACCCTTGCTCTTACCTACTACACTCAGTAGAAAATAATTTCCCCATATCCCATCCAGCTAATATTTTGCCTAGAATTTCTATAAAATGTCTCATATTTTTGAGAAATTTCTACCAATGACATGTATTGACTGCTGAATAGGAAAAGCCAAAAATAGTTCTAGAGCTCGAATTCACTTTTGTTTTGATACTTTTGTGGTCAGGATAATTGAGGCGCATTTTCCTGTTATTTTTAATGACACACACACACACATCCCAACTTATCTTTTAGGATCACTAAAGTGACTTTTGAAATTCTCCGGAAAGCAATGTCAGGTTTAAGGAATTTATTTGGTGAATTCCTAAGTATATATGTAAGTGATTCAAAGGAACCTCATAAATTATCATCTAAAACAACCCCAGGAAGATGAAGTTATCATGTCATCTTTCTCTGTCCCTTTGGATATGGAGTAACAGCCAGTTGGGGAAGATGCCCGGATTACTGCTGCTGTTTCTCCTTTACTTGTACACATCCAGATCCAGGACTCCAGCAGCACGATGGCCAGCAGTGGCCTATGCCTGGAGCCATTATGAAAATCAAGACTCAAGTAAAGTTCTGGCTAAAAAAGAATTTGAAAAACCTTGTTCAGGAAGATGATGGGTGATTTTAGAAAGTACTACTATGTACTATGAAGACCTACATTATGGAACTGTCAAAAGTCAATGCTAAAGAAAGGAAATGGCAAAAGTAGGCTTTCAAAGCCAAAATTTAACTTTTTCAAAGTTTCTTCATAACTTATCTGGTCCTCACAATAACTTTGAAACAGGGATGATAAACAGTATTGTCTCAATTCACTGAAAATTTTTAAAATAACCCAGAACATATATTATCTGTCAGTCATTGTCCTAGGCACATTAAGCATATTATCTCATTTGATCCTCACAATGACCCCTGAGTTAAGTTTTATTATCATTTCCTTTTTATCCGTGAAGACATCTAGGCTGAAATTAATTTATTTTCTCAAGGTTACTCAGCTAATATAAATAAGATTCTAATTCTAGTTCTCTCTTCCTCTGGACAATAACTCTTTAGTTTATTATATTGCCACTCAACATTTAAAATTCATTATGTATAATAGGGTCAGCAGCATGCACCATGGTTGCTTAGGCAAAACTATCATCACAACTATTACTGCTTCATGCCACACATTTTTCCTTGCTTACAGACTCGTGTAATTCCAGTATTCAATCTTCTCCTAGAGATTGTGTTTAGAGAAGGTGTCCCTATTCCTCAGCCAATGTGTTGTAGATTTTAATTAGCCAGGCCACTCACAATAAATCTTTCTCCTTCTCAAACTTTTGGTCTAGAAAGTTGTAAATTACCTACTATAAGCCAAGGAGATATGGAAAAATGGTTTTTGAGAAGTTTTTAGGAAGAAATTTTTAGATTTGACAAAAGGAAATCTCATATTTCAAAAGCTAGAGGAGTCTCTTGCTTTACTCTGTGGACTTTGGTTTATAACACATGGAGCTGCTGAAGTTCTCTTGAAACCATGAGGATGGTAGTGTGAAGGTATTGAGCATGGAAGAACAGATAGAAAGAACTTGAATTCTGACAATGTTCTTAAGCTGTTGTATTAATCAACCCTGCAGTTGTTCTGGTTTAGGACTAACTGTTAACTAATCTAATAATAAATTCCTTGTTGTTCAATCTAGTTGAGTTAGGATTTTCTATTATTTTCTGGTGACAATAACCTAAGAGAAAGCTTTATAGAGTGTTCTTTAATGGTCGAAAGCTTCCCTTTATTACTTGACTCTTTGCATTAATCTCAAGTTAATGGTTCCTTTAGGTAACCCGCCTCCTTTTGAAATTTGGTGCTGATGTAAATGTAAGTGGTGAAGTTGGAGATAGACCTCTCCACCTAGCATCTGCAAAGGGATTCTTTAATATTGCAAAACTTCTGATGGAAGATGGAAGCAAAGCAGATGGTAAGATAATATATTAAGGAGAAATTTACTGTCTTTTACTTTATATATACTACTTTACTTGTACTTCTCTTATTAGAGAATAAACTTGAAAATGACTAATCCTCCAGTCATGTGATAATTTGTTCCACAAATGATAATTTATTTTAAAAAATATTCTTATTAAACCTACAAGAGAATCCTTCTCTACATGTTTCAGCTCAGTTCTCAACATATTAGGTGGCTTGATAAAGTAAGACATTTTCCTAGGCAAAATTGCTGTTTTTCCTGCAGTTTTCTCAAAGTGACATATAATTTACATATATAAAATTTTTTAATTTTTAGTATAAATACTGAGGAATATTTACTCATGTATACATTTATGCAAAAACCACCCAGATCAAGACACAGAATATTTTTTCACTCAGGTATATCCACTTATTATTTTATCTCAGTAAATAGCCTTAACCACCAAAGATCCTCAATATATGGGCATCTATTGCCATAGATCAGTTTTGTCTGTTTTTAAAATTCATATAATTTGTGACAGATTTCTTCTGCTCACCCACTTAATTTCAATAGTTATTCATAATATTGCATAAGTCATACTTTACTTTTTATATTGCTAAAATTAACTTGTTTGAATATGCTACAATTGTTAATATTTCTGATGTTTTGCTCTTACGAATAAAACTACCAACAACATTCTGCTCCAAGGTAAAGAAGTCAAAGGACACACAGAGGCAAGATGCAGAGGCAAAATGGCTGCTTGTCCAAGCTGCTGGCTTTATTTATATCAATAGGTTACGTTAGGTCACTGGCATCAGTAGTACATTATTGTTCATTGTATCATTAGGCAGGTTACAGAGTTTGCAACATTATGCAGCTTACTCCTCAGTTATATACTAAGTTTCTATGTGCAGTGTTAGGAGGTTTGTATAGGTTTCAAGAAAGTCCATTGTTTAAAGTTACTATTATGTAGACAGGTTCAGGAGCAGTGGAACTTGGTGAAACATTGTGGGTGTCCAACAAGAGTTCCTATATTTCCAGGAGCTGAGTGTCTGAGTTCAAGGTTGAGGCTGATAAGACCCTAGCACAGAGCCTCCTCAAGAAGGGCATTACTACAGCAGCTAGGCATCCTGCACCTTTGCCCAGAAACTTTCCCAGGGACTCTGCATGTCACAGCCAGGAGTCATCAGAGGCTCCAGTCTCAGACACTGCTCTCCCATACTCTGCCACCTCTCTCCACAATCAGAGAAAACTCACTGTCCTGTACATTTGCACAGTCAGAACATCCAAGTGCTTTTGTGAACATATATGCATTTATTTTTCTTTAGTACATTTATTGAAATAGAATTGCTTTATCAAGGAGTATGCATATGTTTACATTTTTAGGAAGTTTCCAGACAGTTTTCCAAAATGTTTGTGCTATTTTTCAATCCTACATTAATATATCAGAGTTCCAATAGTTCCCCATTGCCTTTCCAATATTTAATATTATATTAGTATAATTTTTATTGGACATAGAATTTGAATATAATCAATTTGGGGAAAAAAGTCTTTAGAATATATGGAAGGACTTCAGATTCAATTACTAGAATAGAATCTCTCTTGCCTTTTTATTTTCAAAATTATAAAAATGAATTTTGGAAAGTTGATTAAAAGTAGAGTTATTAAAAAAAAATTCCTGACATGAAATTTGTAATGTTTTGAACAACCCACAATTAAAAATTAAAAAAAAAAAAAATTCCTCACGAACTTTATTTTTTGACACAAATTCACTGAGAGTTACATTTTGCCATTAAATTCTCTCAGGCATATCCAACATTCTTCCATTGACCCCCTAGAGACCTAATTAAAAGCCCAGCTGTAAGAGCTGCTGGCCTTTGCAACAGGAATGATACACATTTCTGAAAGGACATGGTTGTCAAACCTGTAGAACTGCCAGTTCCTTGGTCCAAAATTCAGATTGATATTCAGCTAATAAAGCTAATCGATGATTTTTATCTACTCAAAAAGAAAACAGAAAAGCTCCTACAGACAACTGAGGCAAGAGGCGAGGGCACTTTCCAGTTTCCATGGTAGAAACAGGCATCACTGTTTTGTAAAATACGAGAAGCATAGTTTGCATTGTTTTCTATAAGCTACTCTGCAGTAACACAGGCATCTATACTATGGATAATGTGTTGTCAAAACACTAGGAACACTATTACTTGGAGTTTATTTAAGCTGTCTCTTTCATTGTGATAGTTTAGAATAGGCAGAGGTACACCTCTGTGAACCACTGAACACATAATTATGTGTTTGAAACTGCCTTGCTCTTCTAAAGGGTCAAAAACTGCATCACTTTTTCCTTTTATTACCAATGACAACTTCAGCTTTTTATTCTTCTGCACAACTCCAAAGCTCAGTAGTGTCAAAATGAGTGTCATTTGTGATCAGCGTGTCTCCAGGATCAAAGGACTATTCTGCTTAAAAGGCATTGAAATGTGTAGCACACCCATCCTCCCCTTACATACCAGCATCATACAATATAATTTTTAACATCTTCTTTCAGTCTCACACAAGTACTACATGCCTCCTACTCAATCATTTTTGTAAAAATCAAGAGCCAGCATGAATCAAACTTTCAAGTATTTTTATTTCCTCTTGATACACATTTGATATTTAAACCCCTTTTGCACTTCAACCAATTGCAAAAATAAATAAATAAATAAATAAATAAACAAACAAACAAACAAACCATAAGGTCTACTATGCTGATGGACACTGTATAATACCTATTACCAGTTAGTTCACTTATTCCAAAATGTAGCTAAGCCTCAAGATGATTTACTTTAAATACAAACTTTACCTATGGTAAATGGATGTAAAAGGAAGATTAAATGAATGACCCCAAAAGAAGAACAATTTGAAATCTGGTATTTACAGTATGTTTCCATGGTAACAGAATGTCACAAATAAGAATAAATTCAGGTTACAAAATTGGCCAAAATGTAATGCTGAAAGCAGACTCTTCATTTTAATGTGTTCAAAGGCTGACCTATTCAATCAGGTATGTTTTAAGTCTCTGGTCTGCTTCTTTTTCTCTGAGGGCAATGAAAAAAGAGAAATATAATATCTCCTAAATGAGGTTGAAAAGGTCAGAATATTACTGGACTTCTTTAAAAAAAAAACTGCAATACAGTCTTCAAAACTTATCATTTTGACATGGTTGAAGATAGAATATTTTAAATTTGGAATTTATTAATTTTTGTCATCTCAGTATTAAATGTTATAGTTATTTTAATAAACATAGTCCTTCAACATAAATCCAGTTTTACAGAAATTCACACACAAAAAAAAAATTTCTACAATATATTCAGTAAAAAGAATGTTTTATTTAAAAAAATATATCTTTGGGGGGATATTATACAAATATATTATTAAATATTTATTCAAAACACATATTTTAAGATATTCTGTGATTTTCAGCTATTAAGGGGTTAATGTAAAATTTTTATTTTATCTTTAAGATCAATAATCAATTATTGATTATTTTATCCCACCCACCCATTCAAACATATTTTTTTCTTTTAAAAGATATTACTGAGCACTTATTCTCTTCAGAGTAGAGGATAGGCACTAAATATTTTCCTTATGACAATTTACATTTTTTTTTTGTTTGAAAGTCTCCTTTACCTAAGCTTCTCAATAATATATTAAGTTAGAGTAAATATAATATCATTCAGAGGTTCAATTTTCTTGAGGGTTACATATAATAACATATACATGTTTAGTCCTTGCAAACTTGTCCATGAAAAAATCTAAGTCAATCACAATGACTGAAGCACAAATAACAGGTACATTCATATAAACCCTGTGTTTGATCCTGTATTTCCCCTGCTTTCCCCATTACTTCTTTGATGGAGAGAATGTTAGGTCCACTGCATGCAATTTACCAAGTAAAAAACTTACTTTAAGTCTTAATGATTCAATAGCAGAAAAAGTATTTTGGGTGGAGCTGAGATGACTAAAGGCAAATTATGGACTAATAGAATATTGCACTATATTCTACCTTAAAATTTTCTGTCTGGACTTCAAGAACTCTTAAATGGCCTTCCAGAGGTCCTGGACTCCAAATTATTCTCATGCATTGACTCATGCCATTGACAGTGTTCAAAAAGAATGTGAACAAATGAAAGTATCACAAAAAGGAAGACAATTAAAAGAATGAGAAACATTCTTCTGTAGGAGATGTGTCTTTCTGAGCTATTTATTAATTTTAAAAAGATTCAAAAATTTATTTTTCTATAACAACCTCAGGAGATCAGGGACTTTGTTGTATATTTTCCTTTGGCTTAAGATCATACAGGACAGGATAATGAGAAAGATTATCAACAAAGTATACAACTAAAGAAGGCCTAAATAATTGTTCATTTATTGTTATATGATGATTATACCAATCATAGCCGAAAATTAGATGTAAAATTTTAAAACTTACTGTTACCTTCCTTGCTTTACCTTCTTATTTTCATTATTTTTTTAAAAAATTCAGGCCTTCAATTCTTTTGGTTCTACAAAGTAAACAAAGAAATCATATATTAAAATAAATATCTATAAAGTACTTAGTGCAACTGTTTTAATGTTAAAGTACTGAGTGAGTTAAAGTCAAACCCAGAATTTGGTAGTTTAGTGTTTAGCTTTTATTATTTCAATCCTGTAATTACTGACTATTCGTTTAAACTATATTTGAGTGTATGGACTCTGCATTTCTAAGTGTATTGGTCTTAGAATGTAGGAAAAATTTAAGAGGGAAATTAGGAAACAAAATAACTTATTGAATATCTGTCTACTATATAATAGGCATAATATTAGATGCTTTCTAACCACATGTTCCTTTAATCCTTTAAGCATCCTGCAACCATGGTGTATTACTTCATCATTACTAATAAAACATCAGTACCTCTAACACCTAGGACAGTGACTGGCTCGATGTGATCATTCAAAACTTATTGAGGGAATAGAGTATCAATCAAGTTTTATCAAGCATTGGAAGCTAACTCTAATTTAAGCATATTAGGAATATATTTAAAATGTCAAGCAGCACACAGACTCTTCTCCAGAAAAGGGTAGGTAGGAAGGTTTCTAATACAGTGAGGAGCAACTTCCAATGTCACACTACAAAACAAAATCAGTCCTATGAAAACTCATCACCAGATGTGCTGCACACACACATCAACCTTATGCTTGGAAAACCAGCAATGCAAGACACTGAATCTGTAGCTGGAATTGCTATCAATGGAAACTTAATAGAACTATTGCCACCACTACTACATTGCCAGGATAGATTAGGCCCTGTTTAATGTGTCATCAGCTTCACTGTCTCCAAAGAGCCTGATATGGTATGTTGATTGGAAGAGACTATAAATAATTGTCCAAACTAGCGCACTGTTGAGAATGACAACAACTCCCTATATTGTCCCCCTTTCCTAATCTTGGAAAACACATTTTCAGATTCTGTGATGGAACACTGTCTTAGCCTGTACTTGCAGTATAGGGCATTTCCCAAATACAAAAAGCTGTCATGAAGCTGGTTGGGCAAAGCCAAGAGCAAATTCCCACTACTGAGTGAACGAATGAATTTTAAGTAACTTGTCTATGTTAACATGTTTAATTAGGTCTGTGTCCTCTAAACTGTGGGTATATATACACATACACACACACTCACACACACACACATATACACACTATATATATATATATGTACATGTATATATATATATATATATTTTTTTTCCCCACAATAATATGCCCTGTATATTGAAGTATAGAGACTCTCAGACTCTCAACTGAGGATATACATCAGGACCTCCTAAACAATGTTGTAAACAAACAAATTGCCAGGTTCTACCAATAATCTGCAGAACCAAAAATACCTGGGTTTAGTTCTTTGGCCAGGATCTGTAATTTTTGACATCCTATATAGGAAAAACAAAATCAATTCAAAAGGATATATGTGTGGAAATAAGGCCACAAGTATCTTTTGGATGCTTATTAGTTTCCTGAACATTCTATCGTGCAAGGTATATTTGATTAGATGCATTCCACAGAATTTATGGGAGCTAGAAGAAAGTCTATTTAATGTGATAATAGGCAATAGAATAGAATTCCAACTTTTTAAATTGGTTGCACTTAATTTCCTCTATTATTATCATTAATTGGCAATTTCCAGGCATCTCTCAGGCACTTACAAAATGTCCACAGCCTAGTATATATGATGGCTGTGATATATACAGTGGATTCCAGATAATGTATCTATTGCTTTCTTGCTGGTGACAGTGAATGCTCAGGATAATGAAGACCACGTCCCACTTCATTTCTGTTCTCGATTCGGACACCACGATATAGTGAAGTACCTGCTCCAAAGTGATTTGGAAGTTCAGCCTCATGTTGTTAATATCTATGGAGACACCCCTTTGCACCTGTGAGTATTAGATAGAATTCCATAGGTCCTATGAGACATGTATTTACTTATCAAAATATTTTCTTCAAATCTAGGGCATGCTACAATGGCAAATTTGAAGTTGTTAAGGAAATCATTCAAATAACGGGAACAGAAAGTCTGACTAAGGAAAACATCTTCAGTGAAACAGCTTTTCACAGGTAAAAGTATATTTATGTGCAATAGCCACTAAACTTAGCTGACACCTGACAGCACCTGAAGTTGTATACATAAAGCAAGAACAAATAGTGGCAGATGTTGCAATCAGAAAGTGATAGCACAGGTAAGGCAGAGGATGAGAAGCCCAAGCTAGATGAACAGAAGAAAAGGTGGAGGCAGATGCTGCAGTCAGCATAACAGATGGGGTTGCAGCCAGATGCTGTGTTCCTGGATGCTGCCACAAAGACAGGGACTAATGTTGCCAAGGCAACAGGCATATCAACATCTGTAAGCATATTGCTTCTATTCCTTTCTCTGTGGAATGCTGCCAAAAGGGGCTGTGCCCATAATCCTCCTCCAACAAGAATCTCATTACCAGAATTCATCAGCATCAAATGTGACATTTTTTTCCTTGCTACTTAAACCTTATGTGCAACTATGTCTACCTATCGAAGACATCCATATGTCAGTCTGTAAAAGCCTAGTCAGGATGACTACTGAGATACCTAAGGTGGTATTAGTTATTTTCTAGGAATCCATGAGAGTTCTATAGTATACTCTAGGAAAGCACAGTAAAGGATCAGCTCTGTTTGGAAATGATGTAAAAGAAAAAAAAAGTGTTGGTCAGCTTTTTCATCACTGTGACCAGACTCAAGAGAACAATATAGAGGAGAAGGAAATAATTATTTTGGCTCATGGTTTCAGAGGTTCAGTCCGTAGTCAGCCAACTCCATAGCTCTAGGCCAGAGGTGAGGCAGATATGGCAGAGTGGTGTAGCAGAGGAAAAGTAGCTCAGGGTATGAAAACCAGGAAGGAGAGAGACAGACAGACAGAGCACTCTGTTCACCAGGGACAAAATATAAACCCCAAATGCACTCCCCCAGTGACCTACTTCTTCCTTCACACCATACCTGCCTACTTTTATAATGCAGTTAATCCATTCAAGTGGATTAATGTGCTGATTAGGTTAATTTTATCATAAAGCATCTCCAAAATTTTTTGCATTGTCTCACAAGTGAACTTTTGAGGGAGATCTCTTATCTAAACCATAACAAAGAAGGAGGAAAATAAATTGCTAATAATTCAGAGACAAAGCAGCTCCCTAAAACATCTAAAACAAAAGTGTAAGATTTATAAAATTTAAAGCCTTCATTTTTCAAGTTTGCAATTTTGCTATAAAAATAATAATAGTAATTTGAATGTAATAAATCTTGAATATAAGGTCATTTAACTACATATTACATATTTCTTAGATAATTTGCAACCTCTCAATTGGTACCTGGGACTAAGTTGTTGTTTTCATAATGTTTGTATTGCACTGATAAATAATATAAATAAGGTGACTCTTGTTCATACTAAACTAAAATTAAATTTAGGCTTCTACATCAAACTTCAACCTATTAAATTGCACATGGAATTAAATGTTGTTTTTTTTTAAATCAATCACAGAAATTGGCCAAAAGGGAAGTTAAGAAAACTACCATTTATGGAGAAGTGACTATATGACTGATGATTTATATCTATTATTTTATTTAATTCTCCTAACCCATTTTATAAAGGTGGAGAATATTGAAACTCAAGGAAACAAAATAACTTGACAAAGGTTCTTATGGCTAGAAAATAATGTAGTAAATGTCTAACTTAAAATGCCTAACTTAAAATCCTGTGCTTTTTGCATATCTTCATGTTCTAGTACCAGAATGTTTTGTTTGTTTTCTATACACTTGGTAACAGAACAGATGCAAAAACTCTTCAGATCATACCCTCAGTCAAAATGGATCAGTGGGATCTGTCCCTGAAGGGGAAAATTGGCAGAACTGATATGTACGCATCACTGGTATCCTCTTTCCATGTTAGGTCATGCCTGTTATGGCTGACACCTCAGGCTAGTTTTCAAATCATTTTGCTACCCCATGCACATGAATTGGAACCAACTGCAATCAGAGGGTGACTGTCACCTCCAGGAGGTTGTCTATATGAGATTTGTGAAGTGAGTTAAAAGTATGAACCCAACTGTTTTATTTTGTGTAAGCCTGTGGTGACTAGGAATAACAGATTAATATTTTTATTCTTTTTATTGTAAGCACAGACTTATAAAAGGAACTCCTTTTACACGAGAAATGTACTATGAATACAAATTTTTCTTTTTACAAATCAGTGCTTTGCACATAATAATCACTTATATATTTGTTATTGTTTTTATTTTATTTTTGTAGTTATAGATTAACACAGTACCTTTATTTTACTTATTTATTTTTATGTGGTGCTGAGTATCAAACCCAGTGCTTCACATGTGCTAGGCAAGCATTCTATCACTGAGCTACCACCCCAGCCCTGTTATCCTGTTATTATTTTTATATGTGTACTTATTCAAAAGTATATGTATATGCATACATATATACATACATACACTGTGTGTACATGTGTGCATAAGTGTGTGTGTATTTATCAAGTACTTTGTACACGCATGTTATAGTTTGGATCTAGAATGCCCTCCAAAGGCTCATGTGTTGCAAATTTGATTCCCAGTTTGTGGTGCTATTGGAAAGTGGTGGAAGGAAAATGTAGGTATTGGAGTCTGTTTGGAGGAAGTAGGAAACTGGGGGCATTTCCTTAAAGGGTATATCTGTCCCTGGTTCCTTCCTATTTTTTCCTTCTTTTTCTCTTTTTTTTTCCGCTTTTTTCCTTCATCCTTGTCTCCATTAGGTGAGAAAACTCTGTTTTGCCAAATTGTTCTCTCTATAATGTTCTTTCTTACCATAGGCCCATAGTGATGGGATCAAGTGTCTATGGACTGAAACAGTGAGACAAAATAAATCTCTCATTTTTTAAAATTGTTTATATAAAAATATAAACAACAGAAAATTGATACTGAGAAGTGGGTCATTGCTTTGACTATACCTGACAATATGCTTGGAATTGGTTACTGGGAGAAGTTTAGAAATGTTTGAGGAAGAAAGCTTAGAACATTGTGAGGAGAAATTAATAGACAATTCTGACGTGAGCTCAGAACACCAGAATGCTAGGAGGAATGTGGATAGTAAGGGCAGTGATGAGGTTTTAGATGAGAAAGAGGATTCTACTGGGAATGGAACTAGAGAACATGTGTTTTACATTCTGGCAACAAACTTGTCAACATTTTGTTCATGCCTTGAGAACATGTGTGAAGTTGAACTTAAGTAATGGAATAGTTTATCTGGCAGAGGATTTTTCAAGGCAACACAGCATAAAGGTAGTGGCATGGGTATTTATAACTGCTTTACACAAGATTTTCAGCAATATTTGGGAGCAAAAAGCAGAGAAAAAGGACTTTAAAGTTTGTAGTTTGGCAAAAAAATAAGCATACGTAAAAATGGAGCCAAGGAAGGTGTTCTTGCTAAAGAGATTAGCACTACTAAAAAGAACTCAAGTACTTTGTACCAGTATGATAAGAAAGGTAGATTGAGAGCTTCTCAGGAATTGATGCCACCCACCTACTGGAGGCTGAAGGGTGTAAAACTATAAACTACTTTCAAAGACTTTGCTTTGAGAATGTATAACTAGGCCCCCGTCTCATACTGGGATACCTACAAAGTTATTTCCCCAGGATACATTTTATTGTGCTTAATCATTCAGGTACCTGCTACAGCTATGGCATAGGTGGCAGACCTTGGTGTCATCTGAATGGTGCAGGTTTGGCAGGTATACAAAATGCAAGACTTGTGGAGTCACTCAGATTTCAAAAGGGAGTCTGGGAAGCCAGGCAGTGTGTGAAAGTTCAGAATCCCTGTGTTAGTCCCTGGTAGAGCAATATATGAAGAGTAAAGAAAAAGCTGCAATAGAAGCCCCAGGAAATTAGAGATGTCAGGAATGTGGAATGTCTGCTGAGCAAAGATATAGACAACAAGCAGAGGCAGCTCAAGAGAGTGACCATGTCTGTTGCAAACGGTAAGGCAGATGCCTAAGACCTTTGGAATTCACTTCCTACCATCACATACCCTAGATGCAGGATGTGTATCTATAGGATACAATACTTGACTTACTGGGCTGTATTGTCACTATGGTCTGATTCTTCCTTGGTAATCCATCCCTTCTGTTTAGAATGGGAATGTTTACCCAGTGTCATCATATGTTAAAGTACATAATTTGATTTCTTACTTTTATATGGATTACAGCTAAGAATTTGCCTTAAGATTTAGATAATTCTTTGAGCAATGCTGTAACTGCTAAAACTATGGGGACTCTTGCGTATGGATTGAGTGCATTTTGCATTATGAGAGGATATGAGCTTTGGGGGATGGAGATAGACTGTTAGAGTTTGGATCTGGAATGTCCTCCAGAGGCTCTTGTGTTGAAGGCCTAGAACCTTCAACATGGAGGTGCTATTTGGAGGTGGTGGAAATTTTAGGAGGGAGGGAATAGTTTGAGGAAGTGGAGTAAATCCTTGAAGAGTTTATCTTGTCTCCATTTACTTCCTTTCTCTCTCTCTCTCTCTTTCTTTACCCTCTGGCTAATTTAAGGTGAGCAACTCTGCTCTCTCACCTGCTCCCCACCATAATGTTATGCCTCTGCAGGCCCACAGCAATGGGGCCACATGAACATGGACTGAAATCTCTGAAACTGTGATCCAAAATAAATTTTTCATCTTCAGAGTTATTTTCTCAGGAGTTTTATCACAGTAATGGAAAGTTACTAACATAATACATATGTATGTATATATGCAAACATATATACACACATAAATTACACACATGTATGCATATATTCATAATTTATCATTTTCTGCAAATAGTTACTTTGAAAATAAACAATAAAGTACTTCAGACAATGACTGTTATATATGTAGTGTTATGGGTCATATTTACAATGAAAATTGTTAATGGCATGATATATTGCACTGAGATGGTTACTTTCTATTTATTAAATTATCCAAGAAGAGTTATTAAAGATCTGCCTTGTGTTGATGCTAGAAGGGACATTAAAATGACAGGATATCTTTCATCCTTAAAGGAGCCATGAGATTTTGGTAAAAAAAAAAAAAAGTGTGTCTATTACCATAATACAATGTGACAAGTGCCATAAGACTGAATGACAAAGGAGCAGAAGAGACAGCAATGATTCTACCTTTATTCATGAGAAGATTTTGCAGAAGGACAAATGCCATAAGACTGAATGACAAAGGAGCAGAAGAGATAGCAATGATCTGCCTTTGTTCATGAGAAGATTTTGCAGAGGGAGCAATAGTTCAGAAGATGTATGAAAGATGAGTGGTATTTATTAAACAAATATGACTTGGTCAACACCATCTCAGGAAGAGGAAATAGTTAGATCCTATGCTATGAACTACCTCTTTTTCTAGAACCAAGTCCCTGCACACTTCCATTAGCCATGATTAGATGGGGCTCTGCTTCATATTAGTTTCCTCCAGTCACCTATGACATACCTCATAGCTGTCCAGGCTTTGGAAGTAGAATCTTGCTAGTGAACACAAAAAGCAGATGTATGAGGGAAATTATAGGAAAAGAAAGTTTGTGAAAATTACTAGTCAATGAATAAAAGCTAATAGTCATTATTAGGCATAATTTATTTACATTACACAAAATATTTTTTTCTATCAGCTTTTTCAGTAAACAGTAGAAATTAGAATTTCAATTAAATAGTTCAACAAATTTGGTTGTAAATTTTATCTATAAAAATCATATCTCCTTTAGGTCCTTAACTATATTAATTTTTTCTCCCAACGAGAAGAGCAGATCATGGACATCCTTTCCAGCTTGTAATGTGATTCCATAAGCTTTAATTCACTTGGAATTTCAGCAACAATGTGGTATTGAGGAGGTATTATCTATCATCTTGTAGAACAGGTGTGAAAACTATAAAATTCAAGAAGTCTAAGGATTTGTCCCAAGTACTCTGGCTAGTATATGGAGGATTTCTGGACTTTGAGTCCACAACCAAAGCTCCCATAGTAAAATGACAGCTATGAGATCTTACCTTCTGGTCAAGGAATTCTTCCGACATTTGACAGTTTTCCTAGGGAATAATTTCAAAATATGATCTGATTTGACAATAGCTCTCAGGATTCTCCTGAATTTCATATTTCATTGTCATGCAGAATAATTTTTAGGTTAAAGTTGAACTAATAACACAGGAAATACTTGATTCAAAAGTTCTATAAATTTTACAAAACTTCTTTACTTCACTGCAGATTTGAAAATCTTCAAGATTTTATCACTGTATGTTCTTATTTTTATTTACCATTTTCATATAGTGCTTACTTATTTTTTAGTATCTCTCCTCTTACCTTCCTTCCCCCCTTCTTTGTCTGTTTGGCACTTTTATTTACACATCAGCATCTAGATTTTCCTGGGTTAATCAAGGCTGTATTTTTTTCCTGTGGCTGCCATAACAAACTACCACACAGGTCAGATAGGTTAAACCACAGAAATGTATTGCCTCATGGTTCAAGAGGCTACAAGTACGAAATTAAGATGTCAGCAATGTTGGCTTCCTCTGGAGCCTCCACCTCTTTTCTTGACTTGAATATAGCTACTTTCACACTGTGACTTCACATATCCATCCCTCAGACTGTCATTATCTGTTATAATCTCCTCTTCTTATTAAGATACCAGTTTTATTGGATCTGTACCTACACTAGTGACCCCATTTTAACATATTAACTCTTTAAATACAGTATCCCTAAATGAATTCAGAATCTGGAGTTAAGGGAATTAGAGCTTCAACCTATGCATTGGGAGGGAACACCACTCAGCCCATAGAAGTGTCTTCTATTTTCCTTATTTTGTACTTTTGCAGTGCTTGTACCTATGGAAAGAGCATTGATCTGGTTAAATTTCTTCTTGATCAGAATGTTGTAAATATCAATCACCAAGGAAGAGATGGCCATACAGGTATGACTGGGGTGAGAACATCCCTTGTTTGAGGTGCTTATCAATGGTCTAGAACAGTGGTGTGCCAAGGGGGAATGAGCCCTGACTGTGGTCAACCCCAGTGAGGATGGATATTGTTATCAACTGACACCATTTAGCATTGATGGTAAATAGTAATAATAAAAAATCATTAAATTTTGGTCAGCTTGACGGTTGTGTTATCTATAGTCAATGTAATCTCTTCTGGTCTTTACCAGAGACTGACCATGCTACCCTGCTTTGAAAATAATTCTTGAGAATTTTCATTCTTTTTCTTCTATAAAGATACTAACATTCATTCTTGATAATACTGTAGGTGTAAAAATACTAAAAAATAATTCTGAGCAAAATACAGTCTATATAGATTGACTAGTATAGAATATTTCTTTTGCTTATTGTATGTTTCCTCCATAATAAAATTAATTCATTATCAGATATATCAACCATTGCTTTCTGTCTCTGAAAACAATGTTGTTATGTGGTGACAACTGCCTTTTGAAAATCAAAATGTAGTTTTCTTCCTTTCTCCTTTCATCCTTTTATTCTTTTCTATTACAGGATTACACTCTGCTTGCTACCATGGTCACATTCGCCTGGTTCAGTTCTTACTGGATAATGGAGCTGATATGAATCTAGTAGCTTGTGATCCCAGCAGGTCTAGTGGTGAAAAAGATGAGCAGACATGTTTGATGTGGGCTTATGAAAAGGGTATATTTTTAATCATTGCATCTCTATAGTGACACATTGAACTGTGTGCATAGATTATGTCAATGCATCAATAATTCCTTTGCTTTCAAGACATGTACATGCTCATTTCTTCTGTAGATTGTATTTGAGTCTCTGGAGATTTGGATCAGAGACCAATAGACCATCATTAGAGAAACCAACTCCTGCACTGCAGATAAGCTGAAGGCATTCTCAGTATTGATACACTGAAAAAGAGAATGAGCGACTGCATTTTTAGGTGCTAACTTGTGGTAGGAAATGATAGAAGAGTGGAATTAGAGATGATCTTTATCTCTCTTTTAGGGGAATTTTGATGTGGATTCAAATTTTAAAACACAAACAAATATAAAGAAAAACAGGAGTATGTCAGAGTAAACCCTGTTGATAGTGCCTGTGCTAGAAAAATGTAAGGGAGCCACGATTTGTATTTAGGTATTAACTTATTTGAACTCAAAGCAGTGAGAACTTGGGATCTGGTGTGAGAACACCTGGGTTTATATCAAGTCGTATTTTTTGACCTTGTGTAAATTATTTAATCTTTCTAGGATCATTTTCTCATTGCAAAATGTAGGTAACAACTCCAGCTTCACAAGATTGTAAATATTAAATGTGATAATATGCACAAATTGCTTAGATCAGTGGCTGCACAAAATAAGCACCTAATAGTATTTAGTAGTGATATAAGTGGTAGATTTTGTAGTAGGTCAGAAATAAAGATGATTGATAACAAATTCTTTATTTCAAGGGAAAGGTAACTAGAGACATTCAGAAGTGAAACACCATCTTTGTTATTGATATTTAAGACATATTGTACATCATAAGTAAGCTCTGCATATGCACATAAGCTCCTAAGGTGTTTAGATTCCTCAGGTGAGATGAGACAGTATTGCTATAATTGAAATTATGTAGTTATGACTGAATACTGTATAATTAAGACTTTTATGAAACATTTTACTTATTATGTTAACTTTGATGACTACATTTTTAGGATGCTTAAAGTATGAAAAGAAATATATTTCTTTGTTTTAATGATATAAACATATAAGGCCATACTAAGCTATAATATTTCTTAGCCTACTAAGTTGAACCTATCTGAATCTCATCTGGTTAAAGTAGGATATGAAAATCCATCAATGAAAAGGGAGATTGATTTTGGTCAATGGAAATGGGGAGTCATTTTAAGCATGTAAACAAAAAGGGAAAACATACAGATCTGAAGGCTACTAGTGAAAAAATGACATAGGAGTTACTTTAATAAAGACAAAATAATAAACATGGAATCATAAATAATAAGACAGTTATAGATCTGCTATCTTTTTGTTTTTACTTTTTGAGTATTGTATAAATACAAGTATATCCGCCTTTGCACATATTGTTCTGCACAACTCAGTTAACTTTTACAACCTGAACCTACCCTGAACACAAATGGTGAATGTGAACATGACCAGTACCCTAGAAGCCCCACTTACATTATCTTTCAATCTCTCCCCAAAGGAGTGTACACTGCCTTCTGACATAGTTTTTCTTCTTTCAGAGAACTTTATATAATAGAATGCAGTGGTAGGTATGTACTATTTTGTGTCTGGCTTCTTTTGGCCAACAATTTATGAGATTAATCCTTATTGCAGGATGTTGTAGACTGTTTATTCTTATTGTTCATAGGATAATGTTTTGTGACTAGATCACAATATACTTATTCATTCTGCTATCCATGGCCGTTTGGATAATTTCCAATTCGGGGCTGTTAAAAATACTGTCCTATGAACATCCATATACATGTATACTGTGCATTTCTTTTGATGGATATATTATTGCATTTTTGTTAGGTACAAAGAATTTCTCCTTTGTGTTAAAAAATAATTCTAGGTAGCTTGATATTTTAAGTATCAGCTGGAAAATCTTAAATATTCTGAAGCCTTAGGAGGCCTGACTAAGTTCTACTTACCCAAAGCATTACATTTATTCAAGTGATTCTCAGACAGCATCTCTTAAGAAATGTGAGTTTCAGAGTAAGACTGTTTACAAAGCATTAGTCTTCCGGAAGGCAGCTCAGAAATTGCTGCTGCAGCTATCTCTTCACAGGGGTTGACTTTGTTTGTTTGTAGTTGATTGAGAGTGATAGTTGAAAACTGGCTTTACTTTTATTTTTTTGTGGAATTCCACACCTTACAAAACAATGAATCATTGTATAAACTCCTAAGATTTCCTGCCAAGCCACAGCAAAAATGCTTTAGAGGACTTGCCCACTGATCTCTGCAACATATGCCATATTTGTCACCTTTATTTGTTCATCTAATGTGCCAGGCATCAGAGTTGGATTCCATTATTACTATGAATTTTAACAAATTGAATGTTAGTACCCAGGAGACATATGGATATTTTACATATGTTCTAGGGCAAAGCAAGTCAAACCAGCAAAATGAAATTACTGCTATTTTCTCTTGCTGGAGAAATGTTGCACTGTTTTCATGTATTCGGAAAGGATTGAAATGGCCTTGTTGATACTGTCAACAGTGAACAGTTTCTGTTTTCATTGATAAAGAAATGCTTCCCTTTCTCCCTTGGAGAGAGAGTTGCCAAATTAACTGATATAGTTCACTAAAAACTTTCCTGAACAATTTGGAGATGAAGCTGAGGAAGCAGTAAAACTCTGCATAGAGATCCTTCTTATTAGAATAGAGGTGATATAGGAATGGTTTCATTATGCTTTACCATGTACCATATGCTATCCCAGGAGAGAGAAACTATAAGGGAGATTCAACAAGCAGTGTTGAGTTGAAAAGGAATATTTTTCTGAATGCTTCAGTAGAATAGCTCATCCTACTCTACACTCTGAAGAGAAAGACAGTGGAGTCTTTTTCAACAGAATGTGTCTTTGGTTCTAAACCAAATTTTTTAACAGACCCAGACTAAATTTTAGCTAACTATCCTTTTGCTATTCTGATATAGTACATTCAAGGATGTCTTGGAGTTCTGGAAAAGTTGTCTAGTCTCTTTTGGAATATTTTCAAAACAAGAGTTTACCCACTATGAGTTCCTGTGGAATCAGAAATGAAGAACACTTTCTATTTGCCTAGCCCTTTTAACCTAAAGAGATCAGAATCAATCTTCGAAATAATTTTCTTGGTGCTCTTGATTCTACTCTGAAGCCTACTGGTTAAGTTTCAGTATTTCTCTGCTCGACTGCTTAAAGTTCCAATTTCACAGTATTTAGAGTGTTTCTCCTCTCCAAGTCATCCCCTACCCCCACCCCCTTCTTTTCTACTATTATTTCTGAAAGTGTAGTGATGGCTGTCTCACTCACTTGGATTTGTTCTGCCCTTTCCCTGGGGTACAAAGGACTTGTATGAATCAATTTAAATTGGCTAGAAGAAATAGCCAGCAGCTTGGTTATGTTTAAATCCTCTGCCCTAATCACCAGTATGGAAAACCCATTGAAAAGACCTACACATAATCTTACATCCATTGCATTAAAGATGAAACTGCCGAATTGAAAAGATCTCAGCCAATTAGAATTGAACACATAGCTCAATAGTGTGTCTGGCAGTTAGATTTGAAAAGGCTGCCTTTGACAAAGAAAAGCACTCCTTTATGTCAGGCTGTTTAGGGTCAGAAAATAACCCAAACCAGAAACAGGACTAAAAACTTCTGATTTGCTTCGGTACTGACACCAGTTAAAGTAATTTAGAGAGGCTCCTCTCCCAATATCTAATTATCCAGAATACAATATTTGTATACAGCAGAAGCACTCTAATTCACAATGACAGGGAACTGGAGTTGGAGAATTAGTGAGTAAGTGAGCAAAAACAATAAAAATCAAGGCTCCTGTACCATGATATATACTCTGTTCATTCCTTTTGACAAGTGTAGTATGGTGTGAATTATTTATAGTAAATGTACTATAGTGTATTCTCTAAAAGTAATGAAATCTTACAGTCATGAGTTTCTACAGGTTTTAGCCAGTAAAAAATAACTGAGAAATGAAGGTTAGGAAGGAACAGAAGAAGAGGTAGGTTCATTAAATTATTTTATAAATTTACAACAATGAATTATAAATTCATAGGCTGCTTCTATATTACATTCTTACCTATTAGAATTTATTTCCTAGTTTAGTGAATAGTTAGTAGTTTAGTGAATCTAAACTACTTAGGGGTTGAAGTTTAGTGTGATAAAGTAGATTAGGAGGGAGATAAAGGAAGGGTTAAACAAAAGACTTAGAGGGTATTTCAAAATCCATGAGTTGTTTTTT
>NW_026000068.1:21933141-21939660 GCF_001458135.2 Marmota marmota marmota
TTTTTTTTTTTTTTGGGGGGGGGGGTTGTTTTTTTGTATATTGGTTACCATTCTACATATGTAGTTATTCTCTTTTAAATATAAATGAATAAAATAACACTAAGCACTATTAGAATGAGATTTTCTATTTCTATTTGGAGATAAGTCACAAATTTCTTGAAATATATTAACTGCAAGAATCTACATACTTAGAATGTAGAAGAGAACTTACATTAAGTAACTATTGCATATATATATATATATATATATATATATATATATAATTTAATTATCAGTGTATCCCTATGAATGGGCATTATCTTACTACTATAAAGAATTTGGGACTTAGAATTGTTAAGTCACACAGCTGTTAGTAGAGAGCTGGCACCAGAGGTCTATCCTATTGCAGAGTTCAGGCTTTTACCACCACAATATAAAATCAGTCAGATCTGCCACATTCCATCGTTAGTACTCAACGAACTTCAATCAGTTATTTAATTTTTTTCACTCCTCATCCTCAAAATGAGGAAATTTACCAACGCTTTATGGCATTCCAACAAAGGTTAAGGATAAGATGTAAATGCTTGGAACTTAACAGATTCTCAATAAAAATGGGGATAGGTGTTATTGTTAAATAAAGGGTGGAGATATAATTGAGTCTGTATAACTCCCAAATCTCACAGTCTTTCCTAATCTGCAATATGACTTTGTATACAATAAGAAATACTGATATATTAGGAAGATGGGTATGCTTAATAAACCCACTGATGAAGCTGTGTCTTACAAGTAAACACCACTGGACAATCCTAGCATATAGAAAAGCATATGATGTATTATTATATTGATATTTCTTATTTATAACTCAAGTTATACTACTACATCTAAAACCTCCGGACTGAAACAGAATCAAGAAGATTTTGAAAATCAGTATTCAAAATATTATGAAAGTAATTCAAAATGATTATTCTAATATGAAGAGTTGCATGCAAATCTACAAAACAATATTTTAAAACTCCAGCACAAATTCATAAGCTTCTTTACTGCAGCAGGGTTCTTCCTCACAGCTAAGGAAGAATGTCAGAGTTTGTGATCATGTTTTCAGACTGCCACACCATCTGACTGCTAGATTCTTTTACTTAGATATCTAAGGAATATGCACAACTCAGAACTGAACTGAACATCATTTTTGTCCTCATAAATTTGTTTCTCCTACTGTGTGACCCTTATTCATTATATAATCAATAGCATTGCTCTCCACTTTGCCACCTAATTAAAAAATCTAGAATGATGCTTGACTCCTTTTCCTCCTCAACTTCTCACCCACTACACACATACATTTACATTCAAATAGTTTCCTTTATTTTTACTTTATGAGTATATTTTAGTCTATCCTATTTATTTATTTGGTTTTGGTACCAGGGATTGAACTCAGAGGCACTTCACCACTGAGCCACATCCCCCTTTGTATTTTATTTAGAGACAGGGTCTCACTGAATTGCTTATCACCTAACTGTTGCTGAGGCTGGCTTTGAACTCATGATCTTCCTGTCTCAGCCTCTTTATTTTTATTACCGTGGTTTTAATTCGAACCCTTATCCTCTTTCTCCTGATAGCCTAATTTTAATAGCCCAATTACCAGTCCTTTTGTCGTTTTCTTTTCTTATCTTTTTTTCCAGCATCTTTTGGATCTATTTTTCCAGCTATAGAGTGAGAGATGTATTCAAGATGAACATAAGGTTCTATCATTCCCCAGCTCAAAACCCTTCATTGACATACTATCACTGATAGGAAAAAGTCCCAGCTTGTTATCATATGTCCTGTGTACTTCCTGACTCACAACCCTTTTATCCAATCACTTTTGTCTTCTGGGTACTCCAAGTGTCGCAATCATCATATTTGCTACACCACCAGCATTCATTCATGTCCTATCTCACACACACTGCACAATAATCCTGTAAGGCAGCATCTATGAACATGATATCATGTTAGTCCATCTTCCAATGTCTTTTCTCATGCCTCTATACCCTCCCCTTCCCTACATCTGACTCCACGTGACTCTACTCTTTTAATTTCTGATTTCCCCTTAGCCTTCAAGAACTTTTGTAGGTCCTCTTTCAGAAAGTCTTCCCTGATTCCAGTTTAGCATACCCATTGTTTCTTTACATTTGACTCTATTACCTGCACTCCCTTACCTCTCGGTTCTCCATTCCATCCTGAAGAGCTATCTCTCCTACCAAATCGTAAACTTCCTGGGAACAAGCATTTGGTATATAGCTTTTTATTTTCTAATACCTGAAGTTCAGTGGATGACTCCTAATAGATGTTCAGTACATGCTTGTTGAAATGAAATTGAGAAAGAGGAGGAAGACATTTATGATATAATATTCTCTTCCATGTTCCACTGAATGACACCTGGTGAGCTAATGTTCTCAAGAATACTAATTGCGATCTATTCTGTTGTCTCTGTAGCTATGTCTATAAATAATGTAGATTTCTTATTAACTGCACAATCCTAATAGTCAAATAAATGAGCAGAAGATTTTAAAGAATGCTCTAAAGCTCCTCTTCCTATGCATCAGAATGGTGAAGACTTCCTTCTGGCCAAAATGCTTTTCTTCTCCCTTTTTGCTTAATCAACTCATTTTCATCTTCTAAGCTTA
Organism: Marmota marmota marmota; assembly: GCF_001458135.2. Taxonomy (NCBI): domain Eukaryota; kingdom Metazoa; phylum Chordata; class Mammalia; order Rodentia; family Sciuridae; genus Marmota; species Marmota marmota. Next base: position 21,935,781 of record NW_026000068.1, read on the forward strand.
GTTTAAAAGATAATTCCTCAAGGAACACTTCCTCCAAACTGCTCTACAATTTCACCATTTTGCACACTCATAGCATCCTCTTTTTTTCCTAGAGCTTGATTAAATAAAATTTGAGTGAATATATAATTATTTTTTTCTTTTCCACTAGACAGTATTTGTTATAAGAATAAAGAGCTCTTCTATTTCAACATTGCATCTCTCATATCTACTACTATTCACTCATTTAACAAAATTTATTGCCAGTCTAATATATAATAGACACTGAGAGAAAAAAAATGTTAAGATAGACAAAAATCTCCCTGCTTTTTCCACACTTCTAGCTGGAAGAATCTGACAAAAAGTAAGAAAATAACAGGAAATTATCAGGTAACAATAAGTGCTATGAATAAAATAAAGGAAATGCAATATTGAGTAAAAAGTTCAAGGATACTGTCTAAAATTGAGTATCCATGAAGAAAGAACTAACTACATAATGGGAAGATATCGGAGCTGGGCCCAAAATGTGCACAAGAAACTTAAAGATGGGAAGGAATGGGAAAAAGAAAGTAGAATGGAAAGGAGAAGGGGAAAAACAGGAAGGATAATGAAACAGCTTAGTTTCTTGTATGTGTGTGTGTGTGTGTGTGTGTGTGTGTGTGTGTGTGTTGGTTGGGAAAAGCATTTATTTATGTCAATTATTGTCTTAAGGGGAAGGACTGGTGGCATTCTTGTTTGGGCTTGGTGATTAACTAAGAAAAATAGTGGATCAAAGGGGATGTGAGTTCTCTCTGTAGTATAAACCTAAGACATCTTTCAGATTTAAGTCATGAGGAGATGTAGCAAGTCAGGAATTTCTGTTGCCTCTGATGTAATTGATGGTGTGTGGGACCAGAATTGTCAGGAGAAAGATGAGCCATAGGAAGTTAGACTTTAGAAGTCATCCTCTGATCCCACTTTTCAGTGTTCTGAAGAAATGGGTTTTTAACATTATAGGAAGTAAGATATTAAAATAATGGACAAAATCTCATATGTCATTTCAGTGAAAGTTTTTTGATTTGGAATTAAAGTAAGGCGGGATTGCTCCTTCAGTTATCTAGAATTTGGAATATATGAGGTCAATAATAATTCCCTGGCTTTTATAATCAAGACCAAATCTCATTTTCTCTACTTATGCTTGGACCCAAAGGGCCTCCAAGTTACAAAATCAAAGAGAATATTTTAGTATTCATATCATTTGCCATTCATCTCCAGATCTAGATATAAAAATAATTCTCATAGCAAAGGATGATAATCAGCATTCATCATTTCTAGGGTAAAATTATGAGGATGGAAGAAAACCATGAGGAGTAATAAAGATCATACTTCTTCTTCTTAAATAATTATGAAGCCTCTGTTGTGTACATAACCATGATGTAGATACTAAATTGTCTTTGTAGCATCTTTTTGGACAAAATTATAACCTTAAAAACCTAAATTTGGAAGGAACTATTCATCAAATTGCAAGTTAAGAGGTCTGGGAGGAGAAATCACACCTAATGTAAGCAGTAAAGGAACACAAGAAGACAAATTAAAGAGAAAGCATGGAATTTGGGGATTACACAGAGGGGAGCAAGAAATGAAAGGGACTTCATGCTGACAGGGAAATCACATTTGCCAAAACCCCCAGGTGCTCCAGTGAATAATACTCTGAAAGCACAAATCATTATAATAACTGCATTAGGCTAATAACATAGCAACCTCCTATTTGGGTAAAATACTTGGATGTAGATAGTAAATTCTTAGATATAGGGAAACATTTTATTTAATTAGTGGAAGTTTGATTATCTCTGGATGTGTTCCATTAGTGTACCTTGGTTATTTGAGTGTATCCATTATCAGGAGTTTGGCTTAATGAGTCCATTTATTGAGCTCCACCGAGATGTTTTTCTGCTTAACTCCTTGTGGCCGAGTGTTGTGGGGCTGGGTCTTAGTGGTTTTCAGGTTTCTTTGCATGCCCGTTAGTGGCTTGTTAGAGCAGTTCTAGCAGGGGAGCATTTCCATATAAGGGTGCCTTAGCCCTCAGTTAGCAGGAGGTGGGAAATCAGACAGAGATGCCTTCCAGAGCTGAGGGGGCCTCTTGGCATTTCCCTGGCAGCCACATGCTTATCATCAGCCAGAACCCAGGCACTCATTAGGCTCTTGATGAAAAGCATCCCAAAGAAAATGCCAGCAAATTGTGCCACTGTGCTGGCAGGAAATTAAAACTGCTCAGAGCAAGTGGAGCCAAGAGAGCTGTTGAAATGAAAGGTAACATCAAGGGTGTGATCACTGACTCACATAGTCGTTGAGGATTCAGGATGCAGCTTTCTGCTTCACTGGGGAAAGCACGAGGCCTTTGTCTGTCAGCTGGAGTCGGTTCCACAACAGGGCTGAGACAGGCAGGGAGGTGGATTCTGTGAATTAAGCTTTGTTGTGCTTGGATAAACGCTAGGGGTTTGGGTTGTTTTCTTTCCCCTAAAGGAACATCTCCCAGAAAACAAGAAAAGTTTTTGTTTTTCCAACTCCGAACACTTAAAGACCAAATTAAGTTAAAGAAAGATTCTAAAAGCACTACATGGTGGTAGTCAGACAGAATGGAGCAGGGCAAAAGGAAGCTCAGAACCCATGAATCTAGCAAGGGACAAGTGGAGGGACACTGTAATTCCCGAAGGGTATTTTGTGAGTGTTGTTACTTTAATGCTGAGGTTAAAATAGTTAACAGAATAAGAACAACTGGTAGCACTAACATGCAAGCAAAGGCCCATAACTTTCCCCTGAACTGAGTGTGGTAGGCAGAGTAGTGAACCCCCAAAGATTTACAGGTTCCTTGGAGCCTATAATATGCAAAGGGGAAATAAGGTTGCTAAAATGCTGACTTTACTAGAGGAGATTATCCTGGATTTTCCCATTAGGCCTACTAAAATAACAGAGGTTCTTAAATATGAAAAAGGAAGACAGACATAGAAGTCAGAGTAATATGAAGAGGACTCAGTTAATCACTGCTGGTTTTGAATCCATAGGAAAAGGACTGCAAGCCAGGGAAATGGGAAGTCTCTAGAAGTTGGAAAAGTCAAGGAAATTGATTCTCCTCTTGGACTTCTAGAAAGTAGTACAGCCCTGCTGATACCTGGAGCCCAGGAGAATCATGTTGAACTTCTGACCTTCAGAACAACAGATAATAAACTTTTATTACTGAGGTTACTAAGTTTGTGGTAATTAACAGAAGCATCAATAGAAAATGAAAACTTTGATATGTAGAAAAATGTATCTGGTGTTCTAATGTGATTCATTTATAATACTTGGGGTGGGGGAAAGTAAGGCAAGAATAGAGAAGATCTCAAAGGCACATTTACATGTTAGAACTATAAGGCAGATTGCATTATTCTACTTCATCTTGAAAATAGTCTTTAAAGGCTGCATCATCATTTCTAATCTATAGATTAGGATTTTTTTAAAAAAGTAAGACAAACTAGACATGGGGTTGCATGTCTATAATCCCCACAACTTTTGAGTCTGATGCAGGATTGCAAGTTTAAGGCCAGCCTCAGCAATTTAGCGAGGCCTTAAGCAACTTAGCAAGACCCTGTCTTAAAATAAAGAAGTCTGGGGATATAGCTCAGTAGTACAGCTCCCCTGGGTTCAATCCTTATTCCCCCAAAACTAACATAAATAATGTGTAAGACAAAAAATATTCTTAAGGGGCAGGGGTTGTGGCTCAGCAGGAGAGCGCTTGCCTCACAAATTTGAGGCACTGGGTTTGATCCTCAGCACCACATAAAAATAAAAAAACAAAATAAAGGTATTGTGTCCAAGACTATATCTATATATCTATATCTATATCTATATCTATCTATATATATATATATATATATATATATATATA
>NW_026000068.1:21939681-22010023 GCF_001458135.2 Marmota marmota marmota
TTTTTGGTGAGAACTGGGTGGTTGGGGGTTGGTACTGAACCCAGGGCTTCACACCAGGTGGGCAAGCACTCTACTACTGAGCTACATGCCTAACCCTCCAAGTGATTCTTACACACCCTAAAAGTTTGAAAAGCGCCACTCCATATAGAGGCATACCACTGTCATCCTTGCCTGTCATACTGCAACCACACTGGACTTCTTCATTTCTTGAACATGGCAAGTTTGCTCATTTTTCATGCTTTTGTATTATCTGTTATCTCTACCTATTTAGGCTTCACTTAGAAACTTGTCTGTTGGCTCATGCTATTCAGGTTCTTGAGTTTTTCCTGATCATGAACACACAAGAATTTAAATAAACAGTGCTCATGCAACTGGTCCCCATTATTTCAGCATTACCTATGTTTATGATTTAAGAAAAAGAATCAGTCATGAATAGAAAGCTAAAGATGATAACAAAATGGACAAGAATTATTAACTATGTAGATAGCTTATATGTAAGTTTTGCTGTAAGTTTTTTTCATTTGTGATCACAATACTTTTTTATTTCTTAAAAATTGTGATATTGGGATATTACCTTTGGGAAAACTTTTAGTGCCAGTAAACGTGGTAATTTTTCTATCTCATGATGTTACATATACAATTCATTCAAAATCTTTGAAGGGAGTCCTTGATAAGCAAGTACTACTGCCAGCATATACTTTACACATTAGCTAGTCATTGGCTGACCAAAGTACTGTGCTTTTCCAATTTCTAAAGTCTGCCATTTTTACAATGGATTCTATTGTATTTTATAAGTCTTTTGATAAGGTCTTTAAGGTTGATGGTTTTTCTCTTTTATAATTTAGCTTCAGTAGATTGTTTTTATAGCAAAAACATAAAGGACTATCAAAGTTTTATTTTATTGAAAATCAATAGTTTACTCAGATGAGCATTTAACATTTTTTATCTTTCATAATAATAAGTTCCTACTGCAATTAATAAACTGCAGACTGTCAGTGGTGTTTCTTAATCTCTTAACATTCCAGGATGGGCAGTTCCCTTCAGTAGATGACTTTCTCTCAACCCCTAGAACCTCAGAATTCTCTGCATCCAGCCAGCAGATAGGAGAAGTAAAGAAGGATGGACTGCAACCTAAATTTCAGATTTGGAAGTGATGTCACTTTTGCTTATACTGCCTTGGTGAGGATATGTCACAAGGCCACAGTTATATGAAGGTCAGATGGAAATTTTGTCCCTGGGTTGGCAGCCATTCCCAGGGACAAAATAACCCTGCAAAAGAGGACTACAAAATCTATGGGCAGTCAGCTGTTTGCACTACAGAAACGCATGTTATTTATTTTAGCACTGTGCTTTACTGGAACTGCCAATCAAATGTAATGCACAATCACAGCAAATATAGTTACCACATGTGTTTTGAACCCTTTTAACCATGCCTTTATTATATACTCTCTTAGCACTTATTATTTCCTCATTTAGAAATTCTCATTATTCCTATAATTATTTGTTCAACTACATTGTAAGCTTCTTATGGGTATGACCATGGTTACCTCATAAAATTGTATCATTTACCTACCACAGTGCCTCACATACAGTCATCCTAATAAATTATTTTTAATAAATGAATAAAGATACTAAATTTGTGTTGCAGCACATTGTCCCTTAAGATATGTGCTCTTTTTAAGCTACCTCCAATCATTTTTTGGACCAGTGGTTTAATGAATAAATCAAGCTGAAACTAAGATTCTTTGTTCTTTTTTCTTTTCATTAAGGCCATGATGCCATTGTCACACTCCTGAAGCATTATAAGAGACCCCAGGATGAACTGCCCTGTAATGAATATTCTCAGCCTGGAGGAGGTACCATCATTTTTATTCAAGTTTCATTGCTGTACAAACCGTGCCTAAAGGCAAACCTGTGTTTCTATTATTATCATTCTGGGGATAGTGGGAGAGCATAGACTTTGTCAGATTAACCTTATTTTCAGAAAAAAAAAAATTTGTCTATGTGAGAATGAATTTAAAGAAGCTTCCATTTGGAACTTTGAATAAGGCAAAGGGGAGAAGGGTGGGGAGGTGGTATGGGGCTAGAAAAGATGGAGGAATGAGATGGACATTATTACCCTACATACATGTATGTTTGTGCTAATGGTGTGACTCTACTTTGTATACAACCAGAGAAATGAAAAATTGTTCTCAATTTATGTACAATGAATTGAAGTGCATTCTGCGGTCATGTATAATTAATTAGAGCAAATTTTAAAAAGAAAAAAAAGGAAGAAGAAGCAGCAGTTTCCATTTAGGCTTTTTTCTAACTCTCATTAATCCACAGTTTCTCCAAGTTTACCTGGACTGGATGTATATGAGGCTTGGACAAGAGTAGTAAGGCCTGGGTAAGCTGAGAAGGGTCATTTTCCATTTCAGTTACCTATTACGGCAGGGCAGAGAATACTCATAGCCAGACACAAATTAAATCTGCTGGAGTCTGCTACAAATTGGATTTCTTTTTAATCTTTTTATGCGCTTTCTAAATAAACACTTGTAGTACAGTTTCAGTATCCAGAGAATAGATTTGGGCCTTAGGCTATAGTTTTTCTTGGTTTCATCACCTGTTTCTTTTTATAATGTTGAACTTTTATGTAGAAAAAAATGATTGCTACTTTCAACTCTATTATATAATTTGATTTCTAGATGGCTCCTATGTGTCTGTTCCATCCCCATTGGGGAAGATTAAAAGCATGACAAAAGGTACTTGTAAATGGGAAAACTCTTATATTTTATTACTCAGGATAATTATTGCCTAAATATGATAACATTCTAGTTTGTTTAACATATTATGAATAATGACTATTTTATAAGCATAAGAAATATTATCAACAGATCATCCTTCTCATAATTAACCTTATCTTTTATGCCTTTTCAGTTCATTAAGATATAACAGAGAACATTTTATGAGTTTTAAAGTGCATCAATTCTCATAATGCTTTGTGAATATTTGTATTTTTTAATAAAATATAAATTACAAATACTAATATTTATTTTAGAAGAATTGGGAATGGATGTACCTTAGGGAAAAATTAGCAAAAGCATAATTCTTTTCCAAAAATAAGTAATAATTTGGGAACTTTTTTTGAATGTTTGCTATAAACCAAAATTAATTCCACTGGACCAGAAGGGTATAAAATATTATTACATTATAAATTTATATTTAACTATTTGGAATATGCAGTCTTTTAAAAATACTTTTTAGTTTTGGGTATTTCTTTAGATACTTGAAGTGCTTGTTTTCTGTCATTTAATTTGCATCCTTTTGAGTTTTAGTTTATTGATATTTAACTTAACCTATTGATATCGGGTTGAAAGGATTGACGAGATAAGAACTTTATCACAATGTTATATAAACTGTACCCCAGGGGGGCTGGGGATGTGGCTCAAGCGGCAGCACGCTCGCCTGGCATGCGTGCGGCCCGGGTTCGATCCTTGGCACCACATACAAACAAAGATGTTGTGTCTGCTGATAACTAAAAAATAAATTTCTCTCTCTCTCTCTCTCTCTCTCTCTCTCTCTCTCTCTCTCTCTCTCTTTAAGTAAAAAAAAAGAGTAATGGGTCTCAAACACTGCCACATTTTTAATATTTAGCACAATTCCTGTGCTAAACATTGTTCTGGAACATAACGCAGTCTGGAAAAGCTCCCACTGTTTCTCTGTACTCTTCCACGACACTTCTGACACCAAATATGTGGAGTCTTTCCACGTCAAGTAATTCTTCAACTTTCCAAACACCAGCTGGGTGTCCTACAGTTTGCCTCAATTCTGNTCTCTCTTTAAGTAAAAAAAAAAAACTGTACCCCAGGGATGCCATATCCTGTGTGTGTGTGTGTGTGTGTGTGTGTGTAGTACATATTCACATGTGTGCTTTTAAATCTTAAAAAGTATAATGACAATTTCTGTTTGCAGAGAAAGCTGATGTTCTCCTCCTAAGGGCTGGATTGCCTTCACATTTCCATCTTCAACTCTCAGAAATTGAGTTCCATGAGATTATTGGCTCAGGTAACCTAAGAAACTATAGTTCTACTTTAATTAAAATGAGCTCAAGATAATATGTACTTATTTATTTATTTTAAACAATTTTAGGATCTTTTGGGAAAGTATATAAAGGACGATGCAGAAATAAAATAGTGGCTATAAAACGGTAAGCAAATGAAAAAAATTACCATCTAGGTAGAGTGGTGAGCTTTGACAACTATATACATAGCAAACCTCTTGTTGGATTCATTAATTGATGAGAATTTCCTCTTGCTGCCATTTCTAGTTATCGGGCCAACACTTACTGCTCCAAATCAGATGTGGATATGTTTTGCAGAGAGGTGTCTATTCTCTGCCAGCTCAATCATCCCTGTGTAATTCAGTTTGTGGGTGCTTGCTTGAATGATCCCAGCCAATTTGCCATCGTCACTCAGTACATATCAGGAGGTTCTCTGTTTTCCCTCCTTCATGAGCAAAAGAGGTATGAGTCTCTTGTTCTGCCTTATACTTGAACATGGCATTCAACATGGCATTGAAATTTTCCTGAGGCATTTCTGAGGCTTTCTGATTGCATGAACCTTCACCTTTGGAAACCTCTGAATACTAGTGAGTGTGCATTAAATATGGCTAATAATTTATGACTAATTATTGTATTTCAAGGAATAGAAATATTTCTGTGACTTATTAATAGGAATTCAGTTGAAGGTAACAAATTCAAGGAATTTAAATTGGCAACTGAAACATTATTACGCTATTTGACATACCAATAAAGCAGATATATGTAAACTCAGAAGAAAATAATTACCAAGATCACCATATAAGGAAGTTTTAAAAAGAAATGATCTTGCACAAGCCTAATTTGAATTTATTTCCTAGATCTATACATACAGTAATTAGAATGTGGTTTTGTACAGTTATTAAAAATAGATCTTAACATTATTACAAATAATTTAAATATATTGCAAATAAATTAGAAAATCAAGTACAATATTTGAAATGAAACGTATTGTATACCTGAGTTGACCTATAATTAAGCATTTTCTGAGGTAGAAAGATTTGTTAAACTTTTTCATATAACCTTCAATTAATTAAAAATAGACTAAAATTACACAGAAAAAAACAAAACATATATACCTTGATTTCTTTTAAAAGATATGGCATTGGTTTTGACTTTTTTTCCTTCCACTGAATCTATTTTTAAATTTTAGGATTCTTGATTTGCAGTCTAAATTAATTATTGCAGTAGATGTTGCCAAAGGTATGGAATACCTTCACAACCTGACACAGCCAATTATACACCGTGACTTGAACAGGTATTTTTTTTTTCCTAATAATGAACTTAGAATTGTCTGACTGACTAGTAGCCTAAGATAGATTCAATAAAGATACATTTTAGATTTACTGCAGATGAGTATTTTCTCCCTACTCTGTGAACAAGGAATTGGGCTATCATAAGCCCAGGCAATAGAAAGTTTTGTCTTTTACCAAAATAGAAGGCTATATAAAAGTGCTTCTCAGGCATCTTCCAAATCTAGAAAGAATTTCCAGAAAGAGTGCTGCTTCTAAGATGTGCCAACAAACTATAATCATGTGCCTCATGACAGCGTATTCATGAGAGTGGAGCCAAGGTCCCATAAAATTATAATGGAGCTGAAAAATTATTATAACTCAGTGACATTGCAGCCATGGTAAAGTGGTGCACCACGTTACTCAGGTTTGTGGCAGTACTGATGTGAAAAACCTATAATATTGCAAGTATAAAAAAGTATAGCACAAGTATAGCACAATTATCATTTTGATAATGATAATTTAGCAACTACATTCCTGGTTTAAATATTGGTATTATACTTTTTATTATAATTTTAAACTACCACTTTGACTTATTAAAAAAATTACTGTAAAACAATATGGCATGTTATGCTGGAGCAGACCTCATATATCTCATGTTTACTGCATCTCATGCATCAAGAGACCATATTTAGTGATTGACTTATATCATCTAGGTTCGTATAAGTACACTCTGTGATGTTTGCCCAATGACAAAATCACCCCTAAAAATCCATTTCTCAGAACATATCCTCATTCTTAAGCAAACACATGATTGTACTTTCCAGGTAAGGAAGATCAGATCAAGAATTAAGCTCATTGACTCCTAAAGACTGTCACTTCTCATACAAAGTCACTTGTTAGAGGAGGACCCTATTTGAAGTAATACTTTGTGCTACTATTTTGGTATTTTGGAATTAGTGAATTCAGCCAAACTAGAGCAGGTTGTTTACCTAGTTTTCATGTGAAGAGGCTTTCATGAGAAATAGAGACTTGAAACAAAGGTAGAATCAAAGTGCCCCCATGGTGGAAACTCAGGGGATTTCAAAAAGTTTTCTTGGGCTGGGGATGTGGCTCAAGCTGTAGCGCTCTCGCCTGGCATGTGTGCGGCTCGGGTTCGATCCCCAGCACCACATACAAAACAAAGATGCTGTGTCTGCCGAAAAATTAAAAAATAAATATTAAATATTCTCTCTCTCTCTCTAAAATAAAAAGTTTTCTTAAATAATGAATCCTTTCTCCAAGCAAAGTCTTACACAAAAGGCCAATATACAAAATGTGGCACCTCCCCTTTTAAGTAGGAAGTGCCCTGGGTCATGTCTGTAGAATCCCAAAGGTACTGTAGAGAAAAGCTGGAAAACCACTGATGCAGTTTATGAAATAAGGCATATTATTCCACAAAATAACTTTGCTTTAATGATTATCAGTAAGGTTCATATGAGTCCTTTATATAGTCTTTTATACAAACCTCACAGTTCTGAAGCTACTAAATATTAATGAATTACTCTACTCAAAAACTATTTGGACATCTATTATGTTTAAAGCCTTTATACCGGGCACAGTAGAACTTACAAAGGGAAACTGCACCAGAATCTACTTTTAAGGATCCTTCACATTCTAAGAGGAAACAAATATTCACCTAAATATATTTTAAGTACCAAATAACAAGTTCTATAAAATAGAGAGTGAAATTTTCTATAAAATTTCAGAACAAAGAATGTTACTTACTTCTGAGGAGTTCAGTGTCAGCTCCATGGAATAAGTGACATGTGACCTTGGTCGTAAGGGATGAATAGAATTTGAAAAAGGATCCTAGGTTCACAGGAGACATTTATAAAATAGATTGAGATTAGAAAAGTAAAGGCATACATAGGAACTATGAATAACTTCATCTTAGTACAAAACGTGTGTTTTTATTATGTATATAATGTATGAAGAGACAATTAGGAAAGAAATATGGAAAAATAAAACAAGAGCACAGAAATCAGTGTGGGCTGGACTAGGGTTTGGACATTGTTCTTTTAGCAAAAGTAGGCACTAAGGATATTTGAGTGGGAAATCACAAATCTGAGGCTACATTATAGAAATAGTAATTAACCTATGGCAAAAGATAACCTTGAAGGTAAAGTCTAGAACCCGCTGAGGAAGTTACTGCAGTATTCTGTGATAAGCAATGAAAAGCAGAATTTCTCTAGTGGCAAGTATAAATGAAAGTAGAAAATTAAATCAGACATGAGAGTGGTAGAATCTTGGAAGTAAATAATATGGTACTTGTTTATAATTATTTAGTGTTTTTCAAATAAAAGTAATTTCTTCACTGTTAACCATAGGTTCTTTAAAAAAAAAAATATATATATATATATATAGTTATTGGATACAAATACCTTTATTTTATTCATTTATTTTTATGTGGTGCTGAGGATCGAACCCAGCACCTCACATGTGCTATGCGAGTGCTCTACTGCTGAGCCACAACCCCATCCTAACTATAGGTTTTTTTTACCTCTTTTTACAAACAAATATGATGTTAATAAGCATAATTATTTTCTTTGAGTTTTGCTAACAATATTTAGGAAACAGATTTAGATGATAAATTAACATAATGCAAACTGATGATTTTGAGTTTAGGGATTATTACTTTGCCACCCTAACCATCTTTGCAAATGGCATTAAAACAAATGAGTGATGACTGAAAGTTTTCTCTAGCTATAACTCTTCATTTGTAGGACAATTAAGTGTACATTCTGTTGCCTTGTAAGTGCAAGTTTTTGCCATCAGTTATATAGCAGAACTAAAAAATATAAATGTTGACTAAAAGTGAATATAAAATATTTACTATATATAACAGATACAGGTTTACATTTACCATTTTTGCTCCTCTAACGTAAATGTTTGAATTGCATAAAAATTCCTCAAAATTTATGAAAAAATAGATACCTTCAATGTATTGTCCCAACTAGTGCATCAATTATTTGTGCACTATTTTTTACCAATCTTTAATCTATAACAACAATAAAACATTCAGTTTTCCAGATTAATGCAGGTACAAAAAAAACATGGATCCTGCCCCTCCAAGGGTTTACTACCATCTAATGGGTAGATAGGTCATATACCCAAGAAGCAACTAAATCAAAATGATTAAGGGCCAAAATGATTTAAAAGCTATTTTTAAATAGCAACTTTGAAACAGAAAATTTAAAGGGATTGCAAGTCAGTAAAAAAATCAAAGTAGAGTGGAATGCTTCCTGGTGGTCTTGGAACTAAAACCAGAGGTTGAAGAATGGGCATGATTCTTGCCTCAGTCTGTTCCTACTATATTCATTCACCCTTGTTTTTCAGAGTATTTAGGGAGTCCCACTGAAAATAGGAGAGGGAAATATGCATGTCAGAGTGTGTGGAACTCAGACACTGGTTTGCCTTTCTATTGACATGATTTGCTAACATTTTTATCTCCCCAGTGCTCCAGACAAGGCAGAACTTGAAGTCAGAGACCTTTTTCTCTTCATCCCACATTTCCAGAACTGAGCATAGTGTCCACACATAGTAGATGCTCAATCAATGTATTTTTAGCTAAAACAAAGGCTTTGAATACTTTAAGAATGACATTTTAGGAAGAAATGGCCTAGTCGATACAAGTATGGCTACTTTTAGACAAAATCTGAGTAACTTACTCAATGCCATTTATAATTTTTAAGGAAAGAAACTGTTTAAGATTACTGATAAACCTATAGAAAAAAGAACACATCTGTATTTGCATTTGGGGTTATTGATATTATTTGATTTTTCCCTGGCAAGCAAAGCCTCTCTGAGGCGTATTATACAGTAGGTAAAGTTAATTTTGATCTTCAGTATATACTAAAGGAAAATTGAAGGAATGAGTAAGGGAATAATTCTTTTCAATGATTATGAGAATAGCAATGATACCTACCATTTATAGCTTTTACAACACGAAGAGAACTCCACTAAGATTTTGTCATGTTCTCATTTAATTTCACAGCAATTCTGTGCTACAGTGTTATTATCTCCATTTTACAGATAAGGAAACTGATTAAAGATAGTACTGTACTATATTTTAACTACAACAATGAAACTATGTCCAAAGAGAGAAATAGAAGTCTGTTGATCTTGGATGGGCATCAATAATATTTACAAATTTGGCTATTTGTATTTCAGTCTTACAATTTTGATTCCTCTAATCCATAAACCATTTTTCATCTCATCTCCACATGCTTCTGTGTTCTGTTTTATTTCTTCTTCCACATACTACTTCTGCTGGTATGGAGCAAAGGTTGAGTTCTTATTCAGATATGTTTTGTTTGGCCCAAGGAGTTTAAATATTTTTAAAGTATTCAAAGCTTTAAGCAGGAGTACACTAATTGCTATGGAACCCATCATCTACCAGCTTATACCTAGCCTAAATTTTTCGCACTCATCTTGTGACATTGGATCTTGCAAACCATGGTTTACAACTAAATGTTTTAAAGCTTTTTACTTAACACAGTAGTCTACGTTTTCTTGGAAAAATACCTTTTCTAAAGGGTTTGACATTGAAACAGAAACATTGCTGCAAATATATACTGAGCACATGACTGGTCTTCTCCCAGATAAGTCTATACTATTTTATAACAGCACTGTAAGAAATGAAATAGCAATACCTCCTTTACAAAATGGCCATACCACACTCCCATGAGACTTTACAAGTTTTGAAGCTCTACACAAATATTAATTTTATTGATCTTAGTCCCTCATTTGTTCTCTTATATGGGGAGAGCGTTGATAAAAAACACTCTACAATAACCTCATGCATACAGATACTTATTTTTATAAAGCACAGCTAATTAGTGTGCAGTATAGATCTGAGAAGGACTCACTGCTGGTTTTTGAGTGTCAGCTTATTCTGGGGAATATAAAGGAAAATAATTAGTGATAATTTAAAAACAGCAAACTTTCCAATGTTGAATGACAGATAATTTAAAAGGACAAATCTGGTAAAGACTAAAAGAATCTTAATTTTAAAGATGACATTTAACTAAATTAGTGAAGATTTTAGGAAGCATCAAAGAAAAAAACTAATAGAAAAATTTAATAGTTGTTTTTAAGTTGACATATGTCTGTGCCTTTCAATTGAACACAAAATATAAAACTCCCTTACTTTAAAACAACACAATGATCAAGTAAAAGAAGTTATCTATTGTTTTTCCAATATAGCTGTTGTCCTCATTTGCATAGATTAGAGTCCCATTTTCAGCTATTCTTTGACTTGTGACTTTTGCAATAAAAGAACTTAGCATCCATTGACAAATGCCTTCTTGAAGAGACTTCATGCAGACCAATTAACTGATTACATTAAAATATTTACAGAAGTCTTACAAAAGAACCCATTGAAACTCTTGTGAAATCTTTGGTAATTCTGTTTTTGTGATTCTCTGGTATAAAACCAGTAATTACAAGTGGTATTTTAAATTTTGCAAATAATTATTTTTATTAATTTCCATTTTAGAAGTAAGTGGGTTAATTAATTAACGTAAAATACTTATTGGATTCTTGATTGACCCAGTATATATGCTATGCTCTGGGATACAGCTGAGAAGGAAGGATCATAGTGTAAGGGTCCGGCGAAGCGTCAGAGAAAGAGACCACCAAGTGACCACTCATGCAATTGGCAGAAGGGGATTTATTGAACCAGCATGCTGGGGCTCCGTGCCCACTCAAGAAGGGAAAGCAGCCCAGAGCCCCGAGCAGGGGCTGAGCACTGCTTAAGTACATTTTTTGGGGAGGGCGGAGGGCTTTGTATACATCAGAACAAATCATCATGAGGCGCAGGAAAATTGAACTCCTAAACATGATTAGTTCATTCATTGGCGGGAACAGGTCGGGCGGGGGTGATAGGTCAGTTCTAAACGGGGTACACATTCAAACTGATTGGTTTTAGGGCCTAAATGACTACGTGACAAGTTACACAGAGTTCCAAGTTATTGGACAACCAGGGAGTCAGTGGGAATATTTACTGGGCAGTTCCAGTATTGTCCTAACAGCTACAGGAATTTCAGGTTTTGCAGGTAGCATAGAAACCTAACAATACCTAATCCTTTACATTTTAACTCAGACCTTGCAGCTTGGAAACTTTACAATGCCCGGTCTTTTACCCTTTAATTTTTACTCTTTAACTTCAATTTCTTTTACCCTTACAATAGAACTTTCTTTATCAGAGTTTAGAGCCTCATGAAATATTTCCCAAACTTCCTAGTCATAAGAATCATTTGGAGACCTTCATTAAAAAAATAAATAACACCAAAAATTTTTTAAAATTAAAAAACAGATTCAAAGGCCATATCCTTGAATGGATTGATTCAAATATCTTAGGTTGCACTTGGGAATCCATAGTAAATAAGACTGCCAAGCACTTTTTGTGATGTGGGGAAAAGAGAAAATACCACAGTACAGTGACTCTCAACTCTGGCTACACAGAATCACTAAAAAAAAAAAAAAAAAAACTTTAAAAAATCTTGATACTGATTAAATCCAAATCTCTATAGCACTCCAGGTGTTTCTAGTAGATAGGTAAGCTTGAAAGCCATCTTCTAGTCTGATGATAACTACTCCTCTTAACTATTTGCCATACAATTTCATCTTTCTCTGTTATCAGTGAAATATTAGAAAATTGAGTTACAATGTAACTCCAAATGTTTTAAATATCGTCACTTTAAATAAAATATTATCATTCATTCATTCATTCATTCAGTAATTGATGCAAAAGTCAGAGATCTATAGACTCATGGTACTTGTGGTACAGAGTAAGTCTCAAGACCCATCAGTTTTCATGAGAATTGTTCTACCTATACTAGGCCCTTTTAAAGTATCTAACTTACTTATAATTCATGAGTAATACTAGAAAGTTCCCAGGAGTGTAGAATCTTCACAGGTAACCAAAACAAAAATAAAAATTTCAACATCAGACAATTGCAGTGTACAACAATTCTTGTGGGAATTCAAGAATATAAACCTTAGTAGAATAGAGAATTATATGTGCAGGTTGAATATTCCTCATCAAAATTGCTTGGGACAAGAAATGTTATAGATTTTGGATTCTTCTAGGTTTTAGAATATTTTCACAAAGTTTACCAGCTGAGAATCTCCAACCTGAAAATCCAAACCTCAAAGTGCTCCCAAATCCAAAACTTCTTGAGCATCTTTGCAGTGTCAAAATCTTTGCATTCTGAGGCATTTTAGAGTTTGGATTCCTATGTTAGGGATGGTAAATGTGTAATAAATAGATACACATATATAAAGAAAGATTCATATCTATGTATACATGTGTGTTATATGTCAATGCACATATAAACCTATATATTTCCACATGATGCTTCCAGTCTTTCGAAAATGGATTTCTAAGGAAATTAAACCTTATAAAAATGAGTTGAGGGATTTTTAAAATTTTTCCAAGAATGAGAAATAACTATGATCAAATGGGTTGCAAGAAAGAGAAATCAATTCATTACATACAATGGATGCTTTAGGAATTAGGACTTCAGAGCTTAAGTACTTAACCTGTGGTTCTGAAACACTTATGTCCAAAATTGTCATCAGATGTCATATTTCCAAGTTGATGCATTAAAAAAAAAAACAGTTACCATTGCTGTCAATGTAGTTGGGATTGTCCCTATGCATGAGGTCTCTCAGGACTCATATTCAATGTGTGACTTACCGGGTCTCCTTGGAAGTCATCCTCTTTGAAGGTAGTGTAAGTGGGACAACAATATATAAGTTGTTTCTGATATGTTGTATGGGGTAGGCATTTAGATTGACACATATCTGTTATAGTCATATCCCATTCTCTGGAGTTCAATTATAAGAACATATTTGTAACTTTACGGGATGCTGAGAAATGTAAACTAGATGTGTGCCAGGGGAGGAAGTGAGTTTTGATGGGCAACCAGAAATCTGTACTACATGGACCCTATTTGCCCTATGGATAACAGGTAGGAGGCATTTGGGTACTGGTATTAATCAAGAAATCTGCTCCAGATTTTTTATAAATCAGTTACACAAATATGTTAGTAACATGCTAAATATTTTTGTTTATACAAACATTTTTGCAATTAATAAACTAATACCATTAATTGAAAAACATAGTGAAAACGACGTAATGACCATATTATATATAAATTAATTTCAAAATAAATCTCATTTACCTTTGTTAAGTTAAAACCCAAGATTACCTTTAGGAATGTGGAAACATATGTCCCTCAATCAAAATATGGCTCAAGAAGAAATATTATAATTATATAATAGTATGAACTAAGTTATGTAAATTTAAAAGCATAAGTCACATATTGGCATGCAAGCTACATCAATGACAAAACATACAGTCACACATACTTTTCTATAAAAATGAAAATAAAAAACAGAAAGTCTACAAGTATTATATTCAGAGAATGTTGTTGTCCTGAAACAACAGAAGGTGCTCCTTAACCATTTAGTGCTACAAATCAATGTATTCCTATACACAAGCTTCATTCAGGTATTGATGTTTGTTCATAGTTTCCATTTCCATTTCTGGTGTTCTCAGTTTCCATGTGAAGTCTATCTGTCCTCAGCTCCCAGCTTCCAGAAAAACAGTGGATTTTTCTACTCATTATTTAAAAAGAAATTCACTGTCTGATTTTCTCTGAGTGAAATCACCCCTGCCTCTTGTTTTATTTTTAGTTTCCAGAGGGCCTTCCTTGTCCCAAATACTGTCATCACATTTCCGTTTGGATTCAGTTTCCTCAACCGGAGCTCCTCCTACTTCCCTACACCACTGCTATAGTATACTGTTGTCCTGAGTAGTTCTCTGTTTGTACTCCTCTAGAAATAGCTGAAATTTTATTCTGGGACCAGTTAAAATGTTCTTCTATCAGCTGCCTCCATTAGAATGTCTCATTTCATTTTGGCTGCACCCGCTAATTCTAAAAATTGTGCTTTTATCACCTCATTAACTAAATATCCTTGGACATATACTCCCTTTAAATTAAAATAGGTATATTTAAGTCAGAGGAAAACTCATTCATTTTGCCCACGCTATTATATTACTTGAACAAACCTGGTTAAATCTACTATCTTTTGGGGTACCTTCCATTAGAATCTTTGCCAAAGTCATCCCAGTCAAACAAATCCCTAAACCTCACATATTAGAAGTGGGTTCTAAGCCATCATAAGACATTAGAAACACTACACAAGATTTTATGTTTGGGGGAGGTGTATTTGTGTGTGTGTTGGGGGAGAACACAGAAAGTCAAGTATTAATTTGGCCCAAACTAGGAATTGTGTGATACCAAAATTTGCTTGTTGTTGGTATCTATATCCAGTGTTTCTTTTGTTTTGTTTTGTTTTTTGTTTTGTGGTATAATGGTTTACTCCACTGCCTCTTTCCTAACACATCACAGTCATTCCCTGAGAACTCTAAGACCAGGGGGGAAGAAGTGTGTTTTACCTTCCCTTACTCAAGGGCTGAGTATGGAGTAGAAGTAATGCCCTTCTTGATCCTCTTAAGCCTTTCCAATGCTTCCCATGACTTGCAGTGAACTTACTGGCCTATGCTTTTCTGGATGTTACTACTGGTTCCTTACATTGCCATTTTCCATTCTTTGGAAATGTGGTCTGTATAAAGCCAGCTTTTGAAAATGTCAAAATGGCTTTTCTGTCTGACCATTCTTTCTGCTCTCATTTGTTGGGAGGCCCATGAAAGCCCTCTTGGCACTTTGTTGATTTCCTGAACAGATAACCTTTCAATATTGATATTAATGCTGCCTTGTGGTATCTGTGCATTTCTCAATTCATAATTTTCCACCCTTGCTTGGTGAGATTCATTTATGTTACCGCCTTCTTAAGACACTGAAGTTCCACTGCAACTGAATAGGGCCCCAGAGTCAGGATTTACTAGCTAGTAAATGAAGAATGATCTTTATAGGTGGATATTTCTTTCCCATTGAAGAAATTTCCAATAGCTAGCTATATCTTGAATGTGGTCCAGAAATTGTAAACTTTCTATTCTTGTTGAATATTTCCTAAATCCTCCCTAAAAGCTTTAGGAAGAAACAATCTTTCAAATAATGTTAGTTTTCTCTGGCTTAAAATTCAGCATGGACAGATCTGGGGATCTATTTTGGTGTGTAATACTGCCCTACTGAAAGACAAGAGGACAAATGAATTGGCAGTACAGACTCTGGATCCAGACTATGCACATTTGAAACCCAGCTCTGCCACATTTTTTGTTCCTAGGAAATTTGTTTACCATTCATTTATGGTAACAATTATATCTAACTGATCAGATTTAAATGAGAAACTACATTAGCAATTGTTATCATTATTTTTCCATTATTTTTGAAAGATCATTTTACTTCTTAATATTCTTGGATGCCCAAATTTGTTTACTGAATTAAATACGTCAAAGGGCCTGTATCTCTCTCTCTCTCTCTCTCTCTCTCTCTCTCTCTTTTACTGTATTACCAAACTTACAAAATTGTGCTTATAATATCTCAGATGGATAATATCTTCTAAAAAGATCTTTTCTAAAAAGATGTAGGAAATAACTGGATTGTTCCACTATAGATAGTTTTCTATAAAGAAGGAAAATAGGATTTAAATCATATTATTTCCTTAATTGAGAACTCTCATTCCTTCATGGTTCAAAGTTGAATCATGGATTCAGTCTATCATTCCCAATAGGTAGATGCAGATCTGGAGAAGAATTTGAATTACATGTAGCTAAGGGTTGACAGGGTTATTTGATTATCTAGGATCCTTTTCAGTGATTACTGCTTCTAGGGCTATTCACAAAACTTAAGCATAGAATTAAACACCAGTCCTTTAGTTATTCAACAAGCATTTGCTTACAAAAACAGTATAGAGGGGAAAGGGTTATCAGAAGCACATTGTGGAGGTCAAAACATATAGGTAGAAGAGAGACTGTAGTTTTACAGAAGGTATATGGGACATCCACATGATTTGGCAGTTTTCCTGTTCTATGCCCAATGAACTTACTCAGTGACTCAATTCAGCAATTGTCCTTTTCATATAAAGATCAGGGTGGATACTTTCAAAATTAATATTAAGAAGGTTAATCCCTACCCTTGCTTCAATGGTAAGAGAAAAGGAAGAATTCATACAATTGCACTTTCTTGATTTCTAAGAGACAATCATTTTTCTCATTTCTTACGTATCATTTTCTCATGTTCTTACTGTATCATTGTTATGCTACATAAACATCTTTCTGACTCAAATTCCTCATTTGCAAAATGGAGATAATAATGTCTAATGTGTCCATGTTCACATTTGACACTTTGTCATTAATAGTGGTGCCAGGTCAACAGCAAAGGGAGGACTGTAGGGAAAGATTCTATAAAAGAAATTACAATATAATTTATATTAATTGCATGTAACAGAGTTGCCAGAAAGTCTCAGACTAAGATTAATTTTGTATCCAGCTGCTGGGCCAGAACTATTTGCAGGGTAGTTAGGATTATCTTTATCCAGCTAACTGGGGGCGAAAGATTTTGTGGTGACTAAATGGTGTGGGGAACAACACACTCTTTTTCTGAGAATCTTACTATTACCTTGACTAGCATGGAGAAAAGTTCATATAAGCCGCAGAACGATTAGAACTCTTTAATCCTGGAGCAATGATCTTTGTATCAATTACATTTCAAGCCTTACATGAAGAACTATATTCTCAGACACTGAGCCTCCATTTAATGGCTTGAATGTACAGAAAGCTGGTGAAAAGCGTGCTTGGTTCCATAGATGAAATAGCACCAGGACATTGATGATGTCTACCTTCTCTTGTTTTGGGAGGGAAATCCCCTTTCTAAATTCTAAAAATAGCAGTTGTTTTTCATTAACTGCTGGTTCAGAGTTGAGGATCAATGATCTTCGGTGACTCTTTTCTTTGGGAATGGAGCACATTTTAATAGACTTTTTCCTGTCTATGGTCTATGAAAGATTTAGTCTCAGGCAGGATCCTGAATTGGTGGTGTTTCTAAAGGAAAGGATTTATTATAGGCTTCTTCTAATTCTTTCTCATTCTTTAATTTCTTTTATTTTTTTTCTCATTTCAGACAAAGAATGAAAAAGACATTTTGAGTCACCTATTGAGACATAGGTGGCCTTCCAGGCAGACATTTAGCAGTGAACTTTTATTAACCTTCTCTGGGATTGACAGTTTCTTTTGCTTCCTAAATATGAAGCTAACAAGCTGTTATTTGCAAGCTTGTACTTCAGCACTGAAAGCAAGAAAGAGAAAAAAAATTGTGGTGTTTTCTATCTTGCTCTGTATCTATAGCATTTATCTGAAAAAAAGACATGTAGTGTAAGCCTTCACACATGTAATTCCCTACTGAATAACTAACTCCTTTATTTCTGATGCTTCCTCCAGGAAGTCTTCCCACATGTTCCTTCAATAATCCATGCTCTAACTTATTTCAGAATTACAATTGTCACTCTGTTAAAATTGCTCATGTCCTTGAATGTAGTCCCTGCTACACACTAAGCTTAAATGGGGCAGGAGCTATCAATATTGTACCATTTTATTCACAATACTTTAGAACAGTGACTTGGTCATAGTAGAAATTCAACTAATATTTTCCAAATGCATAAATGTATTACTGAAAATTCAAGGAATAGAAGAATAACATATTAAAGTATCTTTGTGACACACATTGAATTCAATGTTTTATATGTATTATCTGATTAAATCCCCATAACTCTATATGATGGCATTTTTAAAACATAATGACAGAAGAGATTACTAAGATGACAAAGGTCATAAGTGACACACTAAGATTTTTATATACACTTCATAGTCATACAGTCTAAAATATGGGGATATATACCACAAAACAGGAGTAACTCTGACTGGATAACAATATATTTATCAGGTTGCCTTAATGATGAGACCTCTACTTTATAGAAATTATAACAAAAATGAGAAGATACTTCTCCCTTCATATTAAAAAATTCTTTAGCACTTAATAGAAAGTCATCCTTTTGTTCAATTAAAGCTAGTAGTATACAAGTCACTAGTCAGGCTGCTTTATGCTATAGGTAATTATTTGCATTCTAGTCACTAAAGCCTATCCAAAAAAGAAAAGAAAAGGAAAAAATATGAAATAAGGAAATACAATCAGCTGTTTGACTGATCTGATTTTCTAATTTACTCAGGTGAAAAGTTAGTCAAACAAACTGGTTTTGTAATGTAGACATAGCCCCAGAGTATTTGATGATTCTCAAGAAAAATACAACCTCCTGAAATTCTAGTGATTTTTAGTCACTACTGACCATGTAGATTTGAACCAATACTTGCTTCTTCTAAATGAATTGATTTTCCTTCTCACAGGCAACATTTTTATTTTCTAACCTGCAGCATTTCTATGCCTGACTGGAATATTTTTGCATTTGATTAATGTTTTCATTTGACTTTCAATGAGGTCTCAAAACAGTTTGGCTTGTCACAGTCAAATTATTTAAATATTCCTCTGAAAGAGTATGTAGAAACTAAAATCAGATTCATGTGAACCTGAAAAAACAGTGGCAACATTTCTTGAACTTGTTATATTTTTTATGTCTAAATTAATCATTTCACATTTTTGTTTTATGTTAGTTCTCAGCTCCTTCAGTACAGTGATTATTGAATGCCTTAATGAAAAAGTTTTAATTTTTTTACTGACCTCAGAAGTTACTTTCCAACATGGATTTGTGTTCCTTTTTAATATGTTCCTTGTGGTTTCAATAGCTCAAACATATGCCTTCTACTTACAGGAATTAAAACTTGCTTTGGTTCCTTTAACACAAATACCTAAGCCATTCTTTTCATTTCTCAGTTACTCTTTATGCTTTCCAATTAAATATGGCCAAAATTGGTTAGAATTCTCTTCTCTGTTATTAAAATTTATGTCATGTGAAAAAAGCACACATAAGAGAACACATATTATATTTTTCCATTTTTAAACTTTTTTTTTTCAGTAGTGCTAGGGATTGAACTCAGGGCTGCATGCATACTAGCCTAGCACTCCACTATAGAGCTATACCTGCAGTTCCAATATATATAATTCTTGAACATGCAAACTAATCTGTAGTGTGATAAAGAAGATAAATGTTTTCCTAGTGCTGAGGGCTAAGAGAGGGGTAGATTGCAAGGGGGACTAGGAATCCTTTTAGGGGGACAGAAATGTTTTTATATTTTATGGTGGTAATTTCACAGGAGCATAATATATGTTAAAATTCATCAAATTATAATCTTTAAATGCATACAGTTTTTCCTTCTAATGTGGATAAAAGTAAATTGCCTAATATGGACTTTAGATGTAAAATAGTTAAATCCTTTAAAAGAGATATGCAAAGTAATGTGAATTGGCACCTTTCTAATCATGAACAAAAAGGTTTGTCCTTTTTAAAACCTTAAGAAGGAGAAATAGTCATTTGCCAAATAATTTGACTGGGGATATCAAAACCAATTCCAGTTAAAGAAGAATCAACACAACTGAAACAGAAGAAGAAAGGTTTACTCAGATACCATCAAGGAATACAAATCTGTATCACACTGAGGTTAAGATAACTATCTGCAAATGTTAGCATTCGGTCAAGAGACCCTAGACATTGACAGGAGGAGAGAAGATAGAGCTCCTTTGACACATGTGTTTACCCTCTATCCATTTTTTCAGGTTCTTGTCTAATGCAGAAGACAGTTTTACTAGTTTCTACTCTTTATCTAATATAGTAAGAGCATATTGAATAGTAAAAAAGAAAAAGATCCCAGAGTATTTACCTGTTATGGTCTAGATATTTTCATATCAACTCAAAAGTTCCTGAAGTAATGCAGTAATATCTATAGGTGAAATGATTAGATATGAAAATCATAGTCTAATCAGTGGATTAATCCAGTTGATATATTAATACTTTGAAGGAACTTGTACTGGAGGATACCTATAGGCAGGTGGAGCATGGCTGGAGGAAGTTAAATCACTGGGGATGTGCCATAGAAGAGTTCAGCTTCCTTGCCCTCACCACCCACACCCGTCTGCCTCCTAGCTGTAATGAACTGAGCAGATACCCTCTGCCATAATATTCTCATCCCCCAGGACCCAGAGCAATGAAGTCAGCTGACCATGGATTAATGTCTGAAATTGTAAGACAAAATAAATTATTCCTCTTCTAAATTGTCCTGGTCAGGTACTCTTGGTCACAGTGAATTAAAAAAATGCTAATACAGAAATTGGTACCAAGCAGTGGGGTTGCTGTTATAACTAATCTGAACAGGTGGTTCAGAAGGCTTTGAAACTGGTTTCCAGGAGGGGTTTGAAAAAGTTTGGACATGTAGGCTGGATAGTCTTTAGAATGTTGAGTGCAGCTTCTTGGTCAATTCCGGTGGGAGCTCAGACCAGAATGCCAAGGGGAATGCAGACAGTAAAGACTTTTTCATGATGTTTCAGAGGGAAATAAGGATTGTCTTAGGAATTGGACTAGAGGCCATTTCTGGCCACATCCTGGCAAAGAAATTGTCTGTTTTGCCCACATCCTAAGACTTCCTGTGAGGTTGAATTTAAAAGTGATGGGCTAATTAATCTGGCAGAGGAAATTTTAAGGCAGCACAATATTCAGGCTGTGGCCTAAACATTGTTGGCAGCATTTTGTTGGGTTTACTGTGAGAATGGGGAGCAGAAAGTCAAGAAAGTGGATTTTTAAAATGCAGTTTGGCCAGAAAAGTGCATGCAAAATGGCCAAAAAAGGTAAAAAGTTAAATGCTTAGCACAGAGACAATAGGAATGATGGCTTGAGGAATCTCATTATTTGTAAGATCACACCCATTGCAGATTCCAGGATATAGAAGTGAAAACTCATTGAAGAGACCCCAGGGACATAATTCACACAGGAGGGCCTGGGAAGCTGTTTTCCCACGATTCATTTCACTCTACTATGCTGCTGCGGCATTTGGAAGGCACTGAAGCCATGGTTTGAGGGGACCCATCTAGGGAGTGATGAAGCTGGTAGCAGACTTTGGCATCACACCTGGTACTGGGGTTCTGCAGGAATACAGGATGCTGGAGTTAGGGGGTCAGCAAGGTTCCCACTGAGGTTTACACAGGAAGGCCCTAGAAGTCCAGGCAAAGTGTTGTAGGGTTGGGATCCCTGCAAGCTGCCGCTGAGATGGTGATGCATGAAGCTGTGAAGGTAAAGCCCAAACTAAATTGGAGACCCTAGGAATTAAGAGATGCCAGAAATGTGCTGTGAAGGAAAGCTTCTGGCTCTGGAGAGAGCCAGTCTAAAAGAGAGGCCATGAGCACTGCAACCTGCAAGGCCAAAGGGGCAGAGATATCTAAGCCCCGTGGAGAGCACATTTTGCCACCATGTGCCCCAGATGCTGGATGTGGAGCTCAGGATTTGTTTGCCCAGCTAGATTTCAATCTTGTTTGGGTTCCATTCCTTCTTTCTATGCCCCTATTTCTCCCTTTTGGAATGAGAACAGCTACTCTACACCATTATATATTGTATATATACAAGTTGCTTTTGAGTTTCACAGAGGCTCACAGCCAAAAAATTGCCTTGGGTCTGAGAGCAGACTTTGCACTTGGACTTTGGGACAATGCTGTAACTGTTGAGACTATGGGTATTCTTGGAGATGAGCTAAATTTATTTTGTGTTGTGAGATGGACATGAGCTTTTGACAGCCAGGGGTAACATATTACAGTTTAGATATGAGTTTCCTCAAAAGCTCCTGTGTCAATGCAGGTATATATAGAAATGCAATAACTAGAGTATGATAACAATAACCTAATCAACAGATTAATCCAGTTTCATGGATTAATAATTTGAAAGGATTATTATACGAGGTGGTGACTATAGTCAGGTGGGGCAGGGCTAGAGGAAATGGGTCACTGGAGGCCTACCCTAGAAGAGTCCATCTTCCCTGGAGCCCCTTCCTGTCTCTTTCTCTGCTTTCAAGCTGTAGTGAGCTGAGAAGCTTTTCTCCACTATGATTATTCCACCTCATCTTAAGTCCAGAGCAAGGGAATCAGTTAACCATGGGCTCAACCTCTGAAACTGCAAGCCAATGTAAACTTTTCCTTTTCTAAGTTGTTCTTATTAGGTATTCTCACCAACACATTATCTATCATCAAGTCAAAACAAAACAGAAAAGTGTACTGAAGACATTATACATTAAATATGCATTAATATTGTTAACTGGTAGATACAATCTGAAAAGAATTTTACTACAAAACCATTTAGCTTATTAAAAGCATCATGCTACTAGATGTGTAGCATTGAAATGTGACCATGGAGATGCAGCTGGACTAACTCATTTATAAAATATCATTTATGAAAGAAGACATCTATGAAACCTAATTAAAAATGATGTTACGATGTAGAAAAATTAGTAAATTAATTAATTTATAGTCAAGATCATGAAAGTGAGATTATATAAACAGCACTCACATGCAAGAAACAAAATCAGACTTTCCGTCAAATTTAGAATCATAAGACACCTCTACATATTCTCAACAAATGAAAAAGCATTATCACTTATGTCTATGAAAAATATTCCAATTTATACTCTGATCTGTGGTCCATTTAGCTGAATTGATACATTTGGATTGAACAATTCAAAATTAGTTGGAGGAAGGAAATTAACAATGTGAATGTTAAAATTTTAAAATAAACCCAGTGAAGGTAGCTGTGATAAACTAAAGCTTCTCTTGATGACTACAAATAGAAAGGCATAGCTCAGATTGCTTTTCTTTGGGGCAATATTTTATTTATTTCCCTGAACTTAGTTGGCTAGTAAGCATCTCTGCTCATTGTCAAGGTAAAGAAGATTTAGCAGTTTTGGATAGTCATTTGTTTACTTTTCCTGGAAAAGTTTTCATGTAAAAACTTCTACAGACAGGTAGTACAGTATATATTATTTATATTCAGACTTCTGATTTGGCAAATACTTTTTAACAGATAGTTTTTGCTGCAAAAACGGGTATTGAAAGAAACTGGAATTGTCTAGCTGCATATTCTTACCTTTGTTCAGATGTCTCAACAGCTGAAGATTACAAACACTATTTTAAATATGTGTTTTCTATTTCACTTCATATTTTTCAGAATATTTTAAGAAAAAGCATGTTGTTTTTAATATATAAAACGTGTCATAGAACAATGGGAACATTCTAGGTCAAAGTAAGAAAAAAATCATGTCAATAAATAAGCAAAATTTAAAATTCTTATTTTGAGCATATTTTGTTTTGTTAGATCAGGCTAATTAGTGAAATGCTTTGAAAGTCACAATTTTGTTAAATGCTTGTAAAAACGGCAAAATTATACAACTTTATATAAGAAAATTCTGTTCTGGAGGCTAGGATTTCTTACTGGGATATGTTCAAAAATACTATTTGGGACTTCTCAAATTGAAACCTTTCTTTAAAAAGCTGAGCTTAACTTACACAAGCTTTCAGTATCATTTTTTATAAAGAAAGTTACTTTGAGTTTTGGCTAACAATACAGAGACTGGGAACCATGACAGAAGTTTTTAAGGGTAGTAATACAATAAAAGAGAACCTGAAACCAAGGTACGGCAGAAATACTGTGTACTTTGAGAGAGATTGAGTCTTCATCCCAACTCTACCAGAACATCCAGAGGTGACTGCAATGCAAAGAAAGTAATAGCCCAAAAGTGAGTATTAAAAATTTACCTTCTAACATTCAAACCATAAGTCTCCCTCTCCTCTTCTTTTCTGCAACATCAGACCTTGCCTTATCTCGCCCTCCTGAGATCTGATGAGGTAAAATGGAAGCACTGGGTCTTCATAAATGATCCAAAAATGGATAATTTAGAATTGACACTGTCCTACTTTTAATGTTTTTCTAAATCTTGGTTTAGACCTTTGGACTTGCCTGAAGAAATATAACGTGGGAAATGGTTCTAATATTTTGATATTTTCATGGTATTTTATTTTGACTTCCGAAAAATATGCCATCAAACTATTGGTATAGAGTTCCAAACTAAATTTCCTATTTCCCACCTCTCAGAAATGTCTCCCTACCTCCAGGCTTCAACTGGAACAACATCTGAGAAGCTCTGGAAAGCACCAGTGCTACTGCCCTTGTTAGTAATTGTTCTTCCCCATCAATGATATTCTCATGCTGCCTGCTGCAAACAGCAAGTATAAAACTTCATCCTCAAAGCGTTCTTGCCACTGAGAATACTTTGTTGATGCCCCTTCTCATCATCACTCAATAAGCAAGAAAATGGATCACAGTTTCAGAACACCATGCAATAAAATTCTGGCAATGTTAGAGAATGGCCTAGAATGGCATCATTTGCTGTAGGTTAGGAGAAAGTTAAAATAGCCCAGGCCAGAAGTAATAAGGGTCTTTGCTCTAGCAAAGGAATGTAAGGATTGTAGATTTATGATAGAAGTGGAATTAACTGGATCTGGTAACTGACCCAGAATGACAGAAAGAGAAAATATTAGAACATGTCAAGTCTAGTTGACTTGGTAGATGGTGATATACAAATTAAGGTACACATTAAGATATTGAAACTGATTTCAATAATGTTGTGTTTGAAGTTCCAGTGAAATATTTCTGGGAAATTGTGAGAAATATGATATAGGACATTTGGAAATCACCTGAATGATACTTTCCTTTGGGAGCGTTTTCTGATCCATCTGTTCTGTTAGATCAGGCTAGGCATTTCCCTTCTGTGCTCTAAAGCATTTTTTTTCCTTATCATAGTACCTATTTTTTTTTCTGCCAAAATTGTCTTTTTTTATTCTGTCACTTCAGTTAGACTATAGGCTTGGTAAGGACAGGGACCATAACTGCTTTTCTCATCTTAATACTGTTACACCAAAGCATAGAATTTAAAAGAATATGTTCTTGAAAACTATTTGTCAAATGATTATTAGTGCCTTTGGAAACTTAAGAAGTTATAAAAGTCCTAGATGTACATTTGAAAAGATTACAGCTACTACAGCTACAGCTATGAGATTAAATGGCTTTTCTCCATATACAGAATCCAAATAAAAACAGCACTGGAGGTAAAACAAGGTAAAAAGCCATTAAGGAAGGGAGAGAGGAATAAAGGGAAAAGGGAGACTTTTAGAGGAAAAAAATGTCAAAAATATCAGGAACCTCAAAAAATCCAGAACACCTGGGAAGAAGAAAGTGATACTGGAGACTTTGAAAGGTGGTGGATAGTTGATAGCTCTAGAAAAGCAAAGTAAAGGAGGCCCATTTATTATTTCAAAACTAATAAGAACAAGTTTAAGAAGACTTGATAGAACATTTAAGGTACCCTGTACTCTTATTTTGGTGCCAAGAATTGAACCCAGGACTGCTTACCCACTGAGCCACATCCCTAGCACTTTTTTATTTTTTATTTTGAAACAGGATATCACTAAGTTGTTTAGGATCTCACTGGGTTTCTGAAATTGGCCTCAAACTTGTGATCCTCCTGTCTTAGTCTCCCACATTTCTGGGATTACAGATATGTGACAACATGCCTGGCTAAACTCTTTAATTTAATGTTTTTCTAAACAATGTTCTTTAGACATCTAGTCAAGTCAGATATGCCACGGAAAAAAAGCTCTCTGAAAAAAAAAAAAAAGAAGTTAGGGTAAGATTGAGAATCCTCACATTTTTAGAGATTCAGAAAATACCTTAGGTGTTGTGTAGTAATTGCTCAATTTCAACAAAGCATTTCACCAATTTTTTGACAACTTACAACTTACCTATTAACATACCAGAGAAAATAATATTCCCTGGAATTCATTTTGAGATGTTCTGCTTTGATTGTATGACTGCAAACAGTTTTTTTTCCTCTAATTATAAAATGTATCCTAGGGGATACTGTCAAAGTTTAACTCTAAAATGTTTCTAGTTTGGATAACTCTTTGGAACTAGTGTATTTTTGGGGTTCTATCAAAGTACATCTTGTAGTAATGATAATATTGTATGTTGACATTCCTTTACCATATTAACTGTACCCCAGACAGTGCACTCAATGCTGAAGAAATTGAATTTAGCAAGATGGCAAAGATTCATTCCTTTATGAACCAGACAGATAAGAGTGTATAGGGTAGGAGACAGGCAAGACATAAATAAAGAAGGTTTTAGAATAATTAGAAGTGCTATAAAAATATGTAGGTTTGGTAGAAATTTATTGGAGGTAGAAGGACTCAGTTTACTTGTTGGTTATGGAAAGTTTCTTTGAGAAGGTGAAAGGTGAGCTGAGATCTAAATAATATAAAGGATCTTGAGGCTGGTAAAGGTGTGGGTGGGAGATGGTCCCAGAGAAACAATAAGTCAGCAAGTACAATATTGCTAAGTAGGAATGAGAGAAAGTTTAGGTAGAAATAGAGATCAATATCATTATTTATTTATATAAATGTAATATGTTTATATGTACATACTTATGTGTTCAGGAAGACTAGAATGATTGATACTATCTGAATAATGGTAGAATAATTACCCTGTCATTAATAATGAAGGAGAGATACAAGATAAAATAGAAGTTTAGCAAAAGCCAGAACATGTATGGTCTTATGGGCCATTGGGGAATAGAAATATTCCTTTAAACATGATAGTAAGCCACTGAAATATTTAAGAAAGAGAGAAACATGATATTCTTATTTATTTATTCATTTAATAAATATTTATTTGTTATATACTATTTACCAACTCTTTGTTTTGCTACTAGAGACACTGCAATTTATCCAAACAGATCCTACCAGTATAGATATTACATTTTTGTAGACTGATAGTTTTAATAAGGACTATTCTGAATGTTTTGTGGAGAATGGATTTATATAAGGCTAAAGTAGAGGACTAGAGACACCTGGGAATCTAGCGTGGTATTCCAGGTGGGAGAGTGAATTGCACCAGAATGATGATAGTGGCAATGGAGACAAACCAATAATTTTGTTGTTGTTGTTTTCACAGGTAGACTCTACCATGTATTGATGGGTATGTACAGGAAATGAGGGAAAGAAAATAACTTGGCACACTGATAACTTTCCAAAAGCCGGGAAACAACTTTGTGGAAACAGAAACCAACAGGTTTTTTGTGGTCATTTTAAATTTGAGGTGCCTATTAGACATTTAGAAGAGAACAATAAAGTAGTTGAACTGCAAATCCAGAGTTCAGGAAGAGATCACTATGTGAGGTACACATTTGAGAGTCTCAGAAAAGAGATGGTTTGTTAAAGCTATGGAATGAATAAAAATTGTCTATGGAGAAAGAAAAGAAAGTAAAGAGGACCTAAGACAGAGGAGTAGTTTCTATCAAAGGAGATTCAGAAGGATTCCCAAAGAGGTGGAAGGAAAACCAAGGGTAGGGTATGGTGTCCTAGGAGTTGAGGAGAGCATGTTCCAATTGATAAGGAGTTATCCTTTATGCTAAATACAACAGAAAATTTAAGTGCAATGAGGTCAAAATAGTGACCACTGTCCTTGCTAAGATGGAAGTCATCAAATACCTTGATGAGAGCAGTGGGAACTTATGGTGCTAGGATCTGAACCCACACAGGCTGACTCTAGCATCTAAGTCTTTACTGTGTCACTATATTACTTCTTTATAATTCCATTAAAGTGGCTTGGTAGTTAGGGCAGAGGAATTAGCAAACAAGTTTTTCAAGAAGTTCTGAAATCATGGGAAACTGAGAAATTGGGGTGTAACTGGAGGGGGCTGCAGGTCAGGAAGAAGTATTAAGGATGGGAGCTACTAAAGTATGTGTGCATGGTGGAATAATCTAGTACAGAGGAAAAATTGATGTTGCAGGATAGAAGGATCTAATTGTGTGAGCAAAATCCTTATACCTGGCTTGAGTACTGCCACAGGTGGGGCTGCTGAATTACAATAAATTACTTTAACCCAGCAAGTGACAGCACTAGGATTTAACTCCTGATCTCTGACTCCTGGTTTAGTTCTCAGGTCACTAGACCGTGCTTTCTCATAGCCCTTAGGTCAGTCTACTCCTCATATGAAAGGGCACCTCTCTCAGGTTCCATCAGTAGTCCCACTGCTTTAGATGCAGAAGCCTCTGATTCAATTTCTTGCCGGAATGGATTCTTCACAAATAAGGATAATCCTCTATTTCATGTTTACTCACTTGGTTGACTTCCTGTTTTCCACACTCTTCCCACAACAGGCTTCGCAGTTTCTATTTTCTGAGGCATTCAGATAAATGTGAATTGATATTGTGACCGAGTACCTCCCAAAATGCATAATTTTCCCCCTTTATCATTTTTGAAACAAATGGATGAATTGCAAAGGAGCTACATTAATGAAATGTTTAATTTGAGGATTTAATTTTGCAAATGTTGGGAAGCATAATTAAGGTTCAGGCAGTACACCAGTGTCTTCCAGAATACAAAATAAACTGGTTTTGCCTCTACAGTTTTGGGGATAATTTCTGCTTAAAAACAATTCTTTTTATAGACATTTTCCTATGTTACACAAGCACCCTAGGCACTGTGAAGACATAGAACACATAGTCCTTACAGAGGTGACAAAAAAATAAACATAGTTGTCATTTTAACAATTATCAGAAAACAATGTTCTAGGGAGGAGTGGAGGTATAGGTGAAAGAGAGTGAACATTGGCTTTCTAGTTCTTTTATTCTCACAATTGCAGGGCAGTTTTCTTCAATTTCATTCTAGATGATATCTCAAATAAATAAAAGAGTGGGAAGAGAAAAGAAACTGTTAATGAGTTAATTGGGGTACAGATGGGATGATAAAGGCTTCTAGACGAAAGGTAAGAACTGAAAAGATTTGAAAGCTTAAGTAAAAAATCAAAATTATTTGCAAACATTTTCTCTAAATCGGGATATCTTATAATGTTTTTAAAATGAAAAAAAAATAATAACTTAGACAATATTTGGCCCACCCATCAAGATGGAAGAGGAAAGGAAAATAACTTTACATCAGTGTGAAAAAGGCTACCTAGGAAATTTCTATCTCTTGTCTAAACAGACAAGCCAGTATGAATGAAAAATGAGTCAAGTGATAAACACAAAATAGGTATTTCTACTTCTTTTAGAATAGTAGTGTATAGATATAATATAAAAACACTAAAAAACAGTTTTCCATTGATAGATTCATTCATTCAGTAGGAACTTATTGGGCTGCAATTTGAACCATATAAAATTGCCTTTGGTCAAATATTAATCAATATGTTAGCAAATGAACAGTATCATGTTGTTCAAGGTAATACTATCTTAAGCTAATGAAGAAACCTCCTTTTGTGATTAAAATACCAAATTTCAGACCCTGAAGTTTTCCCTCTGTTTTTATCTAGTAGTTTCACAATTTCAGGACTTAAATATAGGGCTTTGATTAATTTTGAGCTGACTTTTGTATAGGGTGAGAGTTAGAGGTCAAATTTCAGTCTTCTGCTGGTGAATATTTAGTTTTCCCTGCCCACTTATTGAAGAAGCTGTCCTTCCTACTGAGTATGTATTGGGCACTCTGTGGAAAATCTGCTGTCTATAGATTTGTGGGTTTATTTCTGTGATCATTATTCTGTTCCACTAGTCTACATATATCTGCTTTTATGCTAGTAGCATGCTGTTTTAATCACTCTGACTCTGCAATTTGTCTTGAAATCAGGTATTGTCATGCCTCCAGTTCTGTTTTCTTTTTGCTCTGGAGTACTTTGGCCATTTGGGGTCCTTTATGCTTCCATATGTATTTTAGGGTCTTTATTGTTCTGTGAAGAATATTAGGGTGTTTTGATAGGGAATACATTAAATCTGTAGATTACTTTGGGTAGTATCAATATTTTAACAATATTGATTTTTCCAATTCACAGACATGGGAGGTCTTTCCATTTTTCTTGTGTCTTCTTCAATGTCTTTCACTAGTGTTGCATAATTTTTATTTTAAAGGTCTTTTTCTTCCATGTTTAGGTTTATTCTTTGCTAATTTTTTATCTTCATAGCTAGTGTGAATGGGATTGCTTTCATGATTTCTTTCTCACTCTTCAATGTTGTATTGAGAAGTTACCAATGTTTTATATACTGATTTTGTGTACTGATGCTTTATTGAATCCGTTTATCAGTTCTAATAGTGTTTTGATGGAGTTTTTAGGTTTTTATAAATTATATAATCTGCAAACAGGACAATTTTGACCCTTTCCTCTTCCCATATCTATGCCCTTTATTTTTTTTCTCTTGCCTAATTGATCTAAAACTTCTAGTTCTCTATTGAAGAAGAATGGTTATAATGTACACCCTTGTGTGTTTGTGATCTTAGAGAACAGGCTTTTTGTTTTCCCCCATTCAGAGTGATGTTGACAGTGTGTTTGTCATATATAATCTTTTAATACAGCCATTTTGGACATCAAGTTGAAGGTTCCTCAAAAACTAAAAGTAGATCTGTGATTCACTTGTTCCCCTTCTGGGTTATATCCAAAGGAAATGAAATTAGCATTATCAAAGAAAGAACTGTATTCTTGTGTTTATTGTGGCACTATTTATAATAAATAAGCTATGAAATCAACCTAGATATTCATTAAGAGATGAATGGATGAGGAAAACATGGTGTATGCACACAATGGAGTATTATTCAGCCATAAAGAAAGTAAATTCCTGTCATTTGCAGCAAAATAGAAGGAGCTGAAGGTCATTACATGAAATAAGCCAGACATGGAAAAGATTAGTACTACCTGTTCTCTCATGTGGAAGCTAAAAAAAAAAAAAGAACAATAACAATTACTAGAAATTGGGAAGGGATATGGATGGTGGTAGGATTTGATCAGGGCACACTATATGCATGCATGGAAGTATCACACAAAACCCTAATGATATGTGCAATAAAATGCATATGTTAATAAAATGTTTTCAAAAAGAAATCAATCAATATATATTTATTGAATATGGTTATAGATTCAGGACTTCACCAGATGTTCCAAATCAGCGATAGCAAAGATTTTGAATATGACATTGCATTTTTGTATTAAAATGTAGCCAGACCTCAAGGGAGGCTATGGTATTTTTAAAGTCCACCAAATAAGAGAATGTATAACCACACTGTCCTGAATTCCAAAATGTTTATACACAATTTTTCTGTATTTTATTTATTACAGTCATATTTCACATATTTGAAAAATAAATTTATATATATATATATATATATGTGTGTGTGTGTGTGTGTGTGTGTGTATTTAAATTCAGCCTAGACAAAAGTTTAGTGCAAATATAGATTGTTAGGCAATATAAGATAATAATAATTTTTATTTACATAATTGAAAATTCGGAAGTAGATGTCATTTAATCCTGACTAGACTTAGGATTTCAAGTAATATGATAAAAACTAAGCTTTTTTCTTATTGGTTTTATCATTGTTGGTTTTATTCTCAAGCTCTACCTGATGGCTACTCTTACAGTGGAAAAGTCTTCCATTTCCATATTACCAATACATGTCCTAAAATTTTATATCTTTGGCGTGATTGCCCTAACTTTGACCTCTTGCTTATCCCTAAACCTATCAATAAAGATAGTGATGTGTCTTCCAAACAATTCATGAACCACTCCTAGAATTTTAGATCCACATGATCCTCATGAGCTACAAAAATAGTAATTTTTCAGCTATAAAGTTCTCATGCAATAACTCCACTGGCACACAAGTGATTATAGTACATGGTTAAGACTCTACAATTTCTCAGAGTTAATTTGTTTATTTACTTACTTGGCAACAATTAATTTGAAATAGTCTCTGTATTATGTTTTATACTAGGAAATTCCAATTTGATTAAGACATAGTTATTATTCATAAGGAGCTCTACACTTCATAGGAAGATAAAATTGCCTAATAATAAACCAAGAGTTTTCAAAGGAGAGGGGAAAATGTAACCAACTTTGCCCAGAGAATGGGAAAAGATTCTCAGATACAGTAATGCCTGAGCTGGGACTTGAAGGAATAGGGATTTCTAGTCAGAATAAAAAAATAAAAATAAAAAATCAGTGACTGAAATAAGACTTGCTAATTTGGAGCTAAATTGAGATACCTAAGTTCCTAATTTGAGTTGAGAGAGAAAGATACATGATGGTCAGAAGCAAAATCCTTGAATGCTAACAAATACCACAGACACAAACTACTGGTGTGAGGAAGGTTGGGAGGAGTTTAAAGCAGTATGGGGATTTTGAGAAAAATCCATTCCAGACCACTGTCTGATCATGACACTTTTCTCAGGAGCTATTTAGCAGGAGATAATTCTATTAAAAAGAATGGAAAAATAGGCTCCCTAGGACCTTTTGGTGAGAGAGAGGGGAATGGGAAGAAATACAGTTTATTGTAGCAACATTTTCAGGAGCAGAGACCTGAACCCGTTCAATCTCTTGGCTTAAAAGGAAAGAAGAAAAGGAAACATCAGAAAGTTCTAAGTGAATTTATTATCTAAAAGAAAGTTGACCTTGGTAGCATTTAGAAATAGGATGTCAAGACTATTGGAATTTTAAAGTTTTAAATTCAAGACTCATTTTTTTTTTATTCTTCATATTGACAATGAACCTAATACTAAAAGGCAATGTTTAAGTAGCTATTTTGTGCTGGTAAAGAGATTAAGTAAATGAGCATATCCTCTATGGGAATTTTTCTTCTATATAAATGTAGCTTTGATAGATGTCCTTTCGTAAGTTATTCGAATCCATAAGTATACACATACATAGTACACTGAATGTCATATTTTCTTGATTTCTGAGGTCATAGCAATTCTGATACTTTGTACAGTTCTTTGTGATGAGCTAAAGAAAAGAATTTTCAATGTATTCACAGTGAAAAGAAAGATTTTTAAAAAACTTTTATTTACAGCTTTTAATACTTAACTATATAATTCAGCCCATTGTTATTCACAAGTGGTATTGAATCTTTAATAACACTATCAATGAAAAGGCATGTACCTGTCTGCATTTTGTAACAGAAATGAAACTATATAAATAGCTTGCCATTGTTTGGTAACTTTTGGTGCTCAGTTATAGGGAATCTAAATAATCCATACTCCATGTGAACAAGTTAGAAAAGAACATTTAATGAGCTACAGAGGAAAGTATTTTCCAAGTATGATACTAATTTTCATAAATGTTTCTGGAGAAGCAATTGCTCAAATATAATTCTCCCATTAGGAGGTTAAGAGACATAACAACAGCTGAAAACAGAGGAAATAACAAAAGAAATAAGATGTCAAATATGATCAGATTCTTCTTTGCCATGTAAATTCAAATAAAATTGCTATGTAATTATTTTAAAACTGTGCCTATTTTATTTTTCAATATTAAATTCTTCAAGACAGAGTCCAGTATTACATTCAGGATTTAGATCACCCATGGTATTTGCACCTGGAGAGGAGCTCATCAAGAGGGAAGAACACAATTTTGGATCTGTGCTTATCACCGCCATCCTAAATAATATTATAGAAATGATAACACAGTTTAGCTTTGAAGATATTAGACATTGAGTGACATACTTAGGTTAGCATAATCTAAGGGTTGCCATCCTTCATATTTTTTAGTTTATTTCTTTGCTTTTTAATAGCTAAATTTTGTTTCTTCATAAAGAATTATCCAAGTGTAGATAAATAAAAATGCCAGAG
The DNA here is from genome assembly GCF_001458135.2 of Marmota marmota marmota. Classification (NCBI taxonomy): domain Eukaryota; kingdom Metazoa; phylum Chordata; class Mammalia; order Rodentia; family Sciuridae; genus Marmota; species Marmota marmota. The sequence continues at coordinate 21,973,640 of NW_026000068.1, forward strand.
TCAAATGAACTGATTTCTTCTATCAACTCTAGCAGTCATCATGTGGCTTTTGGAAAGATTTTGGTGCCTTCAAATAGACTTTTATTCAAAAAATATTCTGTATCGTTTCTCTCAGAATACATTTTATCTGTAGTTACCAAAAGTAGAATTCTCAAGGCAATCTTCTTTTAACTGATTTTAACTTGTCAAAATCAAGTTTCAGATTCAATCCTGTATGGCAATTTGGGTTATATCTTGTTCTGAATTTTGTTAGTTCTAAAGAAACATTTGTTTCTCTCTTCTTTTGTATTATTGCCAAACTTTGAGTATCTCATTACTAATTAATTAGACATTGCCAAACATAAAGCAGAATTCAATAGATATTTGTTCTATAGATTCAAATCAGTACCAAGTTATTAGAGAGGGGGATAAGAACACTGTACTGCCCCTAGCTACCAAAATATCTATCTGATAATTGAAGATAAATCAATAATTTTGTTTATGCATTGCCAAATAATTGTTTTGGGGGAAATTCCCAGATAATTGACTGGATTTTCATTCTTATGTGAATCTTTGGCATCCTGTATGAAGCCCTATGAAAACTATGTTTCTTGTTAAGAATTCTTGTGCATAGTTAATGAGAGGCATCATTGGAAGACTTGGCTGAAGTCCATGCTAATCACATTACCATGCATAATGAAGAGTAAGCTAAGTATTTGTTTTTAAAGTTCTATTTCTCATGCTTCATTTTGTCTACATCCTATTCTCATTATCACCATTTGAGTGAGAAACTGAAACTTCTTCAGTCTTCTTTATATGATATCTGTTTAGTAATGTGTGCCAGTTAGGAGTCTGGCCCCCATCCTCATATCCTTCTATTTGAGTTAGATCAACTACATCATACCTATGAAGTTAGGGAATTTAGGTAGGATTGTAAAACAAAAATGCATCTCAACTAGGAATAAGAGTGAGTGAATATTCGAATCACCTAGAAAGTTTGTATTACTTCCATCTCTTTCATCACTCCCAAGATATATCAGAATCCACATTTCCTCTATGTCCATACCTATTCAGATCCACACCCTTAAAAACATTGATTTCATACTGCAATATTATTTGCTTTCTTGTACTTATTGCTTTGTCTCTCCATGCCATTCAATTGCATCAGGCTTGATAGCTTAGCATTTTATTTCAATTTTCTCTTAATTTGTCCTCTTTCTCCTGGAACTTGATCACTCAGGTATTTTCTCAGTTTGCTAAAATCTAAACCACCCCAAATCTAAAATCTCTTGGCTTATGTCAGTTGTTCTCATACTTTAGCATGAATCAGAACCATCTGGAGGGATTGTTAAAGCACTGATTTTTGAACTCCATTCCTGAGATTGTAATTCATCATGTTTATATTAAGGCCAAAATTTGCATTTCTAACAAATTCCCCAGTGAAACTGATCCTGCTGTTTTGGAAATGGCACTTTGATAACCACTGGTCTATACCAACATAACAGACCCTGAAATCATTGTACCAAAGTTCAATTACTATGGTTTATACCTTTTATGAATCCACTATGCTTTTGGTACCAATTCTTATTGGCGCTGATCTTGTTGTATTTATGTCTCTCTGTGACCCAGCTAACTAAACTCCTTGTTGTGACTCTGGTTTTCCCAATCTAAAGTGTAGTCAGGACTCCATCAACTGATTTTATTGATTGAATCATTCATTCATTTATTCATTCATTATTTCATCATTCAACATATGTTATTTAATACCTAGTATGTGACAGTCATTGGTTATATAATATTTTTCAAAACATATTCATTATGAAGAAGCCTGTATTTTAAAGAAGAAGAGGTCTTTAAGGAGGCTATGAATACAATACAGTAAATGTGATGATGCTGTTATGCCACTGGGTTCTAAAGAAACACAGAGATGAGAAATCTAATACTGACTGTAGGATAGCAGAGGAGGCTTCTAAAAAGAGAAGGCATCTACATTAGCCCTGAGGTGTAAGTCAGAGCTATTGAACACAGAGAAAGCATACAAACACAGAGTGGCACACATACAAAAAGCTATGATAAACTTAAATATTTCAGTGCATTTGGTTGAAGAGTAATAAATATGAATCTAAAAATATTCTTGAGGAAGACTTAAGTGTCAAAATATACAGTGTGTTTTAAAACAAGCTAATGAATTTGGACTGGACCTATAGAGAGTCATTGAATGATTTTAAACAAATAATATGAGCCTCTACATCTTTAGAATTGGAAAGCTGTAAATATAGTAGTCTTAGATGATAAGCAATGATCTAAGTGAATGATAATGAGAGAATCAAAGTAGTGAAAACTTACATGCAGAGAATAAATGGGATTTTGAAAAACTTTGTGAAATAGCACTCATATACCTTCATGACATCAAGAAAATCCCTGAGGATGTACCTCCAGGTGCATACAAGTATGTACATAAAATCTCACTATTTTATGGGGGAATTAATTGGCATACTAGAAGAAAAGATGGGGGAAAAAAGTAGACCAGAAAAGAAAAGTTAGAGAAATTTTTCTATAAATGAAAAGAAATAAAGAATTTCCTATGATTATTTCCTAGGTTCCCTTTAAACTACTATTAGTAATGTTAGAATAAGCCAAATAAGATGGTATTATTTCCTCATGAAATTTAAAACTTCAGTTGAGGGGCTGGGGATATAGCTCAGTTGTATGCACAAGGCCCTGGGTTCAATCTCCAGCACCAAGAAAATAAAGCAAACAAAAATCAGTTGAACTCTAATCTGAAACTTTTACATCGAAATGTTAAACTTTTGCTCATATGAGTTTCTTTCCATTTAGTTATATTTATGTATTAGTTCCTTTTGTTGCTGAAACAAGTTACCACAAATTTGAAAGCTTAACACATAAATTTATTATTTCATAGCTCTCTCTCTAAAAGATCTGGATTAGCTATGCTGATTTCTTTCTCTAGGTTTTACAAGACCAGGTGAGCTCTCACTGAATGGTTCTGGGATGAATTGTCTTCCAAACTCATTCAGAGCTATTGTAGAATCAGTTCCTGTGGTTGTAGATCTGAAGTCCCTTGACACAGTTCGGTTTTTGAATATCCCCAAATGCCCATTTGTTAAAGGTTTGCTTCCCATCTAGGGTGGTGTCATTGGAGGTACAACCTTTAGGAGATGGGAGCTAGTGGAAACTCCTTAGGTCATTGGAAGTATACCCTCAAAAGTGATTGGAGGACCCACTCACCCTGTCTCTCTTTGATCTAAAAGATGTGATCTGAAGATGTAGGCATTTGCTCTTATACACTCTCACCATTACCATCTGCTTCTCCACCAGAACTGAGCCAATGTATGTGTGATGTCTTTAAAACTTCCAAAACTCTTAAATACTGTTTAAAAAAAAAACCCTGTTTCTCTTTATAAGTTAGTTGCCTCAAATTATTTCATTATAGTAATGTGAACTTAACTAATACATTTATGTTTCTGTACTGGTTAACAGCTAATATTTCACACACCCCCTCTCACTTTTGATGGGATTCTATGTCTCAAACCAACAATGCAGTTTGAGCCCTTCTCATACTTGCAATCTGTCTGACTTCTTCTGCCACATCTTTTTTGCCTCCAGTGGAAGAAATTTCTATGCTTTTAAGCACTCTGGTAATTAGATTGAGCCCTCCTAGGTAACCCAGTATAATATTTTAGTTTGAGGTCTGTTCCCTTAATCATATCTGTGAAACTTTTTATTTATCTTTTTTTTGGTCACAAACAGTTAACATATTCATACTTTCAAGTATTAAGGTGAAGAAATATTCAGGTAGTCATTCTGTTTCCCACAAGTCATATTAATGCTTTGCATATACTTAAAAAAACAGACATCATAGCCAAGTGTCAATGTCCTATGCCATCTACCATTGTCATTTATCTGTTTCTGCTCTAAGATGGCACAAAGAACCTTTATAAATAGCGCTATTCCCCAAATTAAAAAAAAAAAAAACACTGTTCTCTAAGTATGAAAATGTTGTTATGCAAGTGAATATGTTGCATCTGATATCTGTTGGCTTCTGATACCTGCCTTTCAGTGAGGAGAGGATACCTGGTTTCTGACCTCCATCCCCTTTCTGCATTATGAATTGTACAGGATGTTACAAAATGGAACCTCCTTCTAGGTCCCAGCCAGAAAAGACCATGTGGCCTTGACTTTTCTAGCTCTTCTAAAATCAAATGTAAGGAAACAGCATTTAGGATTCCTTAATGAGAATAGGCATTATATAGCCACCAACCCTTTCTGCGTGCCCTGTCGGTACGTGCCATGGTTAGCACCAAGTTTGTCTCTCTCGGTTTTAAGAAGTCACTCAATCTTATAGATCACACTCATGAATTTGACCTACTTCTTCAGCCATCACTGATAACATCATTACAATTTCCATGCAATATGCATCTTTCTCATAGAAATCCCCAGACTCCTTGAAAACTCTCCTAAAAGTCTTGAAATACAAAATTTGTTTTCTATTCATCACAATATACATATATCATGACTAGACAACGAGAGCCTTGTACCTCTTAAAAACTGGTCAATCTTACTTTCAACCACAAAGTTCTATGGTTGTAAGTGGGATGTGAGTGCCCAGCAATGCCAATTTTCAAGTTTGTAAATTTCACTTCCTCATGAAGTGTTGGCTTTAGATAGACCCTTATTGATCACTGGAACTCATTTGCCTATGCCACTGATTAGCTCATGGACTACATCAGGTCATCTATTTTATTTACACTTTCTCTCTTCTACAAAACAAATTAATATTGCTGCCTCCACAGCAGTCCTATGAATAATAAATGAGGATTTGTTTCTAAATTACCTTACATACTGCCAGATGTGTAATATATGTGTAACAAATGTCAGTTTTCTTCCCTCAATTCTATTTTCTTGATTTTTTTGTCAGGTTTATATTCTGATTTTTCTATTCATCCATTCTCTCTAGGCAATCTAAGTCTACGTGACACATTTCATCTTCCCAAAGTCAATTTCCAAAAACATAGACACCTTAATTCTGGTTTCCGTTATTGATCATCAATTACTCAAGTTAGTCACAAGTCATAGGCCTAGAATGTTAAATCTTTCTTTCATGTGCCTTTTAAATAAAAAGGAAATTAAAAGTCCCCGCATTAAATCCAAATATGGCATGTTGTACTTTTGAAGTCCTTCAGACTAAAGTTATAGTTTGACATGAACTAATAGTTTGATAACCCAAATTTATAGAAGACATTTTTTTGGTATTGTGTTTTATGTAGAAAACCTATTTAAACTCACCACATATAACTCTGTAAAAGACTTGAAGAAGGATAATTCTCAGCTAATGTCTCCATGTAACTAGAAAAGCAAAGGGGTTCTTAGAACTTGAGTTATGTACTCCTTCAATTAAAAGTAACATAGCAGTTTGTAATTTAGTTTAAATGGTTTTATTAGTGCATTATAGTTAGACATAATTGTGGTATTCATTCTGACACATTCATACATGCATGAACTATAATTTGCTCCCTTTCAGTCCCCAGTACTTCGACTTTTCTTTTGCCTCATTTCTCCCACCTACGCCGCCCCCTTTCCACTTCCTCTCCTCTACTAATCTTCCTTCTATTTATTTATCACTTTTAATTGGTGCTTCATAGATAAACATAGAGGTAGAATTCACTGTAGTATATTCATATGTGTTTAGCTATTTATAGATATTTTCTATCCATTGCTCTTTTAACCCTAGATGATAATCAGGAAGGACACATTTATCATGATTTGCCTATGAGGAAAAGGAGACTATGAGAAGTTAGGTTGATTTTTTTGATGTCAGGTAACTAGGAAGTATACAGGCTAGTATTCAAGCCTGAGTCTGACTAAAGATTGAACGCAAGCTCCTCACTGCTTTGAAAGAGAACTGCCATAATCTTCTTACGCAATGTGCAATGCTCTTTGCTTTAACACATGTTGTCACTATTTTTAAACATTATTTTTAAATATGAAGAAGGGTTCTTTATTGCTTTGGTTTTGTTTGAGATTCCACAAACAATGCTCTGAACTACGTATTCTGCAATATGTAAACTAATTTACTTCATTTTTCTGATTCTATATTTCAAGTTTGAGTACAAGTTTTGTATACAAATTCTATAAATTTTTTAAAGTATTCTTTTATTGGCATTTGGATAGGTTAGTGACTTCTCTATGCAAGCCAATGACAGAGATTGCACTAAGATTCCAAATGATTCAACAATTACTTCTAGAAATTCTAAGAAACACAGGGTCTAAGTAAGTGCTGGAATTATTGACCTCTTCTAAATATGTGAAAGCAAAAGGTGGTTGGTCATGAATAATTTAAAACATAAATAAGAAAACACTTTTGTTTCAAAATAATTCTTGGCTGAAGCTCTTGTGAGCTCATGGTATTCTACATAATGAATTAATTCTGATAAAATATACAAGAGACTCCAGAAACTAATTTTATCAATAAGTGCAGTTTTCTACTTCTAATTTCATATTTCCTCTTACAGAGTCTTACTTTTATAGAATATTACTTTTAATATAAAATTAAAATAACTCAGTTTGTTATTTTAAAATTGTGAAGTTTAAGTCTTTCCAGAGAGGTTGTATTAATTTGCACAGAATCAGATATCTGGTAATGGCAAACTGAGATGAGAGCTCAGGTCGCCTAACTTGAACTCTTAACTCAAAGTTTTTCCACTACTGCAGGCTTTATGAATCTCCAAAATTTCATGAGAAAATAAATGTGTGCCTCTTGAGAAATTGAAAATTATATTTAATTTTGATAGAATAATAGAATTCTAGTTTTATCTGCATTTTATAATTTGCCTCAAGTTATACTATTATCTTTTATCAACCTGGTTTCAGTCCCTCTTTAGTATTTCTCTAAGAGCTCACAAGCTGCAAAATTAAGCCATGAAAGACCAGAAATAAACTTGGCATCTAAAGAAGAGAACAAGAGAAAAAAAATAAAGCCTAGCATTCCTTCTAAGATACAGGAGTATAATAGCCAAGATGATGAGATAACTGTCAGAAGCCAATAGGGATCTTGAATTGAGATTCATTCTTTGAAGGTCTAACTACGCTCTTATGATGCTCTCAAAATCAGTATTGTCTTATGAGTGATCACAGCCTGAGACTGGCTTTGAATGATCTCAACACGAGTTTCAAACAGACTGATTCCTTTTAGTGTTCTCTCATGTCCTGTGGAGATTAGGAGATTGTTGCAAAGAAAGGCTTTCACTCCTTGACAAATGGTGAGTTATTGTGGAAGGAATTTTTTGTCTGTATGCAGTCGTACCTTAAATTGTACATTGCATGCTAAGTTTCAGGGCTGGAAAAGTGCTAACGGTCTTCCATGTTTCAATTTCATACCATAAAATGGAAGTTCCTAGCAAAATGCATAACATCACTAACTATCAGCTTCTAGGCTTTTATGATCTGTATATATCATAGGTTTTTACATTTGAAGATTTTTTAATAAATGATTATAATGTGACCATTCCATTAGATAATAAGCATGGCTGTAAGGTTCCTGTACAGGTAAGGTTCTATTTAAATGCTAATTGCCATTATTATAAATCATTTTGAAGGCAGCAAGTGTGGATTCACTGAGATAAAGCCTTTTTATATACAAGAGAAGATAATAATTGTGAGTAAAACTTGTTGGCTCTCCTAGGTATCAAACCGAGAAAATCCTCAATTAGAAATTGCCTTACTATAAATGTGGCCAAAAGGGATTGAATGAGTAGATCAAATAGGTATCAAACTATATGGTATGCATTGAAGAAAGATGCCCTATAACACACACACAAGCACCTCCTGTCTTGAAAGAACAGCCTTAAAGACTTGAGATTGCAATATGAAAAATTCTGCCAATGCATTCATTCTCTAGACTTTTCTTGATTGCCCGTTACGTATCTTTTCCACAGTGAATAGAACTATCCATAAAAACAATCACTTCTCTCTAGAAGAGAGTAGGCAGACAAAAAATGTAACTAATTATTGCAAAAAAATAAAAAGAAGAGAGGAACATCAGGCATACCAATAAAGTAGGAAGATATTAACAACTAAATGTTGGGAAATTTGGCAAAAAAAAAAAAAAGGGATAGAAAAGGTGAATCTGAATATGCCCTTGAAGGAAGAATAGGATTTCGATACATAGAAACAGAGAAAGGACATTGCAGGCTTAGGTAAATTAGAAAGCTGCTTTTTATTCATGCCCAAATATCTCTTGAATGCACTCCTATTGATTGATAGCAATTGACTCAAGTTAATTTACCAGATTCAACAATAACACAGGTAGATGAATCAAAAAGTGCTGGTGTCATTTACATCTTTTTTTCCCCAAGTTTCTGTCTGTGAGTATTTAAAAATATTCAATTTTTTTCCTCTCTTTAAAGAACAAACAAAAGCAGAAAGGTACACTAATTCCAGTTTTTCATTCAGATATCCCATTAGATCTCTCTCTGTCATACAGACTTCTGGAAGAAGTTGGAGACACTGTGCTGTCTCTGTGTTTTCTTCTTCCACTCCGTTGCCATACTCATCAATTGGAATTTCTACCTATTTATCAATTGCAATTATTTTTCAAGGTTGTCTTGTCGTTTGAATTATCACCTCAAATTTTTATCTTTGACACTGATCTCTAGACCTGACTATCCAACTCTCTATTTGGCGTTTTCATGTGGATGTGTAAAAGGTATCCCCAACTCAAAATATCCAGCATCAGACAGTAATCACAGCATTTTTCTCCTCCAGTATTTCTCTTCTCAGAAATGATATCATCATCCACCCCAGAATGTGCACACACTAGAATCTTAGTCATCCTGCATAACAATTCCTTCTCTCTCACTGTCATATCCAAGCAAAACAAGGCTTTGATTCACAAGAAGCTTTCAAATTTGCCTGTTACCTCAATCATATTGCCACTCTCTTTGTTCAGGCTAACAACATCTGTTCCTTGGTGGCTGAAACAGTCTCTGAATTGTCCTCTCCAAATTTTGTCTCCTACACAGATAATCAGTTCTTTATTTTGTATCCAGTGCAACTTTTCCAAATACATAATTGATTGAAGTACCCTTTATAGACTGTTATATTAATCCCCACCATTCAACCCTACTGGGTATCTATACCCTTATGTAGTCAGCTTTTACCCTGATTCAGGGTTTAGACAAGTAACTAAATTTGGCCAAAGGGACATTAGCAAAAGTGACAAAATTGGAGATTTGATAAGTACCTGTTCATTGGGATTTGCCCTCTGGAATAGCCCAGCTAGGAGAAGGGAGGAGAGGGTAAGTACAGGGTAGAAGGGTGCTAAAGATTTGAGCTATTCAGATCCCTACTAAATGTTGTCTTACTCTGATCTAATAATAACAGGTCACTTATTTTGTACTATTTTGGTCATACTCAATCTCAATCCTCTGTTCTTCAAAAGTACATGAGATCTCAATCTTCCAGTAAATAAAATGTAAGTAACTCTAGGAAAAAGTAGTCATTATGGATACAAAAATGATTTAATACAGATGTTAGAACAGCAATGTCAGATTAACAATGCCACCTTAATTAATTGATAGGTCAGTAACACATTCATTCATTCATTCAGCTGTTTTTCTTCTGTATCATAACCATTTATGTAAACAGTTATTAAAAATTTAACATATTCCAGGCCGTACAGGGACAGAGAAAGAAGTAAGATAGGCTCTTCTGAAAAACATATAAATAATAAGTGTATATATTGTTTACATTCATAATTGTCTGAAACACCAAGGAAGTCCTAGATCTTAGTACAAAAGAATCACTAGAAGATGATTAATTTAACTTTCCTAGTCTCTTCCTAATATAGTCACCCAAACACCTTTCACCATATAGAGGTTATTTCATACTTCATCTTAAACAATGCCAAGCTATATTAAGGAAGCTGTAGTTTCTGAATAGAGATAATAGGTTATAAAGAAGTGCTTACAATAAAGTCATATAGACTTCCGAAATTTCAAGGGGATTTTAAAGACTGATTTGTTAATGCCAAGAAATTGGCTGATATCCTCTGATTAAATATCTCTAATGCCATTTTTTTAGTTTCAATGAAACTAAAAAAATCCACTTTCAATGAAGTTAATTGTAGATTCCTTAAGTATGGTGTAACAAACAATAACATTTTTAATTTTAATGTAAACTAGTGTCCCAAAATATGTTTATAATAGGATCCTACATTCTACTTGGTGCTTTAGTGTGAATCCAAATGATTTTACTATTTAGTGTTATTTCCTGAAAATGGTCAGGATGTCCTCAAAATAGGAAAGAATGTGTAAAGTTAGAACAATATGTAGATTTCAGTGAAGTCACTTATAGTCAGTTCTTTTACCTGCATTATTGAGGATGACTTAAGTTTGGCATATTTATTTGCATTTGGAAAGCCCTAAGATACAAAATGTACACTGGAATTTATAACAATGAGCACATCTTTTTTCAGTGACTATTTGCTGTGTGATGGTAGAAAGGGAGCATTCTACAACTTTACGCCTCATCAAAACCCACTAAAAAAAATTAATGGATCATCAAGTGCATAGAGAGTAATGATTTTATAATTGAGCTGTTGTGCTTATTAGTGTTGTACTTGTTGCAACTGAATTAATCTCATATTCAAAGTCCTTTGAAATTTGTACTTGAAAATATTTTGGCCATATATAACAAACTATGCTGGATATTTTGACACTTCTGATTTTACAATAAGAAATATATTGTTTATTTTCTCTAAAATTTACATTTTGATATTGTGTTATACAAGTCTAATAGAAATTCATTTACAAAATAAGATTAACATAGAGTTTTGTTTGAGAAAATTATGACAATGTAAGAAACATAGGACCATTTACTAGCATATCAATATTCTGATAATACTTTGCATCCTTATTTTGCCTAGGAATTTACACCAAGTAATGGGATGATAACTTTTGAGTGTTGCTTAAAGTATTTCACATTGTTCTGCTTCCATTACCTTCTTATAATGCCCACTTTTGCTTAGCTGTAAGCTAACATATAGGAATTTAACTTAATTAAAAATATAAGAGCCAGGCTTGATGGTACATGCCTACAATCTCAGCAATCATGGATGCTACAGCAGGAAGTTCACAAGTTTGTGTTCAGCCTGGGAAGACTAGTAAGACCCTGTTTCAGAATTTTAAAAATTAAAATAAAAAAGGCCTGGGCTATAGCTCAGTGTTAGAGTGAACCTGGGTTCTGTCACCAGTACCAAACAAACAAGCTCCTTGATTGCTTGTTACAGGGAAAATTCTATAGTGGTGCAGAGGACCTTAGCTAAATATTACATTTGTTCTGTCATCATGGAATTTAAAGAGTTATAAGGAAAAAAAGTGGCAAATCAATAACTACAAAAAACCATTTAACCAATAAGAAAATTCTGTCAACTCTGTCTCAAATGTATATCCAGAACTGGACCATTTCTCACTATCTCCATCGCTACCATCCTGTTGCAAGCCATTCTTACCTTTCATCTAGACAATCATAGTAAATCCATAAGCCATCACTTCCTCCCTCTCTCCCTTTCTTTATTTCATTTATTCATTCTTTTCTCAACCCTTTATTCTCATCTGCACAAACAATAAACATCATTTTTTTTCCTTTTTAAAGCCAGGTCACCTTACACCCATGCTAAAAATCTTCCACAGGCTTCCTTAATCACTGCAGTGAAAGTCAAAATACATTGCCTGAAGGCCCTGCATCATCTGGTCCCTGCTAATGCTCTGGCATGGATTCCTACTATTCTTCTTCTGGTCTACTTCATTCCAGCCACAATGGCTTCCTTTCTGTTCCTGAGCACTCAGCCTGCTCAGATTCAGAAATTTGCACTTCCTGTTCCCTCTATTTAAAACACTCTTCCACCATCCCATATGGCTGTCTTCCTTATTTCCTTCCATATTCAAATATCACCTTATCAGTGAAGCCTTCCCTGACCATTAAGGTCAAAAAGTAAACACAACCCTGTTGTGGTTTTTCCTGTTTTTTTTTTTTTAACTATGTTGTATTTTTCTACACAGAAAAGCAGCTTCCCTGCCTTATGTTGGCTCAAACAAACCCATAATTCATCTGGCTTCCAATGGTAACCCAGTCTCAGAGTGGTCCTAAGTTCCATCCACCTCAGAGTTTCAATTTGGAAATCACTAGAGGAAGGCATGGGAGTCAGACTGTCTTAACAGCAGCATTTTTGGTTCTTGGGTGTTCAAATATAGCACATAACTGGGCAGAGGGAATCTTCCTATTTTGTTGTGAAGCATAGCACAACATAGGAATTCAAAGATCAGAGGAATTAAAAAAGCAAACTCAATTTTTTAACTGAATTTGCAAGGTATTTTGATGAAAGTAGCCTTGGATCACATAGTGGGTACTACCTAAAGAGCCCACTATATGTGGTGACTACAATGAGGGATAGCAATGAGTAAAACCAAAGCAGGAACTGCTGAACTGGCAAACAGCAATTGAAAAGAAGTATTTGTTAGCACATGTGACGTAGTTTTGGATACTGTAAATTCTTGGAGTAGACTTTTCCAAGAGATAGAGGACTTACATTGTAGGTGTGACTGTGGAAAGATAGTTTATGGGCAAACTTAAGAACCATGTTGTAACTTTACACTCCTCTGATTGAAAGCAAGAACTTTAATATGTTCTTATTTCCTCTATTTAAACATGAATTATAATTAATATATTTTTTTCTTATTATCCATAAATATCTTCTCTTTCAAGAATATTTTTGTTCTTAGAACTTAATTTTGTTATATTCACCACAATCATTTAGAAAAATGTTTGGTAGTAATGTTCTCTGGAATTCTCTTACACCATATGTTTTCCATCTCTTTTTACTTCTACTTATTTCTTCCAAAATATATCTTTTATGTAAGAACCTATAGAGTGTATAGAGTTCAAGCTTTTGGATATCTGATCTTTCCTTCCCATCACTTTTAGATAAACAAAGATTTGAGTAGGATGTCTCCAGATATTTACTTTCTCCTGAAATGCAGACACTTATAGCTAACTACCTATAGTTCATCTTGTTGATTGTTTAAAAGATATCTCAAAGTATATTACATAATGTAATTATACCAAAGAGAAATTTCAGTGGCATAATAATGGTATTATGGTAAGGTAGGAAAATGTTTTTAGGATGTACATGTGTTAGGTATTATAGCAACTATGCAAATGTACTTCTCAGATCTTCTATGGAGGAGAACAAAAGTGACTGTGCTTCTTTCTCCCCTGTGTGTCTATGCCCTTTCTTCTGTCCTTTATAAAAACACTCATGATTGGATTTAGGATCCGCTCAGATAATTAAGGATGATTATGTCTTGAAACTAAATCACATCCATAAAGACCTTTTTTTTTTCAAAATAATATTCATGAGGTCTAGGGATTTTGTAGTGAGCTTAACTTTGGGGTCACCATTCAACATATTGTACTATTCCTAGTTCAATAGGGTGTTTAATTTGAAAGTCCAGCAAATCATCAACTTGTGCTATTACACACTGTGAGTGTATATCACAGTGCTATTATAAATTTGTGAGTATTTGTATTTGTGATGTGTGTGCATGTGTGTGTGTGTGTTGTTGTTCTTTGGTATTTCAAAAGGCAATGTGGAGGAGACATATATGTGTCTGCAATCTAGATATTAAGCATATTTGTGAGATGATATAATCCACTGTTTTTCAGACAAAGATTTTTTCCAAGTTTTCTGCTATCAAGCAGAAAGATTTGTGTAAAATATTATTAAAGAGTTATTGAAGTAGCATAACAAATTAAAATGGATGCAAATGTTAAATAGTCTTTCATTTATTCATTAAATACACATTGCTGGAATGGCTTCTATGGGTCAGGCACCATGCTATCTAGACATAATTAAGGCACATATATTGTTATCAAAAATTTCATAGTTTAGGAGGTTATGAAAGTATGACAGAAAGTAAATGGCTATACATCAAAAGAGAAAGTGGTAAGTATTCAAGGAGAGAATGGAATCAAGTGGCATGGGAGTCAGAAGGAGAGATAAAAGGCAAAAGAAAATGGGCAGGAGGTGGGGTGGGGAATATGTATTTTGATCCTTTAACAAACTAACACAAATGAGTTTGTATGCATTTTTATGTATGCGTAACTACCAGAGTGGTCAAACTGTGTAGATATAAATCAGAAATTATGTAGTAGAAATCCTAATATAGTTGAAGGCATAAAGCTGCAAATAAATTATTTCCGTATTTAAATGTATACATTAAAAATGTTTGAAAATAAACATTTTAGGTGTCACATAATCCATACAATGCATCTAATTGTCTCCACAAAAGGAAAAAAAAGAACAATGTAAAATTCTAGAAAGTCTACCAGGCAACGGTGCTGGAAGTTGCTTGCATGTAGCATCTTCGTTGACATTCACTTTGCCTTTGAGGACAGGCACAGGTCTTGAGAAATACTTCAAAGAGTTTTTCTGGCCAGTTATGCTTTGCCAAACTCTCATAGCTTTCTCAAAGTTTTCAAAATTATCAAAAACGAGCATACATCTCCCACACTATTACTCTATCAGGAAAGGACACTGCAAACAGCATGACAGTCTTCAGAATTCTTTATCATGTCACAAAGCAGCTGCATTCAAATCGCAATGCATCTTCTCAAGTCATAACAAGGCAACACCAGCATTAAGATGCAATATTCCACAGATGCTAGTTTTAGCAAGAGCAGTAATAAGTGTCAGAGAGAACATTATCACATGGTAGCTCTTTCAAGTTGAGAATGTGTCTTTTATCAATCTTTGAAAGTAACTCGTTTGACTTCAAATTTATATGCCACCTTGAAAGGGAAAAATGTGGTTTGTTCTTACCTGTACGGTCAGGAATTTTAATTAGTTTTGCTCTTTTTCTCATCTGGAACATATTTTACTCTTATCCATAGTCAGCAACAGTTGTCCATTTGCTTGTAGATAGAAGAACAACTACTTGGATTTTCCTAAGTGTTTCTATGAAGTTTAAAGTTTCTTCCCAATATTTAAAACTACCTACAACACTGTTAGCATAGATGCTATTTACTGAGTGACCAGTGTGCAAAAAAATAAAAATAAAAATAACACAGAAACTTCATCAACTTCCTAATTCTTAAAGATTTTAAAACATAATAATGATGATGCAAGCTGTTAATGTGCCTACAGCCAGGTCTGAGAGCTGGGTGTGTGTGAGGAAGTACACATAAGTAATAAGTAGATACACTTACATACTGCTTTGGGAAGTTTCATATTCATACAGACTTATTGTCCAATCCTTACAAGAGCCTGACAAGATTGTCTTAGAAATTGAGATAATATGTTGAGAGAGGAATCTGAGTCAAAATATTTTTAAAAAAGCCCTTATCAGCAAACCTGGACCAGAGTTTAAATCTTGTTTTTCTAAATCTTGTTTTTCTAAATCTCTGTCCTTT
This sequence comes from Marmota marmota marmota, assembly GCF_001458135.2. NCBI lineage: Eukaryota > Metazoa > Chordata > Mammalia > Rodentia > Sciuridae > Marmota > Marmota marmota. The sequence goes on from NW_026000068.1 coordinate 21,989,108, forward strand.
TTGGAACACTATGGATTGAATAAGAACCATAGTGTTTAAAATGGAAAGATGATTTTAAACTGAGGAAACTGGTAATCTTCACGAGAAGAGGCTTGGTCAGCTTGCTAAGGGTAAGAGGACTGATTTCACTTGAAAAGCCAACAGGAGTAAATATATAGGCCATGGCATGAAAGGCAGCATATGCTGGCCTAGTCAGGCCCACTGTGCAGCTCTTACATGGACGGCCCTCTTGATCACCAATCAACACACTGAACTTTTCTGTCCAAATTGGGCAAAATCTGAAAAACTAAGAATAACATGAAAGTCAGAAAAGGAACAAGCGTCTTGGATTGCTTTGCTTTCTTTCTTCTTTTTTTTTTCCCCCTTTCAACGTAATCCATTCTCCTTAGGATCCTACTCCTAAAAAGGGGATTTTTTAAATCAGAAGCTAAATTAACCTTTTTGAGACATATAATGACATATAATCTTTGGAACCAGAAAGTGTGAACACAACTTCTCAAAGATCTAATGTCTAAAACTGATTTATATCTAAGGTACTTTATTCTTTCATTCACTATTTAAAATCGGGTATACATTCCTTTTTACATGTGATAGAGTATATACTCATACACGCATTTTTTTAAATCATTCTTTGAAGAATGTCTCATTTATGATTCAACTTAACCATCCTTTGTCTCTTATAAGAAACGAAGTAATTAATGTTCCCTTATGCTGACATTTTATTTCCATTATTTATTTCTTTATTGAGAAAACTTTGTGTCAGGTTTATGCTGGATGAATTTTATAGTTACCATATTATTTATTCTTTACTAAAAACACTCATGGGGTAAAAAAAAAAAATTAGTGAATGATTTCTTTCCCCAAATAACTCATTTAGGTAAAAGACAAAGTTAACATTTGACCCCAAATTCTCTAATTCCCAGTCCCATCACCACTTCACGTTCCATAAACACTCTCTAAACTTCAGGTGCCCGGGTTCAGAGCTTCTCCAACTCATCATCTCCTGGAGGCCAGACACTCTAATTGATATCTTCATTTCTCTCCTTGCATGCAGTGTATATGGGTAATCTTTACAGATTATTATTTTTGTCACCATATAGTTAAATAGAAATGTATATACGAATCAAACCAGCAAAAAAAAAATAAGAAAAAAGAAACCCACCAAATCCTTTAGATGTTCTGCAGTACTTGGTAATACAGAATACAAAGTACTCACAATACTCTGTACAGCCTGTTGACATCTTAAGAATAATAATTGCTTGTTATTTTCACCATGCATGTAAAGCCTCAATAGCTGGTGGAAAACTTGAATAAAATCACTGGGAATCTTTAGGCTTTGTTTCAACTGGTAGATTCATGAGTAACCTGGTCCTATAAAGAAGGTATCATGAAAGATGTCTATGGTTGAACTCTTTAGTTACATATCACATTTTCTATTGACACACTCATTATATTTTCTAAACACTATTAAGGCAATTCATCTTTTCAGGCCTCAAATTAGTTACTCCTTCAGATTCCATGGGTGCCCTCCACCAGTCCTACCTCACCCTCTCCCCCTTCCCAGGGTTCCCCCTCACTCCTTTTCATTTGGTTCCTTTTCCTTTTTCCTCTCCATGATCCAGCCTTTTCTCCTTAGGCACCAATTTTATGTCTTTAACTTGGTTGTTTTAATATCCTCTTTGATTCCATTAAAAACAATGTTCAAAAAATTCTCAGATTAATATAATATATTAGAAATTTAGGCCACACTTTCTAATTTAACCTTCATTTAGTCATTGTGTGATTCTATCAAAGCATGTGTGAGGGAAATAAATGAGTTTGGAAGCCAAATAAACATGGATTCTAATCATAATTCTAACACTTTTACCACATGTGTGGCTTTAAGAAAATTATTTTAAGTTTTTCAGCCTCAATTCTTCAGCTGTCAAGATGAACTATTAATACCTATTAGTAAGGCAACTGCGAAGACTAAGTGAGATGAAGAATTCCAAGTATCTTGCTGTGTTAGATGAAGGAACTTACTATACCTTTCTGTGATTCAATTTACCCATGTATAAAGTGGTATAATTATACCTACCTCATTGAATTTCTTAATCTGCTATAATTTGTATAAGTCCCAGGAAGTGAAACATATATAGTAACTTAAGAATAGTTTTAATCTACCTGGAAAAAATTATATATTATTATATATATATGATATATATGTATTAAATGTATAAATATATATGATGTATATATGTATATACATGATATACATATGTAATATATAATATAATATTGTCATATATAATCTCATTTCTTTATCTATATAAATATATAAATTTATTTATATATATATACATACATATGTGCATAAAGATGATTAAAAACATATACTGTTTATCAAATACATAGAATTGGACATAGTATTCTATTCCTTCAGTCTGAAAGTCACTGCTGTGGCCCAGAGCTAAGCTTTTTCTTAAAGCATGTCTAGGAATTAGTTGGTCAGGAGGGGCAGAAGAAAGGATTAAATGATGTGTGCAGAGCTTCAGGCAGAGGGGCTTGACTTATGCACAACAGTGGATGATTAGAGGAATAGAGTAGGGAGTATTTACCTAGCTCATTTTCTTATATTTACTGTAAAGGTGAATTTATTGGAAAGCTCTGTCTGCACAATATCCAACTACTATATATATATATATATATATATATATTTGAAGTCAAATAAATATTACTCAAATACTTTTGTTGAAACAATATTGACTATATAGAAAACATGCCTGGAATAAAACTAAAATGGAAAAAAAATGGAGGTTTTAAGTTCCAGAGACTGATTTTGAGTCACAAATTTTTGTATTTACAGAAAATATGAAATAACGATTTGGTCAGAATGACTACAGAATGTAATTCGACATTATTTTATTTTTATTTTTTTAAAGAGAGAGAGAGAGAAAGAAAGAGAGAGAAAAAAAAATTTAGTATTTATTTTTCAGTTTTCGGTGGACACAACATCTTTATTTTATTTTATATGGTGCTGAGGACCAAACCCAGCGCCCCGCGCACGCCAGGCGAGCGAGTTACCACTTGAGCTACATTCCCAGCCTCAATTCAACATTATTTAGGAAAAGTTGCTGCTGAATATAACCTCTGCATAAAATATTGGCTTTCTCACTCTTTCTTGTGTTTTTTTTTTTTTTTTTTTTTTTTAATCTTGTAAAGAAGGCAGTGTTAATTCAATAAGAGTTTACTGGTCATCAACAATTCGCCTGTCTCAGGGTTCTTGTTCCTGGGTCAGGGAGGCTTATAATCTTATTGGGTACAACAAGTGCTATGAAAACCAGGATGAGAAGTCACTGAGCAGGGTCCTGAGAAATGGGGATGTTTATTTAGAGGAAAATTTGAAAGTGAATTCAAACCTGAAGGAGACAACTAAATAAAGGGAAGGAGAGAAACAAGAAGAGGCAGGTGGTGGGGGAAGGGGGATGGATTCTGAGAACAGTCACACAACATTGACAGAAATTTAGAGCTAAAATAGCCCTAAACCGTCATGGTTGATAACTTACATTCCTGTGACTAATACATCTACCCACAGGGATAGACTATCTAGTGTATGGGAAAAAAATCAACAGCTCCTCTTCTTAGCAATTGAAGAGGTGCTGAGTGGTTCAGTGAGTTTCTATAAAAAATAAATTTGTTCATTTCTTTTGAATTTTCAAAGTGTCCTTGATGGAAAGCATGTGGGACTAAGTACATTCTTAACCTGTCCTTTTGCAGAGACATGGGTATTAAGTCTCCCTGTGTTCACTATGGGGGTGTGGAGGTACCATAGTAAAAGCCATAGGTTCAGATTAGTCCAGTGGGTAAGCGATTTTCTTTCCTGAAGTACCTACTAATCCCTACTTCCCAAAGAACTGTGTACAAATTCCCCTGAAGCCAGGCATTTTAAAACAGTTATTTGTGGCTCTTTCTGAGACGTTAGAAGGAGATACTCCTTAGAGGTCAAACTCAGCAGGATGAAATCCTCTGCATGTCAGAGATAGAGTCTCCTGCCTGGCTGTCTTGGAATTAGTTGCCCACGTCCAAGGCTGCTTTACTTAATACAGAAAACCTTATTTGTAGATAAAGCTCAGCTCTCTTCCCAGCTGCTATTTTTAAGCTCAACTCTCCTCTGTTCAACTCATGTACACCTACTTCAAGGCCTTTTCATAGGAAACTAGATACACAAAATGTCAATGGTGTCTAAGACACCAAACACAAAATTTTTCTTGTCTTCATTTTCCATACATTTCTTCTATTATTCTCTCCTCTCTCTGGCCTTGTTTCTTCCACCTCCTTCTCGCTTTACTTTTAGTGGTCTTAGGTTTCATTTTAGCATGCCAACACAGAAGTTGTGAATAGAACTTTTATGCCTACGTGTTGTGTAGGTGCTCAGAAGGTCAGTGGCAAGTTGCTATGGTATTAGTCTTGGATCTAGTTTCCTAAATGTTGGTAAGAAGAATCTTGTCCTAGGGCACACCCCCTAGTTGTCATTTGTGGGATCTGTATCTCCAGATTTAAGATAAACTAGAGACGTGTTTGGATCCTCAGAGTTCAGGGAAAATGCAGCATGTGATGCAGGGAAAAGAATAATTATTAATAAAGAGAGCTATTAGGTGGCATTGGAAAAAAACTAAGCTTTTCAAATGTTTCCTTCATAGAATAAGAGATCATTTAAAATCTCAATTATCCTTTCCAAGTTTAACATATCACCTGTTCTATATCCTGTTTGTCCAGCCCTATCTCCTATTTGTCCAAGTCTTCCAAATTTCTGTCACAAACACTTTCATATAATTTTCCCAACTGCCTTTTTTTTTTTTTTTTGGTAACACTTGAGTTCTTGCCCCACATGTAAATGTCCATTGCAGGGCTTACATGAATAGCACGGTTTGCATGGGGACAATTATTATCTTTAATATTTCCAAAACTGAGTATTCAGAAAAATGGTTAGGAAACTGTATTTATTGTGGTATTGAAAGAAAAAAATCTGGAAACTTCTTTGATTCTTTTGGTACAGAAGCTATGTTTTAGCAATCAGACTAGTAAATTATTACTTTCACATATATGGATGTCATATATCTTTTGCTATTTTCTTCATTCTCCACAGTTTTGACCATGTACTCTGGAGTGGGGGGCAATTCCCCCATGCTGTTTCCCTGTGACTGTGACCCTAAGTCTAGGTTGCACAACTACCTTTCTAAAGAGAAAAGCCTCTGCTCATTTGTAATCCCAATGCATTAGAAAAATGTTAGATCTTGTGAAGAAATTATAGTCCATTTGATGTTTTCTAATATCCTTCCTCCCTTTCTCAATTTTAAATTAAAATAAAATGAATCATATATAATGAATGCACAGCTGTCATCTTTTGTGATATTACCTTGATTGTTACTTCAGCATTGAAGAATGTTCCATTTTGTAATTTGCATACCTAAAATTCTTGATAAGATTATACCCTATGAAGATGCGTTGGAAATAACTGTAGCCGTATATAGAAATGGAAATGATACTAAGTTTTTGACACTAGAGTGCTTACTCATAGAAACCACACAATCAATAGCATGTGTTTGTGCTTAGATTTATTCAGTCATTATCACTCCTCCACTTGCCTTTCATGTGATGAGCAAATATTAAGTGAAGAGTATGAGTTTTTTCACATTACCCTCAATAAGTGGGTTTAACCACAATACAAATCTTATAATCTACCTCTTCAATCTCACTGGCAATGGGACAAATCCAGCAGCTTTAGAGGTAAGCTTTCAAATATACTTCTACTGACAGACTGAAGTTTGTTTTAGGAAAAGTCAAGGCTCTACAATCCTTTGCATTTATTGGAATTTTCTGTTTCCATGGTTTCCAAGAGTTCAATGAAATTAGGCTTTCACTGTTTAGAAGTTCATGATATGAGGATTTGGTAAACTTCTTCTCTCTTGCCTAGATTATACTTAAATCTGTATATTGCTGTTCCTGGATGAGTTTGGGGGCTATTGCTTTGGTAATCTGGCTCTTCCCCTTTAAGCCTTTTCTTAAAAACAAAGGGAAGATATCTCAGATCAGTCTAATGAAACTAAACTAGGGTAAGATTTTGCCATTATGTTTTTAAAACGTACAGTTTTAAAAAAATTTTTTATTGAAGAATTGTCAACTGATTATGAATCATTCGAACACTTTAGGTAAATTTTCAATACAGGCAATTAAAATGAAAAGACTCCTTCAAAAGGATTAATAGGAAAACCTAGGCTTGGGGCTCTAGAACCTTTAACAAGGAGGGGTTGTCCTGATAAAATAAGATCTAAAGAATAGACTTCTAGAGACTTTACTTATCTCACAAAAGAATAACAAAAAGTCTTTTGGACATGTTAGGAGTTCTGGAATAGTCTATGTTGAGGCCCAAGGAACATACAAGGAGGTTTCTAGAATGTGGGGAGGAGAACTTATTTGACTATGAAGGAAAATATATGGTTTCTGACTTTACGTTGCAATTGTTATCAGGTTTCTATGAATATCAAAGAAACACATTGTGAGAGAGCGCCAAGTACCTGCTAAGAGTCCAGTCCATATACAACATGCATGAATAAGAAATTGTCAATAAGGTCCCTGAGCCCAAACAAGCCTCTTCATTATCTTGGGGCCCAAACCCAAGATACCCAGCAGTTACCCCTTATGAAGGTAATGACTTTTGGATCCACAGTTATTATCTAAACATGTAGGAAGGAGAGATATAGATAGATAGCTGATAGATGATAGATAGAAAGAGAGACAGACAGATAATAGGTAGACAGACAGATGAATAAAGTTAGAGCCACAAAGAAACCCAACAAAAGCATATGGGAATATACCCATGACTAGCAGGAGCTGATCTCAATGACTCTAAATTTTTTTTTTCAGTAAAGGATACAAAGCTCCAAAGTAAGTAGGTGCGAATTGCACACACCTCACATGTTTAGCCAGCACCCTGAATTACACTTAAAAAGCACTGGAAGCAGTCCAAGGTATGGAGGTCCCCTACTGAGGGATCCTATTGAGTTTGGCAGTGGCAAAGGTTCAGGAGGGAACAATGTAACTGCCATGCTGAAGGTCACCAAGGCATACTCCCCATTGAGAGGTCTGTACTAGGAAGAGCGTCCTGAGCCATCACGCAGCTCCGCTGGCAAAAGTAGCAGCCTACAGATCCAGGACTCCTCAGCTTCGGGTCTGAATGATTGCTTGTCAGGCAGATGTGTTTGTAAACTAATGACTTTCACAGTGTGAAGAGATTGAAAATGAAGCCTAATTGCTTCCACTGATTTAACCCTTGGAATGCTTCCAGGCATGCCGATAGCCATGTGTCTTTAATCATGTGAGTTAATCACCTTCAGGGATACATCAGAAAACAGTGGCTTATAGCAAGTCTGGGAAACACTGCAGTTGTGTTATTAGGTTTACACTACTGGGCTGTCATCTCCTTAAATAAGGACACTGAGAGGTTGGCCATGGTGCCCTTAAACCAGTGTTTGTTAGTAGCAACTGACACAATTACATGGCTCTATAATTCAGAAAAAAATGAATTAATATTTATGCATTTTTAATGACTTAAAAAACTCCTAATGGTAGTGGAGTGAGAGTAACATGTCACCTTGATCCTTCTAAGGCCACCATGTACTTCAGTCCAGCTGTGGAAGAAAATCAGAATTGGAAAATGGTCTAATCATGAGGCCAGTTTGATTAATACTGACAATTAGCATTGGACTACAGTGCATAACCAACTGATTATGAATCATTTGAGCACTTTAGGTAAATTTTCAATACAGGCAATTAAAATGAAAAGACTCATGATCCTTACATAATGACTTCATTAAATTAATTCAGTTCTGAGGTTGGAAAAAAATTTCTTTTAAAGAAGGGAACCAGAAGAATTTAACTTCCATTCACTTTTGGTTAAAAGAAAACTGGAGGAAACACTTAAAAGATTTAACACACACATACACACACTACATTGCAAACAGCTTATTCTTTTTTGAAAGTGAACTGTGTTGCAGAGGAAGAAAGAACTGAAGGTCAGAGCATGGATTCTATTTGCATGGCTTATTTGGATGAAGTAAATCTTGCCCTCAGTTATATTTTGTATTCAGCTGAGAGCATACATTGTTAAGGTTAAAAGAACTTTATTGTGGAATAATCTGTGAGGAACAGACACTTCAAAGAGATAAATACTTACTTCGGTTACATAAACAATTGACTCAAATCATTTGCTTCATGGTAAAAGACAAAGCTGGAGCCACATCCAAATACTGTGGTATCATTTCAGTCAGAGGAACAAAGATCCCTTTAGGTGAAATGCAGTCACTCAATCAAAGCAGCAATAGTTTTGTAAAATTGGACAATGGGAATGGAAGCAGAAGATAACTCTTGAGGACTGAGAGAGGGTTGAAATATTCAATGATACAATCAGTTTCCATTATAAGTTTTGAATCAGAAAATCAATTTTATTCTGATTCATCCTATAACACTTAACATATATGTGGTTTTATAGTTTACAAAGTACATTTTTATCTAAATTACACAAATATTCTATAAGCTAGGTCTTATGTGTATTCATAATAGCCAATACCTACAAGCAGTTGAGAACTTATAAGACTCTGTTACCTTTTGATTTGCTTCATTCCTCTCACAATGTTTAAAGGCAAGAGAAAGTTCTCAGATAGTTAAAGTATTATAATTTGTCTAAAATCACAGGTCTAGTGATAGCCATAAAAAAACTAGGTTTTGAGCACTGTCCTCTGACTCTTGTTGTTTTTTCTAGAAACTATCTCTTGTCCCTCCCATTTCTTAAAAGCATTTCTTCTACTTATTTAGTAATCTTTTTTTTCAGAACTGATTCTTAACTTCACTGCACTCTTTACTAGGTGTCTTGAAGTGAAAACCACATTAAATTCTAGATTATATCTGATGATCTTTTTTTCCTTTTACTTTACATTTTCTTTCCAATCAGACTGCTCTCTCAAAACATGCACTGCAGTTTCTAGCACAGAACTTAACCTTTTCAGCAGAGAGTAAACTGTACCTGTAACTGAGCTCACATCTCAGCCCAAGCTCTACTATTTGAAGGCAAGAAGTCAAGGAGAATAAGGGATAAGTGAAAACATGTAGAATGTAAGGATTCGTTCACCTCCTGACATTGGTGAGCTCCTTCTAACATATCATTTCTCCTGCCAAGCATGAAGGCAGCTGTGAAGCCTTCCCAGCTATTGAGGTGGTAAGACTGACCAAGCATACTCATCAGCTAAGCAACTTTCTTCTGGGCTTAAGCCTCATGTGACACAAGAAAATTACAAGTCAGCGAACAATATGGATTTTGGGAATCATCCTCGCTTAGATGAAATGGAAATGTTAAATCCAGAAACTTAAAAAATTACTAGAAGAAAAGAGGGCTTGTCTATCTTCACCAAACTAGCTGCTTTGTGGAGAGATGCCTCAGTGACACCTTAAAGATGCTTCTCTTTAGAAGCAGTGTGTATGCATGAGCGCATGTGCACAGCCTATGTGTACGTGTTCGTATATATTTCAGGATGGTTTCACCATTTCCCTTCTTCCTTTCAATGGAACTTGTTTCTTCTCATCTCTTGCCCCTTAACTTCTCCTTGGTTTCTTGTCCCCAGATAGTAGGACTTAGGCTGAAGTGCTAGCTCAATCAAATACTGACAGGTTTGCTTGTCTGTCAGATTCAAATCAAAAGGGTCTGACACCCAGGACTGTTTCCACCAAATGTTATCATGTGCATGAAGGTGCTCTGTAGTGTCAGATGTAACACAGACTGCTTCTCTCCAGATCTTACATAAAAGAATGCAGATGAAAAAACGAGCCTTGGAGGTGGTCTTTTGGGGGAAAGAAGTCTCGGAATTCCCATCACCTTTCTTTTATTTCTCTCTTCAGATCCCGATGAGTCTCCTAGGCACTGGCACTCTGTGTGTCTGGCCCACGTTGCAGGTCAGATCTCAAGTTCCCTGTTGGCAGTGTCTCTGCTTCATTCACCTACACATTCCTTATAAAGACTATGACACATAGCTAGGTTCTAGAAGGGAGAAAGTTTAGTCTTTGCCTGCTGTGCCTTGGCAAAACAGATATATTAGATCTCTTTTCATTTAGCTTTCTGATATCAGCTTCCTTACCTTACAGTCAGACATTGAAAAGAGGTGTTCTTGGCACTAGCAAATAGGCCTTCCTTCAGCCAGTCACAATTTCTGGAATTTTTGTTCATGCATCTAATTGTAGCAATCTTCAGGCTAACTGTAGCTCCTTCTCAAGGTCAGGTTGATGTGGGAGTCAGTTTCTCCTAAAACGTGTAGATTGTACAGTGAAATTTTAATGCTGGTTCCACTTCTTACCAGCTGCAATACTGACCTCAAGATTAAATTTCTCTGAACCTCACTTATCCATCTGTCATATCCATTATACAGCGACTATATAAATAATGGAAAAATGTTGAAATGCCCAGTGCCTACCTACAAGAACCTTCCAGTCACTATTTACTCCCTTCCTCTCTTTCTGTTATTGCCCCTCATTCCCACAATTGTCACTCTTCACAAACCTTTCAGTTTATAATATCTTTTCAGTTACAAACTCTTGAACTCATCACTAACAATATTTTCACTTCTATTGTCCTAGTTGGCTTCAACTCTGAGCTCCTCCCCTTCCCTGGGTATTCTAACCATGACGTCAATGTCATTGACCCTTTGGATGTCCTCTCCAACTCCAAAGATAGACTCTGAATGTGATATCCATGGAGGTCTGACCTTACAGCTGATTAGCGCAGATTCTGTTCCTTCACCCCTGTTGTCCTCCTCCAGTTGCTTCACACGAGAAAAGAAGTATGGTTTAGCACTAACTGAAAAAAATAAATGAAAGGAAGAATATTGGAGGTAGTTCTAAAAATTAATGTTTTATTGTTAACTGAGTGGTTAGAGAGGAGGAGGACTAATTCAATAGCCTATCTTGAAGTAAAATTAGGAAATTTCACTTTATTCTACTACTTCCAAATGTGTTTTCATTCTATAAGGTCATCCTCATAGCATCCTTTTTGATGTTTGACAACACTTACCTCTATGAACTTACAGTGTCTAGTATTCCTAAATTGTTACTGTATCCCTTATTTTCTCTGATCTGCTATTGTTTATTAAACATAAGAGTTCACCTTGAGTGTGTTTTCAAAATGATAAATTTTATAGTTAGTTACTTGAGAGTGCCATCTTGCCAAGCATAACTTTGACTTTCATCAAGTTCTGTAGCCTCCCAAGTTAGCTGCTCTCCTTTTCATAAATGTCCCCAGGTTTTCTGGTAAGAAAACTCTTTCTAATTAAATATATCTTTTTTATAGTTAAGAAGCCCAGACTAGAAATATTGAAGATGACCACTGTGTTTTGGTTCTCTGTAATAATGCTCTGTATCTAAACTGTCCATAATTCAATATCTTTTCTATTTTTTACTCTACCTTTCTACTTCATCTTTTGTTAATTAGAGCCTAAAATTATTCTTGAGTATCAGTACCTCTGCTTTTGAAGCATTATCCAATACCACTTTCATTCAAATATAGTCCCAATATTTTGTAGCACATATTCTCCAATTTAACAAGCGCATTCTTAAAATTCCTCTTATATACACATGCCTTCCCATCACTTACCATTTGCCAAAATCTTTTCCCAACCTGGAATTCTTTTCTCCTTTGTCTCTTCCCGCCTCACCTCCTCACTACCCAAGCCCAGCCTTTGCTACCCAAGCCCAAGCCCAGTCTTTGCCTGTCTTATTCACCATTATACCCCGTGTGTAGGAAATTTTCTGGCACATGACAAGTTCTCAGCACATATGTATAAACTCAATAATTGACTGTCCTTCAAAACCTACTTCAAAGCTTATCCATTTCTTATCTATGCTATTTTCTTTGAAAATATTCATTTTTGTTTTCACTAGCAGATTTTGAAGTCTTGAAAAAAGGAATCCGTACCTTGTATTACTTTGCATCTCTCAGAGCAGTGTAATAAAATGAGGGAAGTAAATACCAGGCTTGAGGGGTGAGGTTACACAGATATGATTTAGAAAGTATATATAATAGTCACCTGCTATTGGTCAGGAACTGTTCCAAAATCTGAGATGATAATCACTGGACTCTAGATACACATTGTCACTACCTTTATAGCTTGTGTTGATATATTTAAATTCTCTGAGTTTTAGGCTCCTTCTCCAGAAACTAAGAGAATTAAAGTAGGTTAGCTCTAATGTCTTTTCCAATTTCTGTTCTCTGAAATTTAAATATTTATTTAGATATTGATGAGTGGCATTCAGTAAGTACTTAATGATTCAATAATACAGTCTTTACCCCTACAATCTCTGATTATTGTCTAAAATAATAGGGTCTATTTTCAGTTGCTTTTAATGTGTTTATCTATTCAACAAATGTTTGTTGAATATTCCTATATGAGAAGCAGGGTAATCAAAATGCTATAGATACACATCAATGAACAAGACACCATCCCTAAATTATTCTTGAGTATCAGTACATATTCCCTGCACTCTGAGACACTGCTTCTCATATCATAATGAGATGGCTAATCCAGTGACCAAATGTAATTAAATTTCTTTCATAGAAGAAAAGGAATTTTGTTAAACATCTCACCCCAAATCTAGCTAGCTGTTGTCATCATATCTACTAACCTATTATTTACATTGGAAGAAGTTTAAAAGAAATTAAAAAGCAAAATATGCCCTAGAAGTACAACTTACTTGAGACTTCTCTAAGTCAATGGTTTTAAGGCTGGTCTAAATGGACACTATATTAGAAAAGGATAGGGGACAGTATTAAGCAGAGTTTCAGTGATCCATTCCCTATATTTAACTAGAACAGCTCCATTTGCAAACTTTTTTATGGAAAAATTTATGCTGCTAATGGAAAGTTTTGATGACTGCTGTTCTAGGTTACTATTTGGAATTAACAACAAAATAATAGATTTGTGTATAATTTAATATGACTGATGAATCTATGCTCAGTATGTATTTTAATGTAGGTGAAATGTAAGACAGTTATCCCTTGTGAGGCCAAGGGATCATGATATTGAAACTCTCCCAAATCCTTCAAGGAATCTAGTGAAGTGGCATTTAAATATATTTTACTGTTGCATTTGGACTTCCAGAGAGCTCCTGGTACTGTATATTTCTTGGTGATGGCAGTTTCATCATTACACTTACCAATGTATAATTTGTGTTTAAAGATAGCATCTTGGGGGTCACTGTTTTGACATCCTTGAATACTCATACACTGTGCTACTCCAAGCAAAGTGTCTTTGCACACCCTTTCGATTTTCAGTAGTTGAAAAGCAGATTCAGTCTATATTCCAAAGATAAAATTCATTAACAATATAAGTTCAAAAGTAACTTTCTTATAAAGCTCAATGCCAGAAAGCATTTTATAAATTATTTAATATTATCTCTGACTTACCAAGGACTGAAAAAAATTAGTATTTTCCATATTTGGTTATGAAGCAAAAAGATTAAGGAGAGAGGAAGACTATGCAATTTATACAAAATAAATAGAGTGTAGCCTATCTGTATTGCGGGAAATTTAGTACAGATCTCCTAATACTAAAATGACTCATTTACATGCCAAATGTAAAATAATCATCAAAGACATTTGATAAGAAATAATCACCATATGGTTGTTCATAAGATATTACACAATCCAATTCACTAATATGTGGGAGTAATGACCTCTCCTTGGCCAGTCCTAGCTTTGATTTACTTCCTGACAATGATACTTCCCCCATCCAGCTTTATAGAGATATACTTGACAAACAAAAATTATATATATTTACAATGTACAATGTGATGTTGTGACACATGTATACATTATGAAATAATTACAAGTTGAGCTAATTAATAGATCCATGCACCACATATAGTTACTTGTTTTCCTGTAGTGAAAGCATTTAAGATTAATTGTGACCCTCTTCCTAATATTCGTGAATTCAAGGTTGGAAGGAAGACTCTGATACCTTTGTACCTTTTATTCCTCAAAATCTTAAAATGTGGTTTAGCTGGCATTATGTCACAAGCCTTTGAAACACTCAACTGTCCTGAGATTGTAGCTAGAATGTTTTGTCCAAGATATTTTCCATAGAATCCTATTATGTCAGCTGCAGGCCCTGTCTCAAACCATCCTTGTGTCTTGGTCTCCAAGAAGCTGTTTCTCCTGACCCAGCTCTGAAGACTGGTCATGTTTTTTACTTTTTGTCTATAGCCGAAGTTGTGTTAGCCTAAAGGAGCTGCAAAAATTATCTTTAGCTAATGCGTTTTTTTGTTTTTTTTTTGACAAGTATAGACAGCTTATCTAAAGTAGGAATGCTTTATACATTCAATGTTAGAGTGTACTGACATTTTGTAAATATCTCTTTTGAATTAGCAAAACTAAGAAAATTGGGGGTAGCTTTGGGGGGCACATTTTAGTTTCTGGGGTGAATAAATGATGACCAATGTTCTCTTCTTATGGAATCAAGTCAGGTTAAGAATTAGTAAAACTTACTTAAAATTTGCTTTTTTTTTTTTTTTCCTAGCCATAACATTCTTCTCTATGAGGATGGGCATGCAGTGGTAGCAGATTTTGGAGGTGAGATTTCCAGCAATATTCCAAATGAAATCAGTTTCTCTTTTCATTCCTACTTGGTGCCAAATATGGTGCAAAAAAAATCTGAAAATTGATTTCACACTCACAGATATACTTATCTAAGTTATTCAAATTTCAATGACACTGAATTTTGAAAATATATCATTTGTTCTTGATCTTTCCTCTTTGATATCTCCAGGCAAGAGAAAGGAAGTGAGAATTTGAATATGACAAAGGCTTCCTGAGGTTTCAGAATTTTAGCTTTGATCTTTGACCTTGGTTTTAAGATATTTCTTGTACATGAATCTGTTTTCTCTTTCTTTCAGAATCAAGATTTCTACAGTCTGTGGATGAAGACAACATGACAAAACAACCTGGGGTTTGCTGCTGCTTTTGTTCCCTATAATTATAAAACAATTAAAATGTGTAAACTCAGCATGAGAGGGAGAAGATGAGAGCAGCTTTCAGTGGATAAAAAAAAAGTCATTGTCTTAGTGCAGGATAATGTTTTATGTTTTTATTTTCAGAAAAACCCCAAAATAACTATTCCAAGACTCTTCTAGAGAAATGGATAGGATATATGTTTGGAAAATATTATAGATTAAACAATAGAAATATGTTTCAAATAAAGCTGATAAGTATATGGATAATTGACTTTCATATTGAGGTTACAATATTAAGTGGTAGAGTTAACATTTTAACAGATAGCTAACTCTACACTTAGTCATTCACCAACATCTATTAACTATTCAGAGTTATCTACTTTATAAGGTAAGAGCTGGTGTAGCTAAGCATCAATGATAAAGCAAAATATAAATCATAGCATCGAAAGCAAAGTTAATTATACTCAAAATGCCTGCAAATAAATTCATCACCTGCCCTCTCCTTCATCGCCCCAATTCTTTCCCCCAGAATAAATACACTTTCCTTTCTGAATTACCTCTGATATCTACTTACCCAAATTTTGAGTAATAGCTCATCCTTTCCCTTACTGCTTTAACCTGCACAGAACTGAGTAATTTTATTTTTATTCTTTCTTCCCCACCCCCGCTGAGTTTTAAGTTTTTTATTTTCCCAAATTTCTTCTTACTGCCTCAGTTCGGATTCTCATCATCCCTTTTCTGAACTCTTATGATAGACTTCTAACTCCAACCTTCTCTTCCAGTTCATTATTTCCCACATCACTTAAGTTTTGCTGTTCTAGCATTTCCCATCCTACTATAATGTCTCAATAATGTACCGTTGACTACAGGCTAAAATTCAAATTTCTTTCACTGACAGTTTCCTGCTGCCCCCTTATTGGTCCCAGGGCCACAGTTTGACCTTCTTTTCCACCACAAGTTGTTTCAGAGGCTCCTGTGCCCTGGCACAGATGCCACATGGCCATTTCCCAAGCATTCCATTTATTTTCATACCCCTGTAGCCCTGCCAGTATGGTGTCCTTTGGCTGGAAAATCCTTTGTTGTCCTGCACCTGGGAGAAGACTGTTTAGCTCAGGCAGATTTTACCCATTTTATGAAAATTCTTTTCTATAACCTGCACCTCCCCATCTTTTCTTTCTAGGCTTTTGATACACTTTGACCTGTTAGTTTTCACTCTTATTCACTCACCGAACATTTTATTGAGAGCCTACAATGTGTAAGGAATTGTTCAGGGGCAAGGAATGAAAGATGTGAGTAAAATATTAGTTCTTGACCCCAAGGAAGAGCTCATTTTCTATTGGGGAAAAACAGTAATGAGCAGATCAGTTCAAAATAAAGTGGAAGTTCAGTGATAGAGACATCACACAGCACCATGAGAGTCAGGTAAGATGAATAGTGGTAATCAGATGATGGAGAGGATGGAAGGTCCTACCAGATAGAGTGAAGAGCATGAGCAAAGATACAAGGAAGAATGAAAAAGCAAAGTTTTGGAAAGTACTTCAAAGAGCTTGGCATTATTGACATGTACACCATGAAGAGAGGAAGATGAGTTAGAGTTAGGCAGGAACTACATTGTTGATGATGTTGTAAAAATACAGCTATACATACTGATTTCTCCAGTGCAACAGTCAGTGTTCTATTGCTCCGGCAAAATGTATGAGTCTGAGAATTTTATTTGAAAAAAAAAATAAGATTGTTTAGCTCATAGTTCTGGAGGCTGAAAGTCCAGACAGCATAGTGCCAATTTTAGTGAGGACTCCCCTAACAGGGAGCCAGAAAGTGGGGAGGTCAGGTGTTTGTTTGTGTTTGTGGGTTTTTTTTTAATAACAACAGTTCTCATGAGAACTAATCAGGGTCTCATGAGAACTACAATAAGCTTTTTTTCAATCAGGTAGGTAGCAGTCCAAAATGACCTCATTATTTGCATCAAGCTTTGCCTCATAAAGGTTCCACTACCTTCCACATCATCATTCTTAAGGACCAAGGTTCTAACAAATGAACCCTTGAGAGACACATTCAAACCACACATCGAATTAGATTAACTCATTCATTCAACAAATATCTTGGGAGCATCTACTATATTCTCCTAGGAACTGGGGACATTATAGTGATTGTTTCTTTTTCCTATGGCGCTAATATTCCACTGTGGGAAGAGAAACAATGAACAAATTAACAAAATATATATTAGGTGATAATAAGTACCATGAAGAAACAAATAACAGCAGAGTAAATGAATGGAAAGTAATGGAGATGCCATTTAAATAGGCGGAGAGAAATATAACATTTTATGAGTCCTGATAAAGAGGTCTCCCTTGGGAGAAAGAACATTGCTGATAGGGAAAAGAAAAGCAGGTGCAAAGGTTCTGAAACAGGAGAGTTCTTGGTGTATTCAAAGCTAGAGTGGTTGGAGTGGGGTAAGCATGGAGGAATGTAGTAGAGTATGAAGTAAGGAAGGTGGGAAAAGTGAGTCCTCTTTCACAAGACAAACTTAACTAGTACCTGAGGCATAGAGGCAGCTACATCCATGGGTCTCGACTGTGGCTGCCTATCAGTTTAGAAGCTTTTTGAAGAACATAATGCCTGAATCTAACCCATAGAAATTATGATTAGTCATATTTTATTTAATGGTATTTATCTTGGGTATTTGTATTTTTTTAGAGTTCCTCCAAATGATTCTACAATGCAGCCAGTAGAGACTCTCTGAATGAATAAACTTTTGTTGAATAGAATTAAATTGAATTTCACCAATAGCAAGAAATATTAATTTTTTTATCCTGGCAGCACAGTCTTTAAGCATAGCATCACTCTGCATTTATTTTAGAGGCTGTTTTATTTCTTACTAGTTATGTGGCCTTATTTAAGTTTCCTAATTATTCTATGATCCCCCTATGCAAAAACAGGCATGCTATATGCCTACTCCCACTTACGCAATGTTGTGACACAATGTATAATCTACTATATAAATGGAGGCTATTTGGAATGTGAAAGCTCATGTGGGAGAATTGCATGTGAGCAACATAATCAGAACAAAGATATTCTTGGAAAGCTATAATTATGCATGATTTCCAAATAAGGTAGACATTTCAAAAGAATTATCAGCAGCCAGTACTGCACATAGAATTTCAGTAAGAATAATAAAATAACACCAGCTTTCTTCAGTGGAAATACAAAGGTGTTTGGCAAAATTCATATTGATATATTAGGGAGTCTTAAGATTTAATGGCTGGAAGAGCAAGGGTCTGACTTATCTTTTTTTTTTCCTTGAGGAATCTAAGGTCCAGAAAAAATGATGGATTTGTCCACAGCTGCCTTGTCAGTGCTCAAACAAAAACTAGAATTTTCATCTCCTAATTCAAAATCTAGAGTTGCATCCCTTAAGTGACAAATAAACCGAATTTATGCATTTGCTACCCAGAATGGAAACATATTTTTTAAACTATAATCGCAAATAAAAGTAATGTAAACAACACCATTAAAACAGATGAGGCTACAACTTCTTACAAAGAAAATTGTAACATTTTATGGACTTCTTTTCTCAAATATTCCTCAACTGGAATTCAGAAATAACACATCTAGTCAAACAAAGGAAATATGATAGACTTGATCCTGCTAGTTGGAAATCTACTTCAAGTACAATATTCTGGCACAACTCTGGCCGTTTCTCTCCTTAACCACGGAGACTATGTGTGGGCCTAATTTATAGACTTCCTAAATTACAACCTAAAGGCCTGATTAGGGAAGGTGCCTTCGGAAGCCCTATGGTTGAATATTCTGAAGCTTTCATCCAGGAGAGAGATGATCACAGGTTGTAAGTAGAAAAAAAAAAAAAAGTGTGGATGCTGTGATAATCATTTTATGAGCCTATTACTTGATGAATTATATTGATGACTTTTTGGAAAAATTATGAATTTTATGGTCTTCTAGTGACTGGGCAAAAAAAAAAATATGCCCTGTATATCAGGAGAACGCTTAGCAAGTCCTCACAAAAAAGGACCCTGCTCGTCAGCTGAGAAACTAAGCCCTTGGTAACTGACTATGCCTTCTCTATGCGCAGAACCTCCGCTGGATGGCTCCAGAGGTGTTCACGCAGTGCACGCGCTACACCATCAAAGCCGATGTCTTCAGTTACGCTCTGTGTCTGTGGGAACTCCTCACCGGCGAGATTCCTTTCGCCCACCTTAAGCCAGGTAGGACAGGCCACACTGAATTTCCATGCCTTCCAAAATTCAGCGCATTTTTACAGATTCAAAAAGCATTTTCTTCCAAATGCATATTCTCAGTGGTGGAATGGAAAGGAGAAGAAGTAAGTAAACAACCTTAAATTGCTTTAAGGTGGTGCCCCATCCAGAAAACTTAATGACAATGGTAATTTTAGACACGGACACAAAGAAATGTAGGAATATTTTATTGAAGTTTAGGGTTTTGATTTATTTGTTTTTAATGAAACTAGCACCTAACTAGGGTCATGTGGGGCAAATAATGTTGACAGTACTATATTTATTTTTTGAGATTAAATTTTAGAAATTCCATATATGTGTTTACACACACACACACACACACACACAGTAGAAAAGTAGCAACATGAAAATAACTATGGGGACTTCAACTGCTTTTCCTAACAATTTTGTATGACACATATGGATACATCCTCAAAATCAAACTTTGAGTAATCCTCATTTCATTGATGATATACTTTATACTCTGCTAACACATAGAAAGTGGAGATGAGGAATTTAACCACAGGTAAAATGTATACATAATTTATATTCAAGGTAAACTCTATTTGCCTCCATCTTTCAATTTTATCTGTGATGCTTTCATATATTGTCTCCCTATACTAGAAACTCTTTAAGGGATTTGCATTCCTAGTGCCTATCATGTTTGAAAAGCAGATTGACAAATTAAATCATAAACAAATTCTTAAATGAATTATACTGTAACCTTCTAATGACCACCCTAAAATAATATATCAGTAGAATAAAGTCAAAAGGCAAAGAAGTTAAATATCCCTTTTAACAAGTTAAAATCCTAACAAAGATCATCATATTTATTAGTACTGTTGTGTATAGAGCAAAAGCACACCACTTACTTTCTCTTCAAGGTATTTTCCCTAGTGTCCAACAGGGTGCCTTTCAGGAATTACATGCTCTATACATTGTTTTTTGAGTGCATTGATGATGTAGTTGTCCTAATCATTCCCTGTATACTTTTCATGATATTAAATGATGATATTAGCCCTTGTTATAGTGTGGATATGATAACTCTATTGTGAACTAAACTGACATTGCCATTTGTAAAATGTTCTGATGTGCTGCTCTCTATGTGTTAAGAGTTTGCATTCTGATAAGACTGTTGAATATATAACAAATCAGTTCTAACTCTAGAACACTATGGTATGTTTTCATGAGAGAGAGATAGCTACATCTTTATTCCCTATACCCTTTGTGTCAGTCCATGCAACTGAACCTGTTGATTTTACCTGCTAATATATCTTGGGAAATGACTACCACTTATCATAGCCACCACCTTCCTAGCTCAAGCCACCATCTCTTAATTAAACTATTGCAATAGTCTTTTTAAAAATCAAGCTTATTGTCTGGTGCAGTGGCACACACCTGTTATCCCAGTATTTCGGGAGGTTGAGGTAAGAGGATTGTGAGTTCAAAGCCAGCCTCAGCAAAAGGGAGTCACTAAGCAACTCAGTGAGACCCTATCTCTAAATAAAATACAAAATAGGTCTGGGGATGTGGCTCAGTGGTAGAGTTCCCCTGACTTCAATTCCTGGTAGAAAAGAAAGAAAGAAAGAAAGAAAGAAAGAAAGAAAGAAAGAAAGAAAGAAAGAAAGAAAGAAAG
>NW_026000068.1:22010040-22036108 GCF_001458135.2 Marmota marmota marmota
AGGAAGGAAGGAAGGAAGGAAGGAAGGAAGGAAGGAAGGAAAAAATCAAGCTTATTGGAGTATAACTTATACACAGAAAAATTTATCTTTTTAGATGAACAGTTCAATGTGTTTTAAGAAATATGTACAATTACAATCAAGATAGAGAAATTTCCATTATTCTAAAATGATCCAGGTGCCTGGTTGAAGGCTATCCACTTCTCCCACCTCAGCCCCTGGCAACTGCTGATCTGATTTCTGTCCCTACCAATTAGCCTCTTCCAGAATGTATTATAAATTTAATTATATTAATTCACTTATCAGCAATTTATTCTTTTTCATTTAAATGTCATATCTCATGTTGCATGTGCCTGGATCTATTTATACATTCACAAGCTGATTGTTTGAGTTATTCTCACTTTAAGGCTACTATAATTAAAATTACTAAAATCATTCAGTCTTTGCATGGTGGTTTTCATTTCTCATGGATAAATACATGAGATGGATTGCTAGATTTTAAGATAAGAGTTTTTCCAAGTTGTGTATACCATTATGGATTCCACCAGTAGTCTGAGAATTTTTATTTAACTAATAACATTGACAATTCTTTCATATGTTTGTTTGGTATCCATATCACTTATATACAGTGTTCATTCAAATTTTCTAATTATTTAGTTATAAATGAGTTATTAGATTCTAGGTAGAAGTTCTTCAACTGCTATGTAGGTTGCAGGAATTTTCTATAGTCAGTGGCTTGCTTTTTCAAGTACTTAGCAATGAATTTCAGAGAGCAAAAGTTTTACATTTCAGTAAAGTTTATTACAACGTATTTTTAAATTATTTCTTTGTGTATATCCTTTCCAAAACATTCTAGCCTCACCCACGAATACAAAGACCTCCTACTATATGTTATATAAAAATTTTGTAGGTTTAATTTCTATATTTTTAAGATCTATTTTGCATTCTTTTTAATAATATGGCATGAACTTGTTATTCTTTTGTTTTTGTGTGTGTGTGTTTTTTTTAATGTGGATGCCCAATTGTTTTAGCATTATTTGTTGGGGGGAAATGTGCCCTTTTTTCCAATTAATTATTTTTGTACTTTTGTAAAAACATCAGTTGACTGTTATACTGATATCTGTCTGTTGTTTCATTGACCCATGTATTACACTTATGTAAATACCATACTATCTTGATAGCTTATACTGTGTCTTGAAATTAGGTAACAAAAAACCCCCAAATCTGCTCTTTTTTGATAAACCTGTTCTCATTATTTTGATTTATTCCATTTCCATGTAAATTTTAGAATCAGCTCATCTTTTTCTACCACACACACACAAAAAAAAAATATTGGAATTGTTACTAGTTGCTCTGAATGTATAAATCAATACGGGAAAAATTGACATTTTAAGTACATTGGGACTTCTGCTGACAAATATAGTAGACCTCTCCATTCATTTAATTCTTTAATTTCTCCCAATGCATTTTATACTTTTTATTACACAGGACTTTTGCCATTCTTAGATTTGGCTCTATAAATTATATGTTTCTTGATGCTATTATAAATGACATTTTTAAAAATTTTACGTCCAATGTTTCTTTTAGTATATGAAAATATATGTTTTAAAGCAATAACCTAGTACTCTATAAACTTACTAAATTCACTTATATCCATTCCTTTAAGTTTTGTTTGGTACATTCTTTGGGATTTTTACATAGGTGATTATGTCATCTATAAATAAAGAAAATTTTGTTTCTCTCCAATCTGTGTGTTTTTAAAATTGTATCTTCTTACAAGCAAGGATCTTTAGTACAGTGTTGAATAGAATTTTTAAAATATCCACCTTGAACCTATTGGTTTTTCACAGTTTGTTCCACCACTACCCTGATCACTTGAACCACTAAAATAGCCTTTGACTACTCCACCTTTACTTATTCTTGTCCCTCTTTCCTTTTCAATCTCTACATTTCCACTGGAATGATATTTTAAAACATAAATTTGCTCATGTCACCATTGCTTAAGATTATCTTGTGGCTTCTCATATTAGGATTGAAAGGCAAAATTCTTAATATCTCCTGAAAGAATCTACCTGATCCTCTTTTTCTGGCCTTACTCATGCAGTTTTATCCAGTGAAAATATGCCAGTCACTCCACCCTTGTTTTATTTTCTTCACTCTAGTCTTTTATATTCCAGTCTTCTTTCTGTGCTCTAGCTACAATAGCCTTCTTTTGCTGCTTTCAATATATTGCATTTTAATCTTACCTCTAGGCATTTCATAAGCTGTTTTCTCAATAAATATAATTAATGATGAGCATTGCCAATATTACTGTGAAGCTCAATGAAATAATGTTTTGTAAACTGAAAACTCTCATGACTGCAAGGTGAAAGATCCAAGGGGAAAATGTACTATAAGGTCAAGTTTTCCTATGATTATGAACTTATATGGCATTCTTATTCTCTAGGCAGCCCAGGTTTAAAAAGTCACCCTTGACTCTTCTGATCTCTTATTGTGTTCTTTTATATTCTTCCTATCCTTTCTCCTTCTTTCTTTTTTCTCTTTTTTTGTTATTTTCTTTTCAGTCCGATTTTCTGTTATGCTTTGCTAATTCTAAAATTATTCACCCACTTATTGCCATTTCTACTGCTCCATCCTTTATTCACATGTAGAATACTGCCCAGTATCTTAAACATTATCCTCATCTTCGGTTTTCCTTATAATTTTTTTCTACCAATCACTAGTTCTAGTTATCTAAAAATTCTAATTTAATCATATGACTACCTTGACTTAAAAATCCCTAATGTTTTCAGTTGCTCTTAAGATAAAAACAAAATTTCTTAAAATAATCTACACAAATGGTCAAAAATATATGAAAATGTTCAGTATCATTAGCTGTCAAGAAAATGCTATTCAAAATCACCCTAGGCTATCACTTGAATCCAGTTAGAATGAATATTATCAAAAATACAAAAATAACAATGGCTAATGAGGAAGTGGAGAAAAAAGAATTCTAATATACTGTCAATGGGAATGCAAATTAGTACAATCTTTATGCAAAACAATATGGACATTCCTCAGAACAGTAATAGTAGATCTACCATATGATCTAGCTAACCCACTTTTTGGGTCAGTATACATTAGAAATGAAATCAATATACCAAAGAAAGCACTCCCATGTTAATGTGTTAATTATGGCACTATTCACAGTATCTAAGATGTGATACCCATCAATGATAAATAGATAAGGGAAATGTAGTATATACACACAATGGAATATTATTCAATTGAAAAGAATGAAATCCTGTCATTTGCAGCAAAGTGGGTAGAACTAGAGGACATAAGCCAGAAATAAGCCAGACACAGGAAGACAAGGATCACATGTTCTCTCTTAAACACAGAAGCTAAAACAAAAAATGTCAACTTGAATGTGGAATAGCAATTGCTAGAGGCTAGAAAGGGGTATAGGAGAAAGGGAAGTTAGATAATGGGTACCACAAAAGATTTATATTGAAGGAATAAGTTCTGGTGTTCTAAAGCACCATATGCCTACAATTCACAATACCCTATTATTCATTTTATAAAGATTTAGAAGAAAGGAGCTCAAAGGCTTCAAACACAAAGAAATAAGGAAAAGGAAATGCTAGTTACCCTGATTCAATCAGTGCACACTGCATACATGGTTTGAAATATCACACTTAGCACACACATATGTACAACTAAAATATGTTAATCAAAAGGTAAAATAAAATACAATAATCTAGCAGGCCCCTCACAACTCTGTCTCTGCTCTCTTCCTAGGACTGCCTCTCACCACATGTGACTTGTCATCTGTGTTCCAACCACAGGGAGTGATTTCATTTCCCAGTGCACTTCTTCTGCCCTCCATGCCTATGTGTGTGTTAGTCTGTCAGAAACACTCTTCCCCACTTTTCATCTAACTCCAGTTTACTTTTGAGCTTAGCTTTAACAATAAACCCTTCCCCTCAAAACTTCCTTAATTCCAAAATGAAGTTAAGTGCAGTTTTCTTCACATCCCAAGTCACTGTTTATCGCTATTTTCGTATTTACTCACACATTTGTAATTTTCTCTACTTTGTTATGCTTTGCTAATTCTAAAATTATTATTTCAAGGACATAAAGTTTCCTTCTATCATGGACCTCCCCTCTCCAAAAGCATTTACTCTTTCTAAGGGGAGAATATTATTTAATAAAAAAGTTAGAAGTCTTGCCTCAGAATAACTTGGTTCCAATGTCCCAGATATTAAAATTTATAGTACTTTATTGGAAAGAGAATTTGTTTATGATAGATGCTGAATTTTTAAGAGTTGGACAGTGACCATGCATCAAGAAATGAGATTGCTAATATCATTGTGGTGGTTAGGCAATCTAGCATATGTTCAGCAATAAATTATGTGAAGCATCAGATTCAATATAAGCTACATATTAGCTATTTACAATGAGCAACAAATCCATGACTACAGTGTGGGACAACATTATCAATTACAGTAGTAGCAGCCTAACACAAAGCTCATCCTTCTGGATTAAGCAGCATGTTACCTCCTGGGAGAAATATAAAAGTAGAACACTAATATTAGCATAGACTCCTACGCAAGGGATAGGTGTACATTCTGAAGTTAGGGTCTCTTTTCAATAGCGCATGTTCAAATTAACCTTTTAAGCTCAGATTTTAAAAGAATTGAAAAAATTTCCCATCCACCACTTCAAGGATCACCAGATCAAATGCCCACAGGGCCAAGGGAAGCAGGCTCAAAGCACAATAGTGCAAAGGAGCAATCACTTGCCCTGACAGCTGCTGCCTAGCTGCAGCCAAGTAGTGCTGAGTGGGAGCACAAGTAAGCCTGCTTACTGCTACCATAATTTATTTGTTTATAAATCTAATGATTTTTAAATGTGGGCAATTATTTTACCTTTTTAAAAGAAAGCATTTTTCAGGCCAACACTCTAGGGTCTAAAGCGAATTGACCTAATGTAGAAGAGCATGAGTCTTGTGGCCTCGTGCAAGTTACTTAAACTAATCTAACTACACCTGAGTTTATTTTTAAAATGGTCACAATAAGACAATGTACCTCAAAATGTTCGGACAGAAGCTGACAACAGTAGTACTCAATAAAGATTAATTATTACTTTTGACTTTTCTTTGAGCCAAGAACTGGGCAATAGTATGGAAAACAAAGAGGAATAGAGCATTGCCCAGGCCCTCAAACTACTCATAATGCACAGAGGAATAACTAGAGAGATGCACAGAGGGATAAGAGTGCTCTGTAAAGGGTCATCCTGCCCAGACTGAAGGTGGGAAAAGAATAATAGGAAAAGATTCCTAGAGCAGATGATACTTTAACTGCATCTCTAACAGATGATTGTTAATTAAATAGGTAAACAGTGGGAGGTGGGGAAGTGTTCCTGCAGAAAGCAGTATCAGCAAGGTCCGGAGGCATGAGAGATCCATAAATAATTCAATAGGGACAAATCAGAGAATACAAGGACATCATTTGCAAGACATATGCTGTAAAACTGGAGTCAGATGGTGAAGGTCCTTGTGTAAGTCAGGGTTTTCCAGAGAAAAAGAACCAGTAGAATAGAGAGAGATACAAGAGGAAATGTATTATGGGAATTGGCTCACATGATTATGAAGTCTGAGAAGCCTTTATAACATGCCTTTGGCAGATGAGAGAACCAAGAAAGCTAGTATTATGATGGAGTTTGAGTCCAAAGACCTGAGACCCAGGAGGACTCAGTGTGTTAGTTCCAGAGTCTCAAGACCCCAAATCCTGAAGTTCTGATGTCTCAGCTCCAGAAGAGATAGCTAGTTCATCTGAGCTTTCTCCACTTTTTCATTCGAATGGGGCCCTCAATAAAATTGGATGATGCCTGCCCAAAACGATGAGAGTGGATCGTCCTTACCCAGTGTACTGATTGGAATGATAATCCCTTCCAAAACACCCTAAGAGACACACCCAGAAATAATATCTTACCATCTATCTAGTTATCCCTGAGTCAGTCAAGTTAGCACATAAACTAACCATCATAGGCTTGTGTGTATCAACAACGGAACAGTGGAAGCCACCACAGGACTTTAAGGGATATAACACAACTCTATTATTATTTTAGAATATTCTCTCTTTTTATAAAGGAAAGGCCAAATTGGAGTTCAAACCCAAAGGCAAGCAGACAAGTTCTTCTAGAAGAAATGCCTAAGATGTTAACTGCAGTAGTGCCTTTGGAAGAGAAAGGAGACGTTTATTTGGGAAGATTTGAATAGCACTTCAAAATATATTGAGGTGGAAACACAAGGGTAAGCAAGGAGTCAACAGTGACTTCCAGGTTTCTGACTTAGCCAACAGGATGATGACGGATGCTGGAAAAGGAGCAGATCTGTAAAAGAAATGAAAAGATTGGGAAGAAAAGGAGCCAAAGGGTAAAGCCAACATAGAGAGAAGAACCAAGCAAGATGAAAAGGGAGCTGGTTCAATCTGGCAAGCAAGAGCTGTCCTGGAAGCATTTCAGAGAAAGATATCAACACCTGATTCTCAGATTTTATTTCTCTCCTATACTTGTCTCCTCTAATATATCATAAGAAACTAAAGAAGAAAGCTAAGATAAATGAACCCATCAATGTGTATTTTATCCAATCCCATTTCCTTATAACCACGAACCCAATTTTTTGTATCCCTTTCTGATCATAGTTTGAGGCCAAAGAAGAGAGCCTTCAGTTTTCCTTTTGTTTTTCTGTGTGAGGCCAGCTGGTTCACAAGGAGACCCGACTTTGTGTCCTGGGATTCCTTAATGCCAAGCTCTAACTAAGTCTGGGATATGGCAGCAAATTAAAAGCATCTGCCAATTTATTATAGCCAGGTTTTGGTGAGACTTCATATTGAGACTTTAATTCAGAGTTGCAAACTGGAGACCAGGAGCCAAAAATGGCTTGCAGACTTTTTTTTTAATCTTGCATATAGTTTTTAGAAATATGAGTTTAGAGACACCAGTATTCCACAGTTCTCTTGTTTGCAGCCATTTGGGTTTTCTACCTTTCCTTAAATATTAGTTGCTTATTTTCTTTTCCATATATAATAAGAATCCTAAAGCATCCTGAATATATTAGTCTCAGCATGGATAAGCACACTGATGATATAGAAAAAATGGTAGAAAAATAGGAATGAGCTAAATCCCATGTTTGTTGTGCTAATTCTTTTCAGTTTATCATTGAAAAGAGGAAAGGCAACTAATCACAGCACAGATCGCTGGAAAGATCGAATCGGTCCAATAGATGGTGATATTTCTATGAATATAGCTGATATTAACATTCTGATACTTCATTACACTGACAAATATTGCAATGAGAACAGACAATGGTGCAAATTAATCTATTCTTCTGACAGTATATAATGAGAATGGGATGTGGTTTAAAAAATTAAGCCATTCTTAGTACAAATCTCAAGATTGTAATCTCATGGTCTCTCTCAGATACTATACACTCTGGTGATACATCATTGAAAAGTGTCAGTTTAACAAAGAATGTGTCTTAGCTCTTGCAGGGATGGTAGAACACATTTGCTTTGTCTCACCACCGCCTGGCTCACTAAAAACAATAGAATAGAATCAAATGTGGTTTTCAGAATACATACACACAGTCAAAATTGAAAAAAAAAATTCTGCCATTTTATCTTGGTCAATACTAACAAAAAATATTTTGCTTTATTGCTCTCCTTTTTCTCTTTTTAATACAAATGCCTACATTTAATTTTATAAAGTAGAAAACAGTAAGAGTTAACTTTAGGAATTCAGAAGCTAATACCAATTTGTTCATAAGCAGGGAATACATAGTTTGCCGTAGAATTGTAAAGTCATCCCCACCACAGTGGTCATGTTGCATTGTGAGCTGGGCCTGATGGTAGACTAGGTAGGTTGTAATCTTTAAATTTATGGTAATTCAATGTCAAGTTTTACTTGATATTCATACCCAAAGAATCCAAAAGCACTACAGATTTTTGGTGATCTAAATAGAACAGAGAACACACAATGATGTTTTTTGACATCAAATTCTCTAGGTGTGAACTGAAAGCTATCAATTCAACTCTTAGATTTGTACGTAATGATAATAACAGCAACAACACAGCTAGCACTTGTTGAGAGCCAACAATGTGCTGGGTGTTGTATGGATATTTTATCAGTTAGTCCTCATAATTTAGGTCCTGTTAGGATAAAACACGTGCTTGAGGTCATAATAAAGGTCCTCTTAGGATAGATAAGACACATGCTCAATGTCACATGCTAGTTAAGAGGTGTCATCAAGGCTTAAATGCATGACTGTTTGTCCCCAGTGCACTGCGCAGCACCATTACACTTTATATTTCCTGCTTCATCTTACATGCAGTGAAATTATTACACACAGAGGCAAATTGGCTTAATTAGGATCTCCCAGAGAGTTTAGAGCAAAGCCAGAGAGAAATTAGGTCTCCAGATTTCCCTATTAAGGGCATTTCTTTAATGTGTTATAGTGCTTCCATTTATTGAAGCTCCTCACCAAATTTTCTGAACAAAAGAAAATGTTATTGACTGAATTGGCCACCAGATCTCAATAATTTACCTGATTATGTTGTAATGTAATATTAAACATAATATTCATCCTATAATGTTTCTTGAAAACTAAGCATTGTGCTGTTCTGAAAATGCAATGAGTAATTAATTATTCCTAGTCATTTATGTATATTCTCATTCATATATTCACTAAATATTTACCAAGTCCTATTAGAATCTGTATTATTTTCCAGTGAAGGGACATTTTGAACTATCACTTTTACTTATTCATTTAATGCATACCTATTGAATACCTATTAATTGCCAATTATTGTGCGAGGCAGAGATACAATCATGAAAAGATGTAGTGCTGGCATCAAGGAGCTTGTGATCTGCACACAGAGGAAAGAAGTAAATAGGCAATACAGTAGAGTATACGGGGTGCTATAATAGTATAGAATGCTAGAAACATAATAAAAGGTTACCCAGAGAAAGCAGATTTAAGCTAAGGTCTAGAAAATAATAGACGTTATAAAGGACAAGAGGCTAGGGAAGAATATTCTGGGCAAAAGGAATCACATTTTAGAATTTACAATTGAACAATAAAAAGCAGGAGAAAATCTACTCATTTATTAATTATCTGTGCATTTGCCAAATTTTACCAAAAAGAATAGCACCATATTTTTTTCTTTACTTATTATACTTACATAGAATACTTAGTACATTCTGATGTATGAATAAATGAATGAAAGTTGTCACATTTTGTTTTGGTTGCTTGTTCTGTAGCTCACTGGTCTATCTCTTTTGAAAGACAACACCAACGAATTTCATTCATTGTTTTTCTTGATAAAGTGTTGATAAATAATGAAGAACTTGAATCCACAAATTGATTCCATGGTTACATAGATCCTTGAGGTTGAATCATAAACTTGTATTTAACTCAGGTCTCATTATTCAGGATAATGGGAGTGGGAGAACTCTATCCTGTAGAATTGTGCTGTTCAATATGGAAGCCACTAGCCATGACTATTTAAATTTAAATTTATTTGAATTTAAATTAAACAAATTAAAACTTCAGTTTCTCAGTGACGCTATCCACATTTTAAGAGTTCAGCACTCTTATGCCAACATATTGAACAGTGCAGAAGAATATTTTCATTGGTTACAGAGAGTTTCATGAGAGGTGTTTTGCTCTAGAAGCTAGTTTTAAGGTTTAATAAACTATATTTATTTCAGAATAGTGTTGAAAAATAATAATTGCTCAATATATAGTAGTTATTTTTAAACTTAGTTTCATTCTCTTTTAATGGCAAAGTTTTCCTTCTGAAAGTAGAAACCAACATTTACATATTTTTGTAATGATCAAGGCAAAAATTTGATGAATGAGCTGACAGTCTCATTCCTGAATCTGTAGTACCAGAAAATTTCCCAGCTGTTCATATAGCCTGGACACATAGACAAGACTGACAAAACCATCTGAAGGTGACAAGTTCCAATTCCATGACCCCTCATGTTGCACTGCCCACTTTCTGGTGAGGTGATAATGAGTAGTATCACTGCCAAGAGTGCATAAATCAAACAGGAGAAGGAGATGCCAGAGCTTTGCAGAATCTACTTTGAATAATGAAGAATTAAATATCATTCATCTTAAACTGATTTTCCAGACACAGCGCCAAGAAGAAAGCAAGTAACTTCATACACTTGATATCTAAATCTAAAAGTCTCAGAAGGGAGATGATTGGGATCTGCATCTGAGTTTAGCTCATTTTATGCATGGTCCCTTTCTGCACATTAGGAGACCTCTAATTAACTTAAATATGTTCACTAAACTGGTTTATGTGTTCATAGTGGTACCAGCTTAGAATTATTCGAATAGTCATAAGGTAACAGAGTGGAATACAGAAGATTAGTGATCATTAAGCAATAGTTTGCTTGTTTGCTTACTGTTTTACTAATTCTAAAAGGAATTAAAAATCATCAAGAGTAATCAATGAAAAGAATCAAGCATGGCTAAATTTTGTGATATAAAGGATACATTTGGTAAGTAGTAATGTATGTGATAAGTAACAACACAATCTAAACAAGAGTGATGGATATATTTGCCTCTCAAACTAGTAAAATATTTCCCTGGTGCAGATATAATGATAACTCTCATACGCACTTGCTATTCAGAGTATAAATTAATACAACTGTTTGGGTAATATGTTATCAGTATGTACCAAAATCTTTAAAGTAGTTATGCCCTTCAATATATTATTCTCATCCCTTAATATGTCATAATGTATAATTTATGAAATAGAGAAACAAAATGAAAAAAGATATTCTTTGAAGTATTTGGAACGACCTAAAATTGGGAAGTGATTAAGCAAATCACACTAAATGCAGAGTCATTAAAAATATGTTAACTTAGAGTTTTAATAACATGAGAAATGCTTAATTGCTTAACCTAATGCTTTAATTTAGGAAAAAGGAATTACATAATTGTCTATCAGCATAAGCTTCCTGATACCAAGAATATATAAGAAATTTTCAAAATATTTTGATAACCGTTGCCTCTGAATGATAACATTTTTTTCTTCCTTATTCTCTTAATTTCCTTAAGCCTTCTCTTAATTTTCTCAATTTCTGCAAAGAACAAGTGTTAATTTCATTAGGTGGTAATTCAGAATAATCCATAAAGCAAAATATATTTTAAGTTACACAGTTACACTGCATGAAGTTTCACTAGCTCTACTGGAAGTAGATGGATAAACAGAATTAAATGGGAGTGGATTTTGGTGGGGGAAAATTAGTGGGTATGGGTTATATCTCAAAAGTCATTAAGCTACTGATATATGCTTAAAATATGAACTAGAAAACAGGAAGCAGCAATATACTGGAACTTTATTCTCCCACTGGTGAAGAACAGTGTTTCTGAGAAATAAACAATATCATGTGCTCAAAAAGCATGAACTTTGGAACAAAAGGCTATACCAACTATTAGCAATACTTAAAATGTTTATTAATTTAAAACTGTCACATACATATACAATAATATCTACCTACTTTGGATGCTTAAGAAGATTCAAGAAGTGTGTGTGTGTGTGTGTGTATCTACCATGATGCCTGACAGAAATTTTTTTTTAATAAAAGTAGCTATGAGCTTGGTTTCTAAGGTAGCATAGAATTCACTGCTTGCAGAACAGAAAACTACTGAGCAATCAGGAATCTACAGTGAAGTCCCTAGAATCGTAACGTAGTGATGCACAACTAGACATGAACACTATTTGGAAATCCATATAAGCAGGCAATATTAGAGAATTTAATCAATGAGTTGTATTTGCTAAGACAATGGATTTGAAGTGCCTAACAGAGTTTAACAAGTAATAACTAGTTTATAAATATTAAAAATTAAAATTTCAGAATCTTTGTATTAGTGATAAAATTTGAGTTTAACTAAACATCTGTTTTTCCAAAGTAATATAGCTGCCTTTAATAGTACAAAGTTCAGCATTATCCCATGGCTTGGTAGGCAGAATATAATCTCTTTAGTCTTGGAGTTATAACATCATACAATCTTGTCCAATCCAACTTTCAGTCTTTGCTTCCTATAACATTATGCACATACTTTGTACTTAAAGCACTCTAAATGACTTGCTCCTTCAATGGTCATTTGCTCCTTTAAAAAATTTCACTTCTCCTATTTATTGCCAACAGCCAAATGAATGAACAATTACAAAGACAGACTATAAAATAATCCACTATTTTGTTAAAAGCACAGAGGAAATAAACACAGCCTAGAGGTCTCTTTGAAGCTCAACTGATGTTATACAAACTGATTTTTGATGACTTTTTGTGTGTGTATCTGTTCCTGTTTCTTGATATAAATATGTGAATTTCAAAACTGACATGACCCATTTGTTTTGCAGCAGCTGCAGCAGCAGACATGGCTTACCACCATATTAGGCCTCCCATTGGCTATTCCATTCCCAAACCCATATCATCTTTGCTGATGCGAGGGTGGAATGCATGTCCTGAAGTGAGTAATTTTTATGTCCTCTTAGAAAATGTGTTATGGTCAAAATCTGTCACAAATAGTGTAACTCCAAAGTCTACTTCCAGGGTGTATTTTAAGACTGTCAAGGCAGAAAGACTAATTTGTCTTCTGCTCTTTAGTCTCTAATTGCCTCAAGAAGTCTGAATAGCTCATATTTCTTTGCTGCTGCTCTCTGATTTTGAAATGTTTCTTACAACTGATTAGTAAAAGAGAGACCAGGGTATGAGAGATGACTCACAGTCTTATCTCAGCTGCAATTTTATTAACTATACTTGAGCCACACTTAGTCTTTTTCTGACAAAAGAAATTGGTACAAGATGGATTTGGGTTGGCTTTTGATGCAAAGTAGGCTTTCAGGCAGAGACCCAAGGGAAAGTAGTCTTCAGGAGCACTAGCTCAAGCAGTAGTAATCAGAAGACCTGAGTCCTAGTCCTCTGTTACTTCTCTAAGTGATTGATGATGTGGTTAATAACACAGACTTAGAGCTCAAATGAAGAGAACAATGCTACGGAAAGAGTAAGTAAAAAGTAAAGGAGGATATTTAAACAGCCAAAAGAATATTTTAAAGGTGGTCTTAAATCTAAGAGAGTAGAGGGGGAATGACAGTCTATAACTAGGAAAAAAAATAGCAGACCATTAGTCTCCATAAAGTGATTCTTCTCACTTGTGTGCCATATCAGGTGATGTCTACTATTCTCAGAGATTGACTGAGGTGGTCCTACAGCTTCTCTCCTGGTGTTACAGTTCAGTCGTGTGTTCAAGAATTCCTTGGCCAGTTATTTTCTTATAAATAAGGATTTATTGAAATCCTTGTGTCTTGACATCAGTATATCCATTGAGTCTTTTCCTTTGAATGGAGGGTATTAGTCTGTGTTCTTCACCCTGGAAATTCTCATACAAAAAAAGCTTAATGGCTTTCGTTTGCCAGTCCAAATAATCCTAGTTATTGTTGTTGTTTTCTTATACAATCTTGTTTCTGATCAATCCTAGACACTTTATCACTCTTTGACAAGGGAGCCGATAAAGCGAGGCTATTATTATTTCAGAAAGTACCTCAACAAAGTAAAATGTCCACACATTTAGATAGAGAAAACAAGTTTCTTATTCTTTTTCTAAAGGCAAACGCCTCCTTTTTCGAAAGGTAAAATCCAAGTCATTATCCAATCCCACTTGAGAGCACAGAAACTCTTATGAAGAAAATAAAAGTTCTTGTGGAATATGGATTGAGTATTTCAGATAAACTTCTGACCAGTCCTTCTGACATGCTATAGGCTAAGAATCTTCTCACTACTCTATGCTCCATAGAACATAGAAGCAGGGATGATGATGACGATGATGATGATGATGATGATGATGATGATGATGATGATTACCTGTTTTGTTCATTGGTATCACCCTAGGACTTATCACCTATTAGATGCTTTTTTTTTTTTTTTGCTGAGTAAGTGAACAAATACCACACTTGCTTGTCAATACCTCTAGTTCCATATCTAGATTTTGAGATCTAGGAAATTTTATCTTGAAAATTATGTGAGTTAAATTAATTTGGCAAAACTTGTCTTTGTTTTCAATATGAACCTCAGGCATATAGTCTCAGGATAAATGTGTCAAGCACCCAATACAGATGTCCCTTCTCTCTGTATAAAGAGAGTTGTACCAAAGTTGCACATAAAATACCCATCAAGGGAATCTTTTTTATTTTATTAACTAATCCCACGATCATAGATAAAGGACATGTGGAAGTTTTCATTTGGAGATAAAAGCAAATCATTGGCTTATTCTAAAAGCATGTTTAGGGTAGAGTGTATGCCTCAAGCAAAACATTGGGAAATGAGAAAGAGAAATAGTAATAGGGCTAAAGGAGGACATTATTAAAGAGAAATATATATATATAGGAGGCCCAAATAAATTGCTTAGTGGGAACATTGTGGGGCTAAGCAGTGAGTCTGAGCTATAGTGATGAGGTTCAGGGAGGAAGAGAAAGAGAAAACACATTAGGAAAGCAAATCTCCAACTTTCTGGCAATGTCTGAACTTCTCAATTCAGTCCTGGCTTGGCCTTGCTATCCACCTCCCACTGTAAAGTTGAGCTGTTTCTGTCATCATTATGTCACCCAGCAAGGTCTTTACCATGTCAGTAGACTGAGTGGTGAGAAAAAAGGGAACAATGAGATAATTTTTATTTTCCTTCAACAATTAATTTGAGTTCTTACTATATACTGTCCAATGAAAGGGGCTGAGGATTTAAGATGCATGGACTTTAAGGCCAGTAGTTATACGGAGATTAATTAAAGGCACATATTAATGATTCTACAGTTAAAGCCAAGACTAAAGGAAAAAAGACTTTATGGTAATTCATACTAAAAGAATACTAGCAAGTTGGAGATAGCATAGGTTAGGGAAAATTTCCCATAAGAAGTGATGCTTGAGGAGAGATCATAAACCATATATAGGAGCTTGCTGAATGAAGGGTTAGTGAGATAATAACCCAACTCAAGCAAGGAGGACATGTACAAATTCATTGGGAGAAAAAGGACAAGGGACCTACTAGTTGTTGGAACATTGTAACCACTGAGAGGTTAAATTTCTGTGACAGATATCCTTTGAAACAAGTTCTTCTTTGGATCTAAGACACTAACATCATGCTATCCTGTTCCTTACTTTCTTTACTAATTGTTCTTTCATATCTATACTTTCCTCATTCCTTGAATTTGAAACCCAGTATTTTCTCATATATGTATCTTCTTAGTCAAGAATCAAATATGGTACACAGAGGACAGTGAGAATACCAGTCCTTTGGAAGTTGTTAGAAAGCAATGTGAGGTCCTTTGGAGGTTGTTAGAAATCAATGTGAGGTAGAAAAGAATCCTGATAGAATCATATTTGGAAAGCCTTGGAAACCTGAATGGGAATTTGGACATGAAGTTATAAGTAATCTATCTTTGTCTCTAAAGCAGTGAAAATATATAATAAAAGTAATTTTTTCAAAATTTATTTGAATTGGATATGAAGGGTTTATTGACTTAGAATTTATATGTAGTTTCTATAAAGAAACAAACATTGAATAATCTTCTGGTGTTCATTGGAATAGCTAAACCTTTTTTTCTCAGCATGTGAGCAGGAAAATACATACTCCAGATTATCCAGGATTGTTGTTAAAAAGAAGATTCTGGAGCTCTATCCTAATTCTACTGACTGGTATGGAGCCTGAGACTTCATTTTAACAAGCACCCTAGTCATATGTGCCCCCCAGAGTTGGGAATGACTAGGTCAAAACTGAAGGAAAAGATACTGAAGTCAGGTCAGCCAATCGTGTACTGTGTTACAGGGATCCTGCTGATTGGAACACAGGGACCACAATGACAACCGTGGATTTGGGACCAAGGGTAACCCTGACAACCATCTCAAAGGCAGCATCATAAAAAGGTGAAAGAGTGGATTTCAGAAATGGAAAAGAGGAAAATGTCTAGAACTATCATTGGTGCATTCTGAAAGGCAGCTAGTAACCAAGAGTAGGTGTTGGCCCTTACATATCAGGGATACTGTTGGCAGTGAGGAGAGAGAACGAAGCTAAGCACTCTATGATAAAAGGATAATGCTTTAAAAAATAGAAAGAGAAAAGTAAAGACAGCAACAGAGAAAAAAAGTAACCTGATCTACAAAGCTGGGGAGCTGAGGATTCAAATAAGCTTGTCATGCAGGTAGTTGGCACAGATGCTCTTCTCACCTTAAAGGTGCTTAAGAGAATGAAATGGAAGCAGGGAAAGCAGACAGATGGCACAGAGTTAAGCTCAGGCAAAGAAGCCGAATAATATGACAGGGGCAGGATTTGAAGTTAAAAGCAAGAGAGTTCTGAATCTTGGTGAGAAAAGAGGAAGAAGGCTAAAAATTCAAATTGAAAAAGTTAAGTCTTTTGCTGACAATTTTGAATAGGAAGGGATAAAGAACATAGGTGGGGCATGTAAGCAATATGCATATTGTTCTAGTAATCCTTTAAGTTTTATAATACCACATGTAGATATAAAGATACGGAGAGACCTGTACAGAAACAAAGAGAGAAGTTTGCTTCCTTTTAAACCTTTTTCTCCCCTGGGAAATGTGAAATATTATAACATTCTATGCCATGAAAGTATGCTTTAAACATTTTACTGGGGCATAAATAAAATTGTGTGTGCTTATATTTTTTGAATAAATGTGTCTTTAATTAAAAGATGTTTATTCTGCTATTGCTTTAAATGTAATATTTATAAGCACATTTAATTCCTGTGCATAAGGAGGAGTACTCACACAGAACAATAGAGGCATGCTAAACTCAGGAGATCAAACCTTGAAAGCTACATGCCAATGGATTATTTAGTTTTTAAAATCTTAAATTAATAACAATTGGCAATAAAGCTCATTAAAATTCCTTTTGTTCAAGATCCATTGTGTCGAACTTGAAGCCCAGTTTGTTCTTCTGAAGCTGAGATCTCCACCTAGTGGATTTATAGGAATTTGCAGAATTTACAGAAACATCCTGCTATCCCTGGAAATCCTTAATTTTTTTTCTCAGAGAAATAATAGCTTTTAAAGACTTCTACTTAAGATCTAGGATAATTATCAACAGAACAGTTACAAAACCACAAAATATGCTGTTATACATATCAGCTATACTACAACTAACAAAAAAACTGAAATTTTATTTTCATATCATAATTAGGAAAACAAATTGGGCTCAAATATGAATATATAGTCATCTCTGTAGAAGGTAATACTGTAGTGCCACTAATTAAGATTTTTATAATAATTTCCATAAAATAAACACTAAAAGTACCTCTAGTAAAATGCTTTTTAAATATCTACCCTTTAATTTGAGGCTTTTTATTTCTTTCAGTGTTTGATTGCTTTTCCAGGACTGGGTAAAACTTTTCTTTCCCATTTTCCCATTTGTTAAAAAAGCCTTCTCAGTAAATTGTATCAAACATATTCTGTGGCTCCATCTTTGACTTTTTAAATTATTTCCAACTGTGAACTTCTATTGATAACTAAGAATTGCTGAGGTTTTGTTCTCCAAAATAATGCATTTTAAATGCATACAAAGGCTAGAGGGTGTTTGTGTGTCCTTTTGAAGAGAGCTAAGCTAGAAAGTGATTATTATTTGAGTTATTTTGTTCACTTTGCTCTGCTTCTAAAGGTGATATATTAGCATATTCAGCAGATGGTGGATGCGGTACAGGTTTTGGAACAGAGTTTTCAGCTTCATTTATTCTGCTAGGAATTAGAGGCACCTCATTTTCTGGCTCAAAACGAATGTCTTTTAACTCTGGTGAGAGAGGAAGCACTGCATGTCTCTCCGCTGCCATTTCACCTTCTCTGTGTGCACTGCTATCTTTATCTGGCTGCATATTTTGAATTTCTCTCAAATCGTGCATATGACTGTTAATTTGAAGATCTGCTTCACTGTGAGGTATTCTATTTTTGGTTTCCTGGGAATTTGTGATCCTCGGATCTTTAACTGTAATGGTCTCCTCAACAGAGTTTGAATCACAGAAAACGTGTTTTTCACTTTTCCCATTTTCCCAAGTTTGCTGCCCTCCGATTGTGATGCCCTTTGAGGTCATTTGTGTGGTCCAAATGAATATACTAGAATTGGTCTTGCTTTCATCAAGTATACTTTCCCCTTCTTTTTCTACTATTTTTATCTCCAGAGCTTCAGTGCTGTCATCTCTGGGCAATACATGTGCGCTGTCACTTCTTTTTTCGCTACTATTGGTTAGATGCCAAATGGCTTGACTACTAAGAGTAGAAGTACTGATATCCTTGGGAAGCTCTCTTCTATTTTGGTGTGGAATAGAATTTGTCATCATAAATGGTAGGTTGTTCTTGGACTGTGTCCAGGGAATAAGAGAGGAATCATAAGTTTCTGTGTTAAGAAGATTTTTCCCTACTTCATTTCCTTCCTTATCCATAATACAACTTTCCACAATTGGATGTGATATTTTGGGTTTTGTCATTAATGTTTTTTCTTCATTTTCAAGTTGTTCATGACTTAAGTTTTGTTTCTTACATTGTAAAATTTGATTTTGCTCTGAAGTACATTCCTTGTTGTAAGTGTCAGTCTTGTAAACACTTAGAAATTGTGCTTGGTTTGTCATGGACCCAGGGGACTGGTTTAGCTCACTGGACTTTGATTCGTTCTGCTCCATGAGCTCTCTGGACTCTGTTGCCCCTTGATCAATAACTTCCCTGGAATGCTGAAATGGAAAAATGTTATTTCCCACATTTTCTGAAGTAGCTGGTGAATAACTAGAAACTTCTGGTTGAAGCTGAGATGTACCTTCCATTTGCTCCATTGAGAACTGAGAAAGTGAGAGCCCGTGCTGGACATTCTGGGGTGTAGGCTGAGGCACAGTTGATGAGTTTCCATTAGGAACCTGACCAGTTGGGTAACAGTTGCCCTTTACAGAGCTCTGGTTGCCTATAGACAAATTGTTAGCACTGATGAGAGGGGCATTTTTAGTCCTTCTTTTGTAAGTTGAGGTCTGCTTCGGGGCATGTTCAAGAGAAAGCATTTTTGGAGTCAGTTTAATGTAGTTGTCACTCTCTGACTGTTGAAGGAAATCTGCAGAAGACACAAGATTTATCTTAGTTTTTTTATCAGAAGTTTTGGGGAATGTCTTAGGAGGTATCACTGCTTGTTTACACTTTCTGAGGAGTTCTGGTGAAGATTTTTCTGGATGGACTCTGACTTTTCTAAAAGGACGTAAATTTAATTTTTTCCTTAAATTTTGTCCTTTAATTTTCCCTTTGTGACCAGATTGTTTGATTCTCTTCTTTTTGATAATCTGTGACTCAGTAAACCATCGTCCTCCTTTGCTTGTTTTGAGATCCAAGGTGGTCAGCTGATTACTTTGATTTTCCTGCTGTTTCCAGTGTGTTGATGTTTTGGGTGATTTCACCCACCTTTTTTTTCCTACTAAGTCAGGATTACAATAGCTAACCCTCTTTGGGGAATATGTTTTCTTGTATTTTCTTGTTAACCTTGATAAATCTGTGTTATTCTCACTCATAAGGAATTTTTCTATTGCACTGTTAATTTGGATTTGCTCTTTCTCAGACTTTGAATGTTCTGTGCAACTTGACTTCTTTTCTTTCATATAATCTTGAAATTGATTATATGGTACATATTTACAGATAAGGGAGTTCTTTGTCTGAAAATACCTGGGCTTGCTCCATTTTAACAGTCCACATGGGTCATCATATTTTGGTCTATGTTTGCATAAGATCTTTTGTACATAGTGCTCCTCAGGCACACAGGGCTTGGGTGATGAGCTTGTAATAAAATGTCTCTGCCTGTGAGGTTGTAAGCCATTGTCTTCTTTTTCTATTGGAGGTTGCCATGATCCATTTGTTAAATGCTTTTCAAGAGTTTCTCTTGCCAAGGCTGAAGCGGATGTTGCATATCTTCTTCTAAATGTGTCACCACTGATATCTGCTGAACAATAAATGCAGGATTTTAGCACTGGGCAGAGTTTTAAATCCCTAACCAAACAGATGCTTAGGAACCTTATGGAAAGTGCAAAAATGACTCCTCTGATTATAACAGTTCTTGAATATTCCCTAATTTTTAGCCAAATCCACAAAGGATATTTGGCGGTTTGGTATGTTTACAATGGCATTCTTTATGGCCACATTTCAGTCAGTGTGAGGCTGATTTAGAAGTTGTAGAAATAGAAATAGAAATATTATCCATAGTTGTACATCTTTAGTTGTTGGTTAGGTTTGCTTTAAATATGAATAATATCTGAATCCTTTTCAAATGGCATAGTAATTTTTTCTGCATTCATTTCTTTTTTGAAACTCAAACATTAGAAAGAACATGGTTATGTTCAGAGATCAAAAAGAAAATAGCCTAGACAACAAAAAGGGAAATGCTTGTTGGCTCAATAACTTAATTCAATATTCATTAAATATTTGTTAAATAAATAAGAATTTTGAATTATGACCTGGTTCACGTTACCTCAGTCTCTGCCTGGGACTTTTAATGGTATAGGTAAATATAAATTAGTGACACATATTAAATAATATTAATTACATATTAATATAGTTAATTGAGCATATACTAAAAGCTAGGCAATGTGCTATTCTATATGCATTTGGTATGTATCTCATTTGATATTTTACAAGAGTTATGAGTCCTTGAAAATCTCCTATTACCTTATAATATTTATAGACAAAGAAGCATGTTTGGAGAGGATGATGTTTTCCCCCAGTCATTCATGAGCTAAGTGATATGGCGAGGGCTTGAACCCACGTCTGTCTGACACTGAATTCTTTCCTCTTACCCATAATGAGTATTGAATTTCAAGTCATATCTTATTGGTGTGCTTTCTCCTATTTTGTGAAATGGTCTATGTAAAGAAAGAAGAAAGTATTTGTATTCAATGACAAAAAGAAAGAAGTGAATTGTTATAATTTGGATATAAAGTATCCTCTAAAAGCTCTTGTGTTAATGCAGACATATTTAGAGGTGCAATGATTAGATTATGAAAGCCATAACCTAATCAGTAGATTGATCAGTTAATGTTTTAGTAATTTGAAAGAACATCTATACTGGGTGGAAACTGTAGGCAGGTGGGGCATGGCTCAAGTAGGTGGGTCACTGGGAACATACCTTGAAAAAGCTCATCTTCCCTGGGGCCTCTTCCCTTCTTTCTGCCTCCTGCCACAGTGAGCTGAGCAACTTACCTCTACTGAGCCCTTTGGCCATGATGCTTTGCCTCACCTTGGAGCAATGGAGTTGGCCAACCAGAAGCTGAGACCTTTGAAACTCTGAGGTCAAAATAAACTTTTCCTTCTCTAAGTTGTTCTTCTCAGGTATTTTGGTCACAGAGATGAAAGCTAACTAGTATATTGACTAAGCCCAAATGAGTATCCAATTATAATCTAAGATCTGCCATCAACTTTGTGGGTGGCCTTAGAAAAACTACTTACTCTCTGGGTTTTAGAAGGTTGGAGCAGGTGGAATTGTTATGCACATATATGAATTATACTGAGAAATACATCTGTGCTCTTTATCAGATTCTCAGAGAGTTCTGGAAATCAAAGATAAATAATAAGAACACTTAGACTTGATCATCTCTAGATTTCCCCCTCCCCATGAAAGTCTATAATTCTGCTTTCCCAAGTTACTAGTCATAAACATAACATCACTCTCTCCTCACTGTCTTTTATTCTGGAGCAAATATAGCCTTGGCTATCTTCTCCTCAGCTACCAGGCCTTCATAGCTCCAATACAATCCCTGGCATGAAGCAGAATTTC
The DNA here is from genome assembly GCF_001458135.2 of Marmota marmota marmota. Taxonomy (NCBI): domain Eukaryota; kingdom Metazoa; phylum Chordata; class Mammalia; order Rodentia; family Sciuridae; genus Marmota; species Marmota marmota. The sequence goes on from NW_026000068.1 coordinate 22,031,891, forward strand.
AGTAGTTTTAATAACCTGGCAAGCCAATGTCTTCTGTGTAAAACAAGGCCCAGGATTCTAAATAGTTACGAACCCACATTTTCTTCAGTATAGAAGTTTTCCACGGAGAAGTTGAAGGCATTTTAAAGTTAAAGTGGAACATCTGCCTAAGATATGATTCTGTTAAAAGGCTAAGTGCTTATTTCTTTATAAAATAAACCAGTCTTCTCTGGTTTCTGTGGCAGATGTTTCCTTCCTTGGCCATCTCTCTCTTGAGTCAAATCATCAGCCCCCAGAACTGGCAAGAAATGGAGCATGAGGAATGCAATCAGATGAACTCACATCCTGCCTTGTGCCACATAGGAAATAATATACGGTTTCATCCTTATCCAGTTGTCCCCAAATCCATTCTTAGGGCCAGATCCTGGTGGTACAAATTTGTTGATACAGCACCTCTGTCATTCATATTCTGAGAAAAAACTCTGTTGTAAACTAATTCAAATAAGTGACAGGAATCTCTTTACAGAGCAGCTGTCAAAGTTTTATCTGCAGAGCCCGAAAAATATCGTCTTACTATTCAGGAAGAAAAAGGAAGACATTTAATTCATTGCCACCACCTAAATATTGACATCGCCCATGTACAGTGGGTAGATGTCATGGCCAGATTCACTTGGCTCCCAGCATGGGACAATGAATTAAGTCCTGACTTTCTCTGAACTGGGAAGTTATCATCCTTGACAGCTCAGCAAGCAAAGTATGTTTCTTGACATCATTCCCGAAATGAATCACTAGCATTAGAAGGCCCATTCTTCTAACATGTCATGCTCTGGGAAGGTTGCTTACTGCAGAATTGACATTAGAGCTCAGAGGATATTGGAATGAAAGCTAACAGTCACTGTCCCATAAATCTGAATAGCACCATTGCTATTTAAAATAGTTCTTTTTTTGCTATTTCTTATTTCCCCTCTTTCTATTTTTTCTTTCTTTCTTTTTTTGGGTAAACATTGTTAAGCGTGTGGGTCTCAAAATTCACTTCCAGTAGACAAGAGATGCCCACTTAGCTTCTGAGAGTGGGGTGCACCTCACCCCAAACACACACACAAACACACACGTTCACAGTAGCTTCAGATCTTTAGAAGAGGAATAAACAGTGATTTTTATAGCATTTTCCTGTTGAGGAAATCAAAAGAGTTTCTCTCCAGAGGGAATTAAACAGAGTGGGATTTTCTTAAGACAAACTCACCTATTGTTCTTGTTACATGCTGTGGCAGGGTATGAGATTGGACTTCTCCAGGCTCAGGATTCCTTAGCTTTTCAACTCTTTTTGGACAATATCTTGTAACTAAGCCTGCATCATTAAAAACTGCCCTATTCCCAGGAGGATCTGAATATCCTGTCTGCAGCAATCTGCTATCCAGGCAAAAGAAAGTGCTGTCTGCCCCATGGTCCTTCCCTTTCAAGTTTCTAAATGATCCGTCAGGGGCTGTGGACTCAGAGGCCAATGTTGCTTGATGGCTGTTTTCCTGTAAAAGTGGCATTTCCTTTCTGGACCCCACAATGGACATGACCTTTATCTCGTTTTCCTGAGTTAAGTGGCAGTTACAGTATCCCTTAGCGTGGTAATTTCTTGCCTCATGAGCACACAGGGATTCATCCAAGGTTCTGCAACAAAGGTTTTCTGATGTGTGTTCATTTGCTTTGCCTTGTTGGAGTTTCCAGTTAAATACAACTAAACCTAGGCAAGTGAGACCAACAGCTCCTGTGACAAATAGAGAGACCATTAAAAGATAACATCATAGGAAGAGACACATAAATCACCAAATGTGAAACCCACAAATATAAAGGTTAATGGCTTAAAGGGCATCAGAGTGAGTGGGAAGTCCATCACCATTTGGAGAAATATCAGGCCAAACAGAGGCTATTTTAATTGACATTGTTCTGCTTTCCAGTTTGGATTTTTCTTTATATATATATATATATATATATATATATATATANTATATTAAAAATTATAACAACACCATCTGGAATCTTTTTGGTAAAAAAAAAAAACAAGAGCTTTTAAACAGACTAGAATTCATTCAAAATAGAAGAATTCTTGCATTAAAATTATTTTTCTGCCTGTGGGAAACCAATTTAATTCCCAACTTCCTATTTGATAGTTTCATAGTTAATAAAAATAAGCTGAAATTATCATATGCCCTCTAAAACATCTCATGTACCCTGACCTCATCCTCCTAAAAGATAAATTGATGTAATATACTATTGCCATATTTTAATCATCCTGAACATTCACCACCACCCCAACTCTTTGGCTTCCTATCAGCAAAAAGACCAAACTTCCCTGACACTTAAGAGTCAATGCAATCTGGTCATTGCCTCCCTTTCTAATCTTATTTTTCGTTATTCCTCACATTCAAACACTATATTGCAAATTCTTTAGTTCATTAAAATTAAAACAGACTTCTTAGCCTCTGTATATTCTCTTAGTGATGCTTATAACACCTTCTCCTATCTCTGCTTATTTGGACTTTATTTATCCTTTAAACCAGTACTTCCAGATTTCTTGGTGCTTTTACTGGTTTTTCTACCTTGCAAAGATCACTCACTTTTATAAACTGCCATAGAAAAATGAATAAGATCTGATCTCCGATAGATGGGTACTGTCATTTGTGGGCTTTGCAGGCATAGCTTGTCCTCTGAGGAATATTGTAAGTGGCCATGTTTCTCAAACCCAGGTGTAGACTGTTACAGTTTGGGGGGAGATTCCCCCAAAAGCTCATGTGTGAGATAATGCAAGAATGTTTATAGGTGAAATGATTGGGTTATAAGAACCTTAACCAAATCAGTGCATCAACCCTCTTAAATGGGTTAACATGTGGTAACTCACAGGAGGTAGGGTGTACCTGGAGTAGGTAGGTCACTTGGTTTGTGCCTTTGAGGTTTATATTTTGTCCCTGGTAAGTAGAGCTTTCTCTGGTTTCTGGTTGCCATGACCTGAGCTGTTTTCTTCCTTCTCACCCTTTTGCCATGATGTTCTACCTCACCTTGGGCTCAGAGCAAAACTATGAGCACCAAGCAAACGTTTCCTCCTCTAAAACTGTTTTTGTCAGGTCTTCTGATCATAGCGATGCAAAAGCTAACTGAAACACAGACTAACCTCTTTTTCTTCTTTACTTTGCCCCATCTTGAGAAAGGACGCTCTCAACCGCCTAAAAGTTCAAGCCAAAGTTTACCCGTCTACCACAGTGATTTCCTTTGTTTCTTAAAATTGATGACAGAATAATGTTTCCATTCCTTTATTTGTCTGTTCAATGTCTGTTCTCCCATGCTGGAAGTAAGCACTGTCAGGAAACAGACATTTCAGTCTTGATGAACGTTCTATCCTCAGTGCTCACAACTCTGTCAGAAAGGTATTCTAGAAGTTTGATAGAATATTCTTAAATAAATGGAAGTAATTCTGTTTATAAGTTCTGATAATGAAAGCACTGGCTGATCAAATCATAAATCCCCAAAATGGTGATCAGCAAAACATCATGTCTGTAGGACTAAGAAAATCTGTGTTTGAAGCCCAGTCTACCTATAGCTGCTGTGTGATTTTGACAAGTAAGTTTCCTCCTCAGGAAATAAGGACAGTGAATAAGATGATCACAATATTCTAGGCTCACTGATTGGCAGTACTATGCTTGGTTCTCTCAATTGGTGACAATATTAATGTGATATTTTGAACTTGAAAGGAAAGGGAATGTGTTAGGCATGATTGTTTCATTTCCTTTTTTTTTTTCCTGTTAAAGATGAAGATTAAGGAGAGACAATGACAGTTTCTAGTGAAATCCTCCAATAATTGTATAGTTTACCAGATCTAGAGATATTATAAACCCATTTTAACTTATTTTATAACGTGCTCTCAAAAATGACTATAATATCTTAAAATAATTTAATCTTAAAGTTCTCATATTTTCTTAAAGTGGTAACAAAAATTAGATCATAACCATTTTATTGCTGCATCCTAGAGTATGCATTATTCCAAACAAAGATTTGATTTGGGTTTTAATGTTAAAAATAAGTGAACATATTCCTTATTTTTTACATGGAAAACTCAGAATTCAAAGTGCTGTTATGACACTTTTCTTGGGTATTTTCTAGTATCTGAGAGCCTTAGTTTTCCTCCTCTCTTAAATAGGGATAATACTACCCAGGATTAAATAAATTATATATATATATATATATATATATATA
>NW_026000068.1:22036119-22077608 GCF_001458135.2 Marmota marmota marmota
TATATATATATATAAGTATATATATATGATATGTTTAATCAGCACTTCCATACAGTAAAGTTTGAATTGTGGGATTATGATTACTCTTGTGTTAGTTTACTGTTGTTATGACAAAATACCTGAAAAAAATCAAATTATAAGGAGGAAAGGTTTATTTTGGCTCTTACTTGCAGAGGTCTCAGTTCATGATTAATTGACTATTGTTTTGTAATTATATCAAGGCAACCATCATGCCAAGTAGCATGTGGGGGAGTGAAGCTGCTCACCTCATTGCAGCAGGGAAGCAAAGAACAAGAGGAAGGGTCTGGGATCACAGTACCCACTTCAGAGACATGTATTCAATGACCTAATTTCCCTCCACAAGGCCCCACCTCCTAAAGGTTCTGCCCTCTCCCATAGTGCTATAGGCTGGTGATCAAGCCTTTAATATATGAGCCTTTAGAGGACATTTAGGATCCAAACCTTAACCCTTCTGCTGTTGCTTAGGTTTTACATTGCTGTGTTAGGTCTTGCAAGAAAATGGTAACAGAAAAACATCCCTTAAATCAATCAAATATTTTGAATGTGTGATGTAAATATTAAAGTAAATAATACAGGAAAGATGGATCTAAGTTTTCTTAAAGACATGCATCAGCCAGTAACATACAAGTGAATATAGCCTGATTATAAGAGAAACCTTCTTCTCTAATTGTGCCTAAGTGGTAAAGACCCACTCATTCTCCTTCTGTTGACATGGCACTCAGGTGTGGTCACTTTCCTTGGTGAGAGAGCAAAAGTTGCACATGAAGCTTGTAGTCAGGTTGAATGTGCTAATACATTTGAATTTTCATTGCCAGGGCCATTGTTTCCATTACTACTACTACTACTACTACTACTACTACTACTACCACCACTACTACCACTACTATTATTATTATTATTTTGGTCCTGGGGATTGATTCCTTACTTAACCACTAAGCCACATCTGCAGCCCTCTTTATTTTTCATTTTGAGACAGAGTGTCCCTAATTTGCTCAGGATCTTGCTAAGTTGCTAAAGCTGGCTTTGAACTTGAGATGTTTCTGCCTCAGCCTCCTGAGTCACTGGGATTACAGGCCTGCACCATCACACCTGGCCATTGTTTATATTTTCAAAGTATTCCAACAATTATTCTGAGTTGGCAAAAAAAAAAGTAGCAGAATTAATGATAACTTCTTGTGGAACCATTGCAAACACATGATAGCTTCATGAAAATTTTTTATTTACTAGGTCACAGAATAATAAATGTCAAAATATTAGTGTTTGGTGCTAAGTATTTACTGATTGGTTTTAAATTCACTGAATATGATTATTTATATTCCTTGGACTTATCACAGCTTAATTACAGATAGAGAAGAAAGTGCAATCATAGACAAAATTATAGTTCTTAGTCTTTTTCCTACAATCTAGAGGCACACACAATTCACCACAATTTCACTTCATAAGAAGAATAATCTTAGTCAAGCAAATTGATATTTTAAAAAAAGGAATCTGTTTAAAGAAGAATCCCTTAAAATAATAGTATATTTATTAATTAATGAATGAAAAATACATTCATATAATAATTTTACACACTAAAACCAATATGTCCATAATCATCATGTTTATAATTTATCAGAATGTATCCATGTATATTAGATTTCCTGTCACTTTGACAAAATATTTGGAATCTTCTAAAACTTGTATCCTTCTCTATACTGATAAAAAAGCTGTTAACCTAGTAAAATATATTTCTGAATATAAATGTAAAGGATACTGAAAATTACACTATTTTAATACACCAAAATAGCATTATATGAAACACTAATTCAATTAAATCCTGTAAGAAAAAAAGAATTCATGATCAAATCAGTTTGAGAAATGCTTCACCTTTTTTCTCCCATTTAAAGATTCATAATGTTCATTATCAAAAGAAAGACTGTGGGAACTGCTGCAATAAATAAGGCTATTTCACATTGTTTAACCTAGCATTTCCTAAACCTATTGGAACCCCATAACTTAGGGCTTTTCTGTGTGCATTTAAGTGTGTTTTTATTGGAATATCTACTAAATATCTCCTAGATCTTGTATTCTAAGAATCACAAAAAGAAAATCTATTTTCTGCGCTATCACTTTTGTCATCTATGGTAAATTATTTCTTAGCACATATAATTACTGACATAGTTACACGGTTTTTAAAACAATTTATCTTTCTGGGAAGACTTGGATTCCATTAAAGGTAAGTTTGATTACTGCTGGTGGAAGTTTCATTGTCAAGAAATGATGCTGTCTATTCTGATGAAAAGTGTAATGTTAGAAGTTTAAAATTTGATGTTCAATTAATAGACTGGAAGCCCGTTATCAAATAATTATTTACAACACATATTCAAAATACATTGATTTAGTCCTAGTCCTTTAGCATCTAGTCTTCCAGTTTGGAGCAACACATACACACACACACACACCCATACACATCATCATCATCATCATCGTGGTTACTCACAGATTGAGCTAAATAACTCAAGAAATCTCATTCATATTTGATATTTGACTAATAGCATCACTTTATATCATTCATCCAGTAACACATAGCCAATACATAAATAAAATTTTAATTATTAAAAAAATCAAGAATTGGATATTATCCTTTCTCATTTGAACTGGGAAGGTATAAGCCAAGTTTATGAAAGAGTTGGATAAACAGAAGTCCTAGAAGAGCCTAAAACAGGAGAAAAACCAAGTCACTTAGAGTCAGATAACTTCCCCCAAGTCATACAGCTTGTAAGAACAGAGCCCTTGTTCTTAATTCAAACCTGGGTAATTGAACTACAGAACTCATGCACTAAACCACTACTGTACAACCCACTGTAGACTAGGATGTATGTGATCATCCTAATAGCATCTTCTTGTGAATCTGGAAAGGCCCACTACTACACCACTATAACTTGACACACAAGTGTGACGGCCTTGAGTGAACAGTCTGTCTCATCAGTTTTCTAACCCTGTCTCCTAGTGGCATGTACTTATACTTATTGATAAATGGAGGATGATGGAATGCAGCTATTATTCCCGCATTACAGACAAGAAAACTGAAAACTAAACAACAAGTTAACTTTCTCAGTATTATAATGCTACTTAAACTGAGAGCTCTTGAATTCCAGGGCACTTTCATCTGTTAGATAGCATCTCTGAAACAGGAATTCTTGCAAGCTATGCCAACTCAGCCAGCATTTTTCCATGTTCAATGGCAACCTCTCCTTTCCACAATCCTATCAGATTACCCCAGTTCCCGGAGAAAGCCATCATTGAGTATACTTCAAGAATATTCACAAGAGAAAAAAGAAGCTGAGGGCACACTTCTTCCTGGCATACCTGCAAAGCCAAGGAGAGTCAGCAGAGCCACATCCTGTCCTGGAAGGAGGGGACGTCTGTCCTTTAGAACCAGAGTGAGGTTGGGAGGCTTGGAATCGCAGTTGGTCTCAGACAGCTTCAGCACACTCTTTACAGTGGCCATGGCTGTGGGGGATGGCTGGCAGTTTAGGTCCTTGGCATTCCTGAGTGTGTGAGCAGAGGACTTAATGTAGCTTCTTAGAAAGCGGGCCAAGGGGTGGAGATCACAGGTACAGCTCCATTGGTTCTTATCTAAGCTCAGAAGGATTAACTGCTTCAGTGGAGTAAAAACATCTGGCATGTGGGCCAACCTATTTTGGGAAAGGTTCACTTCCTGTAGTTGAGGCAGGGGCCGGAAGGCATCCTTCTCAATGTAAGAAATTAAATTGTTAGATAAATCCAGATGCCTGAGACTGTGGAGATTTGTGCCTCCAAAAGAACTAACTGTGAGATTAGTGATCTGATTGCCATCCAGCTGGAGTCGGGTCAGGCCCCTGGTGTGTCGGAACCAGGCCCCTCTCAGGCTGTGGAGAGCATTGTTGCTCAACACCAGCACCTGTAGGTGGCAGAGCTTGCTGAAGGTATGATCTGCCAGGGAGGAACTGGATATGTGGTTGTGCTCCAGCAACAATGTCCGCAGCTTTGTGAGGCCATACAGGGCATCTTCCTGAACATCCTTGATGCTGTTCCTGCTCAGGGAGAGCAGGGCAAGATTGAATAGGAGAGACAGATTTGCCCTCTCCACAGAGGAGAGGTATCCATCAGTGATGATGAGAACCCTCGTGGTCACAGGGGCTGCTGTAAGGAAGAAAAGCACAGACTAGACACTGGATATCCACAGGTGGGAAGGGAATGGGGAGTACAGAGGAGATACCCTGTGAACAACCTCATTACCTGGGTAAGAACAATAAACAAAATGAAAATGATTCTCTGACTTCTACATTTAAGGGGAAACTGGCTATTTATCAGAATGATGGATTTTTTGTATTCTCTGTTACTATGACATGTTTATTTCAGAAACATAAACCCATCTGTTCCTTTTGATGCCAAAGTTAATTCATTGTTTAGGATTGTCTGCATTGAAGGCATTTTGAAGGTGGCTTCTTGGGCTTCCTCCCTCAGAGGGTGTGTACTGATCTGCACCAGCTCTGCTTCCCCAATCAGATTCACCTAAAAGCCAAGCTTGAGTCTGAGCCCCTAAACAGTTTTCTGCTAGCAATGTATATTTATGCGGTGAAGTCAATCATCTTCTCTCTCAGACATAAAGGTGTGGGTGGGGGAAGTGAGCAGGAGCATTGGTTTTTGCATTTTAGCTCCAGGCTAAGAGTTGGCAACTTGGTAAGGATCTATATTCTCTCCAGACAACCCGAGGATGTGTCAGTGGGGTTCTCATTATAGTCTGAGCCATCTTGGCCTCCTGTCTTATATCTGTTCCCTCCAATGAAGTCCATCATGTGATGACAGGTGGTACTCAGGGCTTCCAACTGTTAAATCCCTTCACCATAATCACCTCAGAGCTATCACTGCTCTGTCATTAGAAATCAAAGCGTTTTAACTCAATAAAGATGTATTATAATCAGGAGTTATTATAACACATCTTTATCATGCTAAAATTGTTTTGACTGCAAATGACAATGTCATAGGAATAGAGGAGTCCATTGTCCCTGGGAGGTCTACAGGTGATATTAGAACAGTCAGCCATGGGGGAAGCAAATCACAATTCCCTTAGGAAATTCAGACTGCATAGCTGAAACAAAGAGATTAAAAAAAAAAACTGTAAAAGACAAAGGATTCTCAGAGTGCTTTCTTTTGGAAGAATTGCTTCTATCCCCGAAGCACAAGCAAGTTGAAATTGGGAGTGTTTTGTTTTGTTTTTCAGCATTTGTTATTGATTCTTTGAATTCTGTTAATTCTGGTCAGTTTGACATTTTGTTCTGTTCATCATTGTTTTTTGATTAGAGATGGAGGAGTGTTGTTTTGTATGGGTCCCCAGTCTTTTAGGGTTTGTCAACTCGGAATGAGAAGCTGTTATTTCTGTCAATTACTTCTTGCCTAGAACTAGATAAAAACTCTACTACTCACAAGTCATCCATTTACTTCACTGTGTTTGTGAGATCTAACTTCACACTTGGCATCCTGTGAATGAGGAGCACATAGAGGTGCAGCAATGTAGATGAGAAATATTTGTTTCTTACAGACATCAACTATATCAGATCACACACAAAATAAATGTGGTAAAGTCAGGAATATAATGCATTTGAAAGGGTGGAGTTTAGTGTGTAAGTGTTTTCAATACTGATAGTGAACAATATATGCATAAACTAACCTTGAAGCCTCTTTCCTGTGGGGAATGATAATGTCTATTTCTTCATTCGTATAGTCTTGGGATTTTAGAAATGAAAAAAAAAATTATCATCTTTTACCCTCTTAACTTAGGCTCGTTTCTGAAAATTTTCCATTGGCAGAGCTTATAGCTTGTTTATCTCTTCTTGAATATCAGGATGTAAATCACATTCTCCTCAAATTTGTTAATAAGGTGTCTTATTAAATTGTTGACTTAAGCAAGCAATATGTAATGAAAACAGGCAGTGTATCTTGTTAGCATTTCTACAGCTCATTTACCACCAATAAAAAAAGACCAGACTTTCAAAATGAGATGCACTTTGATAATAATCTGTTTCACGGGTACATCACTTAATCTTACTAATGCTGAACAATTGCAGTTCAGGTTTCTGATTCATTTGTATTTTTTTCAGCTGGTGGTAGGGTTCAAATCTGTACAAAGTATGGACAAAAATAGAATTACAGTGATCTATATTTTTCTTTTTTGTTTTAATGATGTAGCAGCATGAAATGGTGGTATTCTTTTGCAATAAAAATGTCTCAGTTATCTCTGAAGGTCTTAAAATACTTTTAGTTGAGACCACCAGGAACAAGAAAATAAAATAATGTTACCAGTCTCTTTAATTACTGTAAAAGGCCTGCTCTTTAAAAGGTTACCTCTTTCAGGCTGAGCACAGAGAGCAGTCAGTACAATGAAAAGCATGGCAATGAATTTGCCAGGTACACCGAACACTGCTTTTTAGAGTTATTAGTTTTATTACCTACTATATAGGTTAGCTGGTGACAGAGGGTTACATCTTTGGCGCATACCACACAAGATGCAGGGCAAGCTGCTGCCACCCGCAGCAAAATGGCAAAGAGAATGAGCCATCCACCTGAAAAGAAAGCAGAGGGCAATGCAAGTCAAAATGTTGGCATTTATTATTCATGATTTCAATATATACAGCTCGTAAGGCATTTGATGATTTCTGCTTTTTAATGAGCATCTTGGTGTTCTTGTAAGATGCCAGGTAAAGGCTAGACTCTTTATTTTGCATAGAGTTTAAAATGAATTGTTAAAGCATTTGATCATAAATTCAGAGAGCTCACATCCAGGGTGTATACCCATTAGTACAGATTACTAAACAAATTAAGTTATTTTACAAAACACTTTACAATTTGTAGAACTTTTGCACAAGCATTATCTCATCTAGTTCTCTGAATTTTGCTACCCAGTTTGAGGCTGAGAAAATTGAAACTCTGCATGGTTAAGGAACCATCCAAACTCACGTAGCCAGTAGGTATTTAACTGAGTATTATAACTTTTATCTGCTATTCTTTCTGGTAGGAAGAAGCTAATCTCAGGCACTTTATCTATATGAATTACAGCTGAATTATTTTATTCTTTACAGATTTAGATGCCACACTTAAGAAGAGGGTATGAAGGAAGATTAAGATCAGAAACTCTACCAAGCTTTGAATATAGCTCTGCTATTTCATGACTATATAGTACCTGCGATAAATTATTTCATTTTTTCTTATTTTCTGCTTTTTCATGTGTGAAATAGAAATAATAATAAATGCCTATAATATGGAGTATTGTGAGAATTAAATGAGATGCTCTAACTGTTCAGCAAATGTTAAATTTTACCATTATTTTTATGCTTTGCAATCCACCAATGAAATATTAACACCATTTGAGTTTCAGTTCAAGAAGACCATTCATTTATTACGCACACCTGGGTTGACTTTTTAAAAAAAATTTTTTTTTAAATGAAACAGAACATAAAATCTTGTACCTATATATTATGATAATTCTGGAATAAGACATATAAGGAAAACATGAAATAATTAATCTATCATTGGTTCAATAAGTATTTGTAGAACATCTTCTGTATACAAGGCACTATTCATGGCCCTGGGCCCTGCCTTCAAGGGGTGTATATTCTATGGAGAAATATAAACAGTAAACATGAAAAATCAGTATGAAGTCATTTGGTGATAAAAGATGCTATGAAACAAATACAAGAAAAGGAGATAACATTACCTTGGGGGCTCATAAAAAATGGTAGGCAAGGAAGAACTCTCTGATAAACTGTCATTTAAACATAGACCTACTAAAAGCAAAAATGTGCTGTGTCCTGGTGGAAGGAAGAGTGGGTACAAAGTCCTTGAAGGCATGGTGGCCTCCACGGGAGGTTGGTGTTACCAGATTGGTGAATGCAGAGAAATGCTGTGTCAGGGAATAGCAGGGATGGCCTGTGGTGCACCTTAAAGCTGAATTCAAGGACTTTGGTTTTTTATCCAAATAAGATGGGGAGTAGGTTTTTGTGAGTGGTATTACTTGAACTGAAGTACATACTTAAATGATCACTTTATTGTGTTTCGAATGTACTTTCAAATAAGCAAAGAAGCTGCACAAAGAAAAGGGAATTGTAATGATAAAAACAAGAGATGATATGGCTTTAACAAGAATCAGGGGAAGATTCTGGATAAATGTTTATTGTATGATGTGATTTAATTTAACAAATCTGAGCTCAAATTACCAATGTGGTGGACTATGCTGGTACATAAGAATAAATGTTTACCTTCAAGGTACTTCCTAGCTGGTGGTATAGATACATAAATACCTCGTTATGACACAAGAAAGAGAGAAGTGAAACTAATGAAAAATGTAAAATTATTTTGTGGAATCACTTGGACACTTTAATAAGTATGTAACTACTAAGTTGGACCTTGCAGAGTGCAATGGATTTTCATGGGCTCAGAATAAAAGTTAGATAATTCCACTCCGAGAAAATAGTAGTAAAAACAATGTCTTACATGGGGCCAATTCAATATTAGTCCATTTCCTTTTTCCTTAGCCCTATCTAGAAGGGATAATCTAAGTCTTCCCCATGCATATATAATCACTCAGAGATTTAGGCAGCATTTATACACAGATCTCAGGGCTTCTTCTTTCAGGATCCCCCTCACTTTCTAGTGCCACTAAGTGATAAACAAGATTCTAATATGGCTCCTAAGATTTTGATCCCCTGGTGTACATACATGAATAGTCCCTTAACCCTGAGGGTGAGCAGAGTCAGTGAAAATAATGTGATATTATTCCATGATTTTGTCTGATCATATGCCAAAGAAAGATGGCCCTGTGTGGAACTGACCTAATCAAATATTCCCTTTAAATGCAGAAAATATTTCCCAGCTGGTCACTAAGAAAGCAGTCAGAGAAACATGCCCTTGCTGGTCAGAAATAAAAGCAAACAGCCATATTGTGAACTGCATATAGAGATCATGTGGCAATCAAGTGTGGTCATCTTCTGAAAGCTGAGGGTCATTCTTGAGCAATATTTGGCAAGTAAACAGGGAGATGAGTCATACAACCACAAGGAAATGAGATCTGCCAACAGCCAATGATCTTGGCAAAGACCCCTGAACCTCAAATGAAACTCACCCCATGCCAGCTGGGACCTTGATTTCACTGTGATGAGACTCTGAGCAAAGGACCCAGCTAATCAGTACTGGACTTCTGGCCCAGAGAAACTGTCAGATAAAAGATGAAAATTGTTAAAAACACTAAATTTGAGGTAATATGTTATAAAACAATAGGTATTACATTCTTGTTGGCCTGAATTCTGACCTCTGGTTCTTCAAGCAAATGAACTATCAAAATTTTAAGTTTTTCTTAAAATGCAGATAGTGACTATTCTAACTAAATGCTATAAAAAAAAAAAAAGGGAGAGAAACACTCCATGTCCTTCTTTCCTTCTAAATAATGCCCCTCTCAAATCTGCCTGATTTTATTCATTCTGCAGTGCTTTCAGGTAGCTGTCTTCCACATTTGTTATCTATGAAAGCCTTGCTCTAAAATAAGCTACTTGACCATTGAGAGTCTGGATACATTTTGAAGGTAGGATTAAGTGATTTGCTTGTGTGTGTTAGTTTTTTTGTCACTGTAACCAAAATACCTAATATGAACAACTGAGAAGAGAAAGATTTATTTTGGCTCAAAGTTTCATAGTATGTAGTGCATGGTCATCTGACTCCAAGGCAGAAACTTCATGGCAGAAGGGCTTGGCAAAGGCAGTTGCTTGGCTCATGGCCACTGGGGATCAAAGAACAAAAAGAGAGGCTAGGGAGAAGATAACCCCTTTCCGGGGCATGTCCCTGTTGACCTTCTTCCTCCAGCTAGGACCCACCTTCAGTGGTCCATTCAGAGATCTATGGGTAGATCCATCAAATAGATTAATCCTCTGATGAGGGTAGAGCTTTCATGAGCCAATTATTGCCTGAAAGTCTACTTCTGAACCCTGTTGCATTGGGGACCATGTTTTTAATTCATGATTTTTGTGGGGGATATTTCAAATCAAAACCATAGCACGATATGTTGGATAAAAGCATGACCGACCGAGAAAGAAGTCAAAGATTATTCTTTGGTTTTTGGCCTCTGAAAGTAGAGAATGAAGTTACTGTTTGTGGACATAAGAAAGGATTATAAATGCATTCTGTTGCATGTGTGAGTTTAGAGTTCAGGAGAGAGTAGTGGTCTCGGGATAGAAATCTGGGAGTTGCTTTTTGAAGGCCTGAAGTGGAATTACCACCTCAACAAATTACCTCTAAGTATAGGAGTGAAGAGACTCCAACCCTGAGTCCTGGGATGATTCAAAATTTAAAGATAAGGAGGAAAGATGGAACCAAAAGAGAAGACTAAGGAAGAGAGAAACAATGAGAAAATGACCTCAAATTCAACTGGAAAAAAAAAACTGTTTTGGGGACGAAGGAATGACTTTTTATTTAATGCTATGCCAAATGAGCATTGAAACTTAGTACTGAATTTAGCAATGGAGAGAAAGGTCTTTGTACCCTTGACAAGAGCAATTTCAGCACTGTTGTAGGAGAAAGTTTGACTAGGGTAGAGGCAAAATGGGAGGAGTCAAATTAGAATCAGCAAGTTTAATAGCTCTTTATAGCACTTTTGGAATAAAGATGAACAGCAAAGTTGAGCAGTATCTTGAAGAAGAGTCCACAGGAATTTTATTTTGTTGTTTGTTTTTAAAATGGAAGAATATATATTCTGTCTGTGTGCTGGAAGGGATAAATCAGTAGAGACCATGTAAAAATGCAAAAAATAAAAAATAAATAAAAGGGAAAATTACTGCTGGAGCACACAAGTGAAGGAACTGGCCTCAGATGGAAGCAAAATTCATCAACAGAAGTTAAGGCCGATTATGTATGTTTAGGCATAGATGGATAGGTAGACATCCTAGTGGGAGCTGGAGGTTTAAGAGAGATGAGAAGGTACAAAATAGTCATCCAGAGCATGGGAGGGTGAGTGTGCTAGGCATAGGTCTTAAGCAATGGGCAGTACACAAGGTCTTGGGGTGACAGCGTCAGTATTTTCAAGCAAGACTGGTAAGATGGATTTAATCAAGCGTGGACTTTTTCCAGTATTGTACAAAATGCAAAATAGGGCCAGGAAGTTGAGGTTTGTTGAAGGGAGTGATAATGGGAAGTTATTGCAATGAAATGTGAAGTAGGTAAGGAGGGAGTAAGAAATTGAGAGGACAGTAAAAAATTGATGAGATGAGCAAAAAATTATAACAAAGGAAATGGTGGATTAAATAGATAGTATAATATCTGCTTTGGGGCATATTTGAAAATGTTCACTATAAAATGTTTTTGATCTTTTGTTTGCTTTTTAAGTGGTAAAGGGCTTGGAAATATCAGTGTGGCTCAAGATCTTTGGATGAAGAACAGAGAGGGATCTACAGGGCTTGGTAGTGACAGGGACTAGGGTATGACCCCAGAGCTGAGTGGCCACATGAAAGGAAAAGACAAGCCCACGGGAGAAGAGGAGGTAAAGGAACCTGGAGGTCCAGCTGTTGCAGGGATTATCTTCATGGATAATAAAAGGACAATAGCCTTAGAGAGCATAACAGGAAACCAGTGGTTGAAAACTTTAGAGATGGAGGGAGGGGAAGTCAGTGGAATAGGCCAACAATCTGATGTGTTTAGAGGAGAAACAGTTTGGAAATAGCAGGGACAACAAGGAAGACACAGCCTTTTGCTCACCCAGTGCCATCCCCACCTACCCAGAGGTACTGGAGTGTGCTGGAGAAAACAGCTTCTACTTAAGAGGTCTCTGGGGGAAGTAGTGTCCTCAGGGGAGGGCTAGATATTAAGGGAGAAATTGTTCTACTAAGAATCTAAATTAGTTGGTTACTGCGCCTGAATGTTAAATTGGGCTCTCTACCTCCTGGCAGTGAAAATTTCATAAAGAGAGAAATGATAGGATATATAGTCCTTGGGATCTGACAAAAGGAGGCATACAATTCCCAGAATTTTTTCCTATAGATCCATAATCATTTTTATATCCCTTGTTACTAGAAGAAAGCTTGAAATATAATCAGAATACAATAAATGCTTAACCGAACATTTGACACTGAGGTTTATAATGGACAATATCTTTAATGGCAGTTTTTAAAGATAAAAAACGTAACTTAAGCTGAAAAGTAGGAAATAGTAGTGAAGTTTCTATCTTGATCTTAGTTTTAAATCTGAGATGTCTTTTCAGTAGTGAAGCTAATTACAAAATTAGCTTTAGCAGTTTCTTTCCTATGACACATGTGCAATATATTATGAGGCATGGAGATAGTTAATAATTTTTAGATCCACTTTTATTCTTTCATTTTGAAGAAGAAAACCTGCCATTTAAAAACATGCAAAGCTAATTAAAGCTTTTCCACTATTTCATTATCTGAATGTAGTTGCAAATTCTGACTTAAAACTCTTATCAGAAGACTCAACATCCCTCCATGAACAGCAAATGAACATTCAATTAACACTTCAATACAAGTGTATTTTAAATAAAAATATACTTTATTGTTAATCTCATTCTTTACAAATGCAAATACCCAATTTTAAAATCCAAAGAGAGTCTCCCCCCTTTATTCTTCAGAGGAAAAAGTCTTTTCTCTATTTACAGGGAAGACCCGAGTTTTCTGAAGTTGTTACGAAGTTAGAGGAGTGTCTCTGCAACATTGAGGTAAGAACTTTGCCTTCTGAAATAAGTCCGCATAAAAGCCCTGATACCCAAGGCTGTGGTGAGAGGGCACTTATGGAAAGTTACTCTGAGGCCCATAACTCCATTTATACTTAACCTATTCATTAAATCCCTAGGGTAGAACCAAATTGGCTGTTTCTACAGGGGCAGAGACAAGTTCAGAGTGAATTTGGGTGGTTCCAAAAAGAAAATCAGTCAGGTAAATTGTCATAGCCATGCTCAGCTTAAAAAAAAAAAATTGATACCTGAAAATTTGAAGGTATGACAAATTTATTAGAAGGTAATTATTTAAATTGATTTTTTTCTACACAGAATTCCTACATTGGTGAAATGTAAGCTGTTAAGTCATTGTCCATTTATGTTCAATAAGAAAGGGGGAAATTATCACAACAATAATGCATAAATTAATTGAAAAGCATTGTTTTTATACCACACATATGTTACATAAAGTGATATATGTTAATAATCAAGCTAATGGAATTTTCTTTCCTTAATATCAGGGAGCTATTTGCTTTAATTCTCTCTGTAATTGCCTTAATTTGCTATACACCTGGTCAGGAGATAGCATTTGAAAATAGGCAAAGGAGCTAAAACAGGAGCACTAATTAAAAAATAATATATTCCCAAATGCACAGGAGTGCTAGTGGAGGAGGGGAAGGACATCACACATATAGGATCCGCATATGAAAAGAAGAGAAAAAAGGGGAGTGGAGAAAAGCAGCAACCTGAGATTGCTCAACTAAATATCAAAATGGAGCCATCCACAAAAAGTTTTGCTTCCAAAAAGAATCTCAGCTAAAATGCTTTGGAACCCAGTCTGTTGGAAAAGAATTTTAGGTCTGCAGATGCAGCCTGCAGTGGGTCATTCTCTCATGACTCCACAGAAACTTGTAAGGAGCAAGCTTTTTGTGTAGAAGGAGGCTTTAGTCTTTAGACCTAAAACTTCATTTCCCTTCTCTTGGTTCTGAAATTTACAGGAAATGGGGAGAACAGTATACATTTAGTTATGTTTCAGTAGAATCTTCTAGAGGCCTTCAGTGTTAAGAGATGCCTTCAGGGCTTGACTTCCAAATATTCTTCCTACTAGGACAGAAGAGGAGGGGGCTGATAATGCACAAAAGAGTTTGCTGGATTGGGTTGCACTAATTAATAGACCAGAGTCAGGAAAAGGGATTTAACTACAAAAGTCTCATAGGGCTCCCTTCTCTCACTTTTCAACTTTTCAAGCAATAGCTTAGACCAAAGTCAAGAGGGAGAGACTCATCATTGGCAGATATAATAAAGTTCAGAGTGGCAGAAAATATTTGAAAACAGGATTCTAGAATTTCTTAGAGGATGAAGTAACAGGATTTGTCTAACAGGAATAAATTTATCAGGAATAATATTACACTCTGCTTAAGAGCTAAAGAAACAATAAAAGAATGAAATGCTAGACACATGCTTAAGAAGCATCATGAATGAGAGTGGGTAATAAACTCATTGGCAGTTAAAATATGTTGTCTGGCTACAGAATAGAAGATTTGGTCACTCTTGTTCTGAAATGACCATACAAAATGGTACCTAGTTTGTCTCTGATCCTTTTAAAGGAATGAAAACTGGGACATATATTTTCATGGAGAGAGATCAGAATAGTGAATGGCTTGAAAATTGTGTAAAATTTGAACCAACTGGAGGAACCAGGAGTGTTTATCACAGGGAAGAAAAAATTAGGATGAGTCCAACATCTGAAGAACTATCATGTAGCAAAGGCATTGGTCTGCTTCTGTTTGGTTCAACATTTGCCAGACACTAAAGCATCCTTCATCTATTAAATGGATGTGTTCTTGGGAAAGTGTGTGAATCCACTTTAAGTCAAGGTAATAATTTAATGCAAAGGGAATAACTTTAGGTACAATTTAAAGGAACTCTGTCATGAGTCTTATTGCCATATTGAAGGATGTTGAGAATCTTGTTGTGATCATTGAATAATAAACATCTAAATATCTATTTTGTGAATCTGATTTGGGGCTATTGTATTTTGGGAAAGATGAAGATAGGTATAACAGGCCAGCTATCAACATAGAACTGGATCAAAAAGGCTAGTCAGCTGTTGCCACCAGAGACTAAAAGGAAACACCAAAAGCAAGCTAAGATGGTTAAGAGCATTCACCAATATGAAAAATCTGGGAACAGAAAATTAAAATAAATCTATAGTCCACTCTATTCCTTTATGCCCATTGGATTTATCAAATGATTCAAACTGCCTCTCCTTCACCCAGCTGATGTCTCCTGCATCCAGTAACAGCAGCGGGTCTCTCTCACCTTCCTCTTCTTCTGATTGCCTGGTGAGCCGGGCAGGGCCAGGCCGAAGCCATGTGGCAGCTTTGAGAAGTCGTTTTGAGTTGGAATATGCTCTAAATGCCAGGTCCTATCCTTCCTGGACACAAAGGTTAGTGGTAATCTAAACTACAGTCTAACCATCAAGTCAGATTTCAGAACCATATCAAGATAGTCTCATCAAAATTTGATTATTGTCAACAGGATTAAACACCCTTCTGGAAAACATTTAAAAAGGAGTTTTGAGCTCATTTTTCTTATAATATCATGAATCAAAATGAGAAATTGTCTTCTTTATTTCAGATTCTTTCTGTTAGTTGCATTCTTTCTGTAATAAACAATTACCTCTAGCTTAATAAGAAATAGCAACAAAAAGCATTTATTCAATATACTCAAGGGTTATTTTCTGAAATCTAAAGAATATTACCTGGGTGAGAGCCAGAGAATAACTTTGGATATTCAAGCCCCTAAAGTTCAGTATTGCATGAATTACCCTAACCCAGAAATTCTACTCATTGGACTATATCCAAAAGAACTGAAAACTGGAACTCAAATACCTGTACTCAAACATTTATAGCAGCACTATTAACAATAGTCAAAAGGTAGAAACAACCTAATGTCAATCAAAGGATGAGTATATGACCAAAATGTGGTATCCATAGAGTAGAATATTATTCAGTCTATCATGGGGCAGCCAGAACACTGCCAGGATAGTTTTCTGCTCAGGAGGGGATAAGCCACCTGAGAAAAATTAAGTCTGAAATAGTGAAGAATTAAGAGTCAAGAGTCAGAAAAATAGTTTTTAAAGGGATGGAGCAGCTTATAAGTCCAGTCCACATAGGAGCTAGAGCTGAACAACTAGAAAATGGCTCCCTGTCCTTTATTTAAGGGAGTACATCAAAGGCAGGGATAAGGTTTCAGCGGGAGGAGTCTTGCTTCTAGGGGTACTTGCAGCAAACAGATAGTTTGGCATCTTGGCAAGCTATACCCATCTATTAGAGGCTGTGTGGCTATATGAGTCCAGCAAGTCACCCCATTTGTGGTGCTATGTAGAACCTGTGGCAGAGCTGCATAGGAACTCACATGTATTTGGATGGTCTCACCAGCAGGAGTGCCACTGGGAGTTCCCAGACACCAGATTTTCCTATTCAGTGGCTTCCATGCCAATTTGATTTATACATAGTTCACAGTTCACAGGTGGCTCCTGGCATCAGCCATAAAAGGGAATGAAGTACTGACACATGCTATAATGTAGATAAATCTTGAAAATATGCTAAGTGAAACTAAACACAAAGATTATGTTTTATTTGGCCCTGTGTCTTCGGGTATCCAAAATAGCATACATTAGCCAATTCAGGTTGCCATAACAAAATACCAGAGACTAGGTGGCTTAAACACAGGAATTTATTTTCTTATAATTCTGGAGGTTGAAGGTCTAAGATCAGAGTACCAACATGGTTGGGTTCTGGTAGGAGATCTCTTCCTGTCTTCAGAAGTCTACCTTCTCTCTGTGTCTTCACAAGGCAGAGAAAGAGCTCTAATATTGGTTCTTCCTCTTACAAGAGCACCAGTTCCATTGAATTGAGGCCCCACCCTTATGATCTCATTTAACTTTAATTAACTACTTATTGGTCCTATCTCCAGCATAGTCACCTGAGAGGGGGTTCATCATATAAATTTGAGTGGGGTCACAATCAAATTCACAAAAATAGGTAAATCTAGGGGGAAAAACATATTGATGTTGCCAGGGGATAAGGAGAGGGAGAAATTGGGAGTAACTATTTAATGGGTATTGAGTTTTAATTGGGGGATGTTGAAAATATTTGGGAATTAGGTAGAGGTGGCAGTTATAAAACATAATGAGTGTATTAAATGCTACTCACTTTGGTAAAATCATTAATTTTATTTATGTGAACTTTACCTCAATGAAAATAAAAGCAAACACACACACACACACACACACACACACACACACACACACACACACACCACGTATATATATGTGCAAAGGAGTAAATCAGAAAAAGATTTAAAAAAATTCAGCATTTTTCCAAAGTAAGCTCTGCCATTTATATGCCTTCGTTTTCAGTAGTCTTTCTGTCTCTAAGTTTAATTGTAAAGTTTCAAGGACATTATTATCCAAAGTACATGTATGAAGACACAAATTGGTGTCAATATAATTTGTATACAACCAGAGATATGAAAAATTGTGCTCTATATGTGTAATAAGAATTGTAATGCATTCTGCTGTCACATATAAAAAAATTTTAAAAAGAGAGATATCAGTCATCCATTGCCAGAACAATTGTATATGATGATAATCTATCCCATAAATTAGGAATATATAGACATAATCATTTACTTCTAGCTCATGTGTCTGTAGGCTGTTTGGGTGGGATTAACTTAGATGCCCAGCCTGCTGCACATATTTTTCACCTTCCTTGGATGAGCACATAGAAGAACATACTATTTATGTGCTCTTCTCATAGACAAAGACCTGAAAATTCATATGCACATTTAAAGCCTTTGCTCAAATTTCATCCTCTGACATTCCATTAGCAAGTCACACAGCAAAGTCCTAATGTCAATAGGGAGAAAAAATATACTTGATCTCTAGTGAAAAGAACTGTGAAGTCACATAGTAAAGAACATAGATATAAGAACAATATAATTATTCATAGATATAATAATGTATAAATTCATAGTAAATTAGCAATAAAAATGAAATCTACCACAAGAGAGATGTGATTGGCCCTTTGTGGATTAAATAGCTATCCTTGGGCTAAGCACTTGTGGTTGGACTGGGAGCTGGTTCGTATTTCATTAACATAAAATATATTTTTCAGTTCTGTCTATTATAGATGGGTAACTGAGAAGGCAGTAACTGTAGCTTGATGAAGACCCTAGAAAGTACATACTGTAATCAGAAAATCAAAAAAGACTGACAGAATCGCTGTCCTGCACACGAGCTCCTTGCATATGGGCCTGGTTGCACGTGTGTGTGTGTGTGTGTGTGTGTGTGTGTGTTTCCACACATACTCACACACTTGCACATTCTATTATTAGAGTAAAAGTTCTTAAGATGATGAAGGTGGCAAAAGGATTATCTGGAGTTGGCAAGGGTCTTATACATTCTACAAATTGCTGCTGTTGCTTTTCAGCTGTAGCTATTATGTTCCCAGTTTTACAAAAGAGTTGTAGCTGCAGCTCAGAGGAGATGGGAATCTGAATCTTGAAGACTTTAATCTATGGAATGTCATGAAATTAAGTATCAGAAGGTTTGATTGATAACCAGGCAAACTGGACACAATTTTTTATTGGATTTTAGTCTCCAACATAATTTCATAAGGGGCCCATAGGCCAAGATTAGATTAGGTTTGGTCCCATCATCCTCTTCTACTTCCATCTGCTCTTCTGTTCTCTACTTGTGGTTTTTAAAATTAATTCTCTGAAGAGTCAGATTTTGATATTTCTAAAGCACAGTCATCTGAGGTTTGTCCACTTAAGACAGAAGAGGATGAGCTGTGGAATCAGAAAGATCTGAGGTTCGATCTTGGCTAGCCATTTACCAGCTCAATGACTTTGGTCAAGTTATTTAAGTCTCATATGTAAACTATGGATAATACTACCAGCTCTTAGGAGTGTTATAAGGAGAGGTGCTATTCTCATAGTAGTGACAGAGAGTGACTGAAAGATGCCAGCAGACCTAAGCAAAGAACACAGTTCTGGTAATGTGGATAAGTCACAGAATTTGCAGTACATAGAGAGCTGCATGGGAGGCATAGCAACACTCTCAGGGGAGTTGAGGGTGAGGGGAACACAGCCTCTCTGGCCTTCAAGAACCTAGAACAGCAAACTACCAGTGATAAACCTGCCTGAACTGAGTGGGAAAACCCATCAGGTTTTTTAAGCTGCCCCCTTTGGTATTCTCAGAAGTTTGTTTGTTTGTTTGTTTATTTATTGAATAGCCTCCTGGCCCTTCATGACTGTTATGGAACTCTGATAAGTGTCTGTCTGCTATGTACAAGTTTTTTTTTTTTTTTTTTTTTTTTTTCTGAACAGCCTAGCCTGTCTCAAATTATTTACTCCAAGGGTGAATTTAAGATCATTTTGTTGGTTGTGCCATACCTCTAGCAAGCTCAGTTTTTGGATTATTTGCAATCAATGACAGCAATAGATAAAGCATTTAACCAAGCTGTACAATGGACCAAGATAGGAATCATGTCTTTTTATTCATTACTACATCCAATTATCTAGCCGTATGTTTGGCCTAAGGTCAATAAGTAATAAATACTTCTGCCGTAGATAAAGAATGAAGAATTGGATAAATTTGCTCAATATATGGTAATTATTATTAATTTGGAGCATAATCAGAGAACAGGCTTTAACTGTTTTATCAATTCTTTCCATTTAAGAAGTTACCAGTATTGAATATACTGGACACTATTTTGAACTCTTTGAATAGTCACCTAACAAAGCTTAAGGAGGTAGGTATTCCATTGTTTATAGATAAAGAAACTGAGACTCAGAAAGAGTAAACAACTTTCTCAAGTTAATAGAAAGCAAGGAGGAGGCAGGACTCCCCTGAGTCCCAGGAGTCTCCCAAGCTTTCTGAATTTCCTTGGCACAGGGAGGTGGCATGTTCCAGAAGCTTAATATATTTTGCCAATACTTGAATTTACTGGACTTCTTCCATTTTCTTCTGGAAGTTGATCAAGGCATGAATTCAGCTACTCTTCTCAGGCTTATTTTTTCAGCTTGTGTATATGAAGGCAGAGAAAGTGAGACCAATGATCAATAGAGTCCAAGGATACAGAGGTCCAGCAGGGCCATGAATTTAAGAGCCTATAAGACAGTGATTTGCAATTTTGACTGCACTGTAGAATCACTTGGGCAGTTTTTTACAAGTACCAATGCCCAGGACCAATTAAACCAAAGTCCATGGGGGTGGCACCCCTGCATCAGAATGCTTTAAAATTTCCCAGGTGATTCCAATATATGATCAAGTATGAGAAGCTTGCTTAACGAGAACGGTACAGCGCTAATCCTTCAGTAATGGTGTGGGAAGAGGATACAGCTGGTGGAGTAGATGGAAGAGGAAATGAGAGTAGAGGTGAAATAGCATCTGTGAGACAACAGGGCTGTTGAAGGTTGATTCCTGCGTGGTCTGTCTCCTAAGGCCTTATGAATGTACTGTTAACTCTGATTTTGGGTTCCAAACTCATTCAAATACAATAGGATATAATGTTTAACATGGCATTATGATTTTGAAAAATGGTACAAGATTTAGCCTATAGTCCCTACTAATATATGGACCTGAGATCCCTCAACTATGTCTTAAAAATGGTGCATTGATTTTTTAGTTTCTGGTTATGAACATTTTTGTTTGAATTCTGTAATGTTTGACTTGGTTAGGGTTTGGGTTGTTTGTTTGCAGATTTGTTCCTAGTCATTGTTATTTTTCTTCATAAAAAATTTCAAGGTGGGAAATTGTGACAGATATTTTATTCATGGACAATAAGAATTTACTCATTCCAACTGAAACCACAAATTGATAAAATTCGAGACTGTGAAAGACACTCTTGAAGTTCTGCCTGTTTTAAAAGATTTCATGTCTGTAGATATATTTGGAAAACCAAGCATGTGGCACTTGCTCCTCCCACAGGGTATGAAATCTCCCATCTTGTACATGGATTACATCATGTAATTTTAGAAATGACAAAGTGATATACAACCTTTCAGATGTGAAAACCAATTAGTGTTTGTGTGGGGCTGGGCTCTGAGAATAGAATGCTAACGACCTAGTTAGCTATCCAGGAGAAGGAAACCAGGGATCCAGGCTTTGAAACTATAAAACAGATATATTTGGAATTAATCTTTCACACTACAAAAGAGTCCATCAAAGGGTTCCTTTAAATAGAAAGTTTGCCTATTATACTTAGAATGCATTTCTATTTCTAGAAATTGAATATAACTTATAAAATTTCAATTTGTACATTGTTTTTTTCCTGAAATATAGCAATTGTGTACGATGATGGCTCCAAGAAACAGATGTACCTGGGAGGAATGAAGATGGGAGGGCAGTAAGGGGCCCATGACCCTTTGCTGTTGTGGAGCAGGATGTTTATTAACTAACGGTGGTGGTCATGTGTCCTCATCATTGGCCAAATTCTCCTCCTTTTAATCTACCTCCTCCTACACACTTCTTTGTACTAAAATTTCCCTCAGGATCCTCAAATATTACCTTTTCTTCCAATCCTTTCTTCATCTCCAACTTGTTTCCTTGTCAACTCACCAAAATCAGCATTTCAACACCATGTTCACGACCACCTTAAACTCACTCTTTGCTTTGTTCTTGTGATTTTATACAATCCTCTGGATCCTTCCTTCCCTCTCTCTCTCTCTCCCTCTTCCCTCCTCATCTCTTTCTTTCCCATCTCTTTCTTTCTCTGTGTCCTAGTCTATATATACAACTTGGATCTCTGCTTCCCAGCCTTTGCAATGCCTTTACCTTCTCCATGCCCCCCACCTAACCCTCTGTAGCCTGCATATCTTCCTTACATAGGACCCCAATATTATCTGCATTCAAACATTTAGTAACTCTCTATTTCCTCTAAGACTGAGTGAAGTTATTTCACCCCGGAGTTTAAAGTCACTAATGATACATATTCCCACTGTATGTTCCAGGGGTTCTGAACAGAGACTGACGCTATTACTCTCCCTCTCCTCAAATGCATTCTTTGTTTGAGAAACAAGATGAGGCTTTTTTATTTTGTAGTTTATTTTGTTTTGCTTTGCTTTTTGGTAGTCCCAATGACTACAGAAGTGTTAATGATGTTTAGTGGGCTGGGACCAGAATGTTGATCTTCCTACAGTGTTCTGGGAAGTCCTACAAAATGCAAAATATTCCAGTATAAAGTGTCCATAATACACTATGGACAACCTAAAGTGCCCACTGTTTCCTGTGGACACAGCACTTTATCCTACAGATCCACCACCTTAGCCTGACTGTTCTTTAACCGTGGTTATCCCCCAAGTCTAGTGACTATTAACCAGTCTTTGGTAATTATCTCAGTCAGCTTAACGCTGTGTTGCAAGAAAGCACTTCAGGGTTTCCCCATCCTCATTCATGGTTTACCAAAGCCCACAGTGCCTCTGGTCACTTTATGCATTTACATTAGTTCATCTTATAATTATATATCTTATCCCTTGTTAGTTTATAAATAATTTAGGTGAAGACATTTTTTTTTGTTTTCAGGTACCTACAGTATCTCATTTGTATTTTAACTATATGAGATAAATGCTAAATATTTTTTTATTTGTAATAAGCTAGATAAATCATTAGTTGGGCTAGGAATACCATGGTTTGTATTTCTGTAATTTAAATGAATAAAAACTTGGCATTTAGAGTTTTTGGTCCCTACCATTCCTCTCAAGTTCAAATCTGTTCTTGTCCAAAAAATAATGAACTACTAGATATTCAGGCTTTTTTTTCCCCATCCTACGCCCTCCTATTAGGCCATTAAATGCCCACTTATTTCCCTTTAATAAACGAAAAAACAGAATATGTGAGGTGAAAACTGACTGCCATATTAATTTGTGCTTTTAAAAAAAGAGTGTTTTGAGTTGAGGGGTTAAGAAAGATTTCATTGAAGAGGTTGGAGGTTGGAGATGTACTGCAAACATAAAAAGAACAGAATGAATAAAAGTGAAATAATGATTATAAAATTACTTATCTTCCTTTCCTATTTTCCTTCCTTAATTAGCATTATTAAAATCTTGATTCCTGGTAGGATATGTCCAATTTTTGCTACTGTTGATTGATCTTGGCTTTTCACCCTACCACATAAATTTTACACCATTTGCATTTTCCACACAAAAAGATACGATTTGGATTATCGATATTAAAATCTATAGATCAATATGGGAAAACCTGAAATCTGTATGGTATTGAATCTCCCTTACCATGAATATAGTGTGGTTTTTGCAATTATTTACATTTTTAATATTCTTTTACTAAGAATTTATAATTTTCTTCATAAGCTTCTTTATGACTTTTGTCATATTACTGGCCTATTCGTTGTAATTGCTAAAATAATTTGTATTAATGAAACCATATTGTTTCATTCTCTCACACTATCTATTCCTCTTTGCTTCCCTTAAGCTTATTTGAATATACATTCATTCTGTTTATCTTCCTACTGGGTATCCTAAGAACTTTGCATGTTACTTAAAAAATTCTCTATTTAATACATTTGTTCTACTCTCAAACATCTTAGACCATCTTGGTTGAAAATCATTCTCACCTTACTTATATTGCTATTACTGTATTTTTATTTTTCATCATTATTTTTAACTTTTGCATTTAGATATTATCTTATTATCTTATAAAGCTGTGGGTTTTTTAGACTTGCCAATATTTACTTTTTCCTTATTTGTTAGGCTTACATTTCAGACCTTTCTCAAATACATCTTTAAAAATCCTTCAGCATAACTCTGTTAGAAATAAACATCTGGAAATACTTTTGTGTTTCTTCTTTCTTAAAGGTATTTACTGGACATAGGATTTTTGGTCTTCATTTCCCCTCTCTATGCCTTCAAGATACTATTCTTTGTGTTTCTGAGTTGTTTCTATTAAAATTTCACCTATCAATCTCCTCATCATTTTGTCTTCATTCTGCCCTTTCTTTTAGAATTTCTCTTTGCCTTTGATATTTTACAGTTGAACTCTATAGTGCATAGATATGGGTTTATTTTTATTTATCATGTTCAGGATTTGTTGGATTTCTAGAATCTGAGAATTGGCATCTTCCACAAATTCTGGATAATTCTCAGCCATTATCTCCTCTAAAATTCCTTTACCTCACCTTCTTAATTCTGTCTTTCAGGAACTCTAATAAAGGTATTTAAAAGCTTCTCACTCTTTTTCATATATCCCAATCATACACACACACACACACACACACACACACACACACATATGATTGAACTTTAAACTTTGTGCTGTTTTCTGGGTATTTTTTTCAGATCTTTCTTCTAGTTCACTTGCTATTTTAGTAGCTGGATATAAAATGAAATTTACTCTGTTGACTTTCCAATTCAATTCATTTCTAATTCTATTCCATTCTAGAAGTTATATGATTTTTACAGTTTGGGCAGTTTTGAAAATCTCTGTTCTTTATACGTACTTTTAGTCTTTTCTTTCTTTCTTTATTTTTTTATTTTTTGAGATCAAATAACTTGATGGTAACTGGGGGAGCTGAGATTTGAATAACACCAAGTCCAATTCCATTGCACTGGTTTTCAAAAAAATGAGATATAAACATTTTAATTTATTTGATATAAACATATTAATTTATTTTTTATTTGTACTTTTTAGATATACATGATAGTACAGTGTATTTTGACATATTATACATACATGGAGTATAACTTATTTTAATTAGGATCCCATTCTTGCAGCTGTACATGATGCAGAGTTTCAGTAGTCATGTGTTCATATATGAACATAGGAAAGTAATATCCAATTCATTCTACTGTATTTCCTGTTCTCATTTTTCCTCCCTTCCCTTCATTCCCTTCTGTCTAATCCAACAGATGTTCTCTCTGATATGTGGATACTAACACACAATAAGGGGAGGGGGAGGGAAGACTAGAAGTTCATTGGATTAGAAGTTCAAGACTATTATTGATTTTGAAGTTTTGTTTCCCTTTAATTTGCATATTCACTTTCAGTTTGTAGTTATTTAAATGCTACAAGCATGGGATGTTTATATCTAGTTTTATGCTTTTCTTTCTTTAAACACATTTACTTTACATTCTACATCTATATTTCTGATCTCTGAAGATTTTATCAACCTAGCTTGTGTCTACTAATTCTTGCTCATGCTGCCTGGTTTTATTGTGTATTGGCGATTTTTGTTTCTATTGTGAGTTTTTGGTTCCTTGGGCCTTTGTCTCTTGATCCCCAATCTCCTTGTCTGGTGCAGGTTACTTGAGAGATGATTAGCTTTTGCTCCTCCTCATCATCCAGGGACACTAATACATCAGGACTAAAATACAATTTCAGTTTGGAGTTTCTCATAAAACATATACACTAATAATTCTGATTTTAAACTTGCTTGTGTGGGACTTGTGCATAGGACTTCTCAGGATTATATTACATTTTTCTTGCTTTCCCTGGAGCCAGGTAGGAAATAGGTCACTTATCCTCTGTATCTCCCTACATAGAGTGGATTTTATTTTTATTGGTTCACCTAATCTTGGTACCTTGAGATTCTAACTTTTTATAGGTGTTTCTTATTTTCCACCCTACTTGGGCTCATTCTGTGTCTTCCCCATGTGGTCCATTACAATTCGGGCTTTGCCAGGCCTAAAGGGACAAGCCTGCAATCCCAGATGCTGAGGAGGCTGAGGAAGGAGGATTGCAAGCTTGAAGCCAGTCTCGAAGTAAAAAGGGCTGAGGATGTTACCCAGTGGTAGAGTGTCCTTGACTTCAATCCCCAGTACTGAAATCCAAATAAGAAAGAAGAAAGGAAAGGAAGGAAAATTCAGGCCTCAGGTAAACAAAAATCAGTATAAGACCTTCCTTGCATTTATATCCACCTGGAATAACCAATTATTTCTTAGTTTACTGGTATCTCCAATAGATTGTAAACATTGTATGTGCACAAACATCTGCTCTCCTTTTCACTGCGGTGTCTACAATACTTCAAATGCTGTCTGGCACATGATAGGTGCTAAATTCTTATTTGTGGAATGAATGAATGAACATGATAGCTTCCCACAAACATGATGCCATTTATTTTTCGTAAAAATCTTGTGAAGTATATCTCATGCTTTCCATTTTTTTGAGTAAAACAAACTGAGACTCAAATACTTTTAAGTAACTTGCATAAAATTATATAGCAAGAAAACAAGTACATAGTTGAGTCTGGGCCTGTCAGTGTTTCCTTTATATGATGCTGTCTGAAGACTAAACTTGACAAACATATTTGAATTACCTTGAAGAACTAGAAAGTTCTAACCTCAGTTTCAGTCTTTGAGGATGATCAACAGAGAGCTATCCAAATGCACTGAACTACCTCACCGTTAACCTCTGCCTGATCTAGTGAAACATTGTACACTCTCAGTCTGGCTCATAAAGCCTTTGATTCCAGGGAGATTCCCTTCTCACCCTACTCTTACACCAACCACTTTGCTTTAGCTCTGCATCCTCACTACAGATTATAATCAGCTGCCTGCACTGATACCGCCCCAATTGCACAGGATCACTCCACACCTACCTCCCTCACCAGCAAGTCATGCGCTAACCCCTGCTCTCTGTCTTCTTCAGTCATCTGTCTCAAAATCAACCCAGCTTCCAGGCCACATTTCTAAAAGCAACAACAACCAATCATAACATATGAAAGGACAAACTTCTTCCTTCTATAGGAGTTTGCCAACCAAAGGGATACTTGTGGACCAGTTTTGAAGATAACTCTACTTTACTATATTTTTATTGGATTAAGTATATTATAAAACTGATGCTGGGTGGGATTTTTTTATTCAATAAATGTACTCTCCACCATAATAGTCAAACCATAGCCCTTGTTCCACACTTACTGTACTTAAGAAAATATAAGGAATCTCTTAGTTAAAATGTTGGAACAAGAAATAGCCTTTCTGGTGATGACTTTTTCCAGTGCTAGAAATGAAGAGATACACTGCCCTTTCTCATTCATAAACACAGTCTGGGCTCGGAATTTTGAGCTGATTTTACATAGAAATTAAGATTCATAAATTCAAGAAAACAGTAAAAAGCTCCTTTGGCTTTCTGAAGTATTTATTTACTAAAAGATTGTTGATTTAATATGTGTTTAGTAGAATCTCCTATGGGCTTCAGTGCCTATTGAAGCATCATAATACTTAACCCTCACTTGAGCCACATCTTCTGAGCCTATAGAAAGAATTATCTTACTAACTCAGTGATTCTAGTTATTTTACTTAAGTTCAGCGGTCCTTGCTCACATTGTGTAGAGAAGAGTGAGACATTCCTTGCCAAAATCTAGGGACAGGATTTTTTTTTTTTATAGGATACTTATCATCTCTGTAATATGAAATTTTTATGACAGTCACTCTCTGAAGGCCAGTTATCAAGCTCATTAAGGCTCTGCAGTGGAAAAACACAAAAGCCAAAGGACAGAAGCTATAGTCTAAGCAAGTGCCATGCTGCCTGTCAGCTGACTTTAAATTTTTTTCCCCTTGAAGCTCAGATCTCCTTGAGATGTCTATAATTTTTTTCTAATTAACAAAAATCGTCTTTTGTCTTTCAGCCCCACACCTCCACTTCAGGAGGTTGTGGGGCTAAAAGGGAAAATAGGTAGCTGTGCACCTTGATGTGAGGATGTGAAAGTACTTGACACCTCCTCATTATGTCACTGAATGTCATCTAATAGGGAGGAAAAATTAAAGCAAATGGGGGAAGGGTCTTGCAGGAAAACTATTTCCATGAAGGTAAAAATAAATAAATAAATAAGTAAGCCTAGCCATCTATATCATAAACAGAGCCATTGATATTTTCAGCACAACTCTTTACCAACGCCTTGCTTGCCATACCCAGAAAGCACTGTAGTGAAATATACAAACAATTCACATACGAAGAACACATACACTCCAAAAGTGAAAGGAAGATTGTAAATTGATTGCTAGTTCCCCCTGCATTTCGGGCTTCTGCTGTCTTACAGAACTGAACATCCGTCTGTGCTGAAATGTGATAGGGCCCTGTGGGAGAACTCCCTTTCAGTTGATGTAGACCTGTAGCAACCATGTTGGCTGCTCTTTTTTTTGAGTTGCCTGCTCTCTAGCGCCATCTAGCAACCAGTTGAAGAACCCTGAGCGGGACTCCAGCCCCTCTGACTGCACGGGGAAGGGGTAGAGGCTGGGAGATTTCACACTGAACAAAGGCGTTCAGCCTCAAAGTTAAGGAGCGTGTGAAAAATGTCAATCCTTTCCTTGACTTTTAAAACCACCCTCAGTTTGAAACAACCTTTCTCTATGAAATGTCAAAGCAAGAACATCAAACAAAATACTCTGCTCAGAAGAGGAAGTGATGAAAAACGGGGGGAATTAATAAAAGTGAAGATAGGAGAAGAGCTCTACGTGTGTAAAATCGCCACCCTAAAAAAAAAATAAGCGTTAAAGACTTGAATTTATTGTCACACATAAAAGATTTGCATGAAAAGAGTGAGCAAGTGACATATTTAGGTTACAATATATCCACTTGAGAAAGAGACTGAGCTGCAGCCCTCACAGCGGCTATCCTGATGCTGTAATTTCATGTTCTTTTCTATCCTTCAGCACTGCTTGTTAGCAACCTAAAAGGGCCTTCCTCCTAACCCAAAGGGCGAGCCAGAGTACGTTTTTTCCTCTTCACGCTTTTTGTAATACTAATTAACTAATTCCCAGCCACATGAAGGGAACCTGCAAAGATTCGCCAGAGGCAAACTGCTAAATAAATGGTGACAGATTTCTCAGTTTTCAATTAGATGAAGTGACATATTGGGACAGAGAGTGGCCTGACTTTCTAATAATGAGAGTTTTATGAGTTTTTTCATTCCTGGAAATGAAGAGAAACCCTGGCCATTTCTCCACTCATATACCAAAGGAGGACCCAGACCCACATCAAAGCAAGATCTTGCCTTTGGTGGTTACATTTGTGCTTAACTGAAAGTAAGACTTGGTCCAAAAATGCTGCTTTTTAGACTGTTCCTGCTGTAGCGAAATGTCTGACAGGACACACAGTACAGGGACCAAAGAGAACAACCAGCCTAATTAAATCTATACAGGTGGCACTGTGCTCTGTTCAGCAGCCCTGACGCTGGTGCAGCCCCGCCCTACTCCCACCTGACTCCAGTGTTTGCCTTGTGAATCTCTTGCTAGCATGGCAACTGTTGCTATGTTTGCAGTAATAAGAAGTGGGTGATGTGGATGTCTCAGTAATGATTCAGATACAAGAGCAATGATTTCTAAATAGATTTCTGAAGCAGCTCTTACAATGGCACTGCACAGTTTAACAGGTTTAATTTCTCATTGATTTTTTTTTCTTCTTCTTTTCACCTTTAGCACCTTCCACATGGACTAAAGTTAACCCTCATATAGTGCAAAAGTGGCAACATTCTTCCTTTCCTTTGGTAGTATTTGAAACAGGATGTTTGTTATTTAAAAACACATTTCATAAGTCATTGTGTCTTATCTTCTTAGAGCCAATGAAATTTATTTTTTCTTGGTATTCAGGTAATAGCAACTAAGGCAACCAGAAAAAATAAAATCATGGATCCAGGAAGAAAATAATTCCAGTATTCGCCACAATAGAATAAAAAACATCAACCATAAATATTTGTGGGTTTAGCTGTTCATTTTCTATTAATGAATAGTTAAAAGCCATCAGTTGCAAACAAATGTGAAAAATTCACTTGTGGATATTTACCATCCTATACATCCTCTTTCAAAGAGACAATTTAAAAAATGAAATCCTTTTTTGTTTGTTTGTTTCATTTGGGTTTTTTTCCTGGCCACAATTGGGCACTAACTTACTGGTCAGATTTGACTGTACCCTTGTCACTAAATGCTAGCACAGCCTAGGCCCCAAGGGGGTATGTGGTACAGATTAATATGGCCATGCACACTGATGAAAAAATTAACTTGGCCAAAAAGTGAAAAGAGAAGATATATTGCATGCTTTGACCATTTACTATATTCTAGACATTATTGTGCATTTTTTGTAGGCCAGTCATAACATTGACTTGTCACAACTCTTCTACAAGGTAGGAGTTATTTATCAGTATTCTGCAAATGAGAAAGCAAAAGCACGGAAAGGATAAATGACCTGCCCAAGGCTTTGCCAGCCAGTAAACAGCAGAGCCAAGATTTGAGCCTAGATCAGTCTGACTCCGAAGCCTATGATCTTCTCACTGCTTACTGAGCTGTTATACTGAGAGACGAGAGCTGCTGTTATACTAGTCAGTGGTGTGGTGTGAGCAAATTCCTTCCTGCCCTGGGTTTCAGGATTCTTGTCTATAATGAGGCATGTGAACTGCACACTTGCTCTCAAGGCATGCTTCACACATCAGAAACTTCAGTATCATCTAGGATCTTGTTAAAAGAGCAGGATCTCAGCCCCACCAAGATGTATTTAATCACCATCTGCATTTTAACAAAATTTTAGCAGATGACTTGTGAAGGTTCATTAAAATTTTAGAAGCATAAGACTTGCCAATCTCTGTGGACCCTTTTACCTCTAATGTGCTTTAAATGTCCTCTTGCCCACAGCTTTCTACATCCTACCCCCTTTTCAAGGTTGACTCTCCCTATAAAATTTTCTAATCCCATCCTTATACTTGATTAAAAAATTCCCTGTTTTCATAGAAAAGGTGTATCAATTTAATTCACTTACCACTTTTTGCTTAGTACACTGTCTATTTTGCAGTAGACCCATCCATGTGAAATAACTTGGTGTAAATGGCACAGTATAAAAGAAAATAAATCAAAAGGAATATTGAATACATCTTTAACTTTTGTCCAAATATCATATAGTGTTCTGATGGCAAGATCCCCATTTTATCCATTATGAATATTTCAAGGCAAACATAATTCAAATATTCTTTAAATATAGGTCCAAAGAAACTTGCAAGAAGACATGACAAAAAGAATTTTCAAATTTCCTCTCCTCCCCCTGACCCTTTTAGCACATGGATACATGAGGGATTTAATTAAATCTCCCCCTTAGGAAGTGTTTCTGAATACCTTCAATTGACTAGATGCCTATGATGTTTGTTATCATTTCCATGCTATCCTATCAGACACAGAAACTGTATTATAATCATTGGTGAGGTTATATATCAACTGCGCCCACCAGATATTTATACTCCCATCTTTGCATTCTTAATATTCATCACAATACTTGGCACTCAGCATAGTATATATGTTTATTGAATGAAGGGGTGAATGAATGAATATATGAATAAATGAATAACTCAATCATGCAACTCTTTCTGATCCCAAAGTCTCCTTCTATTTTAATGTACTTCTTGTTGTCCTTCATGTTAGGGTAATTCGGTGACACCAAGAACATGGAGAAGCACAGTTCAGTGGTAAGATTTTGAAAGTCCTCATTTCAACTCTGTTGGCATTCTCTACCAATATGGTACTTTAATTTATTGTCACATGAGCTGGTCATCCAGGCTCATGAACTCAGAAATGTAGAAACTCAAGTGCTTCTGGGATAAGCAAAGGTTAAAAGTGTAGCCGCAATTGTTTATCTTCTTCTCTCACTTAGGTATTTATTTAACAAACATTTACAGAGAACCTACATTTTGTTAAGAGTCAGTCAGGGACTGGAGAAATCAAGAAGACTATTTCATATAATGTTTTAACCTTTTTAAGTAGTTATGGAAAACGGGCACCAAATGCATTTGTAACACTATATGATATATATGCTGGAGATCACATGACTCTAGGCTCATGAACCACAGAGGATTACTTAGAGTGAGGAGAGGCAGGCAACATTCACTGCAGGTTAAAGGCACATGGACACCTTCCTACAAAGGGGGGTTTGGGAAAAGAGGTACATGTGGAATGAATAACTTTAATAACTTACCCATATTGAATTCTTATTTTGTACCAGAAAACAGGCGGCAGTACTTTAAATGTGCTATTTCACTTAATCCCCAAAACAATGAGAAAGGTTATTATCAGCTTCTCTACTTACAGATGAGAAGAAAATGAGGGCTAAGAAAATACAGGTGATAAATGACTGAGGCAGGACTTGCACCTAGCCAAAATGGTTCTAGAACTGGTGGCTGTGTGCACTGAGCTCTACAAAAGGTAAAGCATCAGGAAAAAAAGAAAAAAGAAAAAAAAATAGCCAATAGGTCCAAAGGCAGACTGCATTCAAAGAACAACTAGTGACTTGGACTTACAGAGAGCTGTGGTGTGGGAGAATGCAGACAGGCTGGGAGGACTGAGAGTGAGCCGTGGGGCAGAGCCTGGCCTGGGACAGGCATCTGGTAGAAGGATTACTTAGAGTGAGGAGGCTCAGCAGGAAGGGTATGCTTGCCCATAAAAGGGTGGGAATTGATGTGCTGTATTGGAAATAGGCACACATACTGGCAGAAATACCTGTGCTCGATCGAATCCCACTTCTTCCTCCGAGGAACAGTGTGAACTTGGGCTTTGGTTTACTAAAACAGGGATTATAATGGTACTGTGTCATTTTTTTTTCAAGGACCAAAGAAAATACATATATAGTACTTAATATCACCCCTGAAAATGTTGGCTGTTTGTTTTAAGCTAAAGATAAATGTCTTCTATTTCATAGTTCTTCTTAGAAATGGATAAATTCCTTTCTGAGGCTGAGGAAAGAAAACTTGTGTCTGCATGAAGGCCGGATCCTCCTGGCATTCTTCTCTCCTTATCGCTCATTCTCTTTGAAATAGAGGGCCCTCCTTTTTCCTCATTAAATAGCAGCTTTACCCATAAATTTCTCATACCTTTCCTCACTTTTTCTACTACCTGATTGTCCGATGTAACAATGATCACCCTTCCTTAGTCAAGTTGCCATTCGTTTTAATGTAAGGGTTTTTCCATGTTTCTACATAGCAGCTACTCGCATGAGAGTGACAGAAATTGGGAGAAATGATTTTGGGGGAATTTCAGTTTTTCTCTATAATCCATGAAAAGAAAACCTGCAGTTAATTGGGAATGTGCCTGCTAAAAGCTAGAATACTACATAAAATATGGGAAAGATTTAAAATGCTAAAGAACTAACAAATCTAAATGTACTGGGTTCACCCACATTAACATTTTCCATCCTATTTTTAAAAATTGTCCTTTATCATTCAGGACAAGATGAGCCTTATACTCTTCCTTCAATAATATTTTATTAGATAAACACAGAAAAAAAATAAATTATGAGATCACAAAATAAACAAGAACTGATAACCAGACAGCATGGCAACATGTTTGGTGCTGTTTTGGACATGCCACATGTGCTAAGGAACATGAGGGATTTGTCTATAAAAAATACCTAGGAACCCCTTTCTGATATTGAGTGATCTGATTTTCAATTTTATAAACAATTTTTTTGTTACTTATTTATTTCTTGGCTATTTTTTCTTTTCTAAAGGATAGACAAACTGAGTTAAAGACTACTTAACAAAAGTTTCACTACATTATTCCCTGATTTTTATTTCCCGAGATCTTTAGCACAAAGACCAATCATGAACTTGAACAGTATACAAAGTTTATATGAACCTGAACAGTATATGAAGTTTAAATATGGCTGGAATTAGAAAGTTTATAAAATTAGTCAACTACTACAAAAGTGTATTAAGCTCTGCTTCTGTACACAGTGCTATGTCTGACCCTATCCAGAGATATTCTCCTCCCAGTATTTTGATGGTTTATCTTATATAAACACTCTTGGCCAACTAAATATATTCTTCGCTTCTGTCAATCTGCTTTGTATTGTGCATACTTTCTTGATTTAAAGAATTATCAATATTTTACCTATAGATGAAAAAAACTAAATGTGTCATTTTCCTTCATTACTCTAACCCTTCACTTACCTGATCCCATTGCTCCTCCTTTAGGGTTTTCACTGGATGTATTTATGCATTCACTTAACATTTATTAAGCATCTACTATGTGCCATATCCTATAGTACAGCTTGGAAATACATGGTGGAGTAGACATCTCCCCAGCCCTGGGAATTTGTAGTCTAATGAGGAGGTCAGAGAAGCAAAGAGGAAAGGTAAGTACTGAACCAGGTGTAGGTTACCCTGAGAGTATGGTTAAGGTTGGGGGAGGCTTTCTGAAGGCAGTGCTATTTAACACGAATCTGGAAAAATTAACCAATCAGTGAATGATAGAAAGAGCATAGTAGGAAAAGGAAGCAGCAAGGGTGAAGGCAGGGAGATGGGAATCTATGTGATATACGTGGAAAACAGCAAAGAGTTGGGAGTGGCAAGAGTCGAGGGTATGGATGCAGATTTACAATGAACAAAAGTAGACATAGAGGAAGAAGAAGATGGAGACAAGTGAGGTCATTCAAGAAAACCAGAAGGAAGAGAAAAACTTTCCTTATGCCTCTTCCTTTCCAGTCACTGAGACCTGAGACTCTTAACCCAGGCAGTGAGCATGCAAGAATCTGGGTGGCGCTGGTTACAGCAACCAGTAGTCTTCCTTAGAATTGCACTGGGGCATGACTCAAAACTCAAGTGACCACAAATGAGCATGATGCCTGGGTTTAGAGCTAGATTTAGAATGGGTCATCGAAAGGACTTAGGTAGATTTGAAGGCAGGAAAAAATTGAAAATCAGATCGCTCAATATCAGAAAGGAGTTCCTAGGTACTTTTTATAGACAAATCCCTCATATTCCTTAGCACATGTGGTATGTCCAAAACAGCACCAAACATGTTGCCATGCTGTCTGGTTATCAGTTCTTGTTTATTTTGTGATCTCATAATTTATTTTCTTCTGTGTTTATCTAATAAAATATTATTGAAGGAAAGAGTATAAGGCTCATCTTGCCCTGAATGATAAAGGACAATTTTTAAAAACAGGATGGAAAATGTTAATGTGGGTGAACCCAGTACATTTAGATTTGTTAGTTCTTTAGCATTTTAAATCTTTCCCATATTTTATGTAGTATTCTAGCTTTTAGCAGACATATTCCCAATTAACTGCAGGTTTTCTTTTCACGGATTATAGAGAAAAACTGAAATTCCCCAAAATCATTTCTCCCAATTTCTGTCACTCTCATGTAAATGAGGCATGAGTGACATAAACACAGCAGAGCTCCCTCTTAAATGCAAGATTGGCCCCTGGAAATACACAAAACCAGGCGACATGCAGGGTTTGCTCTTGGTACTCAGCCTGTCTTGTACTGATGGCACTATGCATATAATCACTTTTTATGAGTCTGTCTCTTTAAATGGAAAGGAAAGGGAAAAAAGAGATCCATCCATCAAAGCAAAAAAATGAAAAAAGAAAATAAATTAATTTACACAAAGGTTTCCCAGCTTGTAATTTGTTAGTCTCTACATTGAAAGGTGGATGATGAATCTCAGATCTACTGAATTAACTGCCCAGCATCTCAGCCATATGCCTATTCTTCTTTATCTGCATCTCCACTCCCACACCACGCCATCTGCTTTCATCCTTGAGTGCCAAGAATAACATTGGTCACATGGGTGTTACTCACCAAAAGTTCTTTGAATGAAGGGATGAACACCTACCACTACAGGGTGCTGTGTATAGTGTTCTTTCTTCACTGTTGAGAGCTTCATACTCTGTTCCATGGGCAACCCTGTGGCATGCCTCACTCCAACCGAACAGCATCTCTTTAACAAACCTAATGTCCAGACACATTGTGAACACCCTAAGTTGGCTTTTCCTGCCTCTCACCCAGGTAAATGACTCACTCTGGAAAATCATAGATGCCTTCTGTTATCCATATTTCTGATGACAGGACACCTCAAGAAGGAGACAGACTCTTGACTCTTTAAAGTCGATGCTAGTTTTAGACTCATAACAAAGGCTTTGTCAAACGATTTTGCTGATGGAATCAACGGAGCAAAATGCTTGCTTCATACATCCTGTTGGACTGGCCCAAGATCACAGCAGAGTGTCTGAGATGAGGAATTGTTTGCTTGTGTATGTACTTTTGTGGTTCATTCACTCAGCTAGCATTTGTTATGCAGTTATGTTGGGATTTGAAAATGTGCTGGTGCCACATCCCTTTCCTCAATGAACAGATAATTTTAATGCAGTGCACCAAAATGTTCATATCAGAGAGAGAGAGAGCTGGGAAAGGTGGAGACAGGGGCACTGTTAGGAGCTAAGATTCTGATGGTGAGTCTGCTTGCAATGACCCCCTTGGGAGAAAAAGTTTTGTGTGGTAGGTACATCTTCTTCAGGGTCTCCCACATCTGCAGAGAGTTGTGCATTCTCAATGAAGAGCAGTTTCCTTTCCTTTCTTCTTTCTGATCCTTTCTTCTTTCCCTTTCTCTAATCCAAGTCTAACCAAGTGCATCATCCAGAGGCAGCTGATGCTACGATGTGGGAGTCCTAAATGTTTAACATCTTGTCACTTGTGTAACTGATGGAGTCATCCTTTTTGTTTCAGAGTTTCATGTTTAGGGGTTGAAAAGCTAGATTGATGAGCATTACTAGAGAGAAATATTTTTTGAAAAGTAAGTGAAGCTGATGACACATTACTTTACAGTTTAGTGAAATTCAGCAAATCTAATTCTATTATCCTGTCAAAGTTTCACAAAAAAAGAGACCTGAAAGCATATTTCAGATGAATCTTTAAAGATTTCGGAAACCACAACCACATCTGCAAAAATCAGATGCATCTAGTACTGACAGACCATTGTCTTACTAAAGGGAGTGAATAATCTTTCAACAATTAATTGAGTAAAGTTATCTTTGGTGATGCAGTGCCTACTTCTCCCTCCCTTGAAAAGATTGTCATGTGGCACACGATAACCATATTTTTCAATTCAAAAGCTTTTCAAAGTTTACAGATCTGGATTTTCCTCAGCACATCAAAATAGAAGCTTTTTTTTCCTTATGAATCATAGACCAGAATACTGAAATGCGGGTTTTATAGAGCATTTAAGGCCAGATCATTTATGCCCTTGTTTATTTTTACAAGCAAGTATGAGATACAGTCTAATAAATGCATTCTGACCAAAATGCCAGAAGCAATTGTTTTAAAGCATTTTCCTACTACTTATCTATTTGTCAGAGGTTCACAAGCTGACAAACTGAAAGGGCTTTATGATCTTTCAACAATTGGTGTGACTGTGTACTTCTACTGAATCGTTCATTATTAAGAAGAAGAATTTAAATATAAGAAGAACATTGATGGAAAGATTCATTTTAATAGAAATTGCTACCTTTATGCAATCCAACAATCATTCACTGAAGGAAATTCTCAATAGAACTTACTGAGAACTTGCTAGGAATATATATATAAATCTTATCAAATATTCTACTGACCTACAAGATATATATTATCTCCACTTCAAAGGAGGAAAGACTGTGCAAAACAGATAGGAAATACACTCTGTGGTAGTAAGTGGGCAAGCTGGGGTGCACCTCATTTTATCTAAACCCAAAGCCCATGTATGCTCTTTCCAGGACAGCGTAAGAAATTATGTTTGGAAGTCATGATGAAAATAATGTCAAAGCCAGGGACAGTGAGACATACCTGTAATCCCAGTGGCTCAGGAAGCTAAGGTAGGAGGATTGCAAGTTGAAAACTGGCCTCAGCAATTTAGCAAGACCCTAAGAAACTTAGTGAGACCCTGTCTCAAAATAAAAAATAAAAAGAGATGGAGATGTAGCTCAGTGGTTAAGTGCCCCAGGGTTCCATCCCTGTTACCCCACCTCCTCCAAAAAAAAAAAAATGAGGTCAGGATCATGGTAACAATATGAAGGGATTTCATGGGTTTTATTGTGTCCCCCCAAAATATATGTTGAAGTCCTAAACTCCACTACCTCAGTAATTTGATTTTTTTTGTAAACAGGGTTGTGGCAAGTGTAATAAATTCATTGGAGGTAATATTGGAATACAGTGGGCCCTTAATTCAATATAATTTGTATTCTTATAAGAATCAGAAGGAGATGCAGAGGAGAATGTTTTGTGAGGACAATGGAGGCAGATACTGTGGTCATGTGTCTCTAGTCCAAATGTCAAGGATAGCTGCCATCAAAGGAAGCTAGGAGATGGGCATGGAACAGACTTCTCCTCAGAACCTTCAGAAGGAACCAGCCCTACTGACACCTTAATTTTAGACTCTATCCCTCATAACTATTAGAGAATAAGTGTTTCTTGTTTTAACTACCTCATTCCTCTAACTGTATTGGGGCAGCCCTAGAAAACTAACACAAAGGATGCTCGTGTTTTATATAACCTGGGAAGAAGGCTTCAGACTAAATGTTAGGTTGGCCCCTTTATAAGGGTAAATAGTCACATGTTGTTTTTCCTTCATCATTTGGGATTGTATAGAAAATCCACACTAACTCAATAAGAGATTGGAAAGACATTTTTGTTGGTGCCTTCTGAGAAAACGAATACCTGATCAACTTAAGTTCTGACATCTTATAATGCCCACACATGGACACTGGGAGAAAGTGTGATGTTTCTCTCTTAGCTGCTGTTGGCATCTACTTATACAAGAGGCACAGCCTAATAAGAGCAGGAAATTATTGAGGTCAGATGTAACTCAGTTTGGGCAGGTGACTGACATCTGATGTAGTCAAACTAAGGGTATCCAAGTTTGAAGAGAGGCAGACATAAGAGGTGAAGGCTGGAGACTGGACACCCACAGGAGTAATTAAAAGGCAAATCTGAGAAGGAGATTCAAGTAGGTCAAAAAATAGGTATGATGGAATCTAAGTCAAATCTGAAGTTTTTATCTTTAGAAGCCTTGCCTCAACTGGCTCTTTCTCTTGACTGGAGCTCTTCAGTTGTTTAAAGGATGATACTTACCTATGCCCCATGGATCCACTTTATTGTCTCTTCTTCCCTCAAGATTATGATATCTGCCTCTGTGGAGAATGTAAGTGGAGGCAGTAGTTCTAACGTCTTCAGGAGCCTCCCTATAGGAGAAGGAAAAGACTGCACTTCCTGCTGAAGCCATTCTCTGAGGATCTTTGAGCTACAACTGGACTGAAAATGAGTCTGAAATTTAAATCATCTATATTTATTGATAATAACTGGTTTTTCTCATAACTTTGGGTATTTCATTTATTTTGTCCTGAAATTTCCATTAGCCAGAAAGACAAGCTCACTAATGTGAGACTAGTTGGTGAACGATAATGTCCATTCATTTGCTTACTCATCTTCTTAATTGTTATTTGCTGGGATGGGGAGGAGTATCCTAATTTTCAGATACTTTTCTAAACTCTGAAAATAAAGGAGGCTGGAGAAGTAGACTGAGGCCTGCTGCTGTGGAGCTGGGCCATGGGGCCTCACTCCTGAGAGCCATGGGGCCTCAGCAATAGATGGCATGACCACTGTTTTATATAGGAAGACCATCGCCATAGCATTCCTGAGGATGGCCTAGAGAGGGGAAGGGTGCCTAATGGGCACCCTTAAGTTACAATATTGTCTGAATCAGGCTTATGTGGCTTTACTGTGTTTAATAAAGGAATATGAGTCATGGGGGTGTTACATGTTATAATTGACAACCATAATATCTACTTTAGACACAGAAATGGCATTTTATATTTCCCATCACTAATTCAAACACTTCATTTCTCCAGGAGTAATAATG
The DNA here is from genome assembly GCF_001458135.2 of Marmota marmota marmota. Lineage (NCBI taxonomy): Eukaryota > Metazoa > Chordata > Mammalia > Rodentia > Sciuridae > Marmota > Marmota marmota. The sequence continues at coordinate 22,075,535 of NW_026000068.1, forward strand.
GCTGTATCTTCATAAAGCCACATTCCCTCCCCTCATTGACAACAACCTAAGGAAGCTTAATTCTAGATTTTTCCAGTGTTAGATTTTTCTATATTGATGAAGCATTCTTACTGTCAAATCCCCCAGAATTATCTCTGCAGTGGTTAACCACTCGATAGATAATATTTTCTCTAGCAACCTCTTTCCAAATGTGTCAGAAGTCTAAAAGAAGTATTTACTGTATGTGTTCCCATGAGCAGAATTACAAAGAAACACCGATAACAGTTCAAAACAAAACAAAAACATCTTTTTTTCACCAGCTCTGTTGATGGAGAATGTTTATAGTTTGTCCCCTCTTTTGGCAGGTGCTAGTCATTACTATTTGTCACAGGAATCATTCTCAACACCTGGGGGTACTTTCTAGGTGTATTATATCTGTAGGAGTAATTCTTTTACAGAAGGTTAATGATATTAATCCCATTTTACAGATGGGAATAAAAGACAATTGGTTTTCTCGGGTCAGAGAGTAAATCAATGCCTCGTTAACATTCATTAGAATTTTCATTCCATTCAACTTTAAAATAAGCTCCCTTCCTATGGTACTTAATTACTATCAAGAATTTTCTGAGCTTGTAGCTTAGTGGTAGAATATTTGCCAAGCAAATGTGAGGCCCTAGTTTCCATCCCCAGCACCAAAATTTCTGGCTGTCACTCCTCACTGATTCATATGGCAAACAGTTGAGCCCATTATATGAGCAAGAAAAACAGTGCTAGTGGTACAAGGTCCGCACAGGAACTGGTAAGTAGGTCATTTGAGCCAGACTATTGAAAGTAATTTAGAGTTAGGGTGGCCTTCAATGACAATAGTTACTGATCTTTAGATAAGGCTGCATATGTGCAGGCTGTGTGATAAGCATTCTGTATGATCTGCAATGTACAGCTCACAGTGGCAACCCCTACTTGACCCCATTTAAAATATCAGAAAAACCGCTCTTAACTTGTATAAGAAATTCAGATGAGGATTTGAGACTAGGTCATCTGAAGCCAGTCAGTTGTTCTCAAAATTTAGAAGACACCAGAATCACCTGGAAAGCCTCTTAAGGCAGGTTGCTTGAGCCCATGCCCAGAGTTTCTGACTTGGTAGCTGTGATGCAGGGTTGAAATGCGCATTTCTAACCAGCCCCTAGGGAATGCTGAGGCTGGTGGTCCAGGGCCCACACTATGAGAACCACCACTCAAGGTGATACTTACTATAATAATCCTCCAGCAATCAGAAAAGTTTTTGAGCAAGTGGTGACCTAGCCAGAGTACTGCTTGAGGGCATGAATCTGGCATCTGTGTGTCGGGTCCTAAAGGTCAGATGGCAGAAGAGGAGGTTACCCACTGAGACAAATAGAACCAGAAAAAGGGCAATCGATATTGGGAGATAATGGTCCAACAGAGTAGATAGAGAGTGCTTGCTGATTCATTGAGATAAAATCAGTAGTCAGATGTGACAGTCCACTTTTTGGTCTGGGTAGCTAGAATTATTAGGCCATGAATACAAATTGAGAAGAGTTCTGCCTTCTTGTGTAATCCATCTCCTATTTCCACATAGCCTCCTACCATTTGTTCCCTTGTTTATTCTTGTATTTTATAAGATTTCCACAGCATTTTTCTTCTTCCTCTTTTTTTTATTGGTTGTTCAAAACATTACAAAGCTCTTGACATATCATATTTCATACATTAGATTCAAGTGGGTTATGAACTCCCATTTTACCCCAAATACAGATTGCAGAATCACATCGGTTACACATCCACATTTTTACATAATGCCATATTAGTAACTGTTGTATTCTACTACCTTTCCTATCCTCTACTATCCCCCCTCCCCTCCCCTCCCATCTTCTCTCTCTACCCCATCTACTGTAATTCATTTCTCTTCTTGTTTATTTTCCCATTCCCCTCATAACCTCTTATATGTAATTTTGTATAACAATGAGGGTCTCCTTCCATTTCCATGCAATTTCCCTTTTCTCTACCTTTCCCTCCCACCTCATGTCTCTGTTTAATGTTAATCTTTTCCTCCTGCTCTTCCAGTTTTTTTTGTTCTTAG